>NW_006913045.1:582420-1195040 GCF_000585515.1 Cladophialophora yegresii CBS 114405
ACTCACCTTACTCACCTTACTCACCTTACTCACCTTACTCACCATCACACTCACCCTGTACCCTGACCTACTCTACAGCATTACAGCGCCCGCCAGGACCTCAAATAGGCGGCGCGCCGACCGTTCCCTCTTTGAACACCCTTTCGACTTTCGACCACTTTCTGATCCCCTCGCTTGTGTGGGGAGACCCTCCCTTCTGTGAATGAAGGTACAAAACCCGCCTTTCTACCCTATTGGGCTACTAGCTTTCCTGCTTCAGAATGCGATCTCCTTTGAATAACGATTCTGCCATCGTCGTCACTACGGCCCTCTCACCCTGCGGATGCACCAGTGTATCAGTAGCCATGAGGCTTACATAATGCAAACGATTGACTACCGTACTGCTCTTCTTTTCCACTACCACCCGAATTGCTGCCCACTGCCTACTCAGAGGAGCTTTTCCTTTGTCCAACCTCGCACCACCATCTGTTCTGGCCATCATTCTGAGCTCTTCCTTTATTGAAGTACCACTATTTCTTCTGCCCGTCACTCTCAGCTCTTCCTTCGTCAAAGCCACCACTATTTCTTCTGCCCATCAATCCTAGCTGCACATCCGCCCAGGCAAGCCGCATAACTGAGCTGCTCGCCGGCAAGCGGCTTGCACGCCTCGGCGCACTCGGGCGACTCTTTTTCGAAAACAATGCTTCCATCAGGCAAGAAACGAGGGCTTGATCCAATATCGGCTCCTTCCACATTCAAGCCGGCGCACCCAGCCATACAGGCTGCGTACGCGATTTGGTTGATGACAGCGAGGGGAGTGCATGCCGCCATGCAGAAAGGCTGTTTTTGCAGGTCGTCAGTACCAAGAACGCGGATCGAAGATCACTCGGAAAGACAGGGGCTTACCGCGCCGATCTATGATACAGTATGTTAGCGCAGGTCATTGCTGTAGGCTGTGATGGATAGTGAAGAGTGCAAGGCAAGTGTGGTGTTCGCGACTTACCACAGCAGAGACACGGTAAATACCGGCAGAGAAAACGAGGACACCCAAGAACTTCATTGCTGTGTTGATGAGGTTGAGGGGGAGATCTTGAGAGTTCAAGTTCGAGCAGCTGGCTGATTGTTGCAGATGAGCAAGGTAGTGAACACTGAAGCAACTTGAAAGAGTCTGTGTTTGCTTGCTCTAATGCTGTTGGAGACTATGGTATATATACACTTCAGTTGTCTCGACTGTGCTCCATTTCTTCTCCTTTTGCCAAAAGACACATTTGATCAGCTGCCCTCAACGCTCCAGCTGCTCTCAAAGCCGCCTTCGCTGCTCTCGAAGTGCAGCTGGTGGCTGGCTGTGATCTGAGACAGGAGACACGGTCTAGATGGTTGCATGTGCCGAAGCAGTGAAGAGCGGGATGTCTAATGACCGGATGGTAGCAGGAGACGCATGCTCAACCGCCGACTGGAGCTTAAAGTGCTTTCTGATGCCAGTCTCCAGAACTGCCTTTCTGGGGCCTTCTCAACAATGTTCAGCAAGCCACCTCTCGGGCGAGAACCCAGCCTGCATGTGTGAGAACAAATGGCATCGTCAAGGCCCGCTCCATGCATCGTGAGAAGGTCCTGACTTGATCCGGTCACATACAGTAGCTCACGCCACCAAATGAAGCTGATACTCGGGTGGAACGATCTTTTTCAAAGGTCCAGATCCTTGAGAGAGGCCTGAACGCTATCAGCCGCTTCGACGGACCATGGAAGTCTTTGATGTCAAGCTCGGCTGCAACTTGCTTCGTGGCCTTGGCCCTCAAGCCACTTGTCTAACCTTCGAGGCCCCTCAACGAGCGCCGCGAGCAATCGCATAGAGCATGTGGCATTGTGCCATCGTCACTGACTTATGCACGACGAGGGAGGGTGTAGAGCGATCTGCAAGTACATACTCACCCTCAGAAACCCCCTCAGCGGCTTCGCCGAACAGTTAGAGTCTCAAGCCCTCAAAAAGAGAAACCGCAGGTCATGTCAACTTGCCCTTCGAAGCCGCTTCGTTGCCACTGCAAGTGCCAAGTCCTCGAGAGTCTCCGCATGCTGGGGGTGTGTGTGTACGTTAATGGCAGGTGAACTGCCATGTGGTCGGCAGGATACCGTTAGTGTGCGGAGTGGCTGGCTGGAGAGAGATAGTCGAGGAAGATCTGAAGGTTGCCTACAGTACTGTGTGATGGCACAGCCCGCACGGGCCGAGCGGAACGGAGACCGTTTCAGGAAATTTGTGGGACCCTGTCGGCCAAATGGGGAAGAGTAAGACGATTTACTTTCCCCTTTCTCCGCTTTCGCTTCCGCTTGAACAGCACCAGTACTACGGAGTTCTAGGATATGCGACCTTTTTCTTCAGCACCTTCACTTTGTACTGGGTAGGCTGGCTGAGCCTGGTGCCGTCTAAGCTAAAGCTAAGAAGATAAAGTCGGGGTAGAAACTCGTCGACGCCAGAACTGGCGTACCATGCCAAGAACTATGTGTTCACCAGCACATGGAGCATACAGAAGACTGCAAAGAGGGGTCTTGAGCACCCCAGGCTGATTGACGGGACAACGAGGACCCTGCGGCAAGCGCCAAGACCAGGCTTTTGACCCATATAGCTGAAATATCGCTAACGGGGTACGGCCTGCCTAATCAATCAATCAATCAATCAATCAATCAAACTGGCATGCTATGTGGAGGTGCTGAATAAAGGGTCGCTGTCATGGGATCCCGTGGAAGGGATGAAACGTCCGGAGTAACCTGTTCTTGCGATGAGCTCCAGATGGACGGAAAGGCGTGACAGCAGGTGGCGGGACTGCATGGTGCGGCTGAAGTGTGTGACTGAATGGTGAGCATGATAAATTCAAAGGGGTTTGATATGACCCGTCATGACGATACTAACTTGACAGAGGGGCTAGCTCGCAGAGAAAGCTCCTCGGAGGTCCAGCGGGTACAAGTCTTCGTACCATCTAGCAAAACAACTGTCAACGGTTGCTACCATTACAGTTCCTGATGTTGATGATGAGGCCTTCACTCCTGCTGCTGTGTGCAATCAGCAGGTACTCTGGTGCTGCTCTCTTGCGACAAGAAAGCTCGCTGGATCCAAGTCAATGGGATCGCAGCCACGAAGCCGATGCCAATCAGTTGCTCCAGGTGTCAATCGCCTTGACAATACAAAACGCTGATATCGGAGTCGAAACCTTGCTACGCATCTCTGATCCAACTTCACCAGATTATGGACAACATTTGTCGGCCGAAGACGTCGTGCGCATGTTTGAGCATGAGCCGAAGACGGTTTTTCATGTGGTGGAATGGCTTGGGAAATCGGGTATCGACCAAAGCCGTGTCCAGCTTTCATACGGTGGCGATCGCTTGACTCTGAATCTACGGGTGCAAGAAGCCGCAAGGCTTCTGGAGACCACATTCTATCACCAAACGCACCGGGAGACTGGACGAAAGCAGATTGCCTGCCAAGATTACCACATTCCGGAGTCACTGGCTGGATCTATCGACTATATCCTCGCAGCTTCACCTGTACAAACTCACAAGCGTATCCCCCGACAACAGGTCGTTCTGAATGACAGGGTCACTGCAACGGCGCCCCTGCCACTCGGGTGTCTGAAGTCGACAACTTTGGCGTGTCTCCGAGCCCTGTACAGGATCCCTGAGGACGTCCCACCACACCCCAACAACTCGTTTGGCATTTTTGAACCATCTTGGTTCTCATGGGTTCCGGAAGACTTGGACAAGTTCTTTGGGCAATTTCAGAGAGACCTGGTAGGCCACCGTCCGAGGGTCGATGCCGTCAACGGTGGCTACCTGCAGAGAAACATGACCGAATCGATTTGGTATCAAGAACCAAACCTGGACTTCGAGTATGCGATGGCGCTCACATCACCCCAAGAAGTCACCAACGTTCAAGTCGGTTCTTATGGCCGGACGGGAAATCTTCATGATATGCTCGCGGCGTTCGACAAGTACTACTGTATGACCCCAGGGGATAAGAAGTACCCTATCACCTATCCACCGGGATGCAACGCCACTGCCTGCGACTGCGGCTCATCATCACCTCCCAAGGTCTTGTCAATATCGTGGGGCTGGACGGAAGCCGCCTTTACTCCAAATTACCTGCAGCGTCAGTGCCTTGAATTTCTCAAGTTGGCCCTCATGGGCACAACCGTCATCGTTAGCGCATCCGACTATGGCACGGCGACCAACAATGGATGCGGACCATTCTGTCTGGATGACCCAACGGGCAGTGGCACCGAGGGGAGGTTTAGTCCCATGTACCCGTCTTCGTGCCCTTGGGTCACCAGTGTCGGGGGGACGCAGATGCTGCAGCCAACTGATCGTCGGATAGCACCGGCCCCCACCACAAACGAGACAGCTTTCCGCCAAAAAGGCACCTCGGGGAACACATTTTCTTCCGGAGGCGGTTTCAGCAACGTTTTTCTTGCTCCACCCTACCAGATTTCAAATGTCGCCACCTACAAAGACATCGAGCAAGAGCACTTGGCCGAGATCCAGGATCGTTTCAACAGCACAGGCAGGGGCTACCCTGACGTTGCTGTCCGAGCCGACAATTACGCGATCGTGTCCCAAGGGAATTGGAAGCTCGCCTCTGGCACTTCGGCATCGAATCCGGTCTTCGCTTCGATCATCACGTTGATCAACAGCGAGCGCATGCACATGGGGAAAGGGCCGGTTGGCTTCATCAACCCCGTCTTGTATAGCAACCCGGATGTGCTCAACGATATCCTGACAGGGGCAAACCAGGGGTGTGGCGTTGATCAGGCGTTCCGAGCGACCCGCGGGTGGGATGCGGTGACGGGTCTCGGAAGTCCAGATTATGAGCGGATGCGACAACTCTTCATGAGCTTGCCATGATTGTCCATATATGTCGCAAAAGGTGGTGGACAGCAAAGCAACTCATTCGGATGAATCATGGGAGAGTGATGCTTTTTTGTCTGTGTTGGACGCATTTAATGTACACTGAAATGGCACTTGATGGGCCAAGCGAGCCACACGATCTTCAGTCCTCGCTGTAGGACAATCTGATTGTCGCAGCCGCCCACAATAACAAAGTCATTCTCAGAGGCACTACTCCGTAGATACAAAACTCAAAATCCTCTTCCCCTTGACGCTCAATCTCCGCGCCAAGATACAGTGGTCGAGATTGGCATTTTATCAGTCCGTCCAAGGTGAGCTCCGTGACTGGCGACACGAACTTTCTGGTCACTGCGGCAGCAGGGGTTTCCATCAGAGCAGTCAAGCCATGCGCATCTTCTATTACTACTTCCAACTACCAGCTCCGCCACTGATGGATCTGCACTTCGGAGTCTCGCTCAGCTAGCTAATCGACGCAAATACTGTGGTATACCGATCCTGCAGGTGCCGAGCCGCCGCATTCGGAATTCCCGATCTGTTCTCTGCCACGCCATACGCGAAAGGTTCGCTTTCCCACGCGGGCTCTTTTCATATGTACTTATGCGTGCTGGGCAATCTTCATCACAGTTGCCCAAGGGCCTGTGTGGTTCAGCTTGCGCGAAAGGCGACGGCGGAGCGGTGGAGGTCACGTTACTGTCTGCCAAGTGCGCCCATCTCCATACTGTGGTAGGTTTTGAACCTCCGGTGGCATGGATAGAAATTGCGGAGCTGGAAAAAGTCGCTGGGCAAAGTCGCTGCAGGTCGACTTGTTTCGCTTCGGACTCCATCATAGTATGTTGTTGACTCACACCACGACGATTTGCAAACAAGGACCACTTATTTAGGCACGAGAGTAATCGAGACGATCGATACTATGAAGTGTGGTCAGCCACGCCACATCATAAGTCTCGCTACCACACATTACTGTACCGTATGCGCGACGGGCCGTATTTCTTGCCGAAAGAGCCGCGTCGATTGAGTTCTCGATCCGCGAACCTCGACCTCTTCTCATCTACTCCCAATAGGTTGTAATTACCACTCCATTCGAATACCTTACTCGTGGGGCACGGTAAATAGTTATCACGAGTAATGTCTGAATACAACAACTGAGTCTCTACTTCAAAGATCTTTTCAGCTACGCCCCATGGAAATTCGAGTTCCGCATCGCTTCGGGCCGGGTCGTGTTCGACAAGGACTCGGGACACAGTCTTACCGACCCTAGCGCAGCCATTGCTGGGATCTATCGTCTTTCAACCGACACCAGAACAACCCAAAGAGTAAGTCCCTGTGCCTGAGCAACACACATGGACGTTTCTTGTGGGTGGGGAAGAATATTCGGTCATCTCGGAATGTCAGGCATGAACTGATTCGCTCGACGCTTTGTTTTTTTGGCATGTCCAGAAAGTCCCAGATTGTATCGGCACAGGAATCATTGATAGCATGCCGGTTCTCGGAAACCTTGGAGAGCAGCTGCGTGCGGAAGCTCTTCGCCGGATTAATCGTGTCACAGCCCGAGACTGGTCGCTGGTGGGCGTCGAGCTGGAGCACCCGCTGTAGGCCTCTGCAGAGGAGGTGGAACTTGCATTACATACCGCCTGGTGGGGTCGTGTCCGCTGCAGCCCAGGAGCTCCGGCGCAGTCGTGAACACTGAACCACCGAACAGCCAGTGAGCCACTCGAATGAGCAAGCTGCCAGCTCATGCCACGGTTCAGCTCAGCTCACGCACACTCGGCCCATATGCCACTCAGCAGTGGGAAAGGCACAGATAGAATGGCCACATGGCGAGCCACCGCCATCGCCACGTCACGTCATACCATACCATGCCATGCCACGCTGGCGGCCTGTCAGATTACCTAGTGACCGGTAGGGACCTGGCAAGGTCGATTGTCTGTTGTCCTAACTCTGGAGGTGGGGAGAACCTAAAGAGCACCGCCGGGTCGCTCAGCAGATCGCTGGTTGACATGACATGACATGAAAGGGAAGTACCGACATGCTGTGTAGCGGCCCAGCAAGTAGCACAGTCTGTGAAGTTTGTGATGACATGAACGGGGTTTCACGGTAATCAAACGGAACGGCACGGCACGGGACCGGGTGCGATGCTTCGCTGCCTGCTCACCTGCCGAGGAGTCGAACACAAGTTGGTTGATCAGGCACCAGTACTCCGTACTCGCGGGGAACGCGAACGTATGTATGTACAGTAATCAATTACCGGGCGCCAGTTGGGACAGCTGCAGGTGAGGGCTTGGGGAGACACACTTTCTGTACAAGCCAAGATCGGTGCGTCTTTATCTCTGAAGCGCTACAGTACACCCTCTGAGCCCGTAGGAATGCTTGGATACTGTCCCCCGGGGGAAGCGAGATATTGTACATACAGTATGTAAGAGGAGAACAGAGGTGTCACTTTTTGCTGATGCGCCGAAAGACCTCCGGACTTTGGTGGGTATGTACATGTCCCTTGAGCACGCACGTACGGAGTACTGATTTGGTGAACCAAGGAGTCCTGTAGCGCCACGCGACGTAAGGGAAGAACGGGACATATCGCTTTGGCGCAAGCACCCGCGTTTCTGACATGTATACTCCGTACATGTATGTGTTCTCGCACGCACTCATCGGTGAAGTAGGCAGGTAAGCAAGTAATTAAGACATAGCCACGCAAGTGCCAGACACAGACGACTCCTGACACATCGACACAAAGAGTGACAATACCAGGGAGTGAAGCAGAATGAAAGACACTCGCCTCGTGCCAGGCACGGTATGTGAGCGACCAACATGACTGACAGACAGACCGACTGAACTGATCCGACGAACAAACGTGCATCGGCCGGGAGACTATGATTACACAGTACGTACATACTGCAGTTCACATAGGCTGCTGAACATGACCTGCACGCTTTGTCAAAAGTGCGGTCTGTGTTTGACAGTTGCGTCGCCGGTCACCTACCTGTCATCTGTCATCTGTCACCAGAGAGGATGAGTGGGTGAGCCTTGTGCGTTGACCGACCCGTCAGTACACGGTAGAAAAGTCCTGAGCCAGCCACCTGTCACCGGAGAGGGTGAGTGTATGGCCCACTAAGCAATACTCCGCTCACGCTACAATAGCAGCGTCTGACCCCAGCCTACAGTGTCAACGCAATCTGGAGTCAGCAAAAGTGCCGGGTGACGATATGATGTATGGTGAATGAACGGCGATTGTTGCTTTCGATTGACTCAAGGCTGCGTCGCATGAATGAGAGGCATCAAAAGCTTCTACTGTGTAGAGCGAGAGCACGGTGATGCGATACTTCCATAACTCGTTAGCGAGTGGTCTGTCTGTCGTCCGCGTGGCGTGTCGAAGGATGTGGAAGCCATACAACCGACGTCAACCCCGGTCACAAACAAAGCGAGTGCGGGTGAGTGGGCGATTGCGAGCCCGTGTGGTACTTTTGCACGCACCGGAAGCAAGTCACGCTCTACCCGTACGGGTAGGCACAGGCTCCTCGCCGTGAGCGGCAGCCGGGAATGTAGGACTTACATAGCCAGTATGTACCTGCAGCCGGGAATGTTGAACATACCGTTGGCAGTAGTCGGCACGTACATGCAAGCAGGTTGCTCGCTCGCTCCCTCGGTCGGTCGCTTTTGCTCTCCATTCTGTAGCGGACTTCTGTGCGTACATCAGCAGAGCACGAGAAAATACCTACGTGGGGACCATTCCCGGCAGATCTGGCTTCCACTCTTGCGTGGTCCATCCGCGGGATCTGGCTCAGGTCTTGCATGGCGACAGAGAGAGTTGCATACCCGAACAAGGCACCCCTAGTTACTGTAATCAATCTTTGACGTTGCACGGAAAGTGTCCGTGTCCGTGTTCTTGTCCGTGGCACAGGTGCTGCAGAACGGACGCAGACCTCGGCCGTGAGCTCACGAGCTCGCAGGTTCAGCATAGTACCCCGTACCTAGTATCCAGTAATCAATATCGCCGCGCGTCGGGCACGAAATGAAGGCTGGGGAGAATCGTGTCGAGAATGAGTGGGAGTGAGTCAAGGAAGGAATATTGCTTCTGAAGGCTACCAGAATCTAATTACAGTCCACACAATACTGTACTGATTGCCTTGGAAGGACTTCGCAGCAAGGAGCACGCACGCAACCACGCACCACGACCGCAGTGCGTCTACTGTACTCCGTACGGAGTATTCGGGCGTGTCATTCTCGCGTAAAATATCGCCGACCGGGTGTGAGCGCGTCGTGCCGCGGAAGCGGGACAATTCAGGGGTTCGAGTACGAGCGTAATGGGCTGACCTACCGCAGGAGGGAGAGGCAGAAAAGCAGAAGGGTGAGTGAGGATGACTGCATGAGACAGCATATGCCAGGTGGAACAGAGGGACGGAGGCGGGATAGAGTCAGCCCGAGAGGTCGATGAATGAACGGGACTTCAGGACCACTACTGTACGGAGTACTCAGCAAGACATGAAGATGATGCTGGGACGAGGACGAGTACTCCGACAGTAACTCCAGCTGCCTCAGTGTCTGACGTACGGCATCGTTGCCGGTACGCGTACCTGGCGCCAGAACGAGTACTTTGGTCCGTAACCTCGGCCGGAGGGACAGGTCCTTCCTCTAATCCCCGGGCCGTCAGAAGGTCGCGACGGAGTATTCTCCTCTCGGAACTGATTACAGTAACATCCGCCGAGCCAGCACAGGCAACCCTAGCACTACTAGCACGGCACTTCACGGCGACCATGGATCGCGTCGTGATTCAGGACCCGAGGCTAGACTGATCGTCTTGACTCGAGCTCGCCTCACGAGTCGGGAGTGTGGATTTGCGGACTGTCACCCCGTGTCGTGTTTTGGATCGCGTGCACGGCACGGCAAGGCAAGGCAAGGCAGGGCCGGGCTGAGCAAGGCGGATGGGCAACGCCACAAGCGAAGAAGCACCAACCGCAAACAAACTTGGAAACAGGTTTCACTTGGTCGTAGCGGTCGGTAGGCGATGCCAAAGCTAAACACCGCGCTATGGCATGAGGGCTAGCAGCCGAAGTGGCCGGGAGCCAATCCTCCTCTCCCCTCAAGCATGAGAGAACTGCACAGAGGAGAGAGTCATTACTCTAAGTTTTGTACATGGGAGCCGACAAGTCCTCTCTTTTCGTGCTGTCCTCGTCCCCTTTCCGACCAGCCTGACCTGATCAGGGGACGTACATGCGGCCCAACCTCAAGCGATGCCGTCTGCTGTGGTTTAGCAGGCACCAGATCACGCTAGTATATCGTTTCAGGATATATTCTCCGCGTATGGATGATTGACAGGGGTCGAGGTTCCATTGGCATTGTGACCATTTCCGAGTCATACCAAAAAGAACAGGCGATTCAGGCATCGCCGGCGCCGTGGTAGCCTCTTCCCGTGGTGGCAGGATAGACAGATATAGGGTATGGCACGGGGTAGAACCCGCCACGTTGATGTGCACTTCGTTTTGGGCATGCCGTTTGACCCAGACATCGTGTCTTGTGCTGCTTGTAGTGTTCAATTCCCAGTTCCCTTTGTCACTTGTCAACCGTGGCCATACAAGCTTAAGATGTGCTCCTCTTCTCTAGTGGGCCTGCGTCCATACACGACGTGGTACCTGTGATAGGAATGAACCGACTTCATGAGCGCGGCTCTCCTGACGTCAGCCAGGTGAACCTCGATTTCGTCTCGAGACCACCTCAACCCGTCGGTACTGAATAGCTTGTACGTGAAGCCTTGCAACCCAGCGAGGTAATTGGAGAGCCACCAGCCGCCAATGTTCTTCAGCCGCGTGTCTCTCGGCCACGGTCCCAAGGGAATCTTGGTAATGTGCTCGTGGATATCGACGTAGCCTGCTTCTTCCATCCACGTCTTGATATCAGGAGCGATGCGAACTGGCCGGGGCGGGTCCAGACATTCTGAGGCGGCATGGTGCAGATTCTCCTCCCACACTTTCATGGGCCAATCCTCAGGGATGGTGTGATCATCCGACACCGGCTGTGGATGCAGTTCGTGGCATTCTAACCATCCTGTACCTGGTCGCAGATATCTTCTGGACGTTTCGATCAAATCTTTATATGAGGCGAGGGAGCCGGCCATGCAACGGACGTGGCAGTAATCGACACTACCCGGCTGTCGTACCCAATCCTCCTCCGCACAGTCCTGAATCTCAAAGTACACATTTGAGGGAACGTCGTCAGGCTGGACAGCCGAAAGATCCGTGCCGGTTATGGTGGCACCAGGCAGAAGATTCGAATCAGCGAGAGCAATCGGCCATATACCCTACCAGTCTCGAAGAATCATATCAGTAAATGCATTGATAGTCGGGCGAGGGGTATCCAGCAACAGACCGTCCACGACAGCCGCACCTTGCCTTGGAGTCCCAACGACTCTCAAAGCCAACTTGCCAAGTCCTGTCGGAGGGCGCCATGGTCCTGAGCACGCGGAGCCAGGGGAATCTCGGGATCACTTACAGTTCCTGTGCCGATATCTAACACCGAACGGACATTGTCGGGGTCGAGCGGAGCGAAGAACAAGCGACCATGTAGTTGATTGAGGATTTCGTGCTGTTCATCCAGCCGGGTCTGTTCGTGCTCGTCGTTGGGGTATAAATACGAGCCCTCCTTGTACCGGTGATATCGTCGTCCCCAGTGCATAGGATAGTCGGTGATGCTCGCCGTCAAAGAGCGAGTATCGCTCTGAGCGCCTTCGTACGAGGAATGGGTAGAGTCTGAGTCTGGCACCAGAGGGGAGTCCATCGTGCGAGTAGATCTTGATCTTGGCGCAGATGGTCGTGGAGTTGACATGCCTAGATTGGGTCCCGCCTGAGGTTCTGCAGAAGTTGCCCATATGGCATTGACGAGTAGACACGCAGTAACCGGACCTACTCGAGTCGCTCAGCATCTGACAAACGGACCAACAATGGGAGGGGAAGTGTTTCGGTGGAGGGCGGCGCGAGCCGCATAAAACTAGGTGGGTTGGGCAGGCCGCCGTGGTGGTGGAAGAATTTGCGACGGTAAGAAGGCTTCGTAGGCGGTCCTTAAAGTGGGTTGCAGGTGTTTGGATCCGAAGAGCCGGGAAATGGTGACCAATGAGCAGTGAGTGGCTAGCGAGGGATACCATGCAGTAGATTGGGCGGCACGATCTTCGAGACAAGGGGGTGAGGTGGTTGTGAGGAGAGGGACGGGACAGGACAGGCTGAACAACGGCTCACGCTCGAACGTCGCAACGTGGGCGCGGAACCTAAGGCGGGATCGACGAGAGGGCGGTGGGGAGGCAGAAATCAGAATTGTGCGGCCAAAAGACGGCGCGCCTGAGTCAGGACGACGGCGACGATGGGTCGCCACTGAATAATCGCAATCAGCAGTTGGATTTTGAGTCCAGGTGTGGATGCTGGGACACACGCACTGGGGCGAGGTTTGAGGGCGACACGAGGGCGCGGCCTCCTCGTAACTCGTACACAGTACCAGCGCAACGTAGGCCTTGGCCCGGCACCAATAATGAAATGGGTGGAGTCTCAACTATCGCCGACCGTCAAATACGAGTATGAGGCGGGTCTGAGCCGTACCAGCAGTGAATAGAGTTTGCTGGGATATCAGATGAGAGGCCGCAGACCACAGAACCCACTCTCGACCGAAAGCTGCATGAGAAACTGGCGTGAGAAAAACATGGACAGACGCTGATTTGCAGGAACGCCGCAGCCCCTTGATCCAAGGTTCGAAATCATGTCCATTTGGTGGGGAGAGTGAAGGATGGAAGACGGCTAGATCAAAGTTAAAGAACGGCATGAGGAAGAGGGGCGCCGTGGGTTCCAGTTGCGGCTGCCCGAGCCGTCCTATGATAGGCAGCATACGAGGACAAAGTACAAAGCACTGGCTTGCACACGAGACAGTGAGTACTCGTACATAGGCGGCACCCAACTCCAGGGACCGCAGGTTGTGCGCAGTGTGCCTGGACAGCGACTGAGTTATCCAGAAGCTGGATGAGAAGGGCCGCACCCGATTGACCGGAACCCGAGCTCGCACGTCGCCCGCATCCAACGTGCAGGTGAGGACGAACAGAAGGATGGTCTGGGCTCGCAGCTAGCTACTAACATAGTACCTAATAATTAATCAGGTGAGCCTTGTGAACTTGACCTCCGCACTACCGAATTTCAGCCCAGACGGAGACTCCTCGGGGAGAGTAGCGCTCTTTCTCACGGGACCCCAGGCTCGCCTCCAACTCACTTCATCCAGTCGACGTCCGTTCCAAGGCTTCGGGTCTGTTTCTGTCTGCGACCCGAGTGCCTGGATAGTGTGGCAGACGTGCAGCTGCAGACAGGTTACACAGGATGCGTCTGCCCCATTGGTGCCGCTGCTCGCTCTGCCGGGGGCGTGCGCACGTTGCATGGGCGATATTGGGGACGCTCTTCACCGCCTCAGGGTTCGTTAGCCAACCCTGCATGGGGGTCTTCGGTGCTGGCTATCTCGGGTGTCACCAATAATTCCAGCCTGGCGTCCTTTTGCCCTGCGCCTGAAGAAATCGGCGATTCCAGCTGCTGGCGTCTGGCGGGCTCGTCTATCTGCTTCCTCCCAACTGGGGCAACCAGTCGCAACACCTCTGCACCTGCGTCAAAGCTGCTTAAGACCGACTTGGCATCCCACGCTCCAGCATTCGGTCGCCAAGACCCCTGTCGCCCTGTTCGCTTGCGGCCTCATTTCCCCAATTCTGCCATCCCGCGTGATTCGTCCTCGCGCCAACATCCAATTCTAGTCAGGAATACACCTGCTTTCGGTTTCTATTCTTCACACCTGATTCAAGTAGTTTCGTGCGCCATGCCATATTTGTCTCGCGGTCGCGACCATGACGAGGAAGGTCAAACCTTGTCTTGGGCAGCGACGCGCTCGCAATCTGACGTCTCACTTGCAGCGCTTTTCGACTATGCTTGCTCCGTGTTCCTCGTACTCCTTCTTCGAGATCCACATCTGATGGAAAGTCCCAAGACTGGCGACGATGCTGCCACCGATCCAGCTGCCAAACTTCCGCTCGATGGGCTGAACGGCCGCTTGAACCCGAATTCGGGCACTGGGGTAGTTCTTCCTCAGCTCAGCCTCGATCCGTTCGGGCAGACCACGGATCTGAGAACCTGCTCCGGTCAAAACGACGTTAGCGAGCAGAAACGGTCGGATATCCACATCCACTTGGCCAAGAGCGCCCTTCACCAGTCCCATAACTGTGCCCTGTGCGTCTGGGGCCGGGTACAGGTGACCATCCTCTGATCCTGACGGAGGCGGATAGTAGCATTGTGGGTCAAAGATCGACTCGACCACCCGGTATCTTTCGGCCGAAAACGTCTGGTTGTATCCATCTGGAAACTCAAACGGATGTGCGTATTGTTGCTCCCGGGTCAAGAGTTCGCCCTGGCCACGGAACGGGCCATTGTTGTTGTCGATCCTCCACGCTTGTAACGCGATCTCCTTGAATTCAAGCACGACCTTCTCTTCCTGATACCGCCGGAAGGAAGCTCTGGGTGGCTTGAAGCCTTCCGGCAGTTGTCTTAGCACCGCGTTGGCCGGTTGTCCCGCGTCCACCGGTTGTTTCGACTGAACGAGATAATGGGGCGTGATGGTGATCGGCTCGGGCTCATTGGCAGCAAACATGTTGCGCACCTGCGCTGATAAGAAATTGCCGCCAATGTTCGATCGCGTAACGCCCTTCTTGAGAATCATCCCATCGTGCACTGGAGTCACCGACACCTGCGCCGCCCCAAAATCCACGACGAGCGCACTGGGTTTGCCTGCGGCAAAGGCGCCCATGACACCAGCTCTTCCCAGATAGAATGCAGGCGCCGCCCAGGACTCCAGCGCTATTTCCACGCACTTCTCCCGCGCCTTTGGTGGGTTCCACGACGGCTCGGTCATGAATAGAGGATGGTCTTCCAGGCATCGCTCGGTGTCTACTGCGTCTGCCATCGCCTTCTGCAGATCGGGCACGGATTTGGGATCGTTGAGCCATTCCTGCAGCGCTCGGTTGGGTCTCACTCCCGTCAGTTTGTGTGCGAATGAGTACTTCCACAGCGCTTCAGCTGCGTCCCAGTCCTCCACTATGCCGTCTCTTCCCACAGGATTCATGATTTCCACATCTTCCCGCGTCACATCAATCACATGGTCTCCAAAGAACCGATCAGAGCCAGTAGAAGCGTAGAAGGTGGGAACAATCGACTTGGGAGCGTCTTCTCCCGCAAAACCTGCCCGTACACTGGACGAGCCTGGATCTAGCACCAACGCAGCGACTTCGTCTGTGAGAAACCATTGTCAGCGAGTGTTTAGACATGCAACGATAAATCGAACCAGCCGGCTAGCCAGAGTTCTAGTTTGCGTACCTCCAGCATATTCTGCCGCCTTGGGCTCATCGCGCGAGGTCAATGCAGCCGCCATCACACCAGACTCAACTTAACAGTAACAGGAAATGGAACAAATGAGAGTTCTGTCATCAATCCGCAGCGTTGACCGGGTCAACAACGGTGGGGTCAACCGACCTAAACATCCCATGTGTTTGCGACGCGGCGCGAAAAATACGTCGTCGGAAGTTGACAAACATGACAAACACGGCACCGGAAAAATTTGGACCCGCAGTCCGGAAGGCGCTCATAATGCCATTAAAACGTGTCGATACAGAGTACACTCTTGAGACTCGAGGTCTGTATTCTTCGTATTTTTGATCTCAATTAGCATGAAAGTGGTTCTTGAGAGCATTGATCTCGTTCTTAGAGCCAGGATAGCCGCACAAGCCGGACGACACGACATATGTCGAGCATCATACATCTCTAAGGTCGAGCTATTCATCTATTCTGGAAGCATGGGGGCGAATCCAGACGTTGTCCAGCAACCGATAGTTCCCTCATCTCACCAAAAAACCCAGTCAGGCACTTCAAAAGTTACCCTATGCCCAATCTTACAATGGCAGCTTACGAGCCACGTGTTATATCTCTCGGTAAGTAGTGGATCCGCTATGACGGACTGAACGAGTCTTGCGGCGAATACAAGACCAGGAAAAACAAGAACCTCTCCGCGGGTTGGATTTCTTTGGTTGCAGACAACGCTGGGTAGGTCATCGAT
The DNA here is from genome assembly GCF_000585515.1 of Cladophialophora yegresii CBS 114405. Classification (NCBI taxonomy): domain Eukaryota; kingdom Fungi; phylum Ascomycota; class Eurotiomycetes; order Chaetothyriales; family Herpotrichiellaceae; genus Cladophialophora; species Cladophialophora yegresii. The sequence goes on from NW_006913045.1 coordinate 598,393, forward strand.
GTCTCGTGCCGAACCGGCTTCTTGCATAGGGTACTTGAGTGAGATTACACCCCAAGCCGACGTTCTTCAAAATCGTCGTCCACTTACCTTGATATAAACGGGAAGCAGCCCCTGATGATCCCGCGCGCAGAGAAGGATACAGGTGGCGATGACGCAGCGGAGCTGAAGAGAAGACTCTTGCTCCAATTGCGTTGGAGTTGGCCCGTACTCTGTCGACGGGCGGTACGCCGGGCGCCGTGGTGGAAGGTACTTGGTCGCGAGTCTACAAAGGAACTGGGTGATAACTCAGATCAGTGCGAGAGGTGAGCAGTACCGAGCCCAATAACACGCATCTTGAAGAATGAACTTGCACGCAGTCAAGTATCGATTGGGATAAATAGGTTAATCAGTGGAGAAGGGACAACGCAGACATCGAAAAAGTTTCACACTCACCTGCCACAGCAGAACTCACCGACATGAAACCCTACCGGAGGTCGCGAGCACTGCTTTCAATGGAAACACCACGCACACAAGACACGATCACTTACCTTTCTCGTATCCACATCCCTCTCTATCCACTCATCACCGTGTCCAGGGGGACATTTACGCCGCCATCTCGAACGGCCCAGTCTTCGAAGCCGCACCGCCAGATTGTTTTGAACATCTGGTAAGCCCAGCGACGATGGTCTGCTCTCGAGTAGAGGAAGTGTGCAATAGGTCCCCCACCGGTGCGAGGCTGACTGATGTACAACTCTTGCTCTATGCGGTCGGTTTGTGAATTGTAGTAGTACCGGCGGTCTTCGTAGCCCCGACACTGCGTATAGTACTTCTGTGCCAAGTTGCTCTCGAAGAGTGCAGCCCAGGTGAGAAGATGTTGCTCAAAGCCATTGATTGTCCACTCGCATTTCTGCTCCTCTGTCTCCTCTTGGCTGATGGACCATTTGAGAAATTCAGATATCGGGCGTGGCATGTGGTGGATGGCCCATCCTACTAGATAAGTTTCACCTGCGAAAATATTAGCATGTACCCATATCAACGAAGGTGGAGTCATGTCCGCATGGGCACAACCAATGGCCATAGGGACTTACCATATTGGCTTTTGTTCCTCCACATATGCACATATTGAGAACGCATAAAGGTGACGATGGTTTCTATCTCGATTCGAAACCCTGCACCTATGGCGCAACCCCGAAGAAACGAGTTCCAGTGGGTTTTATCAACGTACATCTGATGTTCCTCTGCCTCGTTCCAGGGACGGAGAGGGTCGTCGCTTGCAATGTCGCTCTGAGTTGACACTTCCTTGGCGACAAATGGATGCTTTCTGTTGAATTCAATCCACTTGTCCCAAGCAAATTGTCTTTCAGGGCTATCGCCCCTGTACGATTGAAGGATGTGATGAAGCCTTCGCCCGTGAGCATATAAATCTTCATTGGTGGTGGTAAATGATGACATGTTTGTGGTTGCCAATGATTCCGAAGCAGAACAACGAAAAGGTGGTGGTTGACACAATGATTCGTGAACGGCTCTGTCAGAAGGATATTATATAATTGATTCGTATGAATTAGACGTCTCTGATCAGGCCGAGGGTAGGCGAGTGCTTATAAGACCGGGGAAGGTGGTAAACTCTTTGTGGCGATGGATGCAGCACCAGCTTTGTTCTGTGTTGTGCTTGTCCAACAATCTGCATTGTCCATCAAGCGACATGACAGCGAATTACAACCGAGACTTGGTTTCTCTTGACAAAGGTCGTTGTGAGCATCAATCAACTTCGATGGTGAAGGAGTCCTTGTTGATATGCAACCCCAAATGTTGCGGCCCGTGCATCAACCATCAGCGACTCTCAGTCTCAGCGATGCGCATCAGATTTCAGCTCACAAGGTCCTTGTGCCGCTTGGCAGCGCCTCGGCCAGCAGAAGAGATTTCTATCGGTACCGATGCCTCATATGCTCCTCCGTTGGTTAATCTGCGGATACGATCGAGTAAGACGGTCCCTTGCCGACCTAGCTTGGCCTTCCCATCGATGCCGGGTCGTTTGGCCTTGGACATAGCTTTCCTGTCCTTCTCACGAGCTTCCCTAGCTCTGCGTTTTGCCTCCATTTCCGCCTTGCGTTGAGTCGCAGCTTCCAGCTCCTTCTTGTAGCGCGACTGTTTCGATCTGTGCTGCCCTGACCGACGCTCTACGTTTCTGTGTAGCTTGGATTCGTCCTCGTCTGGAAATGTCTGTCCGCCACGTGTATGGCCCTTCTCTAACATTGCTTGGCGGTCAGGGTGGAGCTCAAGGCTTGACGGAGCCGTTTCCGGGTGGTGGTTCGCGGATTCGCTGGAGGCAACGGTGTGTGTAGTTGCTTGCGCAGTTTCTTCACGGGCTTTCACCTTTGCATACGCCTTCTTCACCTTTGCCTTCTGAATGAGACCATTCTTTATCTTCTGTGCTGGTACAAGTTAGCGGGGGAAAACTTCCAAGCAGACCTCGAGCACTCACTTTTGCGCCGGTAAGTGCCATCAGGAAGATTGGCTGGCCCAACCGAAAATCCCTTGCGCTTCTTTTTGTCTGGTTCCCCAACCGCCCCATGTGCGTCATTGCGAGCTCGCTTGACGCTCATGTTGTCTGGAGTCTAAGATAGCAAGTATGAAGGAGAGCGGAAAGTCGTGCAGCGAGCGTTGTGAAGTGATCAGGCGGGATGAGGACCGCCCACAACCGCCGCAGAAGTCGGCACCTCAAATTGTGACGCCAATAGCGTTGACATATGCTAGCTGTTTTGGGGATAGTCTCAGACTCGCACGCCTAGCGAATTTGGCGGTCGGTGCCGCCGCCCTTAGGGGTTTTCCTGCCTCAATACTCGACTCTCTCTCAAGGTGGGCTCAACTACGACAATACCAATATTGAACCATGCGTCCGATTCAACTCGTTGTGCCTCCGCCAGCCAGACAGTGAGATATACAGCAGCTGATCGACGTCTACGACGTACTGGGACACCTCATTTCTGCGTACAAGCAAAATGCTAATTCGAAACTTCCGGATTGACTGGTGTCACAGCCTTTCCGGTGGAGAAGAAAGACTCGACGTTCTCCATGCACAACCGTTCGAATCCTGTCGTCGACTCGACAGACCCTCCAGCACAGTGAGGCATTATGATTACATTGTCCATCTTCACCAGCTCCGGATGCACATTGGGCTCGTTCTCGTAGACATCTAGGCTCGACGCAAACAGCTGACCAGATTTCAGAGCTTCGACCAAGGCCGCCTCGTCCATCAGTTGACCACGAGACACGATAACGAACCGAGCTCCTCTCTTGCACTTGGCGAAGTGGTCCGCCGCCATGATGTGCTTGCCAAAGTAAGGTGCGGCCACCACAACGCAATCGGAAACGGCCAGCATATCGTTCAAAGAGTCAAAATACTCAGCCTGGATCAGTTGTTCGTCCTCTCGCGATCTTCGTTGCACGTCATGATAGACGACGTGGGCTCCCAAACCAAAGTAGACTTTTTTCGCCACGAGATATCCTATCCGGCCCAGGCTTACGACTCTTACTGTATGATTTTCGGGATTATGGCTGATTTCTCGAAGTCTGTTTTGTGTTTTCGACTTTGTTTGAGGGTCGCTCGTTTTCGCGCCGAACTGGGCCAGGCTGAAGTGTCGGAAGACCGAGATGACGAGGTAAAGCGCCGCATCCGCGATGGCAAGGGTACAGGCGGCTCCGCCGTTGCAGTAGAGTATGCCTTGGGTGGAATATCACGCGTCAAGGTACTGACTGTGACAGGATAGACTGGCAATGGCAGGGGACGGACTAACCTCTTTCGGTGAGCAACGGGATGTCCATCCAGTCATGCCCTGCGCCCATGCTCGCATATACCTTGAGTGAGTTGGGAAGCAAAGACACGATGTCATCGTCCCATGGCTCCATTTCGGCGCCAGAATACACGACTGGTCTGATGATGGCATCAAAATCGCCCCATTTCTGACACCGAAGGTTCTTAATAAACGTTGCTCTTTCCAGGTCTTGCTTCTCCACATGAAGCACCTCGAATGTTGGGTCGAATTTTGACACAAGTGCTTCATTGTGGCCCGTTTAGTTTGTGCCGAGCTGAAGCACTCGGGGTTTTGGCACTCGGACAATCAAGGCGTGAAGAAGCTGAGGGTTACGAAAAGGCGTCGTCCAGAGGGAGTGAGCTTTGAGGACGGTAGATAACTTTGATGTACATGGACACTGTTGACGTTATCAATCCGCTCAAGTATCACTACGGTCCACCAGTTCAACACCGACAACTCCCATCCGAAGCCGCTGAGGCGAGTTCACCTTCCGAGGCCGTGGTTGTTTGCCGAAGGAGTCGTAGCTTGTGAGGCCATTTTTGGGGTCTGCGATCCCCATGATCGTTTCCTGCTACATTAGCTGCCGATAAAGCCCTTCATCGGCCCCTCTTTCGCGACAGCGGCTAGGTAACCAAGCCCGATGGGGAAGGGTCCTCCATTTTCTGCCCAGTTCCTTCTACTGATCGAGCGAGTTGACACCTGTGGGTGCTTTGCGACACCCAGAGCGCTAGAATTCGCTTCTATTCACGGCCGAACGATTCCAGAGGAGCCAGTTGCTCCTGTCAAACATGCCCTTCACAACCAATGACATTCGTTCGCAAGCCCGCTGTGCAGATGCCTGCGAGAACTGCAGACGGCGCAAAGAGAGGTAAACGGTCTTGACTCTGTTGAATGACTGAATCAGAATTTGGCTTCAGACGCGGCAAGCATCGGCCTCCGCTGACCGGCATCACCAGGTGTAACGGGTCACAGCCCTGCAGTCGATGCCTCAAGCGAAGGGTAGAGTGGCAGTGCCACTTCCACAGTTGTTCCATCCAGTCGAAGTCTTCCCACTCGGATCGACCAACACGCATAAGTGAATATATGGCAAACACAGACAGTGAAGATATCACAGTCGAGTCTGTGAAAGACGTTCCACAGAATGTCGACTTTATGGCTGTGGCACCAGTTCCTCGGCTATCGAGATTGATTCGACACCCGACCCAGAAGCTGATCTTCATGGGCACCATGCGAATTCCTCTTTCCTCCACAGTGTCCGACGAGTGGTGCGGCGGACTGTTGGGGGTTGCCCGCTCATAGAAGATACCACTCGTAATCGCCTGGTCGATGGCATCGGTGTCGCACCACTAGACTGGCTTCGACAGGGGAAAGATCCGCTGCTGCCCAAACCGGGTAAAGACGTTGCGACGAAGCTCCTCGATCAGTAGCTTTGGACAACAAACGGGCTCATCGATCTGGTCGACAAAGGTGAAACAACCTCGCAGATCTTGGAGTGGGTCGAGAAAGAACCCGATACCAATGACCCGATCAGTGCAAAGTATTACCTTGTGTTTGCTATAGGCGCACAATCAAGCGCTGAAGCATCGGATCAGATGGCAGAGTCATGTTTCAAGTGCGGCCACTATCTGACCCTGTTGCATTTCATGGACAAGCCCTCTCTGCTCGGAGTACAATGTTTCCTGCAGGTTACCATGTTTCTCGTAGCCACGTCACGACGGAACGCGGCTGCGATGAACCTGGGCATCGCTGCGCACGCGTCTTACGCTCTCGGTATCCATCAGCGGGAAGTTTCGAAGTTGTTCAAAACTGATGAGCATCAAGTAAGAGAAAAGGCTTGGAAGACCATGCGAGCCCAAGACGTTTTCTTGAGCGGTTCCCTAGGTCGACCTTTGGCAGAAGCCGAGACGCGCTCCGTGATGGAGGGCGGCTCTTGCGCAGTGGTCAGCCTTTGCTGGATCACAGAACGTATCGCCACCGAGGTCTATTTCCAGCGGGTCGCCTCGATGGAGACTGTGGAGGAAATTCGCAAACATCATCGGAAATGGGTTTCCCTCCTACCGCGAGGAACTTGGACGGACGGTATCTTGCCAATGCTCCACGTGGAAGACCCCGGGAGGCCCAATCTTGGGCTCTGTCACTTATGTTGTGAATATTATGTCAGCATTCTGCTGTCGACCAGACCATTCTTGCTGAACCTGTCAATCAAAGCCGCCAAAGAGCCTGACACCGTGGAATATTCACCACCTATCGAGTCATCTGCCGTACCGCTGGAGCGAGCTCTGGTCTATGCTTGCATCGCCTCTGCCATCCGTATCACCGAGACAATTCGTCCCTTGTTGACACATGGAGCCCTTCAGAAACGACTGCCCTTTATCGTGAACGCGGCTTTTCTGGCAGGGCTTACTATTGGACTGGCATTTTTCGCTAGACTTCGAAGGCAATTTCCGCTGTACGAAGGCCTTCTCCGAGCAAGACATTGTTGCCAGGTACGGGCTGTCGCTCCTGACAAATCTAGAAGCTGCTTGTAGCGCTCTCGTGGCAAAACAAGATGGGAAAAAATACAGGTCCCGGCGACACTTAGTCGCTGGCCTTTTTGGCCACTTTCAGCTGATTGACCTAGAGGCCCTAGAAGGCGCATTGGATGGGCATGGTGGGCAGCATAGCTTCGGTGGAAATGAAAGGCCAGCTGAAGGGAACGTGCGCAAGAGACTTTCAAGTTCTTCTCCCACCAGTGCTCAATCCGCATAGTTCAGTCAACTCGGTCAAGAAACTCAGTTCAAGGCTCCCCCAGTCAATTCGGACTCCACGGGACAGTCATTACCAGTCCAAGAAGATAGTCCTCAAACTGGAAACGATGAGTGGCAGACAGACGCTGAGAACGACGGGTTTCTCTTTGACGCTGACGTGTAATGGAGTCAACCGGGAGCGTCGTTTAGCCAAGGTTTCGCGAACCTATCGAGGTTAAGCAACCAGTATTGGGAGTCGCACAATGTTTTCAGCATGGATTGAGGCGGCTGTCTTGTCACTTGACAAGCAGCACCGTGCCATGGCCTATGTTTGCGCGTAGAGGCAAGATGCCGGAAAGCCGAAGGGAAGCGAGTGGTGCCCACGGCAGGGACCGAGTCTCATAGGAGTTGTGATCAAGTATGACCGGTACCACTAACTGCCTGATGGCAGGATTGCATGCGGCGCGAAGCATCGGTCATGTTTAGGCAGACCACGCCACAAATTCCGCATCAGAAGTATTCCGACACGGTTAATGGGACGTCCGAAATCTAGTTAGCACTCATCACCCACATAGATCAGCTACGACTCGAGCTAACCTGACGGCGTAAAGTGATGTGAGGCAGCGGGTACGGAGTAAACCTATGATGTATTCTTGGGACAATCGTCGTGCAGGGAATCTCCAGAATGCTCTGACTAACTTCACCGAGAAGGTCGAGAGTGACCACTAGTGAGTGAATGAGTGAGTGAGTGCTAGATAAATGCTCGAAGAATGTTGAGTAAGTGGACGGTGAGTGTTAGGTGGGTGGGGAACAAGGATGAGGGGCGTCTTGGCACTGATACATGCTCGTGACGCTAATTACTGCATGTGGCATGGTACCGGTATGACTCAATCATCATGCTACTGTTCACCGGAGCACGACTCCTCTCCGCTTAACACTCCTCTCTTGCCCTGATACTCAGCCAGGTACTCCGTACACCTCTGTCACTTCCTAGGGCTCCTATCCCTCAGAGACGGCCCCCATCGAGCCTACCTCTCGTTGTAGATGAGATCTCGTCAAATCGAGTACTGGTCGTGATCGACCATGCAACGATAGTGCCCGCCGACCTCCCTCCACCTAAACCATTCGTACTGTTATGTCTCTCAGGCCTCAAGGGTATATGTTTCAGGTCTCGCAAGAAGCCTGCCGTCAACATTACCGCTGTGTACCTTGAACGACCTGGGCATCCCCTGGAGCATGCCCTTTGTCTTGGATTGTGGAAATCTGGTAGAGCCGCCCGCGAAGAGGCGGAGACTGTCTTACAGCATGGCTCGATACAGTACCCCACAACCTGACGACATTGAGGAACAGTTTCTGTTTGAGCCTGCCGAAGCTTCAGAGGGACATAGTGCTCCAAGGCGAGACGACTGTAAGGAGAGGGAACAGGTTACAGTACGCACAAGTGACAGAGAAGAGTTGATCCAGTGCATCAAGCGAGGCCAAAGGACAACATGGGTACCCAAACCAGGGCTGGAAGCTCTCTGTGCCGAGGTCGCTTCGACTCTGCCACAATCGAATAATCCCAATACTGGTCACGTCCAAGACGCTGGGCAAGAAACCGACGTGGACAGGACACAGCCAACTCTGTCAATCGCGACTTACGCCCTGCGACGTTCCCTATCTGTTCTCCGCACCAGTGATCTTACTGAGGACTGTGATGTGGATCCGACGGTCCCTGATACACATGCAGAGACGTCGATGCCATGGAATCAGAATTATCAACCGCACTTCGACAGGTCTCACCCATTCTGGCAGGCAGACTCTCCGGCTACATCAAGCCTCCAACAACAACAGGGTTCCCCAACAGATATGCTCAGAAGAGCTCGAGCACCTTCGTTAGGGAGCGGCTTGTCCTCGAGTTTCGTTATGAGAATCCCTACGAGTCCACTTGTCCACGCGATCAACAATCCTACACTGGACTTCTCCCCGAAAGATTCGCCACGTCTCTCGACAGGCAAAACTGCAAGGAGGAGGACTATGCCTCCCAACGTGTTCGAATCGTTACGTATGTCTCCGGCCGAGCCTGCTGCACCTAGTTTCAGTCGGCCGTCACCGCACGGTCAGGGCCTGAGAGATAGTGGCGGTTCATTCTCTCCAGGGCACCGAATGCGGCGATCTTTGAGCTCTTTCACCTACCAGCCGGCTACCCCGCCTCAGATACCTCCCTGGACGAGGCAGCGTCGAACTTCACTGGCGGCAGACATGTCACCTCGGCAGCGTGCTTCAATGGTTGGTTCTTTCGAAGAGTCTATTCTGCGAGGTAGGATGTCCACACCTGCCTCGAAACCCCTTGACTTCGTCGCCCAGATCGGAGTTATGGGCAAGGGTGACTGCCCAGCCAGATTGAAGTGTCCTGCTCATGTAACTGTTACATTTCCGGCTGTGTTCTATAACTATCCCTCCGCCAATTCGTCTAGATCAATATCGGACGACAATCCCAGTCCGTACGTGGGCAGTATTGACCTAGAGCGCAACTTGAAAGCTTCGGAGCCTCGTCGACGTTCCCAGCGCTCTCAAGCAAGCCTCAATCCTGAAGAGTTAGCTGCAGAGATCACCAAACCTGAGAATACAGCCATTGGGAGAGCGCTGGCCAAGGAAACACGGGATCGGCAAGAGAAGAATCTTGTCTCGCAGCGCAAAATCCCTCCTGGTGGGGCGTACCGGGTGCCTCAGAAAGGACAACTTCAGGTCATCATCAAAAATCCCAACAAGACAGCAGTGAAACTGTTCTTGGTACCTTACGACCTGGAAGATATGCTTCCCGGAACGAAAACGTTTGTTCGGCAGAGGAGTTATTCAACCGGCCCCATCTTGGAAGCTGCAACACTGGAGAAACAGGCCGCCTTAGCTGCTCTCGACCCTCTTAGTGCCAAAGACATACTTCGCTATCTTATCCATATCAAGTTTTGCTGTACAGCAAAAGGCTATTTCTACCTCTACGACACTATTCGTGTGGTCTTCGCAAATCGGGCGCCCGACGGCACAGAGAAGCTTCGCAACGAGGTTCAACTACCAGACCCCAGGTTCAGTCCATACAAGCCTACCACTGGGAGTCATTCTCGAAGTCCTAGCATCCCAGATGAAAAGGTCTCCTCTTTCTCTATGGTCTCGGTCACTCCGGACTTTGAGTATCTGGATGACATGACAGGGTCTGGCGCGATGAAAGACGACTTGAAAGCAACACGAGAGTCGTCACCTACCCCGGTTCACCTCTACACCTCTCCCATATACCAGAGTGACACGACGAAAGTTACCGAAAATGCACATGCCAAGGAGTTAGAGGAAGCCCTAGTTGAGGGAACCGTCTCTCCTACTCCTGGCTTCCTGCCGTCGACCTCTTCTCGTAGCTCTCCCGTGCCTTGGCCATCGTCGAATTCGCCTTCCCTCGCACGAGGCTTTTCTCCCGCACCGGTCGAAGCGGGACACGGCCTGCTCTCGCGCAAGCTCAAGGAACTGAACGGTGTTATGGAAAAACCCTTTGACTAGTGTGCACGACCATATCACCTACCCAGCACGGAGCATTCTGGAGTCAGTGATGTTTTTAACGATACCCAAACGGCACAGGTAATCTGAGATAGGAAGTGGCCACTCTACAATAGCTCAATGACATCTAGATGTATTTAGACACATTGTTCCCCAATGTGTTTCCGTCCTCGAGCATCTCGTGAAATGTTAAGCTACAATAGCATGGGTCATGTGGCAGGAAGCCCGCCCCTTGGCCTCGTGCTCAAGCAAGATATACTACAGTTAGGAGTTGATGGTGTGGTCCCCTAGGTGTCCACCCCGGAACGACCTGCTGCACTGCCTTGATTTGTGGCCCAGCACTGCGTAGGGGGCGGAGCACGCATCATGCGTTGCACCTAAACAACCTCCTCATTCGTCATCCTCCTTATGCACACTAACCACGCAACAGCCATTTGGACATCACGGCTCGGCGGGTCAAGATGTTCGCTCGGGGTTTAGCTGCGAGCTTACGGGGGGTTTATCATTGACCGGGGCAGATCTTCCTACCCGTAGAAGACAGAGCTAGGGAAGCCAGGCCGAGTTGTGTATCACGCTTGATTCCTCGAGCCCCTCGATGCGGCGAACCAGAAGCGCAGCTGGACTTAGATTATTCCGTCAGGGTCCCAACTGCCTGCACACACAGGCCACTGAGGTTACGACCATCAACTGCTTCTTGTCCGTCACTTGAACCTCAGGTTCAACTTTCTACTTTCTCACAACCACCCACAACCGCTATCACCACCAAGTATCCCCTCGCCGACGTAGTCTCCGAACCTCTGTCGGGCCCCTCCCACCTTCTCGATGCAACAACCGTAGCTCCTCTCGTCCTTCCCACTCCCTTCCGAACGTCGATGACTTGGGGAGTCGTCCATCGCTGAAGATGCACAAGATCAGCAACTTCACCGGCCAGGCCCGTCATGGCTGGGAACGGATGACTCCTGCGGCGTTTGGCATGTCGAGGTTTCACCAGGACATGCCCACGCCGCAACCATTGAGACGTCCGCAGGGCTCGCCAGGAATCGTATCTCAGCCGGCGTCCGAGGCCTCGCCCGTCAACCTTTCGTTCAATGTGCCCTTTGCCTCAAACCTTGCCGGCCCAGAGCCCGATGAGATCCTACACTCGAGTCCTGGCGCTTTTCAGCGATGGACCTTCCCAGCGGGAACACCAGAGGGCACGCCTACTCACAAGTTACCGGTACACGTGCAAAATGAGGATACACTGCGTTCGTTATGTGCCTACATTAGTGAACAGAGTGGAGGACACATTCAAGCTACTGTCACCTCGTCAGAACCTAAGACTGGACCAGCTCTGCACAGAAAATCTCAAGGGCTGGTGACCAATGTGTGCATATCGGGTGATGGAGATTTGGTGTTTAAGATGCGAGCAAAGATCCTGAATGAGACGCCGATCATGATGGTACGGATACGCCCTTTGGCCGAGCCTGGCTGCTGCTGACTTCTCCAAGCGCTCAGCAATTGTGGACATTGATCCAGGCTTGATTCTTGACGGAGCCGAGACTGGCATCCGCTCCAGTGTCCTCAGTCACATTGACCTTTGTGCCAAATACACGGGCACAGACATATTCCTTCTCAAGCCCCGAAGTGCTGATACATCCTTGGCCAATCCCGCTTACAGCGAGGAGACCGACAGTGGTCTGGACCAACGGTATCGAGTCAACATTTTTGGTGACATGGAGAGCGTTGAACATGCGAAGACCCGAGCTCTGATGATGATCGACCAGATTGTAACCTCTCCTACTTGACTTTGATATCAGGCCCGTACTGACCCATTGCAGCTCAAACACAAAATCGATGTGATCAAACTTGAGGTGTCGATGCACACGTTGGTTTCCGGTCGTACCGGCAAGAACATCAAAATGATCGAGTCAGCTACCAAGACCGCCATATACTTTCCGCCTCCGTTCCCTGGGGTCTTTGGCTACGTCCCTCCTCATGCCACACGCCGGGCGGCAGACGAGATCTTTATTACCGGAGAGACACAGGAGCGCATCAACCAGGCAAAGCAGAAACTGAAAGAGCTGGTGATGAGCATCAAACTCTACTCCAAGGATGCTGTGGTGTCTGCAAGCAAGATTGACAACATCTTACTCGACCGACTCGAGAAGGTACGCAAGATCATGGAGACAAACGGCTCCCACGTCTTGTTCCCTCAGCTTGGTAGCCAGAGAGGTCTTGTCCGCGTGCAAGGTACTGAAGTTTTACATGTGGAGAGGACAGTGAAGGAAATCATGGCACTCGTACGAGATCCGCCGTCTCTTGATCCCTCCGAGTCGAAACTCTGACGACTGTTTAGGCTGGTCAATTCTTCAGCGCATCCTGGTGGATCATGATGCCAGATCCCTCCCAGGGTCCCACCCTTCGGGCTCCGTCACCGGAGGACATTCGGATCATGCTGAGCGATATTTGCACCAACTCTGGTGCCGAGATCAGCTTCGAGAAGTTCACATTCACAATCAATGGCTCCGATGACGCCGTAAAAGCCGCAATGATGGTGATCAATCAAATTCCCTTCGTGAAGAAGACTCCATATCAGATGCGAGTCAAAATTGAGCTGGCCAACGAGCACAAGGAGTTCGTCAGTGGTAAGAAGAACGGCAAAATCAACAAGATCATGGGTCAAAGTAGGGGTGTCTCCTCTAGATGAGATTGGATATAGCTAACTCTCGCTACAGGCAATGTCCAGATCATCTTCGACGGTTTCAACGAGTACAACTTCTATATTGACGTTGTAGGCAGCCAGTACGAGGCTACCAAGAACGGTTTAGACCTTGTGGAGCAGGAGATGCCGGCGTCGATCTCCTTTCACGTTCCTGACCAGTACCACAAACGCATTATCGGCATTGGTGGCCAACACATCCAACGCATCATGAAAAAATACTCGGTCTTCGTGAAGTTCTCGAATGCTATGGATCGTGGCGGTGTCGGTAAAGACGACGATGATATCAAGGTTGATAATGTCATTTGTCGGACACCAGCCCGAAATGCGCAGAGTCTGGACCTGGTGAAGCAAGAGATCATGGACATGGTGGAAAAAGCTGTAAGCGATATTGAACCCATGAGTGATGAGAGTATGTCCTTATCAGAGTGAATCTAGGACGCCGAGTTCGTCTCCGAGACCGTCGTGATCAACAGACTTTACCACCGCGAGCTGATTGCTAGGCTTCCGGAAATTGAGGAACTGGAGAAGAAATGGAACTGCAAGATTGATTTTCCCAATACGGAGCTAGCCAGCGACGTTGTCACCATTTCCGGTCCCGAGTATCAAGTACCCCAGGCGGTAGACGCTTTCTTGGGCATGGTTCCCGAAAGCCACGAGATCGCCTTCCAGAAGTCGGACGAGTTGGAAGCCTTTTTCACTAGCCCGGAATTCTTCAACGAGCTCCGCCAGAAGTTCAGAAGTCAGTATGAGGTAGACGTGCATGCCAACCCGGAGCTTAGCAGTTTACCAAAGTCAGCGACCGCGTCCGTGGAACGCATCTGTGGACCTTCAGAAGGGCGCCTGGTTCTCACGTATACGCGGAACAATGCAGGTGGGCTCAAGGATGCTATCGACTTTCTCATCTCGCAGCTTGTTCCACGCGGGTTGGATGCTAGTACCGTTCAGGGTGCCATTCCTCGTCCGAAATCAGACTCGTTTGAGGACTCGCTGCCGTTCTTCGAGTCAAAGCTCTTACAGAATGCCCCCTCTCTTCACTCCACAGACTCTCCGTCACGCTCGAGCTTTGCCGATGCAGATAGCACGGCGGTGTCGGAGAGAGCATCCATCTTTGACCGGTTGCGCAAACCGGGCAGCCTTTCGTCAATCTCATCCTTCATGAGCCGCAAGAATCAAAACAACTCTCCAGGGACCTTCTTCAAGCACGCATCGTCCAACGCCAGCAAGGCGTCTCTCATCTCCATGGAAAGTCGCGAGAGCGGATACCGACACTTCTGGAACGATAGCGGCGTCAATCTTCCCGAGGAAGATGCTTCTAACACTACAGTCAGTGGTGGCTGGCCATCACGTTATCAAGACAATAAATTTCCCTTCGGCAGTGGTGGCAGCATTTCTGGAGACAGAACCCCGAAGCACGAGCCGCGGGCAAGTTTCGACTCGGGCAGGCCACCAACATCACATTCCTTTTCTTCATACCCGGCTCCAATTGGGCCACACCATCACACTCAGATCGCCGGTAGCGGGAACGGATCTGGGAACCATTTGAATCTCCCTTTACGCTAGGCTTGGCTGAAGTCTGAAATGATCGGAAAAGTAAACGACAATGATACCCCGACACGGATATGGAATCATGATTATCTGCGATTATGTCCAGCAAGATACCCTTTGACGCTACCACGAAAAGTACAGAAGAGGAGGACGCGGAGACGCTTGGATTATTGCGTCGTTACAGCTTTTGGGAGATACGTGCTTGTCATGTTGTTTGGCTAAAGTTGGACCGCACCAAGAAGTTTTTGTCTTCGTGCATGTTCGCTGACGCTCACTCGGCCCGAGGGAATATACCCTGCGAGCTTAAGGTGCGATGGGCGGCAAAACTTGGGCCTGGAGCGCTGCGAAACAACTGTACTGTTTTGGCTCGACTCAGTTCCGAAGGAAATATACCCCAATTTATTGCTAGAGAATAATGCATTATCTACGTGGGCCTCGAATTGACTGAACCTACCATTGTGACGAACGGCAACAAGGTCTCAAGTAGGTAGGAAGTACAAGTTACTACCCGACGTACACATATCACATCACATGCACCAGTAACATACTAGTTCTTGTCACGTGGTAACACGTGCCGGGCAGAACAGAGCGTTGTGGCTCCCACGTGTCGAGGGCGCGGTGCCTGCAGCGCCCATCACGCGTCAATCAAAGCACAAGGACAAACATTGACTCGTCCCATCCAACACTCCATATCCTCACAACCTTACGGAGGTCCAGCGCTTCCTTGTTCTGTCATCTATATTGGACACTGTCATGCACCTTTACAACCAGCGACTAGGTGCCGGAAATGGCAGATCTCATTGTCAAGATTGGCCAGAAAGTTGAGACCCAGGACGGCAAGCAGGGCACTATCCGCTACATTGGGCCGTTGCATGTTGCCTCTGGCGAGTGGCTGGGCCTCGAGTTGCCCGATGACAGCGGCAAGAACGATGGATCAGTCAAGGGCGAGCGCTATTTCAACTGCGCTCCCAACCATGGCATGTTCGTCCGCAGGGAGTCGGCCGTCAAGATCCTTAGTCAACCAGGCCCGACTGCAAAGCCCAATGGGCCGTCGACTTCCAATGGAGGCTCTACAGCGAAACCGAGACCGGCAAGTATGGTTAGTGCCGATGTCGCGAGGAAGCGGCAGAGTCTCATGAGCGGTGGTCCTGGCACGGCAACTGGTTCCCGACTGTCTATGAGGGTATGTGGAAGATATCCGCGGTTATGCTTGACTGGTAGCTAATCTGGGAATCTTAGTCTCCTACCAAGTCTCCCACCAAGCCTCCTCCGCCTTCTACCAGTTCAAACATGTCGACGCCTCGTACTGGCACGCCAGCAACCACTGCACGAACCTCCGATTCGAGTACGAAATCGAGACTTAGCATGGCTGGTCGGCCCAGTATTGGACCTCCAAGCGCCGGAAATAGGACGAGTACCCATACAAGCAGGACTTCGATAGGAGGCGGTCCAGTAAAACCCGTGACGTCCAGGCCGATGTCAATGCAGCCACGACAGTCCATGGCTGGCGCTAGGCTCTCTGTGACAGCCAAACCTCCGCCGCGAACTGAAAAGATTGACGGAGTGGTCAACAGTCTCGAAGCACAGCTGGCGCGTCCAGTGGCAGAGGAAGAAGAGCCTACGACGCCTGTCTCGTCAGATACAAAGGAAGATGAAGTGCCCGCAACATCAAGGCATGTAACAAGTCCTAAAGTGGCTGCTCCTCCACCACCTGCACGCTCACACCCCACAGCTCCCCTGCGAAACGGGTTCAATCCCTCCGCAGAGGACAGATCGCGACAGGCACAGGTGATTAAAACGCTGGAGACAAAGGTGCGAACGTTGCAGAAGCAAAGGGAGGAAGATCAGGCGCAATTGCAGAATGTCCAAGATCTAGAGGACAAGGCGGCACGATACGAAGGGATCATTCAAACACTGCAGAAAAAGCTCAAGTCTAATCAGCAAGATATCCAAGATCTCAAAGCCAAGTACGAGGATGCAGAGAACCGTGCTTCAAACGTGCCCGATCGCAGCGCTGAGCACGAGTCGGAGCTCGAACTTGCGACCCTGGACAAAGAAATGGCCGAGGAGCGTGCTGACATGTTCGAGAGTGAACTGGAGGCTCTGAAACTTAAGCATGAAGAGTTGGAATTGGAGGCGGAGATCCTGCGAGAAGAAAACCGCGAGTTAGCCTCGGTCATGAGTCCCGAGGAAAAAGCAAGCGCTGGCTGGCTTCAGATGGAGCGAGAGACCGAAAGATTGAGGCAAGCTTTGATCCTGCTGAGGGATGTTAGCCAGCAAAATGAGGGTGATTTGAAGAACGAGATCAAGGAGCTTCAGGAATCCATCGACGAACTTGAACAGACAGCCTCAAAATACGAGGAGACCGCAGCCAAACTCAACAGGTCCGAGGAGACGAACCAGCATCTCAGAGAACAGCTGGAGGCCGCAGAGGCGAATGATGAGATTCTCGAAACTATGAGCGCCGAACGGGACCAAAGCCGGAATATGATCGAGACATTGAGGCGGCAGGTTCAAGATTTGGAAGAGCATATTCAAGTGGCTGACGAGCTAGAGTCATTCCATGTCGAGGAAGAGAAGCGCCTTCATTATCAGCTGGACGAAAGCGAAGCGTTGCTGCATGACAAGCACCGGCAAATTGCTCAGCAAGAGAAGACAATTGAAGACCTGGAGTATACGTTGACAAAATTCCGGGATGTGGTGCAGGGCCTCCAGACCGACATTGACGAGCTCCGGCGGTCCAGAGAAATCAGCGAACTGGAAGCAAACGAAATGAGCAGCAAGTCCAGAGCGATGATGGATCTGAATCTCAAGCTACAGAACTCAGCTGCGAAGACGCAGCTAAAAGCCATCGATCTCGAGCTTGGGAAGATGCGGGCTGAACAGGCCAGCTTGCACCTAGAAATTTTGCAGCCTTTCATTCCAGAGACGTTCGAACTCGACAAGAAACCCATTCTAGCGCTCCTATGTTTCAAGCGGATCAAGTCAAAGGCACAACTGTGTAGGACCGTATTAGCGGAACGCATGCGTGACCGGGCTGATCTCCACGAGAACCCAATGGCGGTGTTCGCAGTCATGGAGAAGATGAACTTTATTGCAAACCTGTGCGACCGATTTGTGCAGTTCATGTCAACATGCTCTACAGACGACTTCATGAGGTATGCTGGCGCACCATTCGAGCTGGAACCAGTCGAACAAGCGTTGACGGGCTGGGTGGAAGCGCTGCGCCGGGATGAGCTGGCTCATGAGGGTCCGGAGTATCTGCATCGCATGGCCGATATTCTTGTCGACATGTCCGAGAAACTGCTCTCCGACTCCCATGAGACCAAAGCAATGGGGCTGCTTGCGTCCATCGCAATGGTCGAGAGCTACAGCGACAATATTGCAAGCCAGACACAGATTCTCAGCAAAGCCGTGCAATCCAGATTGGGACCATCGAAAGCTGACGATGAAGACTCGGTCCTCTTCGAGAAGAAAATCGATCAGCTTGGTATCAAGGCTCGCACGATCAAATTCGTGGCGAGCAAGGTGCTGCACGCACTCAGTGACCTCAGAGCGCGCTCCATGTGTCTAGGAGAGTCAACCTGGGGCAGTTTTACGGAAGCTGAGGCATGTGCTGAAGCGCTCACCCTGTCGATTCGGCAGGTGGGAGAGACCGTGTTCGATGAGCTCAACAAGTTGGCAACCGACGAGCCCCCTTCGTATTCCAGCCTCATCCGGCTAATGACAGTCGCTGTCTCGGTCGAATCGCAGCGGGACGAAATGCAAGCAGCCTACACTGGCGATGTGTTCGAGATCCTGTTGAAGCAGCTGCAGGTCCTTCAGACAAAAACAGACGACTTGAACACCAAATCCGCTGACCTCTCCGGCGCGACCGAGTTTGAGAGGCAAGCCGCGCCATGGATCGTTCGCGCTAGAGAGGTCAAGGCGCGGAAGGAAATGTCACAAGATCTTCAGGAAGAAATGGCACGGCTGAAGCTCAGAATCCAAGAACAGACCATCAGGATCAGCGAGAAGGATAAAGAACTCGAGGAACAGCAGGTCAAGGTGGAATTGCTGGAATCGAGAACGAAGGAGACGAAATTCAAGGAGGACGGCGTGAAAGAGATGAAGGATGAGATCACCAAACTTCGAGCTGAAAACGCCATGGCCGGCGAAAATCTGCAGCGCCTCGGAGCCGAGTACCAAGGGCTGCTTGAGTCTCGGGACAGCCACAGACTGGAACTCGAGGCCGTCAAACAGAAAGGGGTATCAGAAGGTCAAGGTCTGCCACTTGGCCCCGGCGACGAATCAGCTTCTCTCAGACTCAAGGCTGAAGCGGATCAACTCAGAACCGAGATTCTCAGTTTACAAGCGGCCGTTCGCTTTCTCAAGTCCGAGAATCGAGAACTCAGGATACCGGTGGGTGCTGCTGCTCAGACTGCTGTTCAACATGCATGGCTGGATCCCAGCCATCTCAAAGTCGCCCCAAGGGACGACAAGACCCAACAACTGCGTACCGAGACCAAAGATGTCTTTGCGCATCTCATGCATATGGCCAAGACTGCCAAACCTATCAGACTGGCTGCCGGATCTGTGGCACCTCGAGACAAGAAGGGGGATGTGTCTGCGTGGCGAGCGCAGACCGACACCACGTTGTACAAGATCCTCCAGCATGCAGAAGAACTCGAGCGATGGGGCGAGATGAAGGATGATCTGGTGAAGAGAGCAAGGATTGTGGCTCGCCCAGCACCAATCTCGAGGCGAACAGCACCAATGCGCCCGCTTTGGACGGTACCAGGTGTAAAAGCAATCGAAATAGAGGCTGAGGAATTGGAACTCGGGCCTGCTGTCGATGGAGTACGGATCGTCTCACCGTGAGCTCAACGGCTGTGACATACCTATTTGAGACATTCTCCCTTGTGAATAGACACCTTTAATATCAGGCTTCGGTTTAATATCTTCTAAAAATGCCACTCGAAGTAGATGCCTCGCTGGGTTGCCTCTGCTCAAACTGGCAGTCATACGAGCAAGCGGGGAGCAGACGCTGCATTCCGATATCTCTCGCCTATGGCAGCTGCCATTTAACATCCTGATAATCGACTGCTACTCAGACTCGAGCGCGTCGCTACGGAGTACTAGGAAGGCACCCAGATCATCGCCTGAACGTTACTCTCTACGAACAACCCCCACGGAGAGTGAGAGTCATGGCAGTGGCTTGGCAGAGCCGACGACGATTTATAGTACTAGGTACAGTCTTATCCCCGCGCGAAGTTGAATGTCAATGTACTGCGTACTCGTACATATAGTAGTCTGAACGAGTGTCTCTTTGTTTGATAAGGCTAAGGCTTATGGATAGCGCAGGCTGCGCCGTTCGTCAGCGGTATTGAATTGCAACGAGCCGCGACACTACCGCTGGCTCACTGGCCGCTAAATATGATACGCTAGAAGTCCGTTTCAAGAGCCGCGAGTGTCCAGCGCTTGCTCTAAGGCCGCGACGTCATAATCTTCCGAGAAAGCAACAAAGGGCATGCTCGTAAGAGGAAGGTGAGTGCCCTGTGTGCTTTTCCACCTCTAGGCATACGACCAAACATTGTCAAAGATGCTGAGGGAATGCGACGTATCGAGCGGCTCAGCGGAGTGGCAATCCGACGATCGATGTCTCCGTGCTCTCTTGGGCGCCGTACGAGGTAGCACTTCTCGATGCGGCAAAAGGAGGGCAGAAGGTTGGACGTGATGATTGTCTTCTCGAATACACAGTACCTTGAGCTTCTGGGGGGTCCAATGACGAGATATTCGATGCGGAGACGAGGGCGCCAAGAGTGGCTGTGTTGTTTAGCCCCGTTATGGTGAGTGATGTGATAGGCTGACCCTGGGGCCCACAGTAGAAGCTCGCAGCAGCAGCTGGCTTGTCCCTTCGCTAGTCAGCCTGGCAAGCCATGCCTCGTTGTTCCGCTCAACACACCAACGTATCGCAGTCACAATCCTGATCACGCACTCTCGCCGGTATTCGATCTCAACTCGTGGCCATACTCTTGAGCCCATTCTCTTTCCCCGTCCCGACCGCAAATTTCCACGGCGGCAGTGCCTCTTTCCGCCAAGCTACTGTGGTACTTGGCGGTTACCAGAGGAGAGCATCCAAGCTTGCTTCCGGCCTGTCAAGAGAGGACAAGCCCAGTCAGTGGTGGGAGCTCAAATCTCTTTGTCTCCCGTGTCACTCTTGCAGCTTGATTTCCCGCCCGGCGGTTTCTTGGTCCTAGGTCGATTCCCTGTTCCCTTCGAATGGGTACGTGCACTTCGTGGTGGTATATTACACCCACACCCTCTCCGCGCCAGTCCCTGGTACACTCCAGTCTCTCCTCCTTTGCCACAGACAAAGAATATAAGCTGACCTGGGATGTGACGCCCCCGACATGGCGGCGTTGCGCAAAACATCTTTAGCTGCGACCAGTATTCGCCAGCAATTCACAAAGACTGCCTCTCAGAACAACATCAACAATATGCCTACCGAAGACGGCGGGCCCAACGGCCGCGCAGATCCAAACGAGCGAACGGGCCTCCTCTCGAGGATGACCACCACCGACTCGGGCACTCCCTATTACAAACATGAGAATAACTTCATCAAATACCCCTTCCTGGTGCTACATGTGACGTGGGAGATTCTGCGGTCGAACTATGTCAACTTCCTGCTGGTGTTTGTGCCGATTGGTATTCTGGCCGGCGTCCTGAATTGGAAGCCTGCGCTACAGTTCATTTTCAACTTTATCGCAATCATACCTCTGGCTGCGCTGCTGGCATTTGCGACGGAAGAGTTGGCGGTGCCGCTGGGCCAGACAATCGGAGGACTACTGAATGCGACTTTCGGAAACGCCGTGGAATTGATTGTATGTATCCACGTGGGCACATGCAAAAGAAGATGAACAACAGGCTAACATATACGTAGGTGAGCATCATCGCTCTGCAGAAGAATGAAATCCGCATCGTCCAGGCCAGTATGCTGGGCAGCATCTTGTCCAATATTCTCCTCGTCCTGGGATGCTGCTTCTTCGCAGGCGGTCTCAAATATCGAGAACAGAGCTTCAACTCGACAGTGGCATCCACCATGTCCTCGCTCATGACTGTTGCCACGTCGTCGCTCATCATCCCAGCCACCTTGTACGCGGTCATGAACAACAACAAGGCGCAAGAAGATAATATCATGATCTTGTCCCGGGGAACGTCGATCATTTTGCTGCTTATCTATGTCGCGTACCTGTACTTCCAGCTCAAGTCGCACGCAGATCTGTTCGACGAAACTGAAGCGCAAGAAGAACAAGACTCGGAACCCCAGCTGCTGGGACCGTGGGCGGCGGGTATCGTCTTGGTCATCATCACCCTCCTAGTTGCGGCCTGCGCCGAATACCTCGTCGGCAGCATCGACGAAATTGTCAAACAAGCCCACATCAGCAAGACATTCATTGGTCTCATCTTGATCCCGATTGTTGGCAATGCGGCCGAGCACGTCACCGCGGTAATCGTCGCATGGAAGAACAAGATGGATCTGGCCATCGGCGTGGCCATCGGCTCTTCTCTGCAAATCGCCATTTTCGTCACTCCCTTCCTGGTCGTCTTGGGCTGGATCATGAATCGGCCCATGACTCTGCATTTTGAGATGTTCGAGACGGTGAGCTTTTTCCTCGCCAGTTTGGTCGTGGTGCTCCTGATCCAAGACGGAAAGTCCAACTATCTGGAGGGATTGCTCTGCTTGGGCATGTACGCCATCATTGCATTGGCGTTCTACGTTTTGCCAGATGATGCAGGGAATGGCCTCAACTTGGGCAATAGCCTGGGCAGTCTTTTCGGCGGCGGAGCTTGACCGAAGCGGATTTGATGCGCGAAAGGGAGAAGAGCCACAAGGAAGCTCAGCATCTATTTCATTTGTACAACTTTTTCTAAATACTTGGACTCAAGTAACGGGGCTGTCAACCCCAAAGTCTTGGAAGGAATCACACGGGGAACACCATGGACAGCACAGATTAAAGCCAGCGGGCGTTGGAATGGGACGAAAAAGAAGAACCTATCGCCTCATGTTTCGGGCTGTTTGGTGTATATTTGATACCCTAGGTTTCAACACTCGATTTGGGCCTAAAGCCTTGTGGGCTTGGATTGTTCTTGTATGTACAATCCGTCCTGATAGGAAAAATGATATGGACAAGAGATTCTTCTTTTTCATGAAAAGCCCTGCGGTGGCTGCGCATCCGACGACCTCGTCTTGATCCGTGGCACTGCGGTAGCATCCAATGATGAACAATTGTTGAAACAAGGTACATAGCGTCACGGCTGGTTCGTACGAGCTGGCGAGGCTGAGACGAGACAGGGCGGCATCACCCTGTTCCCTAATCGGGTTACCGAACCTCAGTACTACTGCGTACATTCAGCGGACACCGAACTTGGCATCTTAAGGTTCTTGGCAGGTAAAACAAACGCAGCCCACACCACTACTGATCGACCGAGTCCCTGCTATTCCGCTAACCATAACGACATGATGCGTGTGTGACCTCGCCGCCGAGCTTTTTGTATAGACGGTCGTGGTGTAACAACATTTAGCCTTACGATTTAAGCCTTGACAGCACGTTCTGTCGGCGCCGGGGGTCACACGGTGTCCGATCACGGTCGGTATCAAGGATGCCGCCAGGCACTCATCTTCCTGGATACAGGACACAGATAAAGACATATGACGACTGTGTTTGACGCTGTTGGTACAGTGACGTTCAAGAGGATACGGAATACCATACAGTATCATCAGAGTAATCTAGGCGCGCACGCCGACCTAGAGAGGGAATGAAGGTCATGGGGGAAAGAAAATGCTGTCAACACCAAGAGAGGTCTTTACCAAAGGTTGGCGGCGAGGGCGGCGGCGGCGGTGAGGTCATGCACTCTATCAGATCGCTACGATTAACATAACAGTGATTTGATGTTGGGGATAGGCTATGGGAATAGGCACAGCGAAGTGACAGGAGTAGCATTCCAGAACGAGGTGGCTACACTCGACATAGGACTCGATGCATGTCATGCGAGTGCCTGGTCATTTTATCTGCGCTTATTTGTGGCTTGACATTGTATGACAACCAATTACAACATTAACGAGCGTCCTTTTTCTCATGTTCATGTCCTCCCTTCGTGTTCTCGTGCAGTTGCCGGTGCGCTTCAGGGGCTGGGTGTGCCGGACCCGCCATCTGCGCGAAATTCTCCCATGGACCGTCGGGCAGGCACAGCACGATGCTGGAATCATGCGCTCGTGCCGGTGAGCGGGGTCGTTGTCCAGTCTTTCGCGTGAGTAGTAGAATCGATATTGAATTCCGCCATTGAAACTTTGGTTGTATCCTTGGCGCGGTAAAAGACTCGTGGGAAATGATTGTCATCGGCACTCACAGAAGCGGCGAGGTAGGAGCCGACATCAACTTTGTACTCTTTCTTGTTCAGGTCCATGCCAGTAAGGGTCCACGACGCAGGATCTGTGCCCTTGGCTTTAGCACCTTGCAAGCAGGCTTCCGTCAGCTGGTTCCAGTGGACATCCGTGGGGTCTTTGGGCTCGGTCTCGATTCCGATGTAGTAGAGATGGATCTCGTCGCTGCCTGACAGGTAGAGAGCGGCAATTTCTCCACCCTTCGAGATGTTGGCAGCTGTACCGACAACAACGGTGAACGCCTCAGGCTTCTTGTCACTTTCCGTAAACCTATAGCCATGGATCTTGGTGTTCCCGTTCTCGTTGAAGAACACGTAGAAGTAGTCACCAGCTGTGACGGAAGCCGAGGTTGTGCTAGCCATCTTTGCTTCCAAGGGTAAGCCGTAAGAATCTCAAGATTGCATCAGGCTTACTTTGTAATTTTTGACTTGTTTGATACGGCGATGGTTTGTAGCAGGCTTGAGTGGTCGTGCAAATGTGCTGCTGAGATGGAGAAAATATCAATTGGCTTGGTGATCTGGCCTGACATATATACACAAACGAGTCGCATAGCAAGTGATCACTTCCATGGCTTTTCAGCTTCCACAACTCAACCTCAGCATCATCGAAATGAGGCCGTCCACTCAGACTGAAGCGAGTGACGGAGAAAAATGCCCAAAGCCGTCCTAGTCGGTCTGGCCATCGAGCTGAAAATTGCAATTCAAGGATAAGTCGGCTGTACTTTCTTCTTTGCCGCTGTTGATCGCGAAGCCGTCCAGTCAACGCGTGTAGTGTGCTATGGGCTGGCTCATGACATGCTGAAACATTCAATAATCGACGATTTATGTGGCGTCGAACAACGTTGGCTGAGATGAACCCTGTGAAAGATGGTTATACGAGTTTTATTGCCTTTGCAACCTCAATGCGGAAACACCTCTGTGATGTATGTCCAGACTCGCAACTGGAGTGTGGAACAAATCCGAATTTGTCACCACACCCATGTGCGGCAATCACATGTAGTGTGCATCTAGTGCCTCCTCTGTGTTGCCCGTAATAAACCTGTTGTGTCAGACCTGAAGGAGATGAATGGTAGCAAAATCAGAGAAGCCAGCGCGCCGAGGCAGAGGCGTTTGCCGATTGTTCCAGGCTCTTTTGGCTCTGCATGATGGCAATCTGGGTGTTGGACAGATTTCGATGGGACGCTCTTTTCTCGTACTGGCCCAGGGTAGGGCATAGCCCGCAAATCGTAGGGGGACTCTAGAACAGAGCCACGCTTTGCCCGCCTCGGCGAATTGAAAGGCACCGCGACCGTGGCCAACAATTCCGGCTCCCCAGAGTGTACAAGTGGCTGGCTGAGGCTGAAGAGTCTTTCATGGGAAATTCCCCAGCTTCGCCGTCGGAGACTGCGATGTGCTCGAGATGCGTTTTCTCAAGCTTCAGCCAGCCATGGCATGCGAAATGCGGGATGCGGAATGCGGGATGCGGGATGCGAAATGCGGGGACCGGTGTCTTCAAAGCACAGCTTCGCATGCGTGGAGGGTTTGATTATATCCGCTGACTGAGCATCTAATTTGCTTCGGTACTCCGTACACGGCGCAAATGGCTTTGCGAGTGAGATCGCAACAAAGCACCGTTCCGTCGTGGGGCTAGCAACGTGCCAAGCAACCTTGAATGGTCAAGCTTCGATCAAGATCGCAAGGCTGGGGTCGAAAAGCTTAAATTCTTTGGCAAGCGTGGCCAGCAAATCGAGGCTGTTGTCGTCTACCCGTATGCCTTGGTAAGCTAGCTCCATGAAGCTGTGGAAATGTATGAGTCGACATTCCTTCAGCTGCGCTCCTGTGGAGTTTCGGTTCGCTCAGTGACTGTCAGCATATGTATAAAGTGAATAAAATTCTGTACGACAGTGCCAATAAGTCAAGTTCCAGTTCTGCTTTCAGCTGAGCCACACGAATAGGACTCGCTGCCCCGCCATTAAAGTGCGCAATACTGTGCACGAGCAGGTAATCTTCGTCACAGATGTGCCTGGGTCGGTTGATCTGGTCCACTTCAGGCCGACGCCTCATTATAAGTCCCATACTCCACTCCATCCTTGTTTTGCGTAACCCTGCATCTTGTTTGCATGAAAGAGCTTGAGTCGATCAAAGTCTCGACATATTCGTCAGCTACGCCACAGACCGATCCTGCTTCTCCGTCCCAGTCATGTATGCGCGATGGTGATCCTCATCACCACGTGGCTGAGATGACTGAAACAGTAAACTCGACCTACCCTCAGCTGTACCTCCTTGCGAGATTCGGTTGACTGACCGCTTTGGTGCGCGACGTGGACCAATCTCAAGATGAAGAGAGGGTCGACGGAGTCTCGATTTCTTTCAGCTGCGCCTCATGGTGACTTTGAGGTTCGCAAGGCACTGCCCACCAATTTTTTCAAGGTCATCAGGCGTGTAACCTCAAACCCTGCAATATCGGGTTCTTTCGACCGCGAACTCGGCCTAAGAAGCAATTCCTAGCGGCTGAGGACTACGAATGGCTTCGTGGAAGGAAATATTTCCAGCTGACTTGTGAAATGGTCTGGCGGAGACTGTGCTCGGAGGGTAGGGAAAGGGAAGCCTGACGAGAGGCGTAGCTTTGTGCTTGGACAAAAATCGATATGCGCGCAGGGACCCCAGCAGCTGCGAGGTGTTAATACTGCTCGTCAGAAGAACCACAAAGGGATGGCGGTTGAATTAGAGTGGCGTAAAATTAGACTGCCATTGACTGAGGCCAGAAAAAGGACCTGCAAGCCTACTGGGTAGGTGTGTTTCCAGCGCCTTGTACGATGCAGAAAGGCGTAAGGTGGTCTGTTGTAAGCTTTGGCGTGAGTTCTGCTCCCAGGTTCCAAAGTCTGTGGAGTGTAGTATGGTCAGCTGTTCAATGTCTCGATCACATCAATAGATCAAAGTTGACGTGGGCAGAAGAATTGGCGCCTGGTGCCTTTTCACACAATCAAACAAGGCTTCTGTCATTGTTCTTTGGATGACTTCGAGCTTTGGCTGATTTTGTCTGGTAAACATGCGGCCACCTGTTTCTACCGGGAGGCAAATATGTCAACATGCTATCTTTAGAGCAATGTGGTCTGGGACGCTCTTGCTTCCTCACGTAGCGAAGTGATTGCGAGAACAGGTCGACCCCGTATCAAGTCTCTTCACAATCGGACTCCTTCCGGATCTTAGATGTTGTGTCAGGTTCGGGTGACATACAAGGTTCCACTACAGGGCTGGTGGTAGGTCTCGAGGGCCGATGATGTGCGCCGACATGGTCCAGTACACACAGTACATAGTGAGCACCGTCGGCGTTTACGACTTTGCTCGCGCTGACTCGCGCGAGCTGGGAAAGCCAGGGCGGCATCATCGTATTTCCCGATCGGGTTACCGAACCTTGGCTTCATTCGAGCTTGTCTTCCGGATCGAAATCGCATTGACTTCATTTCTGGCACACACCAACACAACTCCTCCGACTACCATGGCGCCTCGATTGTCCTTCCTCACAGCCCGAACAGTCGTCTTCAGACCGAAACCTGTCATTCCGCAGAAAAGAATCGCTCCGGTGCCTGCATTTCTACAACAGCAGCGGGCAGCAAGCGATGATGTGACCTCAAAATATGATTCGAACGAATTCCGAGGAGCCAACGAAAGTCAGTTACCGCATGTGACGCAAGAAGCGGCTGCCATCGACAAGGTTACTGGAAACACACCGCCGGACATCGACCAAGGAACCCCCGTGCAGGAGGTGAGGCCCCGCTGAAAGAAGCTATATTACATTGGATTTCGTCGTTGCGTTTGCTGACACCGTAACAGATCCTACAACGCGACAAAGACGCCCAAGAAAAGGCGCCCGAAGTCCTGAAACAGGATATCAAGACCAAGTCCTCAAACGGCACAAATACACCATCCTCCGGATCGCGCTCCTTCTCAACCTCCGCCCGAAGAAACAGCCTCGAACTGCAACCACGGTCGGGGTCCGATGGCCCACCACCGTCGGATACGGCTCAATTTCAGGGCACAAGAATCGTAGGCCTGGAGTACCCTGACGCCGGTCTCGGTCATAAATTTCCCATCCCAGACCTCAAGCCGCTGGGCAAAGGGGTCAATTTCAAGAAGCGATACGACCCAGTGGTTGAGCAAGTGACACGCAGTCTCATGAAGGACGGCAAACTGAGCCGTGCGCAGAAGGTATGAAATGGTATTTTTACATGGCCTTCCATTGAAACCATGGGCCACAAGACTGATGCTGTGCTTGGTGTACGCAGAACATGGAACTCATCCTGGACGCTCTGCGCACCTCACCTGCCCCGCCTTCAAACTCCGACTTAATCACTCCTTTACCGATCCAATCTCTTCCCCTCAATCCAGTCGCTTACCTGACTGCCATCATCGATTCGGTCGCTCCGCTCATCAAGATCCGCCAACAGCGTGGGCTGCTGGGTGGTGGTGCGTCGATGCCTATCCCCGTGCCTTTACGTCTGCGCCAGCGTAGGAGGACTGCGATTCAATGGATCCTGGCTTCGGCGGAGGGGCGACGCGAAGACAAGTTCGCCGACAGGGTGGCCAAGGAGTTGTTGAGCGTGGCTGAGGGTAGGAGTTCTTCGTGGGAAAAGCGTGCCAGGGTGCACAAGATGGCTATTAGCGCGAGGGCAAACATCAAGGCTGCGTCCATGGGGAGAAGGGTCCGGAGTAAGAGTATCCGAGGGAAGTAGTGTGCAAGGGGATGGTGATGAAACCACGACGAGAACGCAAGGGTTGTCTTCTTGTGGTGCCCTTTTTCTGGCCATGGCTCGGAAAAGATTAGGTGTAAATATATCACTGGGATGGTGCCGAGATCAAAAGTTACAACAGTCAATCCAAACAGCGGTTATAACAGCCAAATCAAACAACGGCGTCATGCCCAACCACGGTTTTGCCATCATTGAAGCTCGACGTTTCTGAACGGTGTTGTGATCGCTTCAATAGTCGAGTTGAGCTGATAAAGCTGTAGGAATGTGAATAGGATTGATGATCACTTTCAATGGTCTGAGAGTGATAGAGCTATTCAGGTAGCTTCTCGGACTTCGTGTTTGTGCATAAAGGCACAAACGTATAAAGAACAATGTGAGATGAGGAGAGTCCACAATCCAACTAGTCGACATGTACTCCAGCCTCCCCAGGCAGGAAGCGCCATTCTATTCATGAAACTCGTCTCCATCTCAACCGTAACGGCCATATACGTCAAGAGGTCGAAAGTCGAAAGTGGTCTTCACGCACAACTACTGTAGATGTAAGCTACACCGAACCCTGCAATTGAGGTTGAGGAGAGAACCCAACACATGTCCTGGCGCGGACTGTCCATTCTACGAGCTGCTCCGGGAAGTACTGTGTCTGGCGTAGATGTGGCTCTGTCCAAGGGACGCGGGCAAAGGCCTCGCATTCGGGCAAGAAGACGGCTGCACGCTCGCTTCTAGGTGGTGAGGCGAATAGGGGGACTCCACAGATCATTAGAACTTCGTTGTGATTTGTAGGCTCGACACTCCAAAGATCATTAGAGCTTCATTGTAATTTCTGTGGGCTCGACATGGACGGGTCATCCAAAACGCCAGCCAGCTTGCGCGCTAATGCAACAAAAACCCCGTCAATAGTTGTCCGTCTAGCATCTGCAGAATGATCCGAGGCACGTTCGCTAGGACCCGAACCAAAGCTCATCTCTAGAACTCTGTAGGTCTACACCCCCCGCTTATTGTCCCTCTGCTTCAGCTCAAAGTCCTGATCCTTACTGTGTTCATCCAACACATCCTTCGCCTTGATCATGGACCGGATGCCCAGTACGCCGAGCCAGAAATTACCCTGGTGCACGTCCGGTGCGATCTGGTACAGCAGGTCGCTCTCCCACGTGATATTGTTGTACACATTCATGATGCACACCACGATGTTCAGGATCCACACCACGAGGTAGATGACCCAGTATGCCTGGCTCGAGGCTTTGTCGCGGAACCGGTATGCGACCGCCCAGGTGACCATGCCGATCAGGGCTGTGGGCTGTGGGCGAGCAGAGTCAGTACATTGCATTAGATACAATTCGGTACCGCATGCAGCTGGAATCGGTGCCACACGCCATACCATGAGATTGGAAAGGCGAACTCACAGCGCAGAGTCTCTGGAATCGACATGCCAGATTGAGGTAGGCCATTCGATCGGCGATGGTTTCGCGTCGCGACGTTGCCATCAGCCAGCATGTCTGGAGGAATGCCGCCCTATTGAACGTCGTCAGTCATCTGAGGAGGGGAACCAGGAATGGTGAGGGTCGTGGTCGTGGGCCGCTAGTCCACGCTGAGGCTTCATTGCTTACTTACCAATGGGTGACGAGAAACGGCGTTATGGTCCCGATGAAATAGTGGCTCTCAGCTCCGTATAGCGAGCCCAGACACGCGGCGCAGATCTCCATGATCCAGGAAGTGATGGCGAAAAAGTAGAAGATCAGGTATTCTTGATGCCGACGTAGCGGGCCGCCCGTTCGGAAGGGCAGAGCTGAGGGTTCGTCCTCGCAGGGGTTTTGAATCGGTTTCGCCATGGCGAAGGCGGGCTGACGGGTGACTATGGGAGAGTCAAGTGTCGTGTCCGATGCACCGCCCTGAAGTATAGGTTGTCGCGGTACGGGGACGACGACGTCGATGAGGTGAGGTGAGGTTGACGCGTGAATCGAGAGAGAGTCCAAACCGGATGTTGAATGTTTGAGGTCAGCGGCTGCCCAGAAGAGGCCCGTCATCGGCTGAGTAAGCTGCGAGATTGACCAATCAGGGGTACCACAGCATTAGCGGCTTAGCCGTCGGCACTACGATGGAAATAGTTAGGAGCCGCGGTGAAATTGCCTCGAGAATCAGGCTTCAATTTCTTAGGGATGTGCCCCAGGTCACCTTCCAACCAAAACGATGTACATGTTCCTGCGATGAACCCTTGAGATGTTTGCTCAATGTCACCAATCTGGCGGAGTGGTGGTGTACGTCATTAGACACGATGAGTGCGGAGGGTGATCAGGCGGTTCTTGAAGACATGGCGGGCGTCCTAGAAGTCTGGAGTCAGTTGGGGCCTGCGCGGGGAGCCCAAAACGACGGCTGCGAACGTCGATACGGCTAGAATTGGCGCTGTCGACTTTCATTTCCTATGCACGAGATTCTGCATCAGCATTTTCAGGGTGCGATATCTCCGGAGAAGACACGATCTGCGCTCCATGAAGACGCGACCTCTCAACCTGGCTTGACCCAGGTGGTACGAGAGGCCGTCTTGAAGTCTGTCAAAGCTGCTCATGCTTGCTCGCAATGCCTAGTGGACTTACCCCCCCTGGGGCGCGAATTTGCCCGATACATGACGGAGCTTGGTAACGATCACGTGGCGTTTTGCTGCCCCTACATAATCCAGGCCTATCGACTCTTAACTTTTTGGAGGACTTTGTGACGTTCATGACAGAGCTCGCTAGTCGGCAATAATACGACGCCCCGACTCCACAGGGGAATTGACCATGCGGCAGGTGAGAAGAGCGACTGGCCGCATGGAGGGTGCTCGTGTTGACAGTCAATCTTGGACAATACGGACTATGTTAGGTGGAGAACATGGATGGTCAACAAGTTCTGTCAGCGAGGTTGCGTTCCTCGCACACAGGTGGTCTGCGCCTGGTTTCTACGAGCGCACCATCTGGAGATCCCGGCGTGCTATCGCCTTCAAACCTACGAGGTACCCGTGCCCACTTCATAGCACAGGCCCGCGGCTCTTCTCCATATTCGATCACCGTTGGGAACCTCGTCTGAGATAGGGGTAGACGAGGATTCAGTACGACTCTCTGTGTCGTCACACCTACGGAGAGACTGCTGTGTACCATTGGGTGCCATCCTAGACACTTAAGCGGCAGCCTTGGGCTTTTGCGTCTTAACTTACTCTGATGTTTAGGGCTATAGGAGCCCTGCGTGCATTACAGGCATTGATGCCTATCTGTTCCTTGCATGATGATGAGTGGCAATAGATCGAGGTCTCCTACGGCTTCTTAAACGGTGCCACCTAAAGCTACGAATGAAGGGGATGTGAAGGTCAGTAAGTGGTGTGTCCAAGCAAGAAGAGCCAGATGCCGCCGAGCAACACATCGAGCAGGGGAGTTGAGATCGGGCCCCTCCGAAGCATATTCACGGCGTACGTGGATACGCCTTTATGAATTGGTCTGGTTACGAGTACTCTGCAACGGATGTGGCTCATCGTAACGTAGAGGTTTCTGTGTGACCAGTCCAAACTAGGTTTTGCTGGAAGACCCTGTCCGTCCCGGTAGGGGCCGAACTCCCTTCTGACCAGGGTCGTACCGGGTTCCAAAGGGGGACGTCGGCCGTTACATAACTCGCTGTAACTCTCCTTTCCCCATACATCGTACTCCGTGCAGTCTGGTTCCTGGCTGGAATCCCGTCACGGTGGTACGCTAGACGACGCTGTTTCTCGCGGGTGAAATCAGCTGCAGTAGTAGCTGCCGGTCAGGGTACAGGTGGCCGTCGGTGCATCGTCTGCCGTGCTTCCCGCCTTCGCTCCTGCACTTGAAAGTCCACCTCCTTGGACGCAGGCAGGAGGCTGGACTCCTTCGTCACTGCTTGCCTCTTTGGCCCTTGTCACTTGCAGGGTGGGAAAGCAAGGGTGGGAAAATTCTGATCTGATCTACGCATTTGATCGGATAGGCGATGCAGGCCGAATTCGACAATCGACCGTTCCTGCTTTTTGCCAACCTCGGGCAATGATCCGGAAGACTTGAGGGTTTCCCTCGAGCTCTACTCTTAACGCTCTCAACAGAATGCGAACATCAGTAGCCACGTGTCTACTGGCTCGTGCTTTCCTATTTTTGCTCTTTCTAGTCGAAGGGTTTCCCAGACGAACAACAGAAAGTCCGACGGGTGACAGCGGTCGACGAGGGACCGGACTCCAACTGTGTGCATTTTGACAGTCGACTACTTTCTATGTCGACATGCGAGGTCCGCAGCCATGCAGCGGCGTCGGCTGGGGGCTGCCGCGGCACTCTTGGAAGGGCGTCCCGCGCCTTGGCAACCCGCCTGGAGCTCCTCAAAGTTTTCCCCATCAAATGTGACGAGTATGAGTCCGCAAGGCCATTGGGCAAACTCAGCTGGAACGATCATACACATGAGAGATCAGTTCCCACAGCCCAGTACCTTCGCCAGCTCCAGGGCTAGGACCTGCCTCGGGTGCACTATTGACTTTTCGGATGGCTGGACGGCACGAAAAGGGTCGTAATTCCGAAGTGACAGGTCTTGCTCTCCACCCACCACACCTTGATGGCAGCGGGGAAGTGTATGGCTTTTTGGCTCTTGGCCGATCCCTTGCAAGCTGGCTATCAGAGAGCTGCACTATTGGAGAGTGTCATCTGCAGTGCCTTGTTAACCTCGACTGACACGTTGAGCTGATGGCCTCGGGCAACGGAAGCCTCGCCATGGATCCGAAGTGGCAAGCAACGTCAGTCGAACCCATGAATGCATTACCAAACCGGATGGCGACAGAGTCGTGCCCAGGTTTTATATATCGGATGTTTGACACCCTTCGAGGTTTGAGGATGGTTTTACACTCTTCTTAGGTCACCTTCCAACGGCCGCTTGCAGGTTTGCAAACATGTTGGAGTCCAAGGATGCAGTTCTCGTGGCTACGAGCATCGTGCTTGCCGTATCGACCATCGTGTCAGTTTCGGTCGAGCTGGAGAGGCAAGCATCCACTGTCGGCCGCCTGACCGCGAGCAAGTGTGAGTACTCTGCCGGGAATGTGGAATATCGTGCCCGATGCTGACTGGACTTTCATAGGGCTCTTGGTCGCTGGTGCAGTATGTCGCATCCCGCCTTGCTCATTCCACGTTGCTCATCTCTTTGCAGTTTTTTGCTCTGGTCATGACGTCGATTGTTTGTATAGGTGAGAGAGACCCGAGCATTGCCCACGCCCATTACTGATGCATCTCGCAGCTGCGGCCAAAGGCCTTGGAGCATCCATATCTGCTGCTGAGTTCTCCCGCAGGGAGACTCTCCAGAAGGTCGATCCCCCTATCCCATGGACATCGTGGTGGCTCCTGTCACATTGACTGACACGAAAATAGCTCATCATCGCAGCCTCCCCTCCATACTTTCTGTGTAACATGTTCGTCAAACATGCCTGGTTGACATTCTATTACGGCCTGTCACAGACTCGCGCGCAGAGATGGTTCATCCACATGATGCAGGTCCTTGCCGCGGGTTTCGGCATCAGCTCCGTTCTTGTCGTCCTGTTCCAGTGTGTGCCTCTGAGCGGCGTTTGGAATCGGAACCTCGAGCCTCGAGAAGAGCACGGAGATGCAGAGTGCATCAATTTGATGGCATTCTTCTACTTCAACTCGATCTTTATGATCGTCAATGATATCGTCATGTACCTCATACCTATGGTACTGCTGTGGAAGGTCGAGACGATCCGCGACCATCGCCGGAGTTTGTATGCGTTGTTCGGGATCTGTTTCCTGTGGGTGGTGTCCTTTTCCCAGGGCGAGGTGGACTCCATGCTGACCGACTCCTCCCCCATCTAGGGTCATCGTGGCGAGTGTACTCAGACTTGTCGCCGTCTACGAGGTCGATCATTCAACCAACCTCTCCGGTACGTCTTTTCCAGTGTCTCCTCCTTGTCGTAGTGCTGACCAAGTTTTGACAACCAGAAAACTATGCTCTCATCTTTCTGTGGGCCGGCGTAGAAAACCATGTCGGCATCTGCACCGCCTGTGCCGGAGCTCTCAAGACCAAATGGTGCACCACATACAAGAAAGTCAGAGCTTTGTCGATGGATCTCAAGAACAAGTCATGGCTTGCCTCAATGTCGACAGCCACCTCGTCATCTGGTGCACGCACTTCTCAGTGCACCGAAGAGCGCAGACTGTACGAACGAACCAGCAGCAACGCGTCATCACTCCACGCTGTGCCAGCGGAGAATGTCAAAGGCCCATACATGCGGATGGAACTGGTCGGAATGCATCCCGGCAAGCGGATCTCCCTGATCGACAAACATTATGCCAGGACCAGTCCCGTGCCGCCCCAGTCTCCGGATGGGTCTTGAAGAAACATATCCTTTCAGGGTGCGAAATGCAGACACAGATGGACGCATAGTGATTGCGATCCCTTCACTCGGCGGGTAAAAAAAGTGTTTATGATACTAATAACAGCATGAGAATGTCGATCCAGCAACTAATTCCGGCCTCATGTACTGATACGATATGCCATAATACGAAGAAATGTACTTATGACGATGCGCGAGCGTGTTGATGGTCGGATCTTGGTGGTCATATAGCTAGCTGCCGGCAAGCAGATGCATACTTGTGGTGATAGTGATATTCATCCCATGACCTGAGCAAAAGCTGAATAGGCATCTAGCTACCGCACAAACAAGTGCCTAGGCACGGAGTCAGCCTCTATCCAGCCCAATTCATCCAGCTCTGTCCTATCCAGCACGACTCTTCCTCTTCTTCTCCTTCCGCTTCTTCCTCTTATCAGGCATCATATCGTCCTTAAGCATCACTCCTTCTACACGGCACTCGGACACTACACGAGTATTTATCCGACAACCTCATTAACCTTATACTCTGCCCCTCTCGACACTCACCTCACCCACTGAACACAAGCGCACCTTCCCTGACTACCAGCACGGCGAAATCCACCACCCATACTTCTTACTACTCGTATCCACACGCATGACACCACCGCAACTAGGTACGGCCCATCCGCATGAAGAGATAGTGGAAGCCCACGTACTGTGTAGACAAGTCGCAAAGGTAGGCTCACTGAAGACCGTGTTCTGTCCTACTTGCAGGACTCAGTTGCGTGTTTACTCAGCCGAGGACGGGCACAGGTTAGGTCCTCCGGATTGAGACGGTCCTCTGATCAGTAGGCCGAAGGAGCAGGTCGGCCACTTTTCCCCGCGGGGTCGAGGAGTTGGGGAGCGGAAGGCGTTGTAGAGAATTGATCTTGCTGCACGTGCCGTCAGAGGAACATTTGTTTGCGGGTGGTTGGAAGACTGATGACTGGGATGACTCTCACGGCGCCCGTTGACCCACAGATATGTATGTGCCTAGCCAACAATTGGCTCCTACGCGGAGTCATGCAAGAAGATGGCATCCTTCATCTCAAGTCGAGTCGGGGCGTAGTATCTTCCATTACCTTCAGTCTGACGAGGACAACCCTCTAGGAGTGTTCAGTGCGGGTACCGGGATCGGAATACCGTATGTCGCAAGAGCTTGTCGAACCGAAAGGAGAATGAAGGGATAGATTGTGAGAGCCAGGTCATCCACCTTTCACCTTTGAATTAGCCTGACGGCATCCTATGGTGGACAGTGCACTTGATCAGAATGTGGCGAATGTTCGCATGCCTCCAACAATGGCGACATTCGGGGCCTCGAATCTGGAGCAGTCGCCATCCTTAGAGGTGTGTATGAAAATGTTTGAACGAGAGGGAGGCCTGGCGCCGTTGGACAAAACCCGCTTCGATTGTACACATTAGACTCTCAGATGTATAATTAGCGGAATTAAGCTCAACACTGTTTTCTTACTCGGCATCAAGAATCTTCGTGGATATTGTGAGAAAGATCATCGTTGTTTTCCGACACCCGCGCCGTCACCTGTTTCTCCCTTTCCAGCTGCCCAATCCACCGGCCCAGGCCATACACAGGGCCTCTTGCCTTTAAGACGTTGGGCACAGTCGGGCTTTTTCTCGTCGCATTTGACCTGCAAATGCAGCGGCTGGTTTGGTAATCGTAACGCATGAGAACCGAGGAGGGACCAACGTACCCTCCGATGTCTACATGTACGGTATCCTGTACGCGTCCTGTTAACCGACTTACTGGACTTTGCCGACAGTTCATTTCGTGGAAAAGCCCTTGGACTGAGAGACCATGTGTCCCAAGAACGAGCTGAGATAGTGGTCGGCGCCCATGCTCCTTGACTGCTCATGTCTGCATTGAACGTGAGATCTTCGTAGTGATACTCCGCAAAGCGAGTTAGGACGCAACATAACTGAAGTCAGATAATTACTCCGTAGACTCACAGATCTAAACCTTGACCACGTTGGCTCATTTTGCGAGTATTTGGTAATTAAATGCTGCTGACCTTGCCGAGACGGCATGACCAATAGGTAAGTTGTACCTAGATATTTATCCGTCTTACCCTTTGCGTTATATCCTGGTATCGAGGAACTACTCTTCATCAGATGATTTCGCATGGTTCTGGCCATAGTCAGAGTGGAACACACCAAAACATGCACCATACATTTTGTACCGAGGCCAATCATCGTGTCACCGTGTACACGTAACAAATCATGTCTGGCCATTCTTCTGCCGCCTCCACAGCTACTCCGCGCTCACAAGCGTACACGGTACGAGTATCATTGCTGCTCTTCTCCAGACTGTGTAAACGATAGCCAAAAGCCTCCCGCACACACATCCTCCATGCCCACACCCGCGCGACCGCCACGCTGAATGCTCCTCGCCCGCCGCTTCTGGCGCAGCAGACACGGAAATGCAATCCAGAAGGTGAGGACCGCGGCCTCAGCGCCAGCCTCAGCTTTGGTGCCAGTGCCTGTGCCAGGGAAAGCGACAGCCACTCACCGCGTCACGACACGATGGTTCTACTCCTCGCGTGTCGCGCGCTCCGTCGACGCGAACGACACAGAAAGCGAGACGTCCCTGCGTGTTCAGCATCAGTCCGCTGCCCCTACACCTACACCTACGGCATCAACCAGCACCGCAGTGTCGGCGGACGTCCAGGCGGAAGCAGAAGCGGAAGAAGAGTCGCGTGCTCGTGCTCGTGCTCGAACACCAACCTCAGATAGAACACCGCGATCGAGAACCCAACTCGACACTCTCGCCCGCCCGTCCTCCCATTCGTCACTGCGCTCATTCCAAGCCTACGCACGCCGGACGGGCCTCTCCCCCATGAGCACCGTCTACGCGGGCACGTCGTATGAGTACGTCACTCAGGCTACGTTGCGGGATTATGGCTTCGAACTATACCGCGTAGGTGGGCGGGGTGATCGCGGCGTCGATCTTATTGGCATATGGCGCGTTCCCGGGTCGTCGGCGGGGAAGCGCCAGGCGATGGGAAAGGAGAAGGAGCAGGAGAACGATATATCACCACAGCAGCTTGGTTCTGAATCTTCATCGCGCGGGCCTCCTCGATATGAGACGCCCGCTTTCGCCTTCAAGGTCCTCGTGCAATGTAAGCGGCTAGTGGGCAAGCACGCGAAGATCGGCCCCCACTTGATCAGAGAGCTTGACGGCACGGTGCGAGCAGCGCGGATTACACCTCTCTTTGACGCGGTCTTTCCACACAACGGTCCCAATACAGATACATATACCGCTTCAGCGCGAGAGAAGCAGAACGAAAGCCCTGAGGCGGATGCGGATGCGGACGCGGACGGTGATATCGACACTCACATTGTCCCTTATAAAACACCCGAGCATCAGCACCACTCTCCCTCTCACGGAGCTTCACATCTCGCAGCCGCCGCTGCCGGAGGGACCGGAACCGCTGGGCCGACCATCGGCGTCCTAGTCAGCACCAAACCCGCGACGAAAGGCGTGGTGGATAGCATGCGGAGGTCATCTCGCGGATTAGTCTGGATTATGATGGAACAGGTTCGAGCCACTCCAGAAATTGGGCTCGAAGGCGGTGACCCCACCTTATGTCGAAGCAAGACGCAATCCGCAGAGCAGCAAGAGGACGACTCTTCTTCATCAGAACCAGAATCAGAGGCTCCCTCACCACCCTCGCCACCGGACTTCTCTAGCCGTGGCAGGGTCAAACAAATCCTCTGGAACCAAGCGGCGCGCGATCTGGGTCTCGAGGGCGTAGACGTGGTGAAGCGGTACGATGGCGAGGGTGATGAAGAGGTGGTTCTGATGCGTGGAGGGCGGGTCTGGTGTCCGAGTTGAGCTCGAGGTTCCCAGGTCCAAAGACTGGTTCCAGAGTCAGCCAGAGTCTCGTGTTCTTATTGCCACACAACGTGAGGAATGATAAAAAGGGCTCCAGATCCCTACGCCAATTAGTCGCACGACTCGTAGACAGCACGCGTCCAACTGAAATGTAGATATATATCCATTGAAACAGCTGCCAGCATTCTCTGTGGTATCATACATCGCTCCAGGCTCCAGCATCGGCATCGGCATATGGCGCCCCCTTCCACATGCACTGCACTGATTCGCGAGTTCAAACGTAAAGGCGCGTGAAGGTGGAATCTATCTAGCAGCCCCTTCTCGATGGATGTTGGGCGAGCAACAAGCCCTGACCTTTCTCGTACCCAATCCACGTCCGGGACATGCACGCACGGCATCCAGCATCACCGGGCTACACCGCAGCCTCACTCTGGTCTCCCGTTGTTGTGCTCAGGCTCGACATGCTCCCTTCTTCCGCAAGCCTTTTTCAAACATAGGAGAGTTTATATTCAAATAAGCCAAGTGGACGTTCACAGCTTAGCCTTTGGCGCCTCCAAGCTGGGAAGGAGCAGATCGCGAACGTCGCTCGCCGCTTCGTTGAGGTAGAAGCTCATCCTCTCGCAGCCGAGTTTCTTCGACACAATGTTGAATTGTATGCTGCAAAGAATGTTAGCCGGCTGTCTTGCAACGCGAAGAGTGCACAAACCTGTTCTCATTGATCATGTATGCAATGCCCCATCCCTGATCAATCACCTGGCTCCAGCCGTAGCCATTAAAGTATTCGGAACTCAACTGACTGCTGCTGATATACCACGTGCCCGAATAAGTGTAGGCTGGATCCTTAAAAATCTCGGGCGTCTCCTCTCCCTCCTGCAGAAGTTTCTTCAGTCCAAAGAGATGTCTGTCGACGCCGTAGCCGTCACTCGCATCCGCGGTGTATTTAACATGTGCCTGGACGGCTTCGCGGAAGAGACGCTCGCATTCTTCACGCGAGATCGAGGGGTCGGCCATGGCATTGCAGAACGCCACGGACTCGTCAGATACGGTGCGGGTGGTTTCCGTCCGTCCTTGCTGGTATTTTCTTGTTGCGGCAGATTCGTATGTCGGTCGGTTCTTGCCGTACATCTTGTGGTAGGCGAGTTGGATGACCATCTGCACGTACGCGTCTGGTGAGCACTTGAATTTCTTGATCATGCTCTTCCCATAGCCCTGGTAGGCTTGCACACGTAGGTCGTGCGAGGCGATGACTTGGCGGAATTGTGCTTGGGCGTTAGCCAAGTCGTCGAGCACAGCGGCGTTGGTTTCGAATTTTAGGGCAACAGGGTCGGGAAGGTCGGAGCGGACGGACGGGTTGTCAAAGTCGAGTTTGTTATGCACAATGTAGGCGTTGACGGTGTCGCACAGGCGGTGGGTCGGTGTGCCGTCCATCATGGAGTGTTCGCCCATAAAGCCGGCGGTGCCGTTGTCGTTGACAATGAATTGGATGGGCTTGTCATACCAGCGGTTGGAGCCGTCGCCGTGCCAGTAGACGCGGGCGCGTTCTTCCAAAGTGACAGGCATGGTGGAATCCAAGCAGACAATGAAGGATGAAGACTCAATTTCTTCGAGGACTTGGGCGTTTAGAGGAGACGCTGCAAGGAGGTTGTCGCGGGCTTTGGCACCCTGATCGCGGGGCAGAGAGGTAATGGCACCAATGGGGTCGGCCAACTGGGCGTTTTGGTAGACCTTTTTGAATTGCAGTTCGAGTTCCGACGCGTTCAGCTGTTTGCCAGAGACGTGAGTCTGGACCTTCCAGAACTCGTTGTTTCGTATGACGATGATGTGCTCGTGGCCCTCCGGGGGATATTGTACGGGGTAGTCCGCTGGCTCCGCCGCAACCCGCGAGGTGTTGAACATGTACTGGTAGCTGCTCATGGCCATGGGCTTCTTACGCATATACTCGGGTTCCAGACTCTTGCTATCGACCTGGCGCTTGAATTCCAGGGCGGCGGTCGTGATGGCTGCCGCGCGTTTGGCCGGGTTTCGTCGGCGGCGGTCGTCTCGGAAGGAATAAAAGTAGGAAATATACGGCACCACGGGGTCCTTGCATCCCAGATATGCAGCCTCGTTCCACCAGTCGGCGATCCAGTTCTTGACATTGGGATCCTGGGCTTTTCGTATTAACCTCTCTTGCAGTTTCTGGCCAATGCTTCCTGGCTGGTTGAACGCAGCCACGGCTTTCTCCGAGGCAGCAAACTCCTCCTTGGACAGAAGTGGGTGAAGGCTCTTGAGGTAGCGGGCGGAGGTCTCCTCGAGCGATGGAACCGGTAGTCTCGGTAAGGAGTCCTCGAACCGGAGCATGGCGCCCTTGGAGTTGTCTTCCCGATATTCTGCAGGCATGTTACTCAATTGCTTGCTTGGAAAGGAGTTTCGGAAATGCTCACCCTCAGTCACCCAGAACTGAGGCTTGTTGGAGGCTTTCCTCTTGTTCGTGGGAGCCATTGCGACGGCCTGGGAGTATCGAGGGTCAGTTCCCCACCTGACGTCAACTGGGGAAGCAGGTGGTTAATTACCTTGAGCGCAGTCGCGGTTGGAGAAGCTCGAGGAACAGCGCGGAGGATCGATTGTGCTCCTAGTCGCGGCAGTGTAGGAAACATACCCAAAACACCGACAACTGGACTGAGGGGAGACCAGAGATGACACAGAAAATGAGAAAGAGAAAAAAATGCCTATTGCCTAGGAGCTTGATAAAGCGAGTGACCCAAGGTAACGCGACCTTTTAGACCGGACGGGCATTCGGAGAGGATTGGACGAGAAGGCGCAGGTGAAGCTACATGCGAGGTACAACAGCAGGAAGAAGCCGCGGCGATGAACAAACGCAGCAGACCGAGAACCGCTGATGCTCGACTCAGCCCAGAAACAACAAGCCACTGCCGAGGCATCTGAGGTCAACAAGATCCACGCGCTCCACGTCACAGGCCCCGGCCATACATCGGCCACCGGCCACAAGGAAGGATTCGGAGCTGGATTGCTGACTGTCCGTGCGTACGGAAGCATGACACTGGCCAAGCATGTGCTCACTTGTCCCCTTGGCCCGCTCCATACAGGAAAACCACCCTCCTCGGCGGTATCGTCGATGCCGCTGGTGCCTCAGTCGATCTCGACGTACTTATGAAGTGCCTCTCTCAGGCC
Organism: Cladophialophora yegresii CBS 114405; assembly: GCF_000585515.1. Taxonomy (NCBI): domain Eukaryota; kingdom Fungi; phylum Ascomycota; class Eurotiomycetes; order Chaetothyriales; family Herpotrichiellaceae; genus Cladophialophora; species Cladophialophora yegresii. Next base: position 640,219 of record NW_006913045.1, read on the forward strand.
AACATGATCTTCCTCGTGTTGCTCAACCCCCTCACGCCATGACTGCAGGGTGCTCAGAGTGCAGACATGTCGCATGGTCGGCCGTCCGTGAGGGCAGTTCCAAGGCTTGTCGATAGTCCCCATCTGCGCCACCACCTTCTGCATCTGCTTCGTGGATAATGTCTTGCCGATCATGATACTCGATCGACACGCGCGCATCGCAAACATCTTTCTGACTTTGCTTGGTCTGGGGACCCCAGCCTCTCCAAAGCTGGTGGATTCAGCGAGCAATTGGATCAATTCCTCCAGGTCTCGAATCCCAAAAACAACTTCCTTGCTTAAGGGGAGGCTGACGAGGCTGCATCGTTGTCCAACCATGCTTTCTCCGCTAGTGTCGATCTCCACCAGGAACCCATTCTTCTCTAGAGCACTGTTGTTCTCGAAGACAATCTCTTCTTCGACGGCGGTTAGATCAAGTCTTACTGGTCGCACAAGTCGTTGGTTGCCGACAACTGTCTCGGCTTGTAGTCTCTCGAAGTTGTACTTTTCGTCAGAAGCATGCTGATCGATGATAAACAGTTCATCCTGCATTGACTGATCATTCTCTCCAACATTCGAACGGGCAGGTCGAACCGCAAGGATGAAACCAAGGTTGAACTGCCCGACAATTCTCATTCTTGCAAAGTCGGGTTTCGAGACCGTCAACGAGAGTCGGGCTTCAATGTCCTGCGCGAGTCCTGCCTCACATCCATCCGCACGTGGCTTCAAGGTCGTTTTCCCATTTACAATGTCACCATAGTCGCGTACCTGAGATGCTAGTGATGAGATAGAGAGGTTGACCGTTGCCAGCAAGTTTGTCGTTGCATCCCTCGTCAGCCCACCAGCAAGGGCTTTTGTCGCTCTCTTCAGATTCTCTTTGCTTGGTAGAGCAGAGCTGGCTTCGGCCGCTCGAATGAGCTCTTCGACCTTGGCGTCTTCAGCCTTCTTTTTTTCTTCTTCATCGATATAGTCGTCATCGCCTCGATTGTCGCCATCTTGTAGGGGAGTGGCTCGTTCGTCGATACCGTCATCTCCATGGGGACTCGCCATATCTGCGTCAATTTCGTCGTCAGCCTCAGATTCTTCATTCTCACCTGCGGCACTTTCTTGAGCTTCTGACTCCACGTCTGCTTCCTCATCTTCAGCTTCCTGCTCATCCGCAGTTTCAGGCCCTCCAACACCGAATCTGCGTAACTGTTGAGAAAATTGTCGCGTGCCCGGGCTTTTTGCACATTTCCTTCCCCGACCTCCGTCAGCCACAGTATCAGGGCTTCTTCCAACGCCCTGCGATCTGGGCGGCTGACTACCTAGTATCGTGGTAAACGTCTGATCTCCAACCGTGACCGTGGCTACTTCTGTGGGGACTCTTTTCGGCCTCATGCGATCAAAAGCATTGACCACAACCCCTTTTGCTTCGGAATTCTTGGGCTGTGGCACAGTTGCCATTTCCGGAGATTGCTGTGGCAGTCCCACTCGTGGATTTGGCTGGCTTCGCGACGTTGACTGAGCTTCAGCCATTCTTGCGTTGAAGTCTTGGGCGTGTATCTTGGTGGGATTATCCTGGGACGGCTCCTCCTCCCCCTCTTCGTCGGTCGCGGTCTGCTGACTTGGTATATCGATCTCCCGGACATCGTCGTACTCTTCCATCCGTTGAGCTTCGTGCTCGGCGATCTGCTGGGCAATCTTTTCGGCTCGTTTTTCCTGAGCATTTCGTGTATTCGTCTGTCGCTTCTCGATTGGTACAAGCTCCTCTCTTGTACTAGCCAAGTTTTGGAAGTGGTCTCGAAAGAGCGAGTCCTTAAAACGCGGCTGAACTAATTCTTCTTCGTCTTCGTCTTGCCCATCATCGCGCAGCTCGGTGATATCCGAGAGTGAAGTCCGGCGGCTGGTTGCATCTGGTGAATCTGAAGTTGTCTGGCGCTGGAAGTTCGGTTTCCGAAAGGCAGGCAATTTGGTTGTTGACAGCTGAGACTGCGGTACCGTCTGTTCCTGCTGATCGAACATATCATTCAAGGCGGTCTTCAGGTTCTCGGTAAGCGACACCGAGTCATGAATCAATATGGTTCTCTTATCTGGCGAGACGTTCACATCATATGCGTCGGTGTCCATTTGGAGGTCTGCGAAAATGAAGGGCGATTGCGAAACATTGAATGCCTTGTATACCTCGTTAATAGCTTTCGCTATCTGCGGTAAACCACACGGCCTCCCGTTGACGAAGAACATTTGTCGATCGGGTGTCTGTCGACCTTCTCCGAATATAGGTTTAGAAATATGGCCCTTAACCCGTATGCTGGTATGTTTTTCCTTGCGTGCCATTTGCGTCAAGGTGGACTGATATTCAAGCTCAAGGTCCAAAGGCACCAGGGCACTCAAGGTCTTCGTACCGTAGACGTTCGCTATATTCTCGCGTGTGGTGGCATTGCCTTTGGTCGAAAAGACCGACACGCTCTTGCTTTTTGGCATGGTATTCTTGACCGTGAACTTGACATTGACACCGATGCATGCATAAGCATGCAAAAGGCCTAGAACTTTGCCATACTCCCGCTTTATGTTCTTGCTCAACTCTTTGCGTCTGACGGGAAGGCTTTCAAATAGATTCTCAACGGCGGCAGTTGTGCCTTTCTGGGCCGCAACAATTGTGGTCGACCTCAATCTGCCCAACGTGTCAAACTCGAGCCGTTTCCCTTTGGGAGCCTCGTCTACTTGCGCGGTAACGAGAGAAAACTTGGAAAGCGCACAAAGAGACGAGAGGGCTTCGCCTCGAAAGCCAAAGGTGTGGAGACTAGACAGATCATCGTAGCTGGACAACTTGGAAGTGAAGTGCTTCAAGGCAACATTCTCGTAGTTGGCAGGATGAATGCCGGAGCCATTGTCCTGTACCTCGATCGCATCCAAGCCGTTGTTCTTGAACCGTACTTCGAGAGCAGTGGCACCAGCATCGAGGCTGTTCTCAACTAGCTCTTTGACAACGGAGCACAGGTCGACAATGACTTGACCTGATTGGATCTGATGTACAGACTTGGCCTCGATGGCCTTGATAGTGGCCATGCCAGCCCATATTTGATGAGTGGGACACAGGGGATCAGAATATCAAAGTCGTTGTCATCAACGAGGAAAACTGATTTGATCGCGACCGAAACACGAAGAGCGGCGAAAGGTCCAGGCGGCAGCTGATTGGCGGAACTTGATGTGGTCCGTGCTCGGTCCCTGGCGTGCCAAGAATGACGTCGATCAGATAGATAGCGATGCGGCGAGAATATCAGCGTAAAGAGGCAATTCAGGCACGTCCATATCGTCACCCACCAAGACAACATACTACATTCCTCAGCGTGCATAATCGTGTCCACGAGCATTTTATCTCCCATGTTGCAAGATTTGCCAGTCGAAGTAATCGAACAGATCGTTGGATACCTGCCAAGCGCATCATCTATTGTCAACCTCGCGCGGACAGATCACAATCTCCATTCAATTGTGTCGGCGGACGACTACCATGTGTTTCGATCATTCGTTCAAAGAGCCTTTCCAACTATTAAGACACCGCCGTTATGGAGAGATGCCGCTCGTACTTTAACAGCCCGGTCTCGCGCCTGGGATCGTCGAGCATTTATAGCGCGAGAGTGCTACCCGCCACCTGACAATATCGACTACCCTCAGTATGCGCTAGGCGGTCACAAGTTAGGCTACCATCCGGCCATCGACAGCTACGAAACATGGGAAGGACATTCCTGGTCAAATCGGAAGGAAGTGTTGGCGTGGGGTGCCGCAGGCCGGCTACGGACTCGAACGATCAAAGATGGTGTAACGACCTGGAGCTCATACAGGATACCAGATGATCACAGGCAGGACTTGGACATTCTGGATATGAGAATCTTGCGGCCACACCAGGTTGACAGCCCAGATGGCGAGACAATCATCTTTCGAAGAGCCAACCACGAAATCGTCAAAGTCCAAACCTCGGAACCCGATGTCTTTACAGCGCAGTCTAGCTATGTAACCCCACGGGGCGACCACACATGCATGGATGTTAGCCAGAGCGCAAATCCTATACTTGCGGCTTGCGGAGGCCATTCCATCAGTCTATACCCTGTACACGGCCAACAGAAGCTCGTCCGGCCTAGTGATTCAGTCAAGCTGGAGGACCGTTACAATATCCAACAACGGATGCGCTGCATCAAGTTCTTGTCTGACACCACAGTCGCTATTGCAAATCAGTTTCTCCAAGGGCGAGATCAGGCTCCCATACACATTTATGACATCAGCCAAACGGGCCTGTCTTCGACACCACTCACAGAATCGATGAGCTACTCTGGGACAAACAACCCATATATGGGCCGTCACTCCGCCAACGTGATTGTGCCGCTCGATGACGTTGGAACCAGTGGCAGTACCCCCGGAACCCTGTTCCTGTCGGGATGGACAGACGGTATCGCCCGTTTACACGACACAAGGATAGCTGGAAAATCAGTGGCCGAGTATGTGGATACTGTTGATTCTGGGCAGATTCTTTCCCTCCTCACCGTGGGCCACGAGCACTTTCTGGCCGGCAGTTCCGAGAATGGCTGCCTCAGAACCTTTGACCTCCGCATGCCGGGCGCCAAGGCATACTCATACCTCAATGCACGACAACAACCAACCCGGAGCACGAAGAAGCCAGAGTCGCAAAGAGGTGTCAACATCTTCCTCACCCCGACGGTCAACTTTGGTGAACGGCTCTGGGAGCCTCTACCTCGAAACCCGCGTAAGCGATCACAAGGCTACCGTGGCTCGGTCTACTCCCTCTCCAGTCCATCACCCAGCTCGCCAACCGTCTATGCAGGGATCGAGAATCATGTCCTACAACTGGACTTTGTCTCAACCGACGACCTCCGCAGCCACAAGACCGATATTGGTATGAACAGTCATGACGCCAAATCTCAGGACTCTGAACAACCTATCCTGAATCTATCATGCTACGAGCGACCTCGAGAAGGCAAAGAGAGCACCGACCCAGTCTTGTTGAGAAAACAACTGGATCTTTCCTGGGCTTTGAAATATGGCAATATAGACGGCGAAGGGGCGTCAAAGGAGGCAGGATGGGATGAGAGGTTACGGTTGAATACGTCCGTGAAGGATCGGGGGCATAGAGAATCGGGTTGGCGGACGCAGAGACGGCAGCCTACATAGAGCGTGAGGAGTGCATAAAAATCAACGTAATAGAGTGCACATGCAAGCAACAAGGTGGATGCCGTCTTGAACGACAATGAAATGAAAAAAAGCAGTGATGGGTGCTCACCAAAGATCAAGGATATAGTGCCTACCTTTGCGGAGTGAAGCCCTCCAGTTGCATTTTGAACTACAGTGGTGACAGGAAAGGCAAGGCTGAACACCAGCCTCGCACCAACAAGGCTGCCCCTCCGTCATGCTGCGTATACGTGCCAAGAGAGATCGGTCATTAACAATACGAGTACGGAGTAATATCTTCCCCATTGAAACACTTACAATCCAACCGACCGACTTGACCATCACAGTCAAAGCCAAAGTCATAGTCAAATCACACTCGCGTCACAATCATACCCAGAAGCCAAATAATACCTAGGTACTTTTCCTTTTATCCCTCGCCACAACCGTACCCATAGCCGTTATCATGGCCACCACGACGAAAGCACCACCCACTTTGCGCACCCTCTACCGCCACCTCCTCCGCGAACTCCCACCCACCCCTGCGCCACGCCACACCCTCCCCCGGAGCCCCATCCACGCGTCCATTCGCAAGCACGTCAAGCACGCCTCCTCGTCGCTCTCTTCCGCCACGCGATCGGAATCCGAATCCCATAACCTTGCAAGGCTTCAAGAACTAGAGCAGTTCGTCACGTACCTCCGCGCGCAGAGGATGTACGGCACGCTCCTGCAGCGGTATAATCCCGGGATGGGCATGGATGAGGAGGAGCGCGTGCGGTTGACGGCCCGGCGGGTGGGTATGGATTTGCCGGTTGAGTTTGGTGGTGGGGGAGCGCGGGATAAGAAGTGAGGTAGCGGTGAAGCAGCAATGGATGAAGAGGCGGGATTGATTATATTTACATCGAACTACAGACATTCACACAAGCCCAGAGCATGGTTGGGTTGGGTTGGGCTGGGTTGAATCGGACTGGCGTGAATGGTGTCGAGATGGGATCCTAAAGTCCTGTATCCTGTCTCGTGCGAGAAATACCACTGGGAGCTCGAGCTGGGACGCGCGCGGGTGTAGGCTTAGGCAGAGAGCGAGGGAGTGAGGCAAGGGCGAGGAGATGTGAGGCAATCTGAATAGAATTACAGGCAAGTGGAGGCTGCGGCGGAGTTTGAGAGGCGAGAGAGATATAAGGACACCTGGACAAAGATACAGACGAACCACTATACAGCCAACACAGCTTGGATGGACGCGCCGCTGGTTCAAGGAAGATGATTGATCTCCAGATGAAGCTACGAGGTCTCGTCCCGACTATGACGAAGCGAAGGAGAAGGAGAACCGATATGCGGTTTTGAACAAGTCCTTTGATCCGTTGCTGAGCTTTTGCCTAATTGCGATACACGCTGTCTGCGTGGTCAGGGCGATCAGGGTGCTCATGTTGATTGTGGTTGGGCTGGTTGTCATAAGGCACTACAGCACTGCACTGCCGTGCAAGAGATCGGCCTTGATTGAACACCACCGCGTTGCATTGGGAGGCTCATCAACTCTCATCCCGCTGTGCTCCGTACGGCTGGCGATATCAAGGCTTCAGACCCGGATATGACAGCATCACAGCAAAGGCATTGGAAGCGGAATATGGAGTATGGCTAGAATATATGTACGAGCCACGAGGTACCGTAAGGGTAATAGGAGAAGAAGTCACGGCGTGTTCATTCCAAGTTCCGGACGTGCCTATCTCGCCTCCTGCGAAGAGGTTCCAGAAATGAATTATCAAGCTACTTCAAGGATGATGTGATAATGAAACCTCATTGCCGCTAAGACGCCTCTCCAAAGCCAAGTTCCCAATGTAAAGAAACCTAAACACATTCCTTTCCTGTCCTTACCTCCCCTTAGCCGCAATGCTAAGCCCACGTCAAGATATCCTGGAATCGAACCGATATCCTTCGCCCCGCTCTCCCCGGGATATGAGTACGACCCGTACCAGGTCGCGAGCTCTAAGGGCATGTCGCAAGCGGTCGCCATGCCTGGCAATTGCGGCAAAGTCCTGGTTCCGTCACTGTCGATGAGCAATTACATTCCGCCCTGCTCTTCTTCCAGAAGCATTAGATCTCCCCAATTGATGTCGCGCTCTTGACTGTTCACCGCGTCGAGACCGTCCAGGGCATACCAATCCTGTAGGATGGAGCAGTCAAAGAATCCGGGGTTCAGGATGTCAAGGTTTCCATCTGTATCCAGGATCATCGTGTCCGACTCGACCATGTCGCTAGCCTTGATGTGGTCAAACTCGTCGAATTCGGGACCAGTCTCCAGGGGTGGAAGGGTATTGAAATATAGGTCGGCGATCGTGGTATCTTGCGCGTCTTGTGGAAATGTCTGGGACTGAGTTGCGATGAACGCGTGCGCCGAAGCGTTGACTGGAAGTTCTGGAGTAGTAAGTAGCGCCGCTGCAGCATCGATGTACGGGTCCGCGGCGGAGCAAGAATACGGTTCGAAAGCGGCATCTGCTTCGTTAGAAATGTCCAAGAATGTTCCTCCCATGGAGTCTCGCAAACATTGGGGTGGTGATATCAGGTCGTGGTCTTTCTCTTGCTCCTGGCTGGTGTTATTGATCGCATCACAGGCCCGTGCTCCTTCGGTGCATATGTCGCTGCTGGCATCTCCGGATTCAGCTCGCAGACCCAGCTGCTGGTTGCCTCTCTCAAGAGCGGTGTCTGAGGTGTATTCTTCGTAGGTACTTCCGTCTGTGCTGGCATGACTGCTCTTATTGGCGTCCGGAACGTCTGCCTGCCAGTCATTCCACGGTGCAGCGCGACCCTCACACTCTCCTTCAGCTGGAGACTCCTCCAGGTCCAATCGTTCGATCTGCCTTTCAAGTTCTTTAAAGATCTCAGTCTCGTCAATCTGATCCTTGCCAAACTCTTCAGCCGTCTCGTTCAATCTTCGCTGTATTCTCTGCAACTTGAATAGACTGTTCTCCGTGACAACATGTTCCCTGCCGTAGAAATCACAAGAGACCTCATAAGCTTGACTATACCACCTTTCTGCACCGGCCAAGTCTTCACTATCCTCGCATAACTCGCCCAGATATCCCATAGCAATTGCGCTGAAACCATCTGCGTTTCCAGCATCCGATACATAGGAATCATCCAGTTCAACGACCTTGAGCATAATCTGCCTAGCCTCATCGTTTACGCGGTGCTTCCAATGTAGCTCTCCCTGCAAAATCATGAGTCCCCTGCAGAACCGGTGCCTTTCGTCGAATCTGTCCATGTATCGTTGTAGCAGCGCTTGACAGATTTCTGCGGCAGTGTGGAAATCGTCATTGAAGACACTGGCCTGTGCCATATTATATTCGAGCTCGAAAATCTTCTGGGCCCCAGGGTCTTTTTGTCTCTTGGTGATTTCGTACAACAACTTCGATACCAATTCAGTGCCTTTCCTCCGTGCCTCATAGCATCTGAGCAATTTCAACGTCATCGAGATTGGATGGTCATGTCCGAATAGTCTGCTAGCTAATGCAGCTAGGTAGGAGATGATACTGTACATAAAACGACCTGCAACCCCATTGTAGGCATAAAAAAAGCTGTATACCAAAGTCTCCAGAAGCAAAGGGTGTTGTTGGAGTAGCAGGACACGCGTCTCCCCACAGAATCGTCGCAACAACGATTGAGCGTGGTGGTAGGTACCAACGAAGGCTGCATTCATTCCTTCTGCCATGTTCGAGAAGGGTACATATGGATCAAGCAGCTCGGAGGCCTCACTATGTTCACCAGCGCCATGCTTCTGAGCAACGAAGTAATCATCAGTCTGACTAAGCCTCCAGGTGAAATAGTTGTTGACTGCGGCCAAGGTTGATTCGAGGTGATGGGACTCTGCGGATTGCTGTAAAAGGACCCTTGGTACGGTCTGTGATCGTCGCCGAAGACCGAGCTTTGCCTGTGTTGTTCGCTTCGCACAAGCAGCATCACTATCCCGGCGAGACGATTCCCCGGGAGCAACCGTCGTTCCACCTGATGACGGCTCATCTTCGCAACAGAAGGAAGCTCTGAAATGGCGTTTGGCTCGTTCGATTGGGACTTTTCGGTTGTCAATCATCGCAGTGGGAGGATTCAATCCGGCCCGGACAAAATGCCCCAGAATTGAGGCGGCCGCCTCGAGCTCCTCGCGTCTGAAGCTCTTCTTAAGACCCCATTTGGAGATCCGGAGTTTGTACATGTAAGGGCTGCGACCATCAGCGCACGTCTTGGGGCCTACAGGGTATACGTACGCCGCGTGGAAATCTTGAGCTTTGGCCAAGATGGCCGAGATGCGGGCTAACGTCAGGCGTTTACGAAGGTAGAGGCGCTCGAACTCTGGTCTGATACGATTCCATTCAGCCTCGCTTGGCGCCTTCTTCCTGCGGCGCGGTTGGTCTGTCGGAGGCATCTTCGTCTTACAAGATTGCAGGGACGGCAAGCTTTGAGCGAAACAGCGCTGGACGAGGATAACTAGGATGCGGTCAAGGCTAGGAAGACCCTAGGTTTAAAAGATAGCGGCGGGATGATGGAAAGAGACAACAGCTACGGCAGGTTCGAAGTCCATCAAATAGAAGCTCCTCCCGACCTCGAGATCGAGAGCAAAAGTCGTTATGACCGCCCGCCATACCTCATCAGGCTATGACAGCCGCATCGGTGGAAGGCAACCAACAGGCCCAGCCGCACGAGGTTGGCGCATAACGACCTTTGTTCTGGCCAATCATCATCCACGAGCTCGGATTGCCCTGTTCGATTCTGCTTCCATTGAGGATGACTTAGCCTTTGTGAGTAGTACAGCGTGGAATTGATCTCAAAGCCACATGAACCGGTTGGCATGGCTAGTGCGGCGGGCGCGAAGTCTAGCATCGGTTGTGGTGCTTACTTACCTAGGTAGTGTCTGAACCAGACCGAGTTTGCACCAGCCGCGGATAAGAGATATAGCCTTGCTTCCGCGAAAAGCCAAATGCGACAATTGACATTTGAGCCTCTCTGACCAGAGCCTAACAGAGTCTAACACTCTTCGAAAAGCTGGTCAACTCGATCCTGATGCATATATCCCCCATCAGGATCATCTAGATAAGATCCGAACAAGACATCGGTGAAAGGATTCCCAACCTCATCGAACATTGCGATGTCCTGTGGAACATCGGGCATTGATGACTGCGTGTTGCTGACGATTAATGACTCAGAATCCTCTGGACCCGAACTGAAGAAGACCAGGTCTGAAGTAGTTGCAGTCCCATGGAATACTGCATCGTCTTGCGTGATTTCGAGGACTGGTGACTGCGAGTCGCTGATGACTCCTGGATGGTCATCCAATAATTGACCTGGCACCATGCGGCTTAGAGAACCCTGATCGAGGACATCCAAAGGCCTGTCGAATAAGTCGGACACAATCATGCCGTTATTTAATGTCTGCTCACACTGAATAGTGGGAGTAGTGAACAGACCACCTTCAAGAAGAGTTTCAGCTTCGAGGCAAGACTCTTCGAAGCTAGGATTGCCAAGATTACCGCCCTGCACGTCGCCTATGCCATTATCGACCGTTCTCGAATGGCTCTCTTGAGATCGGTCTTCCGCTGCGTTTGGCACTGGCTTGTATGCCGTCTCCACTTCAATATCAATGTCAAGCTCTGCCATCCTCTGAAGGGCTCTGAACTCGCGAAGGACAAGCGAGACGTGTGAATGCATCCGACCGAATTTCTCAGCACCCCAAAGGACTGCCTTGCAGTAATACACCTGCGCATTCCTGAAGTCCTGCTTGCCAAAGTAGAATCGTGCGAGGTCTCCTGCAGCTATGGAGTAAGTCCCAATCCGATAACGGTCGTTGGGGTAGTTCTCTCCCTGCTTCACAATCTCATGTAGTATTTCCATCCCTTTGTTCTCGGCTTCTTTCCGCTCTCTGGTTTCTGGCTGTGCCTTGCGAGCATCGTTCAGGTGCATCTTCGCTAGCTGAGCTCGCATGGATATTGTATGTCTGCTCCGAGGCCCAAGCGTTCGCTTATAGTGAGCAAGCTTCGTGGAGACGAGTTCGTAGGCCTCGTGCCGCTCCAGTCTTGACTTGATCTTGCTGATGAGGTATTCTTCCGCGCAATAAGTGTAGTAGCGGTCGAGCTTGACTTGGTCTCCGTGCTCGGTGACAGTATCCACCATGACCTGATACGCTATTTCCGCAAAGTCATCAACAACAGCTGCCGTAGGAGGCAAGCTGATTAGCGTCGTCAAGACCGTCGTTATAGGATGTGATCGCATGAGCAGCATATCACACGCGGCAAGGACATATTTCGCAACGAGAATGAATAGATCGTGATGGTCGACCCAAAGGCTGGCGGAAAAGAGGCTGATAATGGACAAGAGAAGGCTAGGCTCCTGCATTTTAATGACATCAGTCACCGCCTCGCACATTTCATTGATTTCTTGCCATCCTTGTTTGGCGTGTCCTTGGTCAATAAGATTGAGTCCGCCGAAGAACCCGATTTCGATATTATGAGGATCATGTCTTGTAAGCGAAGCGTTGCGCCTCGCTCTCACTGAAGCACGGCTTTCATCCTTAGCAATCACGACGGCCCAATAGCTTTTTACTTCCTTCAGCGAGAGTTCGAGGTTGTAGTCCGTAGGTGTGGTCTTCAGGGCCACTCTTGGGAGGAAAGCATGCCAGGAGGAGGTATCTCGCAGTCGGGAGTCTTTGTGTACTCTGCCGTAGTGTCGGTTGACACGGTCCCAGTCACAAGGCCTCCCATCGATCTGGATATCGAAAGGGAGAGTCATGCCGTGTTCAGAGCGACGATTTGCTTCATTTGCCGCCACCTCAAGCTCTTGTCTTTTGAAGTTCTTCTTAAAGCCCCATTCTGTGATCTTAGTCTTGAGCTTATGTATGCTGGGAGAATGTTAGAGAAGCCTGTAGAGGCGCCGGATCTGACACTGACGCCGCATCGAATCCATGTTCGTCGAGCAGTAGCAGACGAACATCCTTCAACCTTCTTTTCTCCACGATGTAGTATCGTTTGATCAAAGGCTTCACACGGTCCCATTCTTCGGGCGATGGTCCCCTCCTGCGCGTGGCTTGGCTAATCGTATTTGTTCGGGAGGGTTCGAGTGGTGGCATGGCGATCGAGATACTGGGCGTTCGTTGCTCTGGTAGGTAAGGCTGACCACGTTCCGTCTGCTCTTGGGGTGTATGGGAGAGGTAGAGAGCCTTAGAGTTCAACTCTGGCTGCGAGCGAGGCGCTCATCTGCTATTGTCGAACGACGGAAGGACGAAGGATGTACAGAAACATAGCCACAAGTGGCATACCATCGCAGGGCTCTGCTCACCGGGCGCCTACGCCCTGGGGCCCCTGGACGATGCCTGTGAGGCTGCGCAGGAACACCCTGTGTCTGGCATAACATGTTTGGGGACTGGCCACAAACCCCAAGCTACTCTGGTTTGCGGACTGGGCATATGCCAGACGGAACCCTGCTTGGAGACAGTAGCAGCTTCACTGTCTTCCCTGTCTTCCATCAGCTGCGAAGATCCGCGCTGCTCATGCAACGGAGCTTTAACACCCAGATCGGACACCAGCCTTGTGACAGGAGTCAGCCACTCTGGAGCCACCAGCGCTAAGCGAGCAGGTCAATGATTGGCGTTGGCTCCGCATTGCATGTACAGTACAACAACAAGCTGACATGGTTCGTCACACTTCGGATGTCGCCAACGTTGTGGCCACCAACATCCAACATAATCGCTGCTCTCAGTAACTAACAGCCAATATGCCAATATATTTAGAACGTGATAGGAAGAAGCATAACTGAAGACATAGGCTGCGAACTCTGGCAAATGAAGGGAAGACCAATCCCGCATAAATGCGAAAGTGAACAAGCAATGCAAGTCCAGCCCAAACTGTTCGTACGACAGCCCCCAGATGGCTATGACAGTCCAGATCAGACACCGGAGGATGCCCTAGAGAAGGGCGATCCATCCCAGAAGAGATTTCAGATGGGTAGGGCGCTTTGCATAGCCAGCTGAGTTTGAACGTCTCACATATTTCTGCTCTCTGCGGTCTTGATGTAATCGTTGGCCATCTGTGGAGTAGATACACATATCGCTTATGCGAGAAGGGCAACAACGCCCGCTAGGACGCCTGCGGCACCGAGAACGTGTTTGTGCTTCCGGCTGGCACGGTAGCAGGGCTCGAGTTGGTGCTTGTCACGCTCATCGTGCTGGTCACAAAACTGCTGCCGGTGCGGGGAATAGAAGGCAGGATCTGGCTGCCACTTTCTGTCCCCACCAGCGTTGTGACGCCTACCGAGACAATAGATGCTGTGGGAATAGCAGTAGCTATAGCACTGTCTTGCCCCCACCTGTGTTGAGACCGTCGCCATTGGAACAACGGTCTGCGTGGATACTAAAGTCACTTCGGCCACGGTAGAAGTCTGGCCATCTTCAGCACCCAAGGACCATCCAGTGACCTGACCAAGCGTAATCCCGTTACCAACGGCCACCAAGATATACCCAGGCGCTGTTGCGTGTAGTGTGCCGCCTGGCACAGTGTAGGTGTCTTCGTATGTGACAACCCCGATAGCAAGTGTGAGATGGATGTTTGGGTCGGGGTTGCTGAGCTGGAGGTTGACGACAGCGGGATCAGTATAAGAGACTGACCACGAAATGGTAATAGGTTGTGTTGGATCAATTACCGAGCCTGAGGATGGTGAGTTAAACTTGAGTGCGGAGGCAGCAGCGAAAAATGCGGTCGAGCATGCCAGAATCCTACAGAAAGAAGGGCATGATGGCGCGTGTGAAGTTCCTCCGTTGACTGCAAGTTCCGCGACCTTGGTGTGGGCGGTAATTAAGCTCTCAAGTGCACATTTAGTGTAGAACGCAGCGAGCGCATGGACAAGACAGGGGAATAAAGAGCGGACGCGCTCATTTCACCTCGAGCGCAGCATACTTGGATGTCGCGCACTTTTGACGACGACAAAGGCTGGGAAGGCAGAAGTTAGTAATTATGTACCAACCCAGACACGAAAAGCGAGCTGAAGCTGAAAGACAGATGAGGCCGAGGATTAATCAAGCCCTGTCAAACTTTTGTAACCGATCCCTGACAGTTGGGGCTGACTACTCCGTACAGTACTGGCGTTGCCCGTTGCGGCTCTTCGCGCTCGGCGATTACATCATTGCCGCGCCCCTCGTGCGCGCCTGCGTTTCAAAGGCCACGAAACTGGACCAGCAGTTGCCAGTTCCAGCGGTTCTGGGACGACTTCCCACTGCAGGTCTACGAGATCCCGCACCATCGTACTCTGTACCGAGTACTGCTGTGTATTGCGAAAATCAGCCTTGTAAACCTCGCCACCGAAAAAGGTTGGCCCTTGAGATAGATAACCATGATAGACAAGAGGCTCGTCTAAGGAGACACAAAAGCTCATTACTTTAGTACTCGTGGCCGCGCTCAGTCCGAGCTTCAGCAGAACTCCAGTCAAGCAAAGAGACGTGTACATAAACCGTAGTTTATCAGAGAGCAATTTCGGGTCGTAAGATGCCGGCTCCCACAAGAATAGCAGACCTCGATCCATTCACTGGCATCAATGTAGGGCTCTTTCCACACAGCCCATGTCTACAGGTCAATCAAGCTTCCACTTTGCTGGCCGACTGGCCGGCCACCAAACGGATTGTTGTTCTGCTGTTGTCCGTAAGCGCCGCCGAAATTACCCGCGGGGCCGGTCTGAGCGGGCGCCTGTGCAAATCCGGTGGCCTGTGACGAAAAAAACGGATTCGTGCCAGTCTGTGCTACGCGTAGACGATCGAGGCCTTGCCCAGCCGAATTAACGAACGTCCCAGGTGCAGTATGTTGAGCTGGAATACGCAGGTCACCGGTGTTTCCAAACGTGTCTTGACCCTCACCCGAAGCCAGCAAAGCATTAAGTTTTGCATGTTGTGGGTTTGCTGGCTTCTGTTGCTGCTGGAATGGGGATTGCGGCGCAGAGTAATTTGTGATCGGATTCTGTATTGAAGGTTGGGTGAACTGACCGGTTGGTTGCGACTCGTACAAGATTCCTAGTGAAGGCTGGGTGCTTGACCGAGCGAAAGGCGAGGGGGATGGTTGCTGCGTCTTTTGCGCAAAAGGATTGTTCGAGCCAGTGGGTAATGGCTTCAGCGCATCAGCTGCCTGTGTCTGCGTGGCCCATGGATTGTTTGTTCCGGGTTGGAGTGCAGTCTGCTGAGGCGACTGAACCCCGAAGAGGTCCTGGGATGGCTGCCCTCCATAGGAATTGGTAACCTGGAAAGCTGTCTGCTGAGGCTGAATCGTGTTCTGCTGCTGAAGGAACGGTTGCTGGCCGAATTGGTCAAACCCAGTGGGTTGAGCTGGCTGGAACCCGTTGCTGAAGCCATTCTGGTACCCAGTCTGTTGCGGCTGTGCATACTGGTTGTTTAAGAATCCGGTGCTTTGAGGCTGTTGTTGAAGTGGGTTACCGAACCAGTCAACGGCGGGCTGTTGTTGGTAGCCCTGGTTATATCCCGTCGGCTGGCTCTGTGCTGGAGCTGGCTCTGGAGTATCATCAAAAAGCGAAGCTGCGTTCTGCTCCTCAAGCTGCCGTCTACGCAAATCGGCTTCTTCTTGGCTGAGTTGGATGGCTTTCCTGAGCTCCGGGTCCTGATCATCATTATCATGCACCTGTCGATGCTTGCGCGCCTCTCGCTCAGCCTCCCGTTTGCTTTCTTCGAGTGCTTCATTGATTTGGCGCTGCTCTTCATCGGCAAGTCCATCCCTGTTGTGATGTGTATTTCTGCGTGGTGGATGAGATGGACCGGAAATGGCTTGAGGCGCATACTCGTCAATGCCCGTGACACGAGTCTTCCACAACTTCCGATCGGAGCGCTCACTGCGGAGGCGTTCTTCATCGAGTATGAGGGAAGTCAACTCTTTGGCAGATGTCCGGACTTCCTTTTTGTTAGCATCCGCCATGATTCTAAGAGTGCACCTGAAACTCACCGTTCTGTCCGACGTCTCTCCCATCCTCATCAACATATTGAAACTCCCTAAGTGTCTTGATGATGTAGATGTTCTTTCTCGCCCAGGTAACGACCAACTCTGAGCCTTCATGCAAAGCATAGTCGAGAACCTTCAGAGACTTCAACACGTGTCGCCAGTTTTTGCCCTTGTCGTTCAGCCGCTTGTCGAGCATGTCCATAATCTCGTAGAAGTCGCTCGGGCTAGGTGACTCTTGTTAGTGAAGATGACGCCGTGCAGGCAGCCGAATCTTACTTGTTGAAGGTGAGGGCCGCAATTTCAGCCATGTCTGTGCCTGTCGGGCCCCATGGGTCGTTGGAGGTAGCTGATATCATCGTATTAGTCTTCAAACGATGGTGAATCGGAACCAACACCTACCATTTCGCACCTTCACCTGCACACTACTATACCCCTTCGTGATGTTCTTGACATTTCTTACAACCTTCGACATGCCGCCTCCTTTTCTATAGATAGGCGCGGTCTCAAACAATGAACCTCTGTATATGTTCTCAGGCGAATGCTGACTGCGGTTGACGCTGGCTTGAGCAGATCGAAGTTCGTCAGAAACGCCGACGACGGTTCGGCGACGAGAAGGTGGGACGTCAAACGAGCGGCTAGGCGTTTCAGTGACCGAATAGCTGCGGCCGTTGCGATCGGTCACTCTACGCACAGTGGGGAGGTTTTGGTAAAGAAGAGGCGAAGCGAAGAATGCCAGATTGACGGGCGGGTAGGATAAAACCCGCAAGTCGCCTTAAGGTTAGCTAGAGTGGTGAGAAGGTTAACGTAATGTGGGCGGAAAGCAGGTGCCCGGGAGGCCTCTGCTGGCTATGCTTCGGGCGGCTCGCGGAAGCTGAAGGCTGCTGACGATGATGACCGTCGCTTGGATCCTCAAAAGCTTGCGGTGACAGCGTGGCGCAGTGGAATCACTAGTGGCTGGTGCTGGAGACGATCCACTGATATGCAATCGATTTCCTGATCCCTAACGAGCAGCGACAAGGCGAGACGTTTCAGACAGAATTTTATAAGCACTCGAGAAGGAGCAGAGCTGCTCAAGAAACGAAGCGCTGATAAAGAAACGGCAAGAAGAATGCTTGAGGAGGAGCAGTCCATGTGACCCAAACTCGGTCGCTTTCCTCCTCATGCGACCGACCATTCGCCTTGAGCTCGCAGCCGCGTCAAGCTTCCATTGGCACACACGGGGCAGCTCGCAGCTTGTCAGCGATGAACCGACCATTCCGGAGCGCACGGCGAATGCCACGAAACCGACGCCACGAACAAGACCCTGGGAAAGGGTGCCATCAACAATACAGAAAATGCCTCGCCCACCATTAAAGCGTTCATCGCGCGCCTCGTTGAAGATGAGCTTGGACTCGGCGATGGCGCGCCTTCACTTCCAGACGAGCTCTCCAACCTGGAGCAGTTTCGCGTGCTTAATCTCCGCTCTATCGATGTGGTTCCTGGTCTGACTGTACTTCTGGAATCCCTCCGTTTCCGCAAACTCGCCATGGTGCTCGACACTGTCCCATGCAGTGAACAGCACGAATTCCTCTTTTCTGCTCTCGTCCTCCTCTGAAGGGTCATAACCAGCATCAATTCTCCATCCCCCAACCATGTTTTCTTTCCCAAGGAAAGATTCCAATTCATATCTCCTGGCCTCAAATGTGCTTTTAAACGCTTCTTTGGCGCCGTCTTTTATGAAATGCCGGGCAATCGCGATCATGTCTCGGCTCAATGGCAGAGGGTGTGTTGTTTGGGCGATATCCAGATGAAACATCCAGTCCACGGTTATTTGATCTTTGAGCAGGGTTAGCAGCTCTTGGTTCGGCTCACTGGCAATGAAATCTTGCATATGGAATTCGACTGAAGGCCACGATCCGAGGATGAAGATGACTCTGGGGTCCTCCACGCAATGGTAATACCAGAATTCGAATCCACTGGCCTCCACCATTGCCTCTTTTGCTTTGGCCAAGTTCATCAGTAGAGCTGGAGACGAAGCCTCAGTGCCCGACCGAAGGGTGAGGCGCGCTAACTCGGAGACTGGCATGGAGGAATAGGTCTCGGATAGCTCTATTGAGACGTTAGTGGTCCTAGTCAGGCACAATGAGAAGCTCCGTCACAATGTAAGTACGGAGTGCTGCCATTTATGGTTTATATGGTGAAGACTCGTCAGACAGCTTCTGCCTGACACCTCCACAACCCATACCACGTACCTCATTTCAGTATCACCTAGCTTTGAAATGAACTTTACCGGAATAGGGAGCTAATGATCGCAGGGAACCGTACTGTTCCAATTCCATAAGCACGACTTCAACCTCTCCTACCACCATACTCCGTACCAATAACAGCAATAGGTAAGCTAGGCGTAGGGACACACAGAGCATACGTCGACTGCGGAACGCGGCGCGACAACGAATCTTACTGCTACCCTGAACAATCCCCCCCCCGCCCTCTCAAACAAATATGCATGTCGAGGTGATCGAGCGCAATATTGGCCGTAATCTGTCGAGGAGTGCGTTGCCTTGCCTCGCTTCAGCTCAATACAGCTTACCAGTCACCTTAATCCGTGTGAATTATACCTCACCCAGGCTTCCATTCAACAAGCCCGTGTCTCTAAACAGTGGGAAGAGCGTAATCACACGCCTTGCGCACAGGGAACATTGCTCCTTCGGTGTAGGGAAGAAGGGAACTTCCACCAGGAGAGCAGCGCGGCCATGTTGGAAACAGCCGCAAGTCGAATTGGAGCTCAGGATAATGGGCTTTCCCCGGCTGGATTGTCTGACCAGGGAGGTAAGGGAAAGGAGTTCCTCTGCTGACACCCAGCTCGTTAGCGACATCACGTTGGGAGGGGACTTCCCCGGCTAGACCGCTGTTGTAAGACAGCTCTGTGGTGGCAAGCATGTCTGCTTCAATCCACATACGCCAACCGACCATGTTGAACAATTCAACGTGGAGAGAACTACCTTGGTTAGCCTTGCTCCAAGCAAAGCTTCACCTCAGACCAAGTTGAGCAACGATGCAATTGTCGCAGGTGCAGATATCAGCTAATGGAGAGACAATAATGAACACTGGATTCTGCTTTGAGCTCATGCCTTCCTCGTTTCAAAACCCACGGAATTCAATCAGCTCGAAGCGGTACGCACTAAGGCATTCCTGTCGACGCCTCAGCTCATCGATTTCCGACCCCAGGACTCTATCCCATGTCTTTCCGATGACTTGCAAGTTGGACGACTCCTATGACTGGAGCGCAGCAACCTTGTCTGGGCCCGCGTCTAGCGATTTCGCTCGATGGCCATCAAGCTGGGGACGGAAGGGCACCAAGAGTTTCAATCCAGAATGAATACAGCCGCTCTAAACAACCATCTTGCCACCACAAACAAACAGTCTGGTACAAAAGCTGCTACGCTTGAAGGAAATGGCGGTCCTCTGTGCCCACACAAAATATCAACTTCTTCAACCTGGTTCTCTTCCGATCGCATGATCTCCCCGAGGTTGTCAAGTGATTCTCCACGACACGACTACGTCCGCAACGGTGTCTTTGCGCGTCCCAGCTTCAAGGCTTCGACAATTGAAATGAGACTCCCATCAAGCAACACTGGGGATCCACTATCGATATCTGGCTTGTCTGCCCAGGTTGAGCACATACGATCGCCTCGAGTGATGGAACCAGATATATCGAGGTGAGCGTATTGTTTCTCCGTGGGTGTAAATAGGCTCACAAAATAGCCCAAACGAAGAAGCAAGAAAGATTCCGCCTCGGTGTGCACAGTGCTCAAATCTTGGTGATTGTTCAGCTGGACCATGAAGAATGGTGCCAAGAGTCGACGCGTATCTCCAAGTACACGAGACCGAGCCAGCAAGGCGCGAGGCTAGTGTGCTTCACCTCATACGGGTCTAGGCTTCTCGTGCCCGGCACAGCCGTCGACTACATGAAGAGTCATGAATAGCATTATCGATGGTAGAGGCATTATCACGTCTCTAAATATGTACATTATCATTACCACCGCCTGTACTCACACCTGTCATATACTTCTCAGTCATAAAAGCCAGTCTTTCTAGCTCTAATTACCTTGCACCGACCCAGGCGTCATCTCATAATAATGCAACGCCCCCTTAGCCTTCGCACAGGAAGTATTCGGACTCGTGGCATTGACCGGCACGGTATTCCCATCCTGAGGACGTCCGTAAGCCTATCCGCCGCTCCGTTAGTACTGTGTGAACAATTCATCCCCCCCTACACACCGTTCGCAGAAGCACAGGAATGAACTCACATGCATATAATACCACACCTCACTGACCACCGTACGTCCGCTGTCCGTACTATTCTCCCTCCTCCCCTGTTCCGTCGTATTATACCGCGGCCCACTACACCCCACGTACGGCACGGCGCGGTACTTTTTCGTCAGTTGGCCCTGGATATCCGCGAGCGAGTACGTCGTGGTGTTACTAGGCACGATGTTGGCCTCCTTGAGCCAGCTCCACGTCGGCAACCGCTTGTAGTACTTGATTGCGGTCTCGAAGAACTGGACGACGTCCTCGTGTTCGACGTATTGGGGTCCGTAGCAGGGCAGGTCGAACGTCGAGAAGCAGGTGGCGTGTTTGGAGAACTCGTGGGCCCAGAAGTCCGTGTTGGGCGCGCCCTGGTTGATCCAGTACGTGTTCATCCACTGGAGGAGGTCGTAGCGGCCGAAGTCCTCGACGAAGGTGCCCACGTCGGGCCCCTTGTAGGGCGGGACAACGGTTCCGTTGGGGAGGCCGTTCGTCGTGTTTGGCGAGGGGACGGGATCGTATTGACGGGAGAGATCGCAGTATTGCGTATATGCCCCTGAGCAGTAGTCGGGCCATAATCTATCGAGGGATTAGAGTTGTTGTCATGGTATGAGTTGGATATATGTTGTTGTGTGGTGGTGGTGGTGTTTTGGGGTGGGGGGGGGGGGGCCCGGG
This sequence comes from Cladophialophora yegresii CBS 114405, assembly GCF_000585515.1. NCBI lineage: Eukaryota > Fungi > Ascomycota > Eurotiomycetes > Chaetothyriales > Herpotrichiellaceae > Cladophialophora > Cladophialophora yegresii. The sequence continues at coordinate 661,320 of NW_006913045.1, forward strand.
GGGGCGGGTTTTGCGCGAGGAGGTGAAGGGTGCGTCGGTCCGTGGCCCGTGGACGGATATGCCGGTGGAGCTCAAACCTACCCGTGCAGTGTCCATGTGTTGGCAGGCAGCTTTTGACCTTGTGCCTCAAGGCCAGTGTACGTGCTCCAGAACTGAGTGGACAGGAGGAGGCCGCCAAAGGTCTCTGTACAGCACGAGTCCACCAAGTTGGGCTGGGCTTGAGCTGAGCAGGAGAGGACGAGCGGGTCTGAAGTCGTTATGTTAGGTATGGAGGTCCTTGCAAACATCGATGGACAAGACAAGCACTCACCAAGGATGCAAGTGTGGTTTTCGGTGGTCTCGCCATATAACGAAGCTTGCGCTCCGCTCGCTAGAGCGGCAGCCAAGGCAAGATACCTCATGGACGCCATTGCTGGTGATTTACACCTCAAGGTGGCAGAAAAGAACTGAGGGCGCAACGACAAACACAGGACGCATCACCGGAGCAGCAATTGCGAGGCGAGCAAGAGCTTTATACCACTCACATAGCTAAGCTAGGGCGAGCTGCAGCTCCCACGTTGCTCGCCTACGAGGTACGGAGAACTTACCATCGGATCAGAGCCTCGAAAAAGACATCTCGTCTGCAGAAGGCCGTCATACTCCTCCCCACAGTGGCGGAGAGTAAATGCGAAGCTTAGTCTCTGGACGAGTCAGATGGCCAGGCCGGAGCACCTGCGCACAAGTAGATCGGCCTCGAGAGCAAGAAAGGAAGGCAGGTAACAATGCAGGATGTGTGACGGGTAAATGAAGGAATGCATGCAGTTGGCAGGGTTGCACTATGGCGAGGGTACCTGCGCTTGTACGTCGATCGCGTGCAGAAGTGATTGGCAGAGATACGGCACGTAGCGATTGGAGGCGAACCAGATGAAAGATGATAGGAAGCGACTCATCTGGAAGCGGGTGATGCGGGCTTTTGGGGCCATCAGTGGATTCTCCATAAAGCACTGGCTCGGACCTCGCCGACTGCACAGAACGAAGTATCAAGTGCCACATACCCGAGATTGGCGGTGCGTCCAGTCGCGCAATGACCGCTTCGAACGGGATCATACGGACACAATATAGGCCGCTTTCCTATACATAGAATACAGATCAATCGCTCAACGCTGAATCAATTAACTGAGAGCAAAAGGTTCACGACGGCCCTGTAAGATCACAAATCTCTGACACCGGGCCAATCATGTGAAGAGCCTCATTCATCAGGGCGATAATCCGTCTGTCCAAGCATTTCATGGCCCTTGGGGAGATCAGGCGCGCTAGCGGTGGTAGGTTGTACTTGGTTTCGCGCAGCAGCCGCATTCAGACGCTCATCCAGCGCCTTGAGGGCCAGGGCTCGTCGGCGCTCTGCCTCTTCGCGCTTGCTGATGCCCCTTGCGCCGCGTGCTTTGTTGAAACTGGGGAGACCAGCCTCCCCTCTTGCGGCAGCTTGTTCATTTCCGCTTGCAATTTCTTCGTCGGAAAAGGGCGTGCATAATTTCAGGTTGCAAAGCAGGATGTATATCTGGTTGCAAAAAGCGGCAATCGGTGGCTGGACCACGTTCGGAAAGAACGTCGCAAAGGCAAATGTCTCGCTTGCGTCACCCTTCAGACCCCGACCATCCGTGGCCGATCCCGAAATGTCGGGCTGGCGTTTGTAAAACCGCAGATATGTCCAGGTGGTGATCAGGCCGTACCAAGCGAGGAACAATGCAACGTCAGTACCTAGTATGAGGCCGGAGAGGGTGTTGAGAGCGAGGAAGACTGCCGGGAAATGCTTGACTCGCATCTTGATCATGCCTTTGTATATGCTGACGGTATGCTCGGGAACGAGCTGCTTGAAGGCAACCAGGAAAGCTGCTTGCGTGGAGACGCCTCCCGTGATCGGGGTCAAGGCTCGCTCAGGGTTTCCACTCAAGCCAGCCCAGGTAATGTAGGTCACAACCATTATTAGGTTGGGTATCACTGAAGATATGAGAATGACATAGACGAAGCCCCGACTTCCCCATGCTCTTTCAAGGTATTTCCCACCAAAGAAAATGTTGGTGCCATTAACGAGAAGCGTCAGGATGTTTTGCTCGACAAAGGTTGCGCTGAGGAAGGTCCAAGGGTACCATATGCATTGAGACGGAACCAGCGCTAGGTACGGCACGGTTGGAGACGGAGAGAGGGTTGTGCCGCTGGGGTCTTCGATGCTGGGACTACTTGACGACAGCCTCCATCGAGCGATGTTGTAAAGAAACGACAGGGCGACGATAGTGGCAAGTAGGACCCGCGTGATGAGAGGAAGGTTGATTCGAAGAGCCATTGCGCGAATTGCTCGCTCTGCTCATCTCATGATTGTGCCGCAGAGGCGGAATGGTGGACTATTTACAGAGTGTCCGTAACGAAGACACTGAGCGCAGCGGTGGTGGTCCTGTGATGCAAGAACCAGAGCAGGCGAAACAAGTTCGCAGGGTTCACAGGCAGCCGGAGATTTTCTGCCGCGGGCGCGAGGAGCGTGGCTTTCCCAGTCTAGCCGCTTCGAAACTACGCACAGTGGCAGATGCGGTGCAGCGGTACAAGGCACAAGGCACAAGCTCCCAATCAACGAATGGCAATAGGTCTTACAGTCAGGGAGGACAGCAGGTCACCACAGTCAGAATTGTAGCTTGCAATGTGTAGATAATCCGGCGCGATAGGCAACAGCATCGCCGGCCTGTTCGTGGCTACAGTGCGAGGTACACAGTACGTACATATTTACGAGAGAGCTCCGAGTACCAGTGGTGCCAGTAATTAGGGCAATCGTCAAGCTCCAAGGCCAGTCGATCTCGTGCCTCGGGTGCAAGGCAGGCTGGACATGAAACTCGCAGAGAAAAGCACCAACGTGGTCCACCGACGACGCCCGCGCCTGGGATTGGCTGCCGCAGGGCCCTGAGTTGCCAACCTACTGGCACCACTGGCACCACTGTCACTGTCTGCACATCATCCCCATCCCGTTGTGGTGCCTTCTCTCATCTCCATCACCAATTTCGACCCAAACACGTCCCGATTTTTATCGACAACCACCCGGCTTGCTCGTTGCTTTCGATCTGTACAATACTTTCGCCAACCCGTGGGCTGATCAACTAGTAACCGCTTTACCCCGGATCCCAACAGGCTGGTAAATCGCGACCCCCTCGACTCCCATTTTCTTGGTCCAGGTCTTTTCATCCTCATTTCTTCACAACTACCAAGGCCGAACAGTCAAGATCAGCTTGCGCATCGTCCCTACTACTTGGAAACGCGGTCTCATCGGCTGGATTTCTCGTCTCTGGTGTTCCAGCCCTGTCACCATCGTTGTTTGTGGCCGATTGTTGTCCTTGAGTGCTCCTCTGCTTGGGACACAGCAGCCCCTGCTCGATATCGCCCCAAGAGCGGAATGTCGGGATGGAGGCCGACAATGCATCAACCTTCAGCGCAAAGCCACCCCCACTCAGTTCGGACCAGCTGAATTATCTCATATGGAGGTGCGCGCACTTTGAAACGTCGGTTTTGGATGCCGTTCAAGTTACTGACCTCTGGCTGCAGATACCTTCAAGAGTCAGGTAAGCCTGGCACGGGACCCACCACGCCTGCAACGCTAAACCAATCTGTGTAGGCTACGCGGATGCCGCTGTCAAGCTCCAGCGAGATTGGAGAGTCGATGCAGAAAGCCTCCCTTTCGCAAAATGCGTCAAGGGCCATGCGCTCGTCTCCCTTGTTCAAAAGGGTCTTCGTTATCACCATCTTTCACTAACAATCGATGAGGTATAATATCTGTCTTCGTGCAGGCGCGAACACACTCCCGCTAATCCCGTTGTAGAATGGCCGGCCATCAAAGCAACTCAACCCGTCGATGTTCTTCTTCGGGCCCGAGAGCGAGAAGCCTCCAGTAGAACTGCCTGAAGAAGCGTTCCCTTCGACGCCTTCGCCGCACGGTTCACTCATTGCACCTCAGAAGCAAATCCGCGATCCCGCTGTAAATGGACTTGTCGAACGCACTTCTCTACCTGTGGCTACACAGCTTGCGCCGAAGAGAGGCCGAAAGACGGCCGCGAGCGCTGAGCGCAATGGAAGCGCTACCCGCAAACCGTCGGCCTCTGCCAGTCGTGCTGCCAATGCCTCCACGATGGATGTTGACATGGTGAATGGTCATATTGTGCCGATCTCTGATGCTAGATCGCCGACTGCAACGGAAGTCGGGCCCGACGATGCAGGGCCTTTCATGAATGGGATTAAGGCCGACGAGCGGATGGATGTCGATGAGGACTCGCTGGTCGCAGATCACCAAAACAACGAGCCGCAGATCGAAGCGGTACCACCTCCGGCTCACACTTTGTTCATCGGAGAAAGCAAGGGGATCCAGGTCACCCCTGCCAAAGTTGCAAACCTCGCTCAGTCGAGCACAATTTTCAATCTGCCACCACCTACAGTTGGCGATGTCCCGAGATCTCTGACACGGGTTACTTGGCACCCCAGCACCGGTAATGCACTGACTGCAATGGGCGATGACTTCTGTGGAATCTGGGACATCACCCCGGGGTCTCCGACTTCTTCCACCTCTCGCTTCCAAGAACTTGTGGATTCAACCGGACAGAAGCTGATAAGTGCGGTTGCCTGGGAGCCGCACGGTGATATGATAGCGATCGCGACGTACACCAATCTGTCCGGCCACATCTTTGTGTTCGACGGACAAGAACTTTGTATGGTTGAGGATCTAACCGCATCACAAAGAGCAGTGACAAGCATGGTTTGGCAGGCTCAAGGCTCCAGTCTATTCGGCCTTGCCCCCTACGATTCTGATGACATGGGCACGGCCAAAGCTGCTGGTTCATCAATCATCCAGTGGCACCACAGGAACTTGCCTGCTGAGGTAGAATTGTCGACAGTCCGTGTTCCAGAAACTTTGATAGACATGGACGGTGCATTTCTTGACGAGACTAGTATTGTCTGCGCGGCAGGGCAGAACTCGGTCTACTCTTTCCGAATCGCTCCGGCCCTTGGTATAGAGCAGAAGTGGACGTCCGATCCTACCGGAAACGACCAGTGGACCTTTGTCAGATGCACTCTACGATGGGGCAGGAACCCGTTTCTGGTGGCTGCGTCAGCTGAGACTGGGACGCTGTGGGTACCAGCACAAGATTTGTTCAAGAGAGGCGCACACGAGGCGCATATCACCGGCCTAGAACTTCGACCACGGCTAGTGAGCCTCTTGGATACTCCCTCGAAACCAGAATTTGCTACCTCGTCAATGGATGGAACCATCAAGGTCTGGCGCTACGACGACGACAGCAACTCTATCACTTCGATCTGTAAGCTCATTGTCGGCCACGGTTCGCCGATCATGGCGTTGTCCTATTCGCCGGATGGCTTCTGTCTTGCAGGAGCCAGCTATGATATTATCCGTATCTGGAATAGTGAGCATGATCACAACCTCATGGCCACATGGAAGGATGAACAGAATCTGTGGGATGGCTCGAAATTGAAAGATGATGACATGATGAGCACGGGAGGCAGATCCAGCGTCAACGGCGATACCCATCCAGTCACTGCTGACCATACATTGACATGGGACATTGACAGTAAGAAGCTTGCGTTCGGATTAGGTTCACAGGTAAGCCCCTGGGGGATAGCAGTTATTCCAAGGCTGCCAGACTAACATACATAGGTCGCTATCATCAACTTCCAACGCTGAATATCACCAAAATGTACGGTTGTCTACTCCTTGCGACACTGCGATCAAGGACTTACTGCCGTGTGGTACACGTTTGCCTCAGCACTGATCTGGAGGACCAGAGCACTAACGGTCACGCCCAATCTACGATTGCCGACTCCCAACACGCCGAACGGCCATCTTCGTCTCGTAACCAGCAACAACGAGAAAATGTTGGTTGAAATGAGAAATCTGAAACTAGTTGAGGCTGTACGGTTATCGACCTCCCAGAGTACTCCTCGCTTTGTTAATCATGTACTAGTGGCCGTCTCAAATTCGCCCCAGTCATCCTGAAAGATCCTCGGTTTGATCTGCGGCTGTTTTGCACGAGCACCTTTAGCAGAGCCCTGAGCCGATCTCAACTCTTCTTCCACGTCCCGAAAACCTCGAAGCCACGCCGTAACACCCTCGTGTAGAGCCTTCGGATCGGCAGGTACATCAAGGTCATCACCCATCGGCTCTTTTACGGCCTCGTCCGCGTAATAGCGACCACGAAACCTGCCCTTTCCTCGGTAGACTATCCTCGGAGAATCAGCCGGCCTCTTTGGAACGGGCGAGCCATTAACATATCCCTCCAGCCCTGACACGGCGCTCGACATCGCCTTGATGGCGATCTCCTTCCTGGCACACTCAGACTGAGCATTGCTCAGTTGGACATGGAGCACCTGGTTTTCCTGACTCAAGAACTGATTGTCTTCCTTGAGGCTTGCGATCTCTCCGCTAAACTCGCGCAGGCGGGTTTCCTGTTGGATACACTTTTGTGCGACTGCTTCTAACTTTTCGGTTGTCAAATGATGCAGGTGGCGCTGCTCTTGTTGTCGCATGCGCATGGACTCAACGGTAGCGGCCAAGCAAGTCCGGATCGATTCCAGATCGCTCACTGTGATGGGGGTCGTGGGAGGCTCCGGTGTGATTGGGGGTTGAGTGGGAAGGGTCGTTTCTGCTTCGCTACCTTCCTCCGACAGCGAGTCACGCTCCAATGCCGCCTCGATCGCTTCTACGGCCCTTGTGATTTTCCTTTGTTTTTCGCCTCGAATCCCGCCGTCCTGCTCGCAGGCCCAGATTTCAGAGACCAAGCCGCTGAGACGATCTGCAATGGCGCACTCCCGAGGCGCATCACCTGACCCAAACGGATATGTCTCTTTCTGGAGTGCAGGCGTCTGTACGCTGATTGCCGAGTCCGCAAACAGAGAGTCGGTTGTCCACGAAGAACTCGGCCTCGTTGGTGAAGTGCAGCGATGAACGTCGACCAGGCCGTCAGCGAGCGACATGTTGGCTGATGCGGGGAGCTGAGAGTTCCTTGCCTAAGGTGACATGCGAGCGAGGGGCAATAATACTGCGGTTTGGAATATATTCTTGTGTCGTGTCAATTGAAGTGGGTGACCAGAGCAGCCTGCGAGCAACCATGAACGGAATGCGAACTGGTAGCGCAGGCGGTGGCCTGGAGGAGCGAAAGGCAAGTTGTGGCTGGTATTCCAGGTGGCTGGTGCCTGAGTATGATTAGCTTAACTCAGTTGGTGGGGAATACCACACAAGGCCTGAGAAGGCCCTGGGGCTGGTGGGGCCGGGGATGTTCCGAAAACATTCGCGAAGCACTTCAAAATCAGAAAGCGGTGACATGACTCAACTCGTGCTGACCGCAAAGCCTCCTCTACAGTGCAACGTACAGTGATACACACCCATATGTGGAGCCCCATAAGTCACTACTCATGAGATGCCCGAGGACCAAACTGTTTCGACCTGCTCTGCCTTGAGCTGCGTATAAATTCGCAACCGTCTCACCGGCTCTGGCATCTGTCCCTCCATGGTATTTCGTACTCGTGAATGCGCTCGCTTTGTTCATGGCTCACCTTCTCCAGGCACAAATACTACCATCCTTGGAGGATGTCTCCTCTATCCTCTCCAAGTCCAAATCCTCCGCACATCCTCCCAATCTTGTTCCATTGTGTGCACAAATCCCCGCCGACCTCTTCACACCGACACAAGCATATCTGAAAGTGTCTGAGGGTGCCGAACTATCGTTTCTATACGAAAGCGCTGCGACATCAGGGACTATTGGACGATATAGTTTTGTCGGAGCAAACCCTCTCAAGGCCATCAAGTCCGGCCCAGGCCATGGCCCCGAAGAGGACCCCCTTCCGCGGCTGGAGAAGGAGTTGGCACAATACCGTGTTGCGAGTGTACCATCACTACGGCTGCCACCTTTGACCGGAGGCGCGATTGGCTATGTCGGCTATGATTGTGTGCGGTACTTCGAGCCCAAGACTGCTCGGCCCATGAAAGACGTCCTCCAACTGCCCGAGAGCTTTTTCATGCTCTACGACACGATAGTCGCCTTCGATCACTTCTTAAATGTCTGCAAAGTCATTACTTACCTCTACGTACCGCAAACAGAGTCCACGACCGACCTAAAAGCAGCTTACGCAAAGGCGACAGAGCGACTGAACAGGACCATTTCGACACTACAAGCTGAACACCTGCCCCTTCCCCACCAACCACCTATAGTGCAAAATCAGCCGTTCATGTCGAATATCGGTCAAACAGGCTATGAAGCGCACGTTACCCGGCTCAAGAAGCATGTTAACAAAGGCGATATTATCCAAGCCGTGCCCTCGCATCGGATAGCACGACCGACCACCCTACATCCTTTCAACATTTATCGGCACTTGCGGACAGTCAACCCATCACCTTACCACTTTTACATAGACTGCGAAGATTTCAGCATTGTGGGTGCTTCTCCAGAGTTGCTCGTCAAAGAGGAAGCTGGTCGGATCATTACCCATCCCATTGCTGGTACTATCAGACGGGGTCACACCCTGGAAGAAGATGAGAGGTTGGCCGATGAACTGCGTAACAGCATAAAAGACCGTGCCGAGCATGTAATGCTGGTAGACCTCGCTCGCAACGATATCAACCGTGTATGCGATCCACTGTCCACGCGGGTCGACAGATTGATGGTTGTAGAAGGATTCAGCCACGTTCAGCACCTAGTCAGCCAGGTATCGGGTGTGTTAAGAGAGGGCGAAAACAGGTTCACAGCGTTTCGAAGCATTTTTCCAGCCGGAACTGTCTCCGGCGCACCCAAGGTGAAAGCAATGGAACTCATCGCCGAACTAGAGCAAGAGAAACGAGGCGTCTATGCTGGCGCTGTTGGCTACTTTGGCTTTTCACACGTCTCGACCGACGGCTCAAAGATTGAGAATGAGGGCGCCATGGATACGTGCATTGCGCTGCGAACTATGGTAGTGAAAGATGGCGTGGCCTATCTGCAAGCTGGTGGTGGGATAGTCTTTGACAGCGTCGAGGAGGACGAGTGGATAGAGACTATGAACAAGATGCGCGCAAACATCCGGACTATTGAACAGGCAGAAGAGAAATACCTGCAGCTAGAACAACTTAAGGACGGAAAGAAGACGGCTGGGTATGTCAACGGCGTTTCTAGATAGAATCGGCAACGCTTCCAAGCACCAGTTCTGGATACTCGAGCAATTCTTTGCAGTGATTTCGGTTGGAGCCGCGCTGGTCATGATCGTAAGAGTACTCCGTCTGACGAAAGGTTCAAGAATGAGTCTCGCAAGTCAGACAAGGCTGATTATCCATTTCAGGAATGGACAAACACCCACTTGTACTAACTCTACACTGACTAGCTCAAGCGCCAAGAAAGCACCACCCACAGAACTTTTCGGATTTGAGATTGCTGCTGCGCTTTCACCGACAACATCTCCAACACCATCTCGACATCCTCAACCGCTGATACCTGTCAAGACTTTTCGACAGTCTTGACAGCTCCTCTCAGCACCCGCCGGCAAGATGAAGTTGAACGTTTCCTACCCGGCCAATGGGTCGCAAAAATTGATCGAGATCGAAGATGAGCGCAAGCTGCGCGTCTTCATGGAGAAGCGCATGGGCAACGAAGTGCCAGCTGACAGCTTGGGTGATGAATGGAAGGGCTACGTACGATTTCCACCCACCTGGAAACGTTGTATAAGGGAATGCTGACGTGCCCGCCTGAAACAGATCGTCCGCATCACCGGCGGTAATGACAAGCAAGGCTTTCCCATGAAGCAGGGTGTCGTACGTACTACCATCCCCTAGCTTGGTGAAAGCGCCAGCGAAATGTCGAAGAACCAAATTCGCTGAGACTTGATTCATTCAGATGCTCCCTACTCGTGTCAAGCTCCTCCTCTCCGAAGGCCACTCCTGCTACCGACCCCGACGGACTGGTGAACGCAAGCGCAAGTCCGTCCGTGGCTGCATTGTCGGGCAAGATCTCTCCGTCCTCGCTCTCTCCATCGTCAAACAGGGAGACGGTGATATACCGGGTCTTACGGATGTGGTCAATCCCAAGCGCCTCGGTCCCAAGCGTGCCACCAAGATCCGACGATTCTTCGGTCTAAGCAAGAACGACGATGTTCGGTATGGCTTTGTCCCACGGACTTCTCTACATTATGCGCGTGCTAATATATACTTTGCAGCAAGTTCGTCATCCGCCGCGAAGTCGTCCCCAAGAAGGAAGGCGCCAAGCCGTACACCAAGGCTCCCAAGATCCAGAGACTTGTCACCCCTCAACGCATGCAACACAAGAGACATCGCATTGCCTTGAAGAGAAGACGGGCTGAGGCCGCCAAAGATGCTGCGAACGACTATGCTCAGTTGCTGGCCAAGCGTGTGCATGAGGAACGTGAGAAGAGAACCGAGCTGAGGAAGAGACGTGCCTCTTCCATGAGGAAGTAGACGTGTGGCCACTGCGACGAGATGCCATATTGATGGACCCCGGTCGAATGACGCGCCTACAAGGCGCTAGTGGACACACTGCAGCCAGGACTATGGTCACATGAGTGTGCATCCAATGCACAAGTGCCACTAAGCAACCGGCAGCATGTGCTGAAATGACTGGCTTGGAGATGGGGCCATGGACAATGGACTGTTGTGCAGTGTCACGGTGCGACTGACGGAGACGGCCAGTTCAGTCCTGTCCACCGCAAGGGTTGTGGGACAATTTAGATCTACTAGTCCAGTTGACTGGTCGAACTCGCCAAAAGGAAAGAACCAGGAATCATCACAGCTGCTGTTTTATTTCCCTGCGCCTCTCCATCATGCCTGATCTTCTCATTTCTCGTGTCTAGCGCCCATCGCCGCCTCCATTAGCAGAATATTCCCGTGCAGCATCGCAGACATCGCTTGTGTCGAGGCGTTATAGCCAAGCAAAGAGACAGCCGAGCCCATCCCCGCGGTGTGGCTGTTGCGGCTCCAACCACCGTTACGTCGAAGCGCCAGCGACGCGGGGAACTTTACCCGCGACTATTTTTTTTCCTGGCTCACTTAATGACCGAGTCAACTCTACCTCCTGCCCTTTCGTCTGCCTTTCAAAATGCTTCGACGGTAGCAGCGTCGCCCTTGAGTTCCGCTGACGGCATGGCTTCGAACAGCATCAAGCTCCTGACTGGCAACAGTCACCCTGAGCTCGCTCAGGCTGTTGCCAAAAGGTATGCCACAGCCTGACGCCTCGTGGGAACACACCTTGGACTAACGGGGACCACCCGTCCTGCACACACAGGCTAGGCATCGAGCTCGTCAAAATTATGGTCCTACAGTACTCGAATCAAGAGACCAGCGTGACGATCGGTGAATCAGTGCGTGACGAAGATGGTACAGTAACCACTCCACATCCCACATCCCGCGTCCCTTCCTTCCCATGAGCTTCTCTGGCAGAGCCCTGCCTAACAAAAGCGGCTCCCTACAGTCTTCATCCTCCAATCGACCCGGCCCAACGACATCAACGACGGCCTCATGGAGCTCCTGATCATCTGCAACGCATGCAAGACGGCGTCGGCGCGGCGCGTGACCGCCATCCTGCCCAACTTCCCCTACGCGCGCCAGGACAAGAAGGACAAATCGCGGGCGCCCATCACGGCAAAACTCATGGCCAACATGCTCCAGACGGCCGGCTGCAACCACATCATCACCATGGACCTGCACGCGTCGCAGATCCAGGGCTTCTTCAACGTCCCCGTCGACAACCTGTACGCCGAACCCAACAGCGTGAAATGGATCCGCGAGAACCTCATGCACGCCACCGAATCCGGCGCCGAGGTCAACGGCGTGAGGGACGAGTGCGTCATCGTCTCGCCCGACGCCGGGGGCGCAAAGAGAGCAACATCCATGGCGGATAAGCTGGACCTGCCCTTCGCGCTGATCCACAAGGAACGGTCCCGTCCGAACGAGGTCTCGCGCATGACCCTCGTCGGCACGGTCAAGGACAAAGTCGCGGTCTTGGTCGACGACATGGCGGACACGTGCGGCACGTTGGCCAAAGCCGCGGATACCCTCATTAAGCATGGGGCCAAGGACGTGGTCGCGCTGGTCACGCACGGCATCCTCAGCGGCAAGGCCGTCGAGACGTTGCAGACGAGCTCGCTTTCGAGGCTCGTCATCACAAACACCGTGCCTGTGAGTGCGGATAAGATTGAAGGCCTGAAGGTGCCGGAGGGCCAGAAGGGTTGTCGGCTGGAGTTCATTGACATTGCGCCCGTGTTGGCCGAGGCCGTGAGGCGCACGCATAACGGGGAGAGCGTCAGTTATTTGTTCAACAATCCGGTGTCGTAATTAGATCGGGCTTCGTCGAGTCTGGATATGCGGCGCTGTAGCCGATATTAAATTATGTTACACATACGAGGGAAATCCAAAGGCGCCGATTGGGGATCGATCTGGCTTCAGATATGATTGCCTCTGGAAATGTGAGGGCACAGGGATGCGGTACCCCTGACACGCATGCTAGATGGGCGTTTCGGCTCAAGCTATTGCAGAATATTCAAGCTAACTAACTACCTGCTTACCTAACTTACGAACTAAACACCTCTCTGCAAAGGGCGATCTGGAAGCCATTCGATGGTGGGAATCACCTTCCAAGGAAGCAATCCCCAGCATCTCTACGGTACCTGTCCATCGACCTCATCTCAACCAAAGGGCGTGCCGCTCTCCCGGACGCTCTAGCCAGAGACTGATGATTCCAGCCACTATGCGTTTTCTCAGGCTGCGCTGGGAAAGTCGGAAATCCAAGTATATCTCGATTGGCTGGAAGCTTGGGGTGACAGTCAAGTCATTCGACTCTCATGTTCGGTGCGATAAACCTGCCCGACCGATCGCAAGTATTGCAGTCATTACAGCAGCGTCAAACGGCGGGCACAGACGGGTACGATACGCGTTCGGGATCTAATCAAGTCCACCGAAGGATGGATGGGCCGGATGAGTCTACAGTAGAGTTGTCAGATGTCGCGTTGATGTAATAGGAGTACAGAATAGAGTTGATTTGTCTGACTTTGAAACAGGAAGCTGTACCCCATTAGTGCTGTCACAGAGATTGTGCAGAAGATGCGATAGAAGATGTCTAGGGTTGAATACTAGAGATGGTTCGTGTAAGGCAATCTCTTAGGTGGCCGGATGGACGCCTATTCTGTATACGACGTCTCCTGATATTTGTTCTAGCAAGACGCCGTAAGAAAGTGCAGAGTCGTTGGATTGACATGTGCAAATGCGCAGCCTCATGCGAAAGCGACGTGATCTGGAGTTGAAGAAAGTGTTGAGGGTCATTCTCGACGCAGTTCGTAATTATCTTCTACTGTACCACTCTGCACCTGCTCCGACGACTCGTGAATTTCCAACTTGTTCCCATCAGCTCTTCTCAAGCTAACGATTGCACGTCAACCTTCTCAATGCATACACCAACCTGAGTCCGACCTCGACTCGGTGGAGCACATTATCAAACACCACCCGACAAGAACCACTTCAGGTCCTGCTCATTGCTCGAGCGCCTCAAGGCTCGACATTATATGCCACTGATCGTGCATCTCAACGGCGTGTCACCTCCCATTCCAGCCGTTAACTCATGGGCGAAATGACACTGATTCATCAAGCCGACGATCCGAGCTGCCTTGTGTCGCAATGTCTCTTGACACCCCCATACTTCATGGTCTCTCGGCTCTCAGCACACACCGCGGCCATGGTCCCGCAGCTTGCGAGATCGTCCCGCCTCACCGCGCCTACAAGGATCCGTTCACCGAGCAAATGCCAAGGAGGTCATCACCAACGAGCAACAAACGCGCCATGGCGTAAATCTCCTTCCTGTATTCCGATCACACCGACAGCTCTGGCCCACCTAGGCTGAGACCTTCTGTCCCTGACGCGGCACGGAAGCCACGGACCCTTACAGTCAAGAAGAGCGAGGCCAAAGATAAGCACCTGGCGGCAGAGGAAACTATTTGAGTTTGACGCGCAGTTTCGCTTTGTTGGCCTTTGCTGGTCATTTTGGAACTCAGGGATGGTGATCTGTCCGTGCTGTTGCGTTGGATATAACCAGAACGCGGCTCCTGCAGCATCCACATCTGCTTGCAACGTTTGAGGACCACTAGGTGGCTAGGCACACGCGCCGCTTCCAGCATCCGCATCTGCTTGATATATTCGAGAGCTGCAACCAACCCCGGCACAGATTTGACACTCAAGGCTCTGGCCGGGTGTATCGGTCAGCGCTCGCCCAGGTGTTCGCAGAATTGACTTCACAGCGACAGCTCTGGCCGAGACTTCTAGAGTAGCCAGGACGGAGACCTAATGGTAACCACAGCCATGCCTGCTGGTAATCAAGGACGCGAAACAGAGCTAATGGCTTGCAAAGATCCATGAGTTGCTGCAGCGTCGCTGTAGTGGTCCTCTTCGTGCCTACATGGCCAACAGATGAATGCCTCGCTGTATCGGGAGACACCGCGAATCGGTCAGTCCTGCAGCTGGTCTTGGGGACAACTCTAGCTCTCCAGCATGTCCAGCTGCGCCAGAAAAGGGGCGGGGATGCCGCTCTCCACCTTATTGCCGGGAAGCTGAAGGAAGGCGTGCCGAAACACACATCAACACTGGACATTTCATCCTTGATCTGTTTTGCCTTGTTGTTCTACATGTCGGGCTGAGGGTAGCTGTCGCTGTCGGACTTCGTTTGCCTTTGAAAGGTCTTGTCGATGACCCGGGCCTGAAGATGCTACTATTGACGCGTCACCAGCAAGTCAAACGGACTATACCAGGTTGCCAGGATTGAGCTGGTCTTCCTCGGGGCCTGTCGAGCTCCTGATTTGCCTCACTCGCAGCCCGAAAAAGGTCCCCGAGCTTCACTTACTGCCGTGTTCATTTGCTTTCGGTAGCTCATACATGTGTGAGGAAAGCTGGAGAACCGATTTCTAGGCCTATATTCCGGTCTAAGAGGTTTGGTCTCAAAGATCCCGTCTCTGAGGTCATGGACAGGTTGCTGGTGAGTCGGGTGGCTGCCGGGATCTTGACAGCGCTACGCTAGATGTCCTGCTTGTTCTGCTCGTTGTGCTCTGCTCGACGACTATGAGGAATGTTTGGACGGTCTTGTCTTTGTTTTCATAGAAGGCTTGTGATTGCCCTGGGGTTCCGCCCTGACAAATGAGCATGTCGAAGCGACGGAACTCGATCAGACGAGCCATATGACCTCAGCAATAGAGTCTGGTTATCCTGTTATCTCAAGTGATGGTTTGCCACTCAGAAGCGAGCGGAGAGGCAGGTGAGAGATGTGGCACGTCCTCATCAAGGCGTAGTAAGTTTCAGGGCAGACGCGATGGAGACGTTCTATTGAGTCTATGAGGTGGTCCATCTCTGATGACCTGAATAGGAGGAGAAAACGTTGCTTACCTGGTCTTGCTGTTGGTTGTGATGGTGTCTGCAGCCTCATGAACACCCGAGAAGGTCGTTCGGGCTCAGTGAAGAGGCCAGAACACTGGTGCAGTACTCTCAGTGCCCATGGTCGTTTGACGGAGGCAGCTTGCATGATCTTGTCATTATTGTGTGTGTGAGAGAGATCCACCTGTTTGTCGTGGACTGAAGGACTGCTTTGGTACTGTTCTTTGCGAGATGCTTTGTCTGAAAGAGGGTGTGAAGATTCAGCCAAAGACAGGACCTTGTCTCAGTATGGTCCGTACTGACAAAAGTGCAAGTGGTGGAAGTGCTGACCAGCAGATAATGACGCGGCTAGAGCTGCGGCTGAAGACTGGGTAGGCATTGATCCAGGTCATCCCTGATGCTCAAGGAGTCGAACGCGGCTGGGCATCCACGGCAAGCTATACCGGTGCCCAGGGTAGGCCCTACTGCGAGACGAGCCGCAGAGAAACACACGCATCTCGTGGCTGGCAATCCTTATTGCAACATCATTCGGGCTTTTCGACATACGCGCACAGCAAGACTGCATTAGCAAGCCCTCGGAGTCAAACAAAGTCACGTCTGTTTCTACGTGAGTCTGCCTTTCCAACGACCTTCATCAACCGGCAGTACCCATGTTTCTTATGACAGGAGGACAATGCTTGCTTCATCGCAGCGATATATGGTACCCACAGAAGAACCACAGGAGTGTCTCTGGAGCCAACTTAGCGACGATGTGATCATTTCTTGAGCCCAAGTGCTTTCTGATGGCGCCCAGGGATCATTTAATCATGCTTCTTTCTGCTGCTCATGCTACGAGGCTGTGGCGTCTAGTACTGTCACGACAAGATCTCAATGCGTTTAACCCTGCTTGCGCTCGATTTCTAATCATGTTCGAGCTAGCCGGTGTACCTCGTTCGTGCCTCGTGTGGCGAACGACTCGAATGGTAAAAGTGGCGGATAAATTTAGGCGGCCACTTCTCCAAGCTTAACATGTCTGCACGCCTGCACGTCCTATGCCATATACGCAAGTCGTAACGTATGGATGGGCGCTCAAGGAGCAGGGACTTATGCACCCAAGAATACCTACACTCATTCTAAACTGCTTTGGGAGTTGACTCCGGCGATGCTCGGTTCCGCCGACTCAGTAGCCCCGGCTTGGTCCCTCAAATCCTGAGACATCGCGTGTTCAGGCGTGCTTATCAGATCCCATATCTTCTCCGCCCGGGCCTGCATATAGGGCTGTTGGGGGCCAGGACGAGTGCATCTATATGCGGCGAAGTCAGGAAAGAGGCAGGTACCTGCCATGTTCATCATCTACAATGATTTGGATGATTTGCGCGATGCGCGCAAGCGATCGCAGATCAACGCATTTGTCAACCGGAGCCGCAGAGCGAACAAGGTCAAGACCACGCAACAGCAAGCACGAGCAGTTCAATGGCAATCACGACTGCCGGTGAAGATTGAGTCGGAATTGTCAACGCCTGGAACGGATCTCGTCGACATTCGACAACCCCGGATTTCCAAGGAGGTCATCCTCGCCTTGCTGAAAAGACGACGGCTACCAAGACTTGCGCTTCAACATGGCCCTGGAGGGTTTCGCACCGATCCGTTCGCATCTCTTCCTATTCCCCAGACGGAGCAAGTCGAATGGGCCTTCGACTTCTGTGAGTGGCCATACGCAAGCTACCATCTGAACTGACTGTTCGAATACTAACAATCTTTCCCGAAAATAGTCACTCAGAGCTTTTCGGCGATGAATGCGTCGCTCTATACAGATGACGCCGGCAATTGGCTGCTGAAGACTCTTTTTCCAATGGCCCTGCAATCTGACATGCTTTTCGAAGCACTGATCCTCTCCATGGCCAGATATTCTCATCCGGCCAGTAAAGACGCTCTCATACCTGGCGGCGCTCACTTTGCCCACCTGCGGTCAAGTGTCTTGAGCAAGCTTCACCGGACGCTTTCGATGGACACGAAAATTTCCACCTCGGATACCACCATTCATACAGTCATCTGTCTGATAGCTACCGACGTTGGTTGAGTTCTCGTCCGAGGCTGATTACAAACTGATGACGATTTAGTTCTTTGCCGGCCATGATGAACATGCAGCAATCCACCTGAAAGGGCTGCAGACCCTCGTATCCCTTCGCGGCGGGCTTGAAAATGGCAACTTCGACCGATATACAAAGTACAACCTCGCAGGGTACGCATTTGCTCTACTGAGTTCGCGAGGACGGTGTTTGCTGACAACATCCGCTCTGCAGTACCCATGCGATATGCCAATTTGCAGAGCAACGCTTGAGAGAATCCGGGTCACCACCAGTCATGGCTGAACCCGAACTCACCTACCCATCGCATCCGTTTTCGCCAGAACTCTGTACAGATATCGCAGTCCTTCCTCTTGGCCTTAGCGACGTCGCTTTAGAAGGGAGATTGTCGCTGCAGATCATTGAGCTATTATGTCGAATATCCCGAATGGCCCAAGAAACTCCCATGACCAAACGTGCCACCACGGAGCAAATCTATAATGTAGCAATCGACCTCATGACATATATAACGAGAGACAGCATTTCGTCACTGGAACGGAGCATATGCCTCTTTACCTTTGTTTTCACGTTACGAGAGACTCCGAATCGCAACGAAAGCCAGAAGTTTTACGGTCAATTCCTGATCAATTTGCGACGCCGAATCCGACAGACATCAAAGTCATTCATGTCGCTGGAAGGCGTGGGTCCAGACCTCGCCATTTGGGGAGTGGCTATGCTTGCCATGGAGAATAGCGTGGAGAGGATCGGCCTCCACGAGGACGAACGGAGCGATCTATTCGAGCAACTATTGCGACAGTACCGCATAGCAGCAAACTGGAAACAGACCTGCAAGAGTCTGAAAAGATTCTTCTTCCTTGACACTTGGATGGAAGAATACAGCATATGGTGGAACAAGGAGATGGAGAAATTTTCGAGAAGACATCGTGGATCTCGCTGACCACGATCGTTTGACTCAGCACACCGCACTGGCTGCACGCTCACACAGACATCGGAAGTCGTGGCAATATCAAATTTTCGAACTTTGTCAAACCTTGGCCACAACACAGATACGAAGCTGCGGCACCCCAGCGTTTATCCCTGGCAGGCTCATGGCTCGAAGACGACAATCCCAGCACTTCCAACCCTCTCCCCCTCATTAAAAGCCTTCTGCCAATCCTCCAAACTGAACTTCGCGACGACACTGGCACCATACGGTGTCACTGCTTCGCCCTGCCTGTGCAGCTTCACAATACCGGCCTCAACCAGACTGATCAACCTCTTCACATCCATGGGCTCATACATCCACTTGCCCTTGAGAGTGAGATCCTTGTGCATGAACACCCCGTTTGGCAGCGGGATATCCTGGTCGCCACCACCCATAATGCACATTCTCCCACCATGTCTCAACGCCACCATGCCGGCCTTCAACACTTCCTTTCCCGCGGTCGGCGGAGAAATGTCGAAAAACACATCAATATTCCCGCCGAGACTCTTCAATACCTTGAGGTCCTCCTCCCACCTCCCCGACAACGGCACAGTCTCGATCCTCGGCCTCTTTTCCGGCGTTGCCGCACTTTTCAGTCCCTCCAACGCCTCAACATTCCTACCCATACAAATCACCCTCCCAGCCCCTAAGTCGAGACACAAATGCACCGCCGCACTCCCAAACCCACCTGTTGCCGGATACACAACCACAGTCTCGCCCGGCTTCAAGTCCATACACAGGGATCCCAACCCTCCATATGGAACCATCAGCTTCGTCATATACATTAGATCACCCATCTGATAGCCAAGCTTGTTGAACAGCCGGTCCTCATCGAGAACGTAGCAATTCTCCAAAGGCCAGCGCACGTACTCTGCATAAGTCCCATCGCGCCAAGCATCAGCCATAAGCCGCGCAGACGCAGGCGTAAAGCCCTGAACAATTGCGCTAAGGAACGTCGCGCCAGCAGAGCGGTCAATGTCGTCTCTCCCTCGGATAGTGATGTCGAGGAGGCACAGGTTGCCGATTTTGAGGGTGGTGGCGTCTTCACCCAGGGCGACGACCCGCGCGACTGCAGATTGTCCCAGAGTGAGAGGGACGGGGTAAGGGTGCTTGCGCACGCCGTTGTATACGTCCTTGGTATAGTTGAGGATACCGGCCTGGAGGACTTTCAGGACAGCAGAGCCGGGGGTGGGTTGTGGTGTCGCCACCGTTTGGACTGTAGGTGGCTCAGCGTAGACATCCTGACGAAGGGCGCGATGGGTGGGTGGTAGGGGAGTCGTCATTGGGGTGAAGAGTGTAGTGAAGCGGATGCGCGGTAGGCTTGGGTGTGGTCAAAGGAGTATAGATTGATATGAAACGATGTGATGCAAGTGATTCGAGTGATGCGATGGATCTGAAATGCTCCCCATATGTCCTGGAAATGTAGGCTCATTCGCGGTTCTTATACTTCCCTATCTTGTACCCTTCCATATCAATATCCAATACACATCCGCAATCCTCCTCGATATAATTCCTCCGACTCTGTCGTTCATCGAACCCGCAAAGACTGCCAAAGTCAGTCATTATCTCCGTCCGCGCCCTCCGCACGGTGTTCTGCCTGTCTGTACAGGTACTGGATATGTGTATGGAGTAATTAGTCTAGCATAATGCAGAGCATCATGACCATCACGTATCACACGTTACGGAACAACCTAATCGACGCAACGCAAGTCCAGGATCCTTAATTAGATGACTCTGTACGCACAGGCGCAAGCAGTCTTGGCCTCACGCGCCTCCCCGACCCGAGACGGCATAACTACTGTGCGTAACGTAACGTAGCTCGGATCCTCTCGGATATGCCGACTCGGGGAGTCGGGAGGATTGATGGCCCCAACGGCCTGGCGGAGGGGCTGGTGTCGACGAATCATGCTGCTTGTGTAAACAGGATCGGATCGGCTGATACATAATTACATGGGCGTATGGGTTCTCCCCAATGTCTAATTATGCCCTGAAGGTAAAACCAGAGGATTCTACTTACAGTACTGTCGCAGTGATCCCGAGACACCAGGGGTCATGAATTCTCCTACAAAGTCGAGTGTAAGCGGTGCGGCACAATTACATACCTACAGGATGGAACCGAGGAGGTACATACTCCGTACTGCCTACGGATTGCGGTAGACAGAGATCATCTACAACAGTGGTTCCTCGACCTCTGGGTTTGGGGACTCTTGCGTTCTCGGCGTGGTTAAACCACGCTGCCGCTATAGGACAGATGTAACGAGTGCACCCAGGTACAGTAACCAGGGCGAAGGAGACGCCTTGAACGACACCCAGCCTTGAAGACGACTTCTGAATCTGTACAAATCACTCCAAACGCCTCCGCTTTCCAGTACACGTTTGCTTGCTTGCTGAACGAGATGAAATATGTTCGTGTCACAATGACAGGGACCGAGCCCAGTTCGCTCGCTCTCCCAAGGCCCAAACTCCAACAGCACCGCACATGCCACGTCAAGACTTTGACAGCAACGCCAGAAAGCCTCGTATTCAAATACTCTTAGGATTCCTACTTCGCGTCCGCGTCTGCACTCCTCCATCTGTCTTCGCTCCTTCCGAAGCATCTGCTTTTAATTTCGCGCCGCCTAAATCGAGAGGCTTCATCTTTTCTGCATCCTGTGAAGAAGTAAAAGTCGCTGCTTTAGACCCGACCGGCACGGGTAATTGTGTATTTGTGAGTCTCTTCGGTGCTGGAGTTCCATTCACAGAGCCGCCGTTCAATCTCCTCAGCCGACGCACTTTCTTCATGCCACCTCGGTTTTTGTTCCGTTCCCGCAGCATCTGAAATAGACCCTGGATCGACTGGTCGGTGACGTTTCCTTCGGGGCCCTCGGCGTCGGCACTGGGATGAGGTCCCAGCTCAGCCTGTAGGCCTTCCCCTCCAACCTCCTGGCAAGGTTGTCCTTCCTCAGCCTCGACCACTTCGTCTGGAAGAGCAAACTCTTTCAGGGGCTCTGAGCCATCTTGATATGTGGCCAGCGTTTCAGCCCAGACTACCTTTTTCTGCTTCGTCTTCGCGGTTGTTGATTCCCGACTCAAGTGGTCACTTCCCGCTGAAGCGAACCCTGACGACTCCCTGACTTTGGCTTCGGCGGCCAGTTGAATCAGCCTGATCTTGACGGAAATCGCTCCAAACTTGTTGCACTTAGTATTTTGCCTGGTCGCCACCGCAATAGACTGGTTTTCGTGGTTGTTAACCACCAGCTCTGGACCTTTGAGTCGTTTGAGAGAAATAGTGGCTGTCGGGGTCGACGCGGGGTTCTGGGGTCTAGGTAGCCGCGTCGTAAGTCGGGAGCTCCGCCGAGGTGAGAGAATGATGTTGGGCTCGTTCGCTGTGGGTAGTGCTACCGGGACATCATCGGGCTCGGGTGATCTGGCACTTTGGACACTCTTGGATTCCTCCACCACTTCATGGACGGCGCTGACTGCCTCCTCGGGCAGTACTGGGGGAAGCTGTTCGGTCTGTCCCCTGGCCTCTTTCTGGGCACGTGTTCGGGAAAGGAAACCCCACAAGTAGGCCGCATTCTCATCTTCAAGCGAGGGCTCGATGACGGCCAAGCTTCTGTGGGCGCTGGTGATCAAATCCTGTTCGTCCTCGTGGGACGGGAGGATTGGTGCAGTAAATTTTTGATTCGGTGACCTAGACAGGGTCGCCATTGCTACGGTGAGTTCTGAACTGGGTGAAGAGGGGGTGGCTGCAGCTGTAGGACTGTCATCGTCTGCATCTTTAACAGACGGAAGAAGCATGCCCAAGACAAGGGGCAAAGCGGTTTCTTCACCTTCGACAGAAGGCTCATCAGCCAAAGTTTCGGATGCCTCACAAGTCCCGAGCTCTGGTGAAGCTGTGCCATGGTCTGTCTTGTCAAAATTGTGGTCTTGGTCTTGTTGCTCGTCCGCATCAAAGGAGATTTGCATGTTTGGATCCTCTTCCATGGTCCGCGCAGGAGGCTCCCCACATTCCAATACCTTCCGCCTCGGACTGGGAGTGGCCATCCCATCCTCGTCCCACTTCGATCCCACGTAGTCAACATTCTCCTTGTCCTCGTCTTCTGCAAGGTGCATGACCCGCAGTCTCTTAAGCGGCCGGCAGTTCAGCTTAATCGTCTCTTTCCTCCATTTCTGGCCCTCGGTCGCACCAACCACTCCCAATGGCACGCGTTTCCAGATCTTCTGCGCCTCGTTGCGAGGGGCATGAGGCACTGCTGGTCGCCGTTCCCACGCTCTAGGTAAGGACTGGACGCGTCGAGGGCTGAGGCCACAATGCTTGGAGGCTTTCGTGACGGCATTTTCTCCACCTTCGCCTGGCAATTGATCGGAAGGGATGGCAAAGCAACGTGATGCTTGGGGTGAAGTCTTCTGGCTAGCGGTGGGAGAAGTCGAGAGGACGTGGTCCAGCAGTGGAGGCTGTTGTCGTGGCGGGGTGGTAACGGCGAGCGCCGATGCCATAATGATAGAGCAGACGGAGCTCCTCAAACCGTAACATATACTATGAATGTATCTTTAAAGTCAACGGTAGGATCCGAGGATCGATGCTGTTCAAGCAGAGCCAGCCGGAGGCAGGCAGGTGGGAGCTTTCAAACAGTCGTGAGACGGAACTGAGTTCAACCGCACACAAAGCTCGCGTGATGTTTATTCGGAACAGAATTGGTTAGTGCCACGCAGCGCGCTTGCTCCTCCACCACTGGCTTCTGGTACTGCGTTCAAAGGCCAGCTGAATCTCTCTCTTCTTGCAATAAACTATTATTCGTGTATTCTCTGCGTGTTGCAGTGCGTAGTGGGGTGTATGCCGTAGCAAGTCTATGCTTTCATATACACATGAAACGTGACAAAACTTGGACTGTATCCTGCCAAACCTTTCCACTCTCTCCCCGATATTACCATCAAAGCCGACAGCAACGACTGTCCTGACCCAAGACTTTTACTAGCAATATCCTCAAACCATTCCAGCCGTCCAAGAGTGTCAAATCGCTATGCATCACGGCATGCTCATCCTGGTGTACATGGTTGCTGCGTGTGTACATGAAATCATTCCGCCACCCTTGCCGATAGCTGTTCCCGTTTTCCAGTACGCCGGTAAATCAGAAAATGTCGTTCGTCCCAATGTGCGCATGCTTGTTGTCGGTGCTCGAGTGTGAAAAAAGTAATGCTAAGGACAGTCAAGAAAGGAAATGGGCATCAGTTGCACTCTTCAATGATAGTGCATCGTGGGCATGAACTCCACCAGCCCCACCGGTCCTCGAGGGTACGCAGTAGGCGGTGCGCTCTGGGGCGCCATCGTCACAGGGCTGTCGCTGATGAAATTTGCATACTCCCAAGACGGCATCCGGGTGACAGGTGCCGTCATTGGATGAGACTGCGCCGACATCGAAGCTTGCGTGACGGGGACCCCGTTCTGGTAAATATATGCGTTGTTGACTTCGTAAGCAGGCGCGTACTGAGGTTGAGGCATCTGCAATTGCAACTCGGGTGGGGCTGTTACAACAGGTCCTGGACCTCGCATGTGCATTGGGTGTTGAGGGAGATACCCCATGTCATGGTTGACTTGATATCCCGAAGCCGCCAGGTACTCAGGGTGGGGCGTTGGGGGGTATGGGTATTCGGACACTGGCTCCGAATGGTAGACCGAAGAGGCTGGGGCAAGCAGAGGAGCCGCGGTAGAAGAATAGCTGGCGGAGTACTTGGAGATGATTTTCTTCAGCGCGGTTCCAAGTATCTTCCATGGGAAGACCTTGACGTCCTTCTCAATGTTGCGCGGCTTGGGGTGAGGGAAACCCATGATGACCTTGAAGAACTCTTCGCTGTCGGCCCGAGCCTTGGAGACAGTCATGGGTCGGAAACCTTCAAGATTGCGCCGGATGCGATTCTTCTCCTCGACAGTGAATCGGACCCCGACCAAGGACTCAAGCAGGTAGATAGTATCCACGGATGTGACGTAAAACTCGTTCTTCTCCTTCCACCAGATGCAGCTGATGCAGATGCTACTGGCCTGCCGTTGGTCAGGAGAGACTGCCTTGAAGCTCCCACAAATGGTGCTGCCGGTTTGCTCACGCTCGAACACGACAAGACGACGGCGTGTCTCCTTCTCTTCCGCAGTCCAGTCGTCTTTCATGCTGTCGAGATCGCCCTTGAGCTTGAGATTCGCCTTGAGAGCTTGCATGGCATATGGGTTGAAGGTTTGAGTTTGCCCGACAGCCATGCTTGAAAATACTCCCGGCGGTGATTGCTGCATAGTGGACGTGCGCACTAGTCGTGGAATTGACTTGAGGGGAGAGCCTGTTGTGGGCCTTGGGATAGGAGTCATCGGCGCTCTGGGGCTCTGCTCGCTCTTCACGGTGGTGAACGAAGGGCTGAAGGCAGGAGTATGTGGAGAAGGCGCAGCCAACGAGCATTGCGAGGCAGTCGACGTCGAGTACTGGTGACCAGATGGTCTTGGCGAGGCGCCGTGGCTCGCATATACAGGGAGACCAGTGCTGCCAGTCGGTGTTGGTACAAAGGGAGAATAAGGGGAAGTTTGGCCGCTGAGGTCGTAGTAGTCGCCATTGGGGTCTTGAATGTGGACTTGAGCCAGGACCGCTTTTTTCTGAGCGGGCAGGTCATAATCTTCCTCCACCGAAGCCTTGCGCTTGCGGGAGAGGGCCGGAATATGTTGGGTTGACGCAACAGCGTGATAACGGGCGGGAAAGGCTTTCAGATTTGCCTCATTCCCGTTGCAGGACTCGACAGAAGGCGCGCTGCCTTGCACGAAGCTCTTCTCAGAGGAGTAGTCACTGCCGGTAAGATATGGAAAGTCGGCATCTTGTACGTTTCCAGGTTGGAGAAGAGGGTGATGATCGTATGGTGTAGGTGGATAACTACCGTAGAACATAGAATTATCCATGACCGGAGGTTGATATTCTGGGCTTCGGTTAGCCACGTACTGTGACGTTCAACTCTGTGGCAACATACTTGTGAACCCAGGTTGGCCTGCCCCGTCATAGCCAGACATGGAGAAGAGCTGACCAGGTTTGGCCTCAAGGCCGTCCTGGAACTGACTTGCAAAAGGTTCTCCAGTAAAATCTGCGGGATCGAATGTGTCGTCGACTATGAACGGGGTGTGGGAGTCTGGAAAAGACTGAGGACAGGTCAGTATTTGAATCACTTTGGAGAGTCTGGCTCGACACCGTGACGACGG
The DNA here is from genome assembly GCF_000585515.1 of Cladophialophora yegresii CBS 114405. Classification (NCBI taxonomy): domain Eukaryota; kingdom Fungi; phylum Ascomycota; class Eurotiomycetes; order Chaetothyriales; family Herpotrichiellaceae; genus Cladophialophora; species Cladophialophora yegresii. Next base: position 686,960 of record NW_006913045.1, read on the forward strand.
AGGCTAAAACATGTCCGGGATATGCAAGATTGGACTTACCTGGAAGCGGTTGCAAGTTATGGACGCCAGATTGACGGTGTTGTGGGGAAAATCGATAAAACAGAAAAGCACTAAGCGAGCGACTGGGTACTAAGCGAGTGTGGTGAGGCTAAATCTTGCCTCGGATCAAAGCGAACGAATGTTGCGAAGTATTATCGTGATCGGAATGTCTGAACTGTCGATGTCGTGGTTCTCCAGGTGTACATTCGAATCTCAGGGATAATACCGTGAGATGGGCAGACCCCAAGGTAGCGGGAGTCAGCGGCTGGCTGAAAGCACCGAAAGGATGAGATACGACTCAGGTCGACGTCGCCAACTTCAAGAGATTTGAGATGAGACCAAGAGTCCGTTGTGCCCGAAGAGGGTTGAAATCGGGAAGCTGAGGCAGACTTAATCTCGAGAACAAAGAATTCCAACGTGGTGGAACGAACTATCAACACTGATCAGCCGAACTGTCCTCAGGCAGAATTGAAATGCAGGACCAGGGTGCCTTTTGCAAGGGATTCTTACATCTGCTGGAGAAGATTGAAAGAGGTTGTGGCAAATAGTTGTGAATATTTCAAATGGAGGGTCAGCGAGGAGTGAAGGGCGCTCTGGCACGAGTGAAACAAGCTGTTGAAGGGCGTCAGTGAGACATTCAGAATATTTCTGCGCAAATTCCAAGGCATAGGAATGATGGATAATCTCAACTCAGGCAAGGACAAGACGTGCAAGCAAGGAGTGTTGCAGGTTGCAGGCTTTTGAGGTCCGACAAATGACCAAACTAGGTAACAGATGATGCTGGAATATCGAAGGTTAACTCACCCAGCAGATAGAATTTTAACGTGGCCCAGAGGTTAGAACCTCAGACTGATCTTTCCTTCCTCGTCCTCACGGGTCGATCCGCTGAGGTTTCCCACACAGACGGTCACCACACGGGTGGTTGCGCAGCTCCGACTCTATTTCAACCGTGGACTCGAACAGGACTTTTCCAAGTGCCGGATACACCGCCGATAGATAGGATAGACGTGAATAGATAGAGGTATATTGTTCGAGATCCTGGCCAAAGTGTTGCGGCAACTTGCTGCTTGATAGGGCGGAAGGATATTTGAAGAATTTGATGGTACTTCTGGCGTGGCTTTCAGCGAACAAGTTCGAAAAGCGAAGGACTCGAGCGATTGGCGTCCAACGAGTGGTATCCGAAGCCGTCAAAAGCGAGTGTGTGTTGGTGTAAACGAAAGTATGGTCTGCGAACAGAGCCAGAAAAGATGACCAGCGAAGGTGAGTTGAAGGGTGTTGGTCCAGGTGGAGCGGAAATGGAAGAAGAGGAGCCGCGGACCAGGAGGGGATCAAAAGGCTATATCGGCCTCGAACGCAGCCAGAGAGCCCAGAGGTGTGAAGCCGCGAAAGGCGAGGATGGCAAAAAAGAAGGGCTTTGGCGGATCAATCAGGTCACGCAGGACTGCTCGGCGAGTGAACGGAAGACTGTCTGCGAGTCGAGGCAGGCTTAGTGGCAGTGAACGGCTAGCGGGCTGAGGGCAAAAGGAAGAGGTCAGAGGTGGGCAGGGCGACGCAGGGAGTGGATGAGGGGCGTGCCGGGGTGGTTAGGGAGAGGATGATAGGCGTAGGAGCAGGAGACTCGGGAAAGGCCCAAAAGGACGCGAGGGGAAAAGACAGGCTTAGCAGCAAAAGCGGAGACCAGCCGACCGGACTTGCTCGGTCATGAGTGGCTGATACAGGGGAGTCTTCGATGAGCGATGTGCCGTGGTCAGATCGTCAGTGAGAGGTGAGTGAGCGACCGAACACCACCTGGAATCGCCACTCGCATCGATTTCGACGTTGTTACCGTACGAGGTATGCATCGACTCCAAGCAACTACTGTGGTACTCCTACATCTACCTGAGCGGCTACAGCGCTCACTGCCTCAAAGATCCTACAAGATTGAGGTTGACAGCAGTCAGCAAAAGGCAGGCACAAGCGCGTACGAGAGCAACTGTGACCGGCTCCTGGCGGCACAGTGGGCATTATCATTTTCACCTTACCCATAACTAGCGTTTACCACAGTATGTGTGTTTTGTTGCTTGTGTGCGCGCACAAGTCCACGCGATGACAGCTCGACCAGGGATCATGATTGTCCAAAGGCCGGCTTTGTAGGGAGATCCACATGTCCATCTCGAGTCGAGGGCTTGTTGTTAAGCAGAGCGTGGCAGCCAAAGAACAAGCATTGCTGGGAGGGCATTCTGAGGCTTGCACAGCCGCAGTTGATGGTAAGAGAAAGAAGCGTGCCAGTGCCGAAAAGGAAATAGAGGGTCAAGCACTGGGTAAGAAAGGGAAGGCCTCAAGGGTTCCATGTCTCCTGGCTCTCCTGGCTTTTCTGTGGATTTCTCTCCCTGAAGCCTGCAGCGCTGGCAGCGATCGTGAGGTGCCCGGAAGATGAGGTCACCGTCGGCCGTCAACTGTCCCGTCACGTCCTGTTGGACGCGTTAAGCCCGGAAGCGTTAGAAGGGACTAGTATGATACCACTGGCCTGCGTGGAGGTTCGCTCCCCTAGCCCTAGCCTGACCGTGGCCACTTGCCATCTTCCCCTAAGGCCTTTGCAGCTTTCGACTTGACTGGCTATGGCCACGCCCCTGGTCTGTGTCTCCTGGACTGATCCCTGCACGTGGGCCTGGCTTTCTAAAGATAGCGCATCAACCGCCCAACCGAGCACTCTTACCCTCTTTTGCCGTTAGTGCATCTGCCTCCAGCGACACGCTTGCCTGGTGACCCGCCTTTTCCCGGCCTGTGCCCTCGATTGGGCAGTTTGCGGAGACGTCTCCAACATCAAACAACGGCCAGCGCCTGTGCTCTTCCAGTATAGCAGATATCGCTTCTACTCTGGGATACTGGTTCAGCGTTTCAAAGTTGCGGCACACGCTCTGAACGCGAGAACATGCATCGTGTTGTGATAGCCTCGATCGTGTTTGTGTCGGTGGCTGTTTGAGTAGGAAGTTCATCCCTTACGAGTACTTCCGAGCTGCCGGACAGAGAAATCCTCGGAAGTTGCGCCCTCGGTGAAATCCATCTTCCGTACACAGTACGAGTACGGAGTACACTGTAGCCGTTGGTGGTTTGCCACTCTCCTCAGGTCACTGCCACAATCACTTTCCGTGGGCATTTCACAAAGCGAGTAAATTATCCTTGCTGTGGTTTCTCGCCTTAGGATCACGTTGTGTCCCTGTTTCCAAGGGTGCTTCCGGCTGATCACTGCCGAAAAGATGTCCAGCTCATGCGCCTGCCATAGTGGTATGTGCATGATCGCTTGGCCCCGATATGCAACCAAAAACCATCACGACCGCATTGCTGTGCTCCAGATTCTCCTTTCACAGTTGCACGTCTTGGTCGCTCGTTGGCTGTCTTTGAACCTCGACTGCAGCTTAAGCGAGGTTGAACACAACTTCCTCCACTAACCGGCCAGCTCGACCCGTACGAGACCGAACTCGGAGCACTTAATTAGGTCGTTCACCGCTGGGCGCTATCTCAAAGCTCAACCCCCACATGCAGGTGAGTATGGCATGGGCTAAATCCGGCGCGAGTGCACATTGTTTTGCATGCTGTGTACAAGGTACACAGTACTCCGTACTCGTCGTTGATTGTTTCCCGTAGGCAATGTTGCCGGTCACGTCGAGTCTCGTCTTGATGCAGATCTACCACTGTTCCTGCAGCCTTCAAAGATGCCTAACGTGCTCCTCACGCTTGTTCCTACGAGTACAGCACGTACTTCGGGCCTGTGTGGGTCTCGATTAGGGGCCATGCCTGTCCTAGCTAGACTGCACCAGAGGCTTCATCACGCTACCACAGTACAATGAATTATGAATTACTCGTCACCTTCCGACCACTTCACCAACGTACCACCGCCCTCACCGGCGCGGTCGGCCTTCCGCAGAAGAGCTTATCAACACGTCAATGGGTCCCGCGATGAAACGTCGGGTCCGATTTGCCCTGCCCGTTGGTTGTCTGGCAGAAAGCCAAACAATGCGCTTTCTACGTACCTCCCACGCAGAACACTCGTTGGCTGGTGCTGCGCTGGCGGACCACGTCCTGACAAACCATCATCCCCTTCAATGGAGTTCCTCGTATGCTATTGGAAAGGCGAATTGAAGATCGTCCGGAGCGCGTGCATCGAGACGCATCGATGACAATCAGCAAGTACTGTTTAGGCGCGAGGTAGGAACGATGGGAAATTTTTGAGGCTGTGCGAATGCTTATCCGGCATTTTCCAGGAATGCACGGGATCTGCTGGTTCTATTTTTGCCCTGGCCTCCCAACTGGTTCGCTTAATCTCGGCCCATGCTCTTGCAACTTGCACCGTCACGGTGATCCTCTCGGTACCCCGGTTGCCACAGTACTTGTGAACAACATATCGCGACGCATTCGTGCAATTGCCCCGTACTTGCAGATCGAAGCCAAGGATCGAGTCTCGTCTGGATCCAGGTACAGATATAATTGGATACATAAGTCGCAGGGCCGAAAGGAAATCACATCCGTGCAGGAAGCAACACCCTGTCACTGCACTGCAGCGCTCACCTAGTTCAGCATCACAAACACTTCAGACCCTGAACACCTTGCCACCCCGTATATTTGGTGGAGAATGCTCGTGTACCTGCATCGTTGAAAGTGCAGGGTCCGTCGATCAGATCGACGAAGATTTGAAGTGTGCATGCGTACTCCGTATTTGGAAACCACATCCAATGACCACGTTTCGGTGAATGATATTCTCGAGGGCTTGCCAACGCCGCTAGGCTCTCGGGCATGATCATACAACTGCCGGCTGTTCATGATGGGTTCTGTCTATTTTTGCCGGCCATCCAGCAATGATGTGTTGTCAAGTTCTGCAGCTCCGAACTGTCAACTGCCAAATACCGGGCGCAGAATCTTCTTGGTGAGCTCCGAACCACTCGTGACGCCAAGACGCATCCAGAGGCTGCACAGAGGTTTTCATCTGGCCGGAATGACGAAGATTGTGTCCTGAATAGGACGATGGTGCCTGCCGTTGTTATCTCTATTCGGTTCACTACCCTGACCGCTTCTCTGTGTGTTGTGCAAGATCACCTGGATCACCTGGACCACCTGGTCGGATCGTTGGCACTTTGGGCCCTTGTGCGTGGGTCGATCTTTCAGGTCGGACGGGACCTGTAGGACGTGCATTGTGCTTCAGCGGATGTGGAGAATACTGTACCTTGTTCGTCGCTGCGCCAGAACCAACCACGACGCTTCTACTGTGTATTTCTTCAGGTCGCCATGATACCTTGGGAATTGTTGACCGCACAGGGCAAAAATAGAAATGTACAGGGCACCGTTCAACTCGAAAGGCCTAACACAGAAATGAAGATGGCGATCAAAGTGTTTCCAGACTATAGCAACGACTAGCCTGTGATCACAACGCAGCAATGTTTCTGACCTATTGCTGGATTCTCATTTACCAGCCTCCTTCTAATAATATATCACAGCTTGCTTTCAGCGCCTTCTTTCGAGACCTCAACCACTAGCTTGCCAAACTGGCTGCCTTTCTTCATGTCTTCGAACAAACTGTTGATAGCATCCAGGTCGAAACCTTGGACGACACGCGATACCACTGGCTTGACCTGCTTGGTCTTGATGAAGTTTACCATGTCTCTGAACTCCTTCCGTGAGCCCATTGTTGAGCCCTTGACCTCGATGTTCTTCAACACAGCCTGCATCAAGAAGGGCATTTTGGGTGATATGGTCATGCCGTAGATCGAGATTATGCCACCTGGCTGGAGAGGGTGTTAGTACTTTCCGAAAGGCAGAAAAACTTGATGTCACATACCTTGAGCAGCTTGGCGCCGACTGAGACTACGTCGCCGCCAGCACCATCGACAATGGCATCGAGTTGCTTGTTCTCCGCCGGCAAGCTGGACAGTAGTTTCTTGTCCCAACCTTCCTCCTTGTAGTTGACTCCGCCCTTTGCACCCAGTGCGATGGCCTTTTCGATCTTCTCCGCGCTTCCGCTTGTGACGAAAACATTGGCGCCCGTCGCTTTGGCAAACTCCAGGGCGAACAGAGCCACACCACCACCAATCCCGGTGACCAGAATGTTCTTGCCCGGCCCGAGATTGCGTTCGCCGCACTTAACCATCACCGCCCGCCATGCTGTAAGGCCGGTGAGGACAAATGCGGCAGCTTCGATGGAAGAAAGGTGCTCAGGTGCTTCTTCGAGTTCCCCCTCGTCAACGCACATGTACTCCTGAAGCGTGCCGTTCGGGTTGGTCTTCGTTCCTCCCAGGATCTTGTAACCACCCTTATCCTCTGGACCTTCCAGGCTATCTTTCCACCCCGTGCCAGGGTTCACGACGACTCTCTTGCCCTTCCATTTGGGATCGACATCACTGCCCATAGCGATGACGGTCCCGCAGCCATCGGCCAGAAGGGGGACGCCAAAAGCCGTACCTGGATAGAGATGCTGTCGGATGAATAGGTCGCGGTGGTTCAATGCAGCGGCATGGATCTTGATTACCACCTCCTTTGCTTTTGGCGAAGGCTTCGGCACCTCGTCCAGGGACAGAGGGTAGTACACCTGTCCCGGCTTGCCATCGACCTTTGATATCGAAACTGCTTTTGGCATCTTGCTAGAGAAATAAAATAGTCAAATTTCAGACCCGTTTAGTGGATCAAGAGGGCCGCTGTCTTTTAAGCAGGACCCTTCGCTGCACCGGTCATCAATCAGCTTAGAAACTCAGTCTCGGCGATATTTCGCGGACAACGAAACCGTTATTCTGCTACTTAAATAGGTGCGAGCCTCGCGACTTGGATTGTCGAGGTCAAGTAACATAAGCCGGAGCAGGGACCCTACCCCCTCTATTGGAGGCTGGATTGTGCTGAGTAGCTCTTCGTCATTGTCGATTTAGACCGAGGTCCAGTACGGAGTACTCACATCATCGCCGTGCAAAATCCGACGTTGTGCGGGTGTGAGGGGTGCTCATCACGGAATAGGAATATCATTGTCCCGTGCAGCTGGCAGAAAGATTCAGCGGCTTCTTCCACCACCCGCAGTTTGTGAACAACAAATCTGCACAATCCATACTCCGTGATCTTTGCACTCTTGTCCATGGTCAACCACATCCTCCTACCCCACTGCATCTACATCTATTCTGCTCCTGAATGTCGTGTGACAAAGCACGCCTAGAGAGGACAGCTGAAGAAGATGGCTTCTACGCAGTACAAATTGTTGTTCTCGTCACGACCAACTTAGCAGCTCCATCAGGAAGGATTGGAGCGAGGCCTAAATCCAGGAGGCTCCCATGATGGGTCAGTCGCACCTTAGCAGCCCAATGGAAACCCCCGGGCGGTTAGTCGCAGGCATCTAAGCCACGGTTGAAAGGGGTGAGACGGGGTCCAACTCTCTTACGACATCCGGCCGGATCGCTCTTGTGCTTTGAAACGTCCCAGGCATGTTTCTTCAGTGGCCAGCAGGTGCGGGAGTGAATAGCTTTTCTCCATCCCTGGTCACAGGGCACAGTTACACTTCTTGGCAGCTTTAGACTGCGGCTTGATTTCTGTTCCCGCCCCCAGACGAGCCTTTCAGCCCCGCCGTGCAAACTCGTAAACGCCAAAACTCGAGTTTCAGCTTGATCAGACCGAGTCACGCTGTCGTATTCCCATATCTGCGGTGGCAGGCCTTGTCTACTGCGACTCTCGCCCAGTTTGCTCGCATATACACCTTGTCGACCCAGAAACGGGGTGTGGCATTCTGGAAATCTCAAGCAATAGAAGCGGTCACGAGCAACAAAAACTGAGCGACTGACCCTCATGCGCCTTGTACTTGGTTTGATATTGCTTTCTTGATTCGAGGACCACCAACATGGGCTCATTCGGAGAAGTCACCGAGTTCGGTCATGGCTTCAAGTCGCAGTTCTTGTTTGATCCGAAATACACCAATCTGAACCACGGTAAGTGTTCTCGATTCAGGCTCCTATCTCATAATGCCAAGCCTCCGAAAGCAATACTCCCTATCGATATGGCCCGGCATCCATGACCACATTACAGCATATCTGTCTGACTACAGCATATCAGTCTGATCACGGGTAACCTGACCGCCAATTTGTGTAGGCTCGTTCGGCAGCTATTCACTCCCTGTCCGCAATGCGCTCCGTGGTTATCAGAAATTGGCAGAGGCGGCACCGGATAAATTCTTGCGCTACCAATATGTCGACCTTCTAGACAAGTCCAGAGAAAGGATTGCGAGACTCCTCAACGTCCCGCCGGATGAGTGCGTTTTCGTGCAGAACGCGACGTCCGGTGAGCGAGCCTTGTTCTGCCTTCAGGTGCTTTTTGCTAATCTTCCAGGCGTCAATACCGTCTTGCGCAACTTGCAGTACAAGGAGAAGGACTGTATCATATATTTCGACACCATCTATGGAGCCATCGAGAAGACGCTGGCTTCTATCGTTGAGACCAACCCTCAGCTGCAACTTCGTAAGGTGGGACACGGGCAAGACTTTGCCTACTCACTTCCTTGCACCCACTCTGAAATCCTAAACGCCCTGTCGCAAACGATATCACGGGTCTTGTACGACGGGCTGAATCCGAAGGTCTGTGTCTTCGAAACGATCGTGTCTCTGCCAGGAGTTCGGTTTCCGTTCGAAAGAATCACCAAGATGTGCAAGGAATATGGTATCCTGAGCTTGATTGACGGAGCCCACGGCGTCGGACAAATTCCTTTAAACCTATCTCAGCTTGATGCTGACTTCTTCGTCAGCAACTGCCACAAGTAAGTTGAAACGCAATTCTAGACGCCGCTCACAATATGTTCGAGGGTGTTGTGGTATCTGACGTAGCACAGGTGGTTATATACCCCACGAGGCTGTGCTGTTTTCCACGTGCCCAAGCGTAATCAGCATCTCATCCGGACTACTTTTCCTACCTCGCACGGATTCGTGCCGCAGTCGAGCTCGTCCATTCGCAACCCTCTTCCACCCACCGAGAAATCAGCCTTTGTAAACCTTTTCCAGTTTGTCGCTACGGCCGATAATGCGCCTTACTATTGTGTGCCGGCCGCTCTCAACTTCCGACAGAATCTGTGCGGGGGAGAGGAGGCCATCTACAACTACATACGAGATATTGCGCAAAGAGGAGCAGATCTCCTCGCCATGCTACTGGGAACCGAAGTAATGGACGACATGGATGCCGGATACGGACTGCGGACCATGGGAAGCTACGAAGCCAGTGACAAACGGGAGGGTGGTCGCATTGGCTGGGCTGGTGGTCTAAGAGACTGTGCCATGGCGAACATCTTGCTGCCCATCACCATCGTCGGCGCATACTCTCGTGGGAGCATTAGCATGGGACCTGGTGGGGCCGGGAGTGCTGGCGGTCTGTCTCCGGCACTGCGGCAGTCTTCTTACGGTTTCCCCAGTGCGAATACTCTATCGCAGATGCGATCACCTTCCGCCAGCTCAGGGAACCTCTTGGGCGAGCCCAGACGGTCGACCTCCCCGCTCAATTCTCCGAGCCTACACTCGTCGGGTCCGATCATCATTCAAGAAGCCGATGTGCCGATTCATAGGGCGTGGATGGAGAAAACGCTGGTGGACGAGTTCAACACATTTGTTGCGATTTATGAGTACGATGGAAAGCTCTGGACGCGGATCTCGGGTCAAATCTATCTGGAGCTCAAGGACTTCGAGTGGTTGGGTGGTGTCCTCAAAAGTCTATGCGAGCGCGTCAGGATGGGAGAGAGTTTGCGGGGAAGAGCTAAAACCCCGGAAATTGACAGGGTGCAATTTGATGCGTTGAGCCTGAAGTCGCCCGCCCCGTCGAGGCAGAATACTGGGGATGTCCTAAAGAAGTTCGATGTGACTCAAGGTGGATGGATCGATGCATGAGGTGGTCGGGTGAGTTGAATATGGCGGTGTCCTAGTCTGTTTGTGTTCAAAGTTCCCCTCGATGAAATGTTGCGACGCGCGAGTCTGGAATACCCGAGGAGATGCTAGAAGCATTCGTTGTATGTATATGGGATGGTGGCGGGGAAGCCACGGTGAGCACTGCACGCTTGACGGCCTGAGGTTGTACATCTTTGTCATAGGATTCTCGAAGCCTGTTATGGACGCCGCTCTGCAAATTTTGACCTGGAGGCACCAGAGGAAATCTCTTCGTGTCAGGCACAAGTGATTGTCTGCACACCGTGACTAAACCTGAGCGGGAAAACCTTGAATGACGGGATGACCTGGCGCCAAGCCTACCCCGGATATTGCTACGTAATGGCCAGGAATTCTTGACACCACTTTTACTCTTTGTTCACTTGGACCTTCGATTGCCATCCAGACTTTTCACCTCGTGGCTCGCGGCTGCAACAATGTCCGGGCCCTTGCCTCCCGACTCCGCCTTTTGCATCATCTGGTCACGTTCTGTCACGATCGCTAGGCACCTGACCCGGCAAGGAAATCCTCCCGCTGGCGGTGCCCGCGGATATCCTCGCTCAGCTAATCGTTGCTCGAGCCATGCCGCTGTCATTCCAGAACCAAGGCGAAAACTCAAGCCAAGCCGGGCCGGCGATGATTCACAGCCTGCCGTTAACTGCTTAGTCGACAAGGCTCTGGGAGACGGCCGTGGTACGTGTTGGGTGCACATACCACGCCTCCTGCCGTCGGACCTGAAAACAATGACACAGAATATACCGCCCTTGTCCTCTCGTTTTGTTTCTCTTACCCCCATCTTTCCTAATATTTTCCTAACATTGCATCTTTTCACCGTGCATTTTCCCTGCATCATTTTCCTGGGGTCGGTGGAGTTTGGCTGGAGTTTTTTCCATTCTTGGTCGTTTGATACCTCGAGGCTTCATAAGACCACCCTCCTTCCGTCTGACAATGCTGCCATTCAGATCTCGCAACAAGACTGTGACTACTCATCAGCACGAACCACCTGGAGACTCGTTTGTAACCAGGAACTACCACAAGTGTATTATTTCGCCTCCAGAAGATATGAGCAGTGCTTCTAGGAAGTTCTCATACGCCTCAGTCAAAGAAGAAGCCGGTAAGTCAGGAGTTCACTCTTCGATTCGAGAGTACCACAACATACTGACCATCGATCCCGTTCAGGTGATGGCTTGCCACAGTCATTCGAGTCGTCGCTTTCATCCCAAGACCTAGAAGAGGTCGAATGGATCGCATGGCCATGCAGTCAATGGTGCAGGACAAAGGGTCTTTGTTCCTACCATTTTGCTGGCTCGCACGAAGATCACGTGCGGACCCGACTGGAAGGCTATGCTCGCAACAACCCTCGAAAGCTGGAGAAGATCCTCGACGAACTAGAGAAGCGCCGCGCCGCACAGAAATTGTTCAACCTCCCGTTCGCCAAGGAAATCACCCAATTCCATCCGCATCCAGCCAGTTTCAGCCTTGAGGTATGGAGGGAGCGGGTACGAGACTCAGTCCGGCTCGGCGAGGGGTTCGATGGGACGCTGGAAGGCACAGCAATCGCAGACGACACGGATGAGACCCTCTCGCAGGTCTCGCGTGAAGTCCCGTTCTCATGGCTCGAGTCCATGCCAGAGGAAGTCCTGGAACTCATCCTCTCATACGTGACGGTCGATCACACGGCAGACCCCTATGCACGACCACACGTCGATCTGGCGTCTTGCGCGTTGGTATCCAAAACCATTCACCAAGCGGCCGTGAAGGTGCTGTACCGACATGTCTCAATGCCGCAGTCCAGAGCCTTTGCCAAGTTGATGCGGACCCTCAGGACGGTGCCACAACTGGGCGAGCTGGTCCAATGGCTGGACTTCTCTCACTACTCGAACATGGGTTTCGGCAGCGCTCGCAGCACACGGAACCAGACTCCATTCCTCAAGCCAGAGACCCTCAAAGCGTGCCTCGATTTGATGCCGAATCTGCAAGCCTTCCTCGTACACGAGCACGTAGATGAAGAACTCGACAGCAACATCATCTCAACACTCTTCAATATGCCGCTCATGCAGGCCCTCGACTTCTGTGCCTGCTCCTCACGGCCTTTCGTCGAGGCCTTCACCAGCGTCACGACCAGTCTGTCTTCCCCGCTCACAAGCCTCAAACGACTATCCCTGCACGAGTGCGCCACCCTGCAAGAACCAGTCTTCGAGGCACTCCTTCCACTGCTCACCAACCTGACACACCTCGACGTGGCCCACACGTTGATCAACGACAAGGCTCTGTTCTCGATCCCACCTAGTGCTCGCATCACACACCTCAACCTCGAGCGTTGCACCCATCTCACCGGCGCCGGCGTCGTCAGGTTCCTTACCACACACCCCGCCGTCCGCGAGAACATCATCTACCTCAATCTCGCGGCAGATGCCTCACGGCACAGACTCCTCCGCGAAGACGACGTCACAGCCCTGGTGGCCTCTCTCCCATCCACCCTCCGATCGCTGAACCTCAACGGCGCCAAAATTAACCCCTCACACATCCCTGGTCTTCAAAAGCTAGGCACCCACCTCGAGGAACTGGGGCTCCGGGGCGCAAACCTCAGCCTCGGAAGCGATATCGTCCGTCTGTTCAGACAATCTGCAGCCACTTCCTCTGATGACGAACCACGTGGCGAAGAGGAGAACAATAATAATAACAACAACCCAAGTTCTTCTTCCCGCAGCACGCTACGCTACCTCGACCTCAGCCTCATCCCCTCAGTCACCCAGCTCTCCCTGTCCTACAATCCCAGCTCGCTTCTCGACAAATCTACATTGCCACTCGAGGTCATCGAACTCGGCTCCGACGTGCTCGCCGAGGTGAAGCGCCGACAGGGCAACATCCGCAGCACCAGCAGCAAAGCCAAGCCAGAGTGGGTCGTCAAGGAACTCGGTCGGCGCGGGTGGTACGTCCGCCAGCCTGCCCTTCAAGGACCTGTCGACGACGGCTGGCGGCCCTGGAAAATGGGTGCGCGGTGGTGGGGCATGAGGAAGGTGCCCGTCGTAGAGCAGGACGTGGGTGGCATGTACGGGTATTTCATGTTCAAGAGGTCGTAATCGCAATCGTTGGGAGCGTCATGTTTGATTGGAATTGTTTGTTCATGCATTCGCTCATCGAATTAGCGTTGCGGGATTGCTTTGGTCTGGTCTGGTATGCTCAGTCAGGTCTTGCTTTGGACTAAAATAGTTTTGGGGCAGGATGGGTTCCAACCCCTGCGGCGTCTTCTTCGGGTTCTCTGGGACTGGGACTGGGACTGGGACTGTACAACAACTGAAACGCAGACATGACATGACCGGGAAACGAATTTCCTTGTCGGCTTGGGGCGTTCAAAAAATCAAATGAGCTTTTTGGGATTCGGTTTCACTTCCTGGTAATCTTCGTTGAATCAAGTATATTGGTTGACGATTACTGTGGTTTCAAAATACCTACCTATCAAAATGGGGTTTTTGGGATTTCGTTTCAGGGCGTCACTTCCTGGTGATGCTTGTTTGAGCACCCAACATAATTGCCCGTTACTGTGATCTCAAATCATCATACGGAGGGTTGGGGATCCCCTTTCATTTCCTGGTATTCCTTTTGTCGAGGAAATGATTCAAACGACAGTTACTGTGACTTTGATCGTGACTGTGATTGACTGTGTAAGGGAACTAATCTAATTGACCGCTCGGTGAGTTTAATTTTATTGCGATTTGACTTTGTTGTTGTCGAGTCGAAGAGATACATATCATACCGCGAGGTCAAGTCCAGTCACGGAGGGGCTCGGTATGTAGGGAAAAGCCGGGGTGCTCGCGCGCTGATGTCGATAAGGTGTCAACCGCCGACGAAAGAGTATTGGGGAGGTATGTTGGATGCAATGTACGTGAATGAATGAACCTGTAACAATCTACCTGGGTACATCTCTCTACATGTGCCTACCTCTACCCCTCCGTTGGCTGGACTCGATACATTAATGAACTGGGAGTGGCGATGGGGATGGATCTCACATTGGCGTTGCGCTGAGCTCAGTTCGTCCCTTCCTCTCCTCTACACCGCATTTCGCTGTCTTTCTGTGCATGCGCCTATGTATGTATCCCTCGCATTGACAATCTTCGCCAAGGTCATATCCTCATGGCAACAAAAGCTGATCTGAGGTCTGAGGTCTGAGGTCTGAGGTCTGAGGTCTTCATCCCGTGTGCTGGATAATCCCATCCGCGTCCTGTCGAGTCTGGTCGAGCCTAGTGAAAACTCCGTCATCGTATCCGCACCGTCCTTCTTTTCCAACCCCACAGCTTGGGGTTTTCTATGTCGGCCATGATAATGTCTCTAGGAAATATTGTACCGACTCGCTCCACGGGGTTTTCTCCGCCGCGGACTGCCGCTACAACAAGCATCCTACATTCCCAGTACAAGGAGTAGGACCACGCGCGAGGTAACAAGCCGAGCAGCTTGCACGGTGGCTGGAGAATGTGCTCGAGCTCGTCCAAGTCATAATTCGTGCTCATTACAATGGATGCATGAGATTCACCATCTTTGCCTGGCATGGTCACGAGGACGCCGTCTGGCTTCGATGCCGCCCGGAGTCCACTCCATTGGAACTCGCATACCTGTGCTGTGATGTGGAGGATTTGGGGCATGACGCTAAGCAAGTCGTTTCCGCGCATCAGAGACACATCAATCAACGGAGTCAAGCGGCCTGTTTGGTCTTCAAGCATAACCTCCGAGGTAGTCGGGCCTGTAGCGGGAGGTGACACGCTAGGCTCGAACATATATCCGCGGCCGGCCCAACCCGCCCAGGACCAACTGGGGAAGTCATGTAGACGGCGCCTGCTGCCCAGAACTCTCCAGGAAAGCTGTTCCGTGAAACGCTCCGTGACGTGATCTTGCGGCAATGGAATGCCGTACAAGTGCCGGACTCTTGGGGTGGTGTCCGGAGCTTCTGGTCTCTCAAGAAGACCCAAGACAGCATTCAGGGCGTCTGATTCATACGTCAGAGCCCTTTCAGAGACGGCTTTTATGTGGCGCCAGGCGGTGTTCATCGTATCGATATCTGTTGGGTCGGCTTTTGGGTTGTCATTTCTGCGTCCCTTCATGAAACGCGGCAGGGTGTCTGCATTGACCACGAATTCGCACGATTGAGAGGCCCGACACTCAAAATATACTTGGTGATCAGTAAAGTACAGCCGCCGGGCTGACGATACCTCCTCTTGATATGTCCATCCTCGTGTTATATATCTGGACTCCTCCAGAGCCAATCTCAGTGGCGTGTCAAAGACGATATAGTCATGGCCGCCGATTTGGATACAACACTGTTCCAGCCGATGTCGGGCTTGCACGCCAGGGAGACCGTAGTCAGCTCCATCGCCAGCCGCAGCAATAATGACCAGCTCGGCGGATTCATACAGCACAGCCATTGACCTGAGATCATTGTAGAAGTCTGTCGTTTCATCCTGCGGCAAGCAGAGACGATCCACCCAGAGATAACGCATGTTGACGTGCTTTGTGACAATGATGGCGTCTTCGATGGTCTGTGGTAAAGGGCCAAGCGATTCGCCGACGTGATGCTTCACACGCGTGTTGAAAGTAGCCGAAGATGATCCCCATAGATAGCTTAACGCTACATAGTCCATGTCGCCCCTGTCTTGCACGATAGTCCTGGTGTTGCAGTCCAGCAAGTAGTGTGGACGAGTCTCCCGACTTGGCCGTGAGCTACAGCAACTCGGATGTTCCCTTCGACACTGTTCGATCCAATTTCGCACAAGACCGAAGTCGATACCCTGGGTCTGGATCCGCCGACCTTGTGAGCATTGGGAATTGTCTGGCGGATAAAGAGGTAATATGAGACCGGAATCCTCGTTGAAGTGGAAGATCGCAGCTTCTTCTAGTCGATCCCTTTCGAGCAATGCGACGCCCGACTTGCTGCGCGAAGTGTACAGATCCGGTGGATACGAGCCAATTATGATATGTGGCTTGAAATTGCCCCAGAGGTCACCTCTATGATATGGGGAAACAATCAGACTATCTACAAAGTCTTTCATGTTGCCTTTCTTTGTGTGGGCCAAGAGTACGCAAAGACGACAGGAGGGTTCAAGCTCGTCTTGCCTGATATACTTCAAGACGATTGCCCTTTGGTCCTTCCCAAAGAGTAAGTCCGTCGACGAAAAAGGAGCCTCGAGATCCAGTGAAGCGCAGTCGTCGCACAGCTTCTGGGGGAGGTGACGGAGTACATCAGCTGAAATTGAGCACATCCTTGTCTCTGCCTCTATCCAGCATTATCGGACTATGAATCGAGGAGTGTTGGCTGTATTCAGCATGACTGACATATGGATCGAAGTGGTGACTGTATTCTTCTGTCCTCGACTGTGGACTCTTAAAGGATTTCATGAGTGGCCAAGGTCATGGCTTGCAAACAGGCATCGAGGCGCAGCGGCTATTGAGCCCCGCCGTGTTTGAGTGGTTGATCAGGGAACTTTTGTCGTGGTGAAAAGTATCCAGCCATCTGGCGGCTATGCTCGCGCAGAAGGACAGCGGGATCCAAGCTCTTGAAATGGCCATTGGTGTATCCTGCCAGATGCGGAGTTCGATCCTGGCGTCACGGACCGTAAAGTAGCCACCGTTCCCGTGCCAGGGTCCAAACGAGTAAAACGGTGGTTGAGACGTACATGAGCATCCACTGAAGAAAGAGCGAGCTTGACGAAGATCGTGGTTGGAGAGGCAAGAGCACGAGTTTGCGATCTGAACCCAAAGTTCCCACAGACGAGGCTCGGCCAAGCAGCTTCTGAGGAAACAGACAGCCGCATGCCTAACTATTGCACACTTAAGTGCTTGTCCTCAATATGTACGGTGCATGGGCAAAACAGCATCACAAACACACATACGCTGCGAAAGGATTATATATGTGGCCTTGCAGTGGTACAGCACCATAGCATCCTTCAACAGTCGCCTCGACCAACATCACATCAACATAGTCGCCTTCCTGCCGGTACGCCCCTTCCAGATCAAGATCAATGTACCTCTCGGCCTCCGCACCATGCAGCTGCCCGAAGCAGATCACAGTAATCGCAAGCAGAAATTTCCCGAGGTCGGCCACGACGGCCCTGCTTTATTTCCATCCTGCTATGGTACATGCTCAAATTTTTGGAACGTTTCCTACAACGTTCCAGTCCATGCTGCGTGAAGTTGCCCAGGGAAGTCTGCACATATATTGTCATCATCCCCCGAAGTTCCCAGCCAGAGTGAAGTAGGTTTGTAGGCGTCGAGCGTCATGAAGCCGCACTCGTAATGACGCGATAAGTACGTACTATCATCTCAGGTCTTCTTCTTCGGCCCCGAAATCAACGGGTACAGTCGTCCCAGATGGTGGTTTATCGTGGATTTGGCCTTCGCAGGGGGTTTCTATCCGCGCACATAGTCAGCAAATGATCCAACCCAATCGGAACGTGGATGCAAGTGGTGCATGGAATAGTCGTAACGTACAGGTGCATCCATGCATTCGCGCAGGACTTTTTCGAGGTGTCCACACCCTCCTGAAGCGGCACCGGCGGCCCAGCAGTCTATTCAAGGAGTATGTCAGTATGATGTGCAGGATCCCTAGCGTGCCCTCCAGCTCTTCAAATCGACATGCAGCCATGTTCATGCTTCATTATCCCAACTCCTCTTCTTGATAGCGTCAAGGTTGCCACAAGGTTTCTGCTATCTCCCCAGGTCTTCCACCTTTGTTTATCTTCGATAGCGGCCCGCGGGTAGAACGTACTCAACATAGCGGTCATGGGTCCCAGACAGGGATTCGGCTCCTGCTTGTCGGGATGCCTGATTTTTAAGCGCGACACGGTTTGTAAGCGCACTGGATTTATAGCCGTGGAGGCACCCCGAGGCGGCATCTTGCAACGTATAGCAGTGTCGAGCAAGGCGGCAGGAGCTGAGGGGATATGGATGGGTGACCCTAGTTGAACGCAGCTCGATTTTTGCGGATAGGTGAACGCAGTCGTTCTACAATGATTGAGAGCCTGAGGGCGATTCCGGAAGAGGCTTAGGAAGGACACACGTACACCCTGATCAGTTGCTTTGTAGCTCGAGGTTGTCGAGGAGTTGAGTCTCACAGCTTGTTCGAGAAAATGTGCTTGGTCCTCCATCCTGGCAGGTTCAACGCGCATTTTGTGTCCGGTATAACCTCGGTTATTTGCCAAGGCTGCAACACGACTCACAGACAAGGCTGAGCTATTGGCCATGTGACACGTAGTACGAAGTAGTACCGTGTAATTGACGCTAAAAGCCTGGACGACCTAGATGACTGGACTGTTATCTACCTGAAAATGTCCTCAAACGACATTCTCCCAAGTTGAGCATCATCGCCCCTCGCGGCCACAGCCTGGCCTCCAGAAGCCAGACTACCACCATTGAACGCTGGGCCCATGTACCCTTCTGACAACATCAGGCGATCCGGATCATTACAGAAAGCTTGGAAAGTAGAATCGTCGGCAAACCCAAAGTCTTTCAACCCTTGCGTCCGGTTCACAGTCCACTGGGTTGTATCAAGCTGAGCCATCTCATGGAACAAGGCGTCAATCTCATCGCCATCAAAGCTGGGTGATGTACCCAACCCCACAGCCATCTGTTTCTCCAAGCCGACATCCATCTGGTCTTGACCTGGTATGTCGATGCTCATACCTCCATAGTCGCTTGCTGGGGGCTCGGGTTGTTGTTGTAGTTGAAGCGCGTTGTTATAGCTCATTCCTCCCTGATAGCCAACTGATACCGGCCGCTCGGCATGGCGTGTGGTCGAACCAAGAAGGGTAGGATGCGGTTGGAAACCGAAGGGAGAGATTGGAAGCAGAGGGCTGTTAACAGAGGCCGAATTGTGGGCCGAGAGACTCGGAGCCCCAGCTGACATCGAATCGATCCCACCAGCATCGGAAGAGCTGAACCCAGGCCACGAGATCGACAATCTTGACCGCGTCTCAGCGAAATTGCCCCAGATCGCGGAAGGGCCGAGCAGATGGCAAAATGCTACTAAGATCGATGGAATACCACACTTCTCAGGCAGATTCCAGGACTGCTCAAAGAGCTCGAGGATTTCACGACATCGTGGTGCTGGGTTTTGCGGAATATCATGGGTCGTCCGGAGTAGAGCTGATTCGACTATGAAATGACATGCTTGCAAGAGCATCTGATGTGGTGGACGTCGCTCTACCTCTGCTACTGTGAAGCAGTATCGTTCGGAAAGCGCATGCAATTGATGCCAGACCGGTTGCGTCGATGATGCTCCAGGATCAACTCCATAGAAAATAATGTCTGCGGCTTCATTAGCAATTGCACATAGCTCTGTCAACCTATTGAAGCAGCTGATGGCGAAAGCGGGCTCGTGAGATGGTGGCCTAGCCCCGCCGTTAACGAGCCAAGGCTCCCATTCTTCGTGTCCGTCCTCGTCGATAAGTTGCACAGAGTTCAGATTGAATTGGCTACGTCGAAGATGTGGAGTTCTTCTCAGCCGGAGGGAAACCACCGTCTCCAAGATGAAACAACCTTGCAGTACCGCCTGCCACCTTTGCTGCCTAACGTCTGTTGGATTTCGATGTGAGCCTGGGTCGTTTCCCTGCCCGGCGAGAAAAGAAGCAGCGCTTGTAAGCGCTCTACCATGCTGTTGGGGGAAATGAGCGTCTTGCGTATCGAGAAAAGCGCGGACTGCATATCCGGTTAGCATCCAGGCAGACGTCCAGTCACCAAGTCCCACGTCGAGCAGGGCAAGCAGCAAAAGCGCTTGCACATGGTTTATTGCGAAAGGTCCACTCTCTGGTGGTATCAGATCCCTGGCACGGGCACGCATGTTGGCAACAGAAGCACCAGGTCCAATGCTGGGCTGTAGGCCCAAGTGCTTTGTTTGCTGTTGCGAGTAGGCACAGATAGCCCAGAGGCAAGCAAGGTCGCCGTTGTCCAAATGAACCGGGTTTCGTGGTCTGGTGTGCTCGTAGAACTTCCGTAGTACGTACGGTCTGTCCAGAATGGGGAAGCAACAGTGAGTATAGGTAAAATACTGGTCAAGGAGCATTGAAGCGGTTGGAGGCAGTGGTACCTTCTCTGGGGCAAGGTCTCTTGACACCAAAGGTGGAATCTCTGGCCTTCCCACGTACACGTCGATGGGTGCTGGCAACTCCAAGTTGGTATGATTGGGTCCTGTCTGCGGCCGTTGCCAAAGCAATTGGTCAGTCAAGCCGACGTGAGCTGGTGCGGTCGACTGCGTAACTGTCGATAACTCGGTCACTTTGAAATCGGAGGTCAATGCAAGGGCCTTTTCGGGATTGCTGGTCGAGGCTGGTAACATCCCGCTGTCCTCTCTGTCGCGTTTCCTCTTCAAGTCCTGCTGAGGGCCATGATCTATGCGCGACAACAGCTTTTCCAAGTCCGTGAGTACGCTGGAGTCCTTCCAGAATGTGTGGAGCTCGTCACCGAACTTCTGGTGGTTCCATATATGCAGCAATTCGTCCTCGCGCTCTTCCACCACGCGGCGCACAGCTTTGTCAAGACCATCAACCTTTTGTAGCATGACAGCCCATAACTTCTCCATTCCACGAACATATCCCTCTGGGAGTCCTCGTTTCTTGGTTGCTGCGATATATATGCAAGGTACGTTGGCATTGGCGCAGTTTGAACACTCTGGCTGGAGGCCGTCGCATTTATCTTTTCGAGTCCGACATCGTGTACAGGCGCGCGAGACGCGGGCTCGAGATCTCCTTGCGGCTTCCTCATCGTCGCTGTTCCGGGGGGGTCTCGCATCCACGCCCGTGCTATGTGAGGCCATCACAAGAGGGGAAGAGCATGCAGGCCATGTTCGAAATGACAGTTCTTGCTCCCGGGACTTGAGCCTAGGCTGTGAGAACACGAGGAGGAATTGTGGACTACGCTGTACCGACAAGGTGAACGCTGATGTTTCGTCTGTAGAGGCGCTGGTAGGTTGGTGGGAAACTATCGTCCAGAGTTCTTCCCGGCTGCTACGTAAACTTTGGTGAGTACCTACCTGTACGTATTACTGGGAGTCGGCTAGCGATAAGCCTGCGAAAGCCCTTCCAGGCTGTTTTAGGGGGTCAGTTTCAAGTGTGGGGGAAGCTCGGGACTGAGAATTAATGCCACCTAAGATCTCCAGGAGAGGTCCTTTAAGTAACAGCGCCTATCACTTTGTCCTCGGCTGGACGTCCCTTCTTCGGATGGAAGCTTGGGCGCCCCTAATTAAGGCCGCCTTAGACTAAATAATTGACACTCTAGGAGTAAGAGGACATCTCCAGCAAACAGTCGACCCGCGCTCTTGGTCGAAGATGATCACCTATCATGGCAGATCAGATTGGGGTAGTTCAGCTCGATGACACCGGTTTCGATGCGCTCTTACGACACAGTCGAGTACGGCCTCCTGTCTCTGGCGCAACCTCGTCGCATCAGTCTGGCGCCCAGACACCATCCGAGCAGCAATCGCTTCATAGTGTCCGAAATGCCTCGACAGAGCCAGAGACCTCCAAGCGTCCTTTCCAAACACCGCTTCCAGACACATCAACTTCTGGACGTCGGTTTCATCCGGATGCTTCTGTTGTCTTGGTGGGAATAAGAGCATCCGGAAAGCGGTCCTTGGGTCTAATAGCTGCCACGGCACTGGGATGGCGTTTCGTGACCGAAGACTACTACTTTCAGACTGTCAATGGCCTCTCCAGGCAGGACTACCTCAAAGTCTACGGCAGCGAGCAATTCCACAGACAGGACATCGAGACTTCCAAGCGAATGCTCGAAGAGAACAAGTACCAATGCGTCATCGACTGTGGTCTTGGGAGCCTCACGAGTGGTCTTCAGGACTACCTCAAGCGATACAGCCAGACGAATCCCGTCGTTTTCGTGGTCAGAGATATGGCTCGAATCAAGCAGCTGCTGAACCTGGACGTACGAGCTGCGAAGCTGCTTGAGAGCGGCAACTCAACACATCGAAAATGTTCCAACTACGAGTTTTACAACCAGGAGGACGATTCATCGAATGAGCTCGCAGATTCTGATTCCACAGACCGAGCCTCACCAACCTATTCTTTCAAGCTGAGAAAAGCTCAGGCCGATTTCTCTTCCTTCGTTCGGTTCATCACAGGAAAGCACACAGCTGATTCGATGTTTCTGTCCCCTTTCTCTCTAGAACGCCCTGTTGAGTCCCGAGCATTCACTCATACGCTCTTTGTCACTCTGTCAGATTTCCTTCAAGACCGTGTTGACTTTGGGGTCTTGGAGGCCGCCGGAGATGTCCTAGAGATTTATGTCGATCAATTTCAGTCATGTACAGTATCGGCAATGGCCAGGATGGTGGCCGTGGTCAGAAGGGTACTCGGAGTACCCATCCTACTGTCGGCTAGCCGCAAGCTCAGCGAGGCCGCTCTGACCGACAATTACATGACGATCTTATTGCAAGGATTGCGGCTTGGCGTACAGTACATGTCTCTGGATCTTGACCTGGAAGATGCTCAGATCCGCCAGCTCAAGGCAGTGCAAGGACACACGAAGCTTGTGGGAACGTACCTCCATCCAAACGTGGATGGCCAAGGCTGGAAAAACCCGGTATTGGTGGACATGTACAAGCGAGCGGTATACCTTAAACTTGAGCTAATACGTCTTCTCAATGTCCCCATGTCTCGTCAGGAGAATGACAGTGCGATATGGTTCAAGGAACGATTGAAAGGACTCAAGGGTCCTCAACTTCCCTGCATAGCCTACAATACCGGTCCTCTTGGGCGAACATCGCAAATGATGAATTCGATCCTGACCTCGGTCACTCACCCCAGCATCACAGGCGTTCAATTTGACATGGAGCATACTCTCCGACCGCTATTGTCCTCCGAGAGCATCATCAGTGGCCTATCCGGCAGCTACATTTTTGACCCTCTGCACTTCTATATAGTCGGCGCCAATGTCTCTGGGTCGTTATCTCCTGCGATGCATAATGCCGCCTATCAACTTGTCGGCCTGAAACACAAGTACAGCACTAGGAACATCACGACGTGGGAGGACATCGAAGAACTTGCGAAAGATGATGCTATGGGCGGATTGAGCATCGTGCAACCCTACAAGGTCAAACTTGTTGGTCGCACGCATGCGCTTAGTGGGCACGCCAAAGCCATCGGCGCCCTTAACACCCTGCTACCTCTGCGCGAGACGACTGCTGGGGCTTCGTCTGCTCTGGAAGCTCAAGCTCTTTCCCGCAATCATGCAGGGCGTATCATCGGATGGTTTGGGGATAATACCGATTTCATTGGTATCCTGAACTGCGTGAAGCGAAGCCTATCCCCACGCAATGCAATTCAGCCCAGAACAACGAGTCTGGTCATTGGTGCCGGGGGCATGGCAAGGGCTGCGGTGTATGCGATGCTGCAGATAGGTTGCAAGCATGTATTTGTCTACAACAGGACCACCGCAAACACTTTGGCCCTGGCTCGACACTTTAACGAGTTGGTTCGGGCTGAAGGGAACAGCAGCGCACTAAAACCTCAACAGGACTATGTGAGGGTCATTGAACGTACAACCGATGCCTGGCCGACAGATTTCGCTCTCCCAACCATTGTGGTCTCCTGTGTCACACACGAGTTACTGGACGGCAACCCAGGCGCAGATTTCGAGATGCCCGAGTCATGGCTGCAATCACCTAGTGGCGGTGTTGTCGTTGAGATGGCCTATATGACGAAGGAGACACCGTTAATCAAGCAGATCAAACAATATCGCGAGGCTACACGGAGACCATGGGTCTTGGTTGATGGCATTGAGGCGCTCATTGAGCAAGCCGTGGGTCAATTCGAATCCATGACTGGGAGAAAGGCACCAAAAGGCTGTATGGTGGACGCGGCGCGTGCATGCCTCCGCAACAACTCAACATACTACGTCGACGGCGAGCAGTTCTTTACTTGAAATGTCAATGGCGAACTTTGCCAGGATCGTGGGAACATACGCTAGACGAAAACACTTTCGGTTACGAGTACATCCTCTTGCTCCCAGAGTCATGGGCCGGCCATTTGTCCCCGGACTGCCGAGCGAGCGATATCTCGCAGCCTGTCATCAATCTCGATACCAGTCCAGAGACTCGCCTGTGCGAGTCCTTGTCCGATCATTGCTTCTATCCCACCAATCACCTGCCACCCGGAGGCGAGTGCAAGTCTAGATATCTCAGTGTCAGGAGTGGGGTGATAGCACATTTCCAACAATGGGCCCTTCTCTTCCGCGTTCAGGAAAAAGGATAAAATCTCCCGCACCGTCTTCTCGTCCTCCGTTCTGGGAGTGAAATCCGGAACAGCACTGACGACAGCTCCAGGAGGTGTCAGACTTTTGGCCTGTTCAGTCGTGGAAACACACATCAGATTCTCCCCGAGCCCTCGGGCGTGGCATTCTTGAAGCACAGCCTCGACTTCGCTGGCATCCCGGTTGATGATATATATCGGTGAACAGCCCATGAATTCCTGCAAGGCATAGATGGCTGCTCTGCAAGTGCCTCCTCCGCCCACGACGAGGCCTGGTTTCCCTCGGTAAGAGGAGCCTGCGACATTGTTGAAGAACGCATCACGGATACCCAAACAATCGGTATTCGTGCCACAGTATTTCCTCGATCCGTTCTGGCCTGTCTTGAACACAATTGTGTTGACTGCACCGATGGTCCTCCCTTCATCTGTCAATTCGTCAAGATGCGGGATTACGGCAACTTTGAATGGCATGGTGACGCCGCTCCCCATGCATTTCGGATCACTCTTCATATGCCTTAAAAAAGCCTCAAGGTCCGTTGTCTCGCAGAGCAATTGAGCCCATTGTTTCCCTAGAGCTGAGTATATCGCGCGATGCAGTGAAGGTGATTTGGAGTGAGCTATCGGATAGCCAACGAGGTAAGCGACGCGGTCTAGCGACGAGGTATCTGGAGCGGTGAATTGTGCCATTGCTCAGTCAGGTTCAGAGAGCGCTGTTGACACGCGACGACAATGCTTTGAATCTCCAGCAGTTGCTGTCACGAATGGGCGGGAAAACCAGGTTTCCAAAGACCAGGATGCAGCCTTCTTTCAATCGCCAACCGCATGGACTTGTGTAAGGAGAGCTGACATACACTGAGTGACCACCGCACATGGGATATTCTATTGCCATTGACAAGCCTTCGGTGGGCACATTCATGACTGAAGACACGAGCGGAAGTTCGCCCGACGTGCACCGTTCATGCTTCCGATGCGAAGGAAGCGAGACTCCGGTTACCGACGGTGAAAATTGCGTTCAGGATCGGCCCCTAAGCCTGCGTCATCCATGCGTCTCTAGAGGCTGGAATCGGAGCAACAGCGAGGTGGATAAACACAAACCCGCCGCGTCGTGACCGGAAAAGAACACTCTCTGATTGCCTACTGGCTGGGAGCTACCCCGGTCTCCTCTCCGCACCCTCGGAATGCGGATCAGAACTGGCAACCACAGACGACAGAGACCTAAGGGAGTCGAGGACCGCGGATGTGGGTTGGATAGCCGATCCTCTGAACCCCGTGGATCAACTCTGGGGGAAAAGTCTTCTGCGCACGGTCGTGTCCGATGAGCTTCCGTCAGATTGCTGTCGATCCTCCTTCTGCGTTGTCCTGAATAATTACTTATATTCCGCTCGTGGCCACGTTTCCCCAGATTTCTACAGAGAGCAGCCTCACTCCAGATCCGTTGCCCTTTCCCTTCAACTAGCAAGCAAGATGGGTCTCCTTAACTTGGTCGAAGACCGCCCTACCCCCAAGGTTGTCTACAACTGGCGGGTCTACTTCTCAGCGGCCGTCGCAGCGTCGGCAGCGATGATGATCGGCTACGACTCTGCATTCATCGGCGGCACTCTGGCCTTGACGTCGTTCAAAGACGAATTCCACTTCGACCGCCTCTCCAAGTCGGCCGTCGACCTTACGTCGGCGAACATCGTCTCTTGCTATCAAGCAGGAGCATTTTTCGGCGCCTTCTTCGCGTACCCTGCCGGCCACTACCTCGGACGCAAGATCGGCCTGACCATCTTCGCCGCGATTTTCACCCTGGGAGCGGGATTGATGCTGGGCGCCAGCGGAGCTCGTGGTCTCGGTTTGATCTACGGAGGTCGCGTCCTCGCCGGCATGGGAGTGGGCGGTGCGTCCAACCTTTCTCCGATCTACTGCTCCGAGGTCGCACCACCAGCCATCCGTGGCCGCCTGGTCGGGCTGTACGAGATGGCATGGCAGATTGGTGGGCTCGTGGGTTTCTGGATCAACTACGGCGTGTCCGAGACCATGAGCCCCTCACACAGACAATGGATCATTCCCTTCGCCGTCCAACTCATCCCCGCGGGACTTTTGTTCGTCGGTGCCCTTGTCATCCGCGAGTCCCCGCGCTGGCTTTTCTCCCGAGGACGACGTGAGGAAGGAATCAAGAACCTGTGCTGGCTCCGCATGCTCCCGCCCGACCACATCTACATGCAAGAGGAGATCTTCGCCATCGACAACGCGATCGAGGACCAACGCACCACAGTCGGGTTGGGCTTCTGGCAACCATTCCGGGCAGTCGTCAACGACCGCAAAGTCACCTACCGCTTCCTCCTCGGTGGTTCTCTCTTCCTGTGGCAGAACGCCACGGGCATCAACGCCATCAACTACTACTCGCCCACCGTGTTCAAGTCCATCGGGATTACTGGCACAAACACGTCGCTCCTGACGACGGGGATCTTTGGGGTCCTCAAAACCGTGGTCACCCTCTTCTGGCTCTTCTTCCTGATTGACAAGCTCGGTCGGCGCGCGCTGCTCATGTACGGCGCCATCGCGGGCTCGCTTTGCATGTGGTATATCGGCGGATACATCGCGGTGGCCAACCCGGCCGGCAACCCCAGCGGCAAGTTATCTTCAGGAGGTATTAGTGCCATGGCCTTCTTCTACCTATGGACTATCTCATACACACCCTCGTGGAACGGCGTCCCCTGGGTCCTGAACTCCGAGATGTTCAGCCAGAACGTGCGCACGCTGGCGCAGGCGTTTGCGGCGGCGAACAATTGGTTTTGGAATTTCATCATTGCGAGGTGCGTGTGCCCCATTTTCTTTATTTCAAGTGCCACAGGGCTAATAACGCTTCAGATTCACTCCGCAAATGTTCGCCTCAATGTCCTACGGCGTCTACATGTTCTTTGCATCCCTGATGCTCTGCGCCGCCGTCTACGTCTTCTTCCTGATCCCCGAGACCAAAGGCATCCCTCTGGAGGCCATGGACCGGCTGTTCAGCAGAGAAGTCCCCGCGCGGCACGCTCACAGGACGGTCCTCAATCACCTCAGGCTGGAGGAGCAAGATTTCCGGCGTCAAAGCATCAGTGGCGAGAAGGAGGATGTGGAGGAACGGGAAATCGCTGTGGGGAAGGTGTAAGAAGCTTTGGACAATGTCCCTTTCTGCCGATCGCCACGTGCAAGGGACTTGACAGGCTGGTCTTAGGACGTAACGATTGGACTGTGCGAATGTTTGACCAGATATGCCGTACGAGGTAGAATAGGGTAGGTATGGAATGGACCTTGTTACGCCATCTACCGTGACTTTCAGTCTGGTCATCTCTTGAGCTTGAGTTTGTTCCTTTGCTCCCCGTATCTGATGTATGGGTGTCGATGCCATCCATACCAACTAATGAAGCGAAGTGACGAGTCGAGTCGAATCGCTGACTTGCCTCTACTATGTATGCCTCTATGCATTTCTGCCAGCGTTGACCCGTAGACAGGCCGTTTAGGGGTCGTGCTTGCAACGATATCATACTCCGTGATATCAGACACATCACAGCATATCAACACCAAACCCTCACTAAATTGATACCGCCCAGCAATTCACATAGCACACGCTTCATTCAGCGGAGAATACATCCAAGAGCATTCCCCTTCCAACTTCCAATGCCCAGTCCGACTCCCAGTACAGTCCAATTCCAATCCAATTCCATTCCCACCTTCACTTTCCCATCCGAGTTCAATACGGGTGTATCTTCCCCCGCCTAATTCGAGGCCACCTGCCTCCGTAACCACCTCTCCTCTGACTTACTTCAAGTTCCTCCTTCGCCCTCCCTTTTCTTCTCATCTTCGTCCCCTATCCTTCCCATCCTCCTCATCCCACTTCGCCCCCCAGAACTCCAAAGCAGCCCGATACCCATACACCCCCAACCCAGCAACCACCCCGACAGCCTTATCGGAGAAGTAACTATGCCTCCGAAATTCCTCCCGCGCATGCACATTCGAGACATGTACCTCCACAAAGGGGAACCCCGTGGCCAGAAGCGCGTCCCGGATCGCCACGCTCGTGTGCGTGAATGCCGCGGGGTTGATGATGACAGCGGTGCGATCGTGTGCTTTCGGTGACTCACCCGCGCTCGCGCCCGCGCCCGCACTCACCCGCGGCCTCACGAAATGCGAGTGCAAAAAGTCGACGATTTCACCTTCATGGTTGGATTGGAAGTCGTGGACTTCGATGTTGTGCGTCTTGCCCAGTGAGATGGTCGACGCCACGACGTCCGGGAGGGTGGCTGAGCCGTAGATTGTGGGTTCGCGGGTGCCGAGGAGGTTGAGGTTGGGGCCGTTGATCAGGAGGATTTTCCTGCTGGGAGAGACAGAAGGAGGGGTGGGAGTGGACATTTTGGGTCTGAGCGTCTGAATCTGGGTGGGAGCTGCGTAGTCAGATCAGATCAGTGTTGATGCTGGATCATGACCAAAATCAGGTCTCGGTTCTAGTCTGGTTCTGCACAGTGTTTGGCCCTGAGTCTTGGTTTGCGCGCTCCGGTGGTATTGGGTGATGGAGAGTGTGAGTCGGTTCCGGATGCGGACAATCTCTAGGAGGTCGTATAGCGAGGTGCGAAACCTCGTCCTAGACGTCCGATTGTTGTCTGAGTATGCACTGTATATGGCGATGCTGGGGAAGGGCAATGCTGCAAGCCAGGCCGTGTGAAGAGTGAAGAGTGGTTGATCAACAGTGATGGGAATTGCCCACTTGATTCAACGCACCAAGTCAATTCCAGACGTGGTCACCACCAGTAATGATACTTTCCGTCGCATGGACTATCATCGAGCAGTACGGCGTACACCGTACCTACGTGTGGCACGAAGTCATTTAATTATCGACTGCAAATTCAAGCCTTACTTACATATGCTGTCCCGACTGTGCCCTCTTGCCGATGGTCGGCAGAGTCCGTGCCACATAGGCCGGAAGGGCGTGTCATGCGTGATCTTGCACGGAGCGGAATTGTTGGCAAGAATCATCACTGACCTGTAACCCCTCTGTATCTCTGGGAAAGGATTGTCGAGAGACTTCAACCCCAGGACGGCTGTCGGCAGAGCATTTGTCCGACGCCGGGAGCTGAGCTGCAGACACGGAAGACGGTCCCCGGGGCCCGATGCCAACCGACTCGCAGGAGACAAACACTCCGTAGTGTAGGGAGAGAAGCGGACCGGATATTGAGACCACGCATCGGCATTTGATTCCCTTTGGTCTGAACTTTCCGGCCGCACTGAGGCCTGAGGCACTCACGAAGTCTCCGTGGAAACGATTCGCAGTCACAACCAGCACGGAGTACCATGGACGTAGCGCGTGATCAGTACTGAAGCACAGCACAGCACAGCACATTCGTCCCCAGACAAGCACGTGTAGCCTTACCTAGCCATGGCATCGCCCATCCAACATGACCACGACATCCCCGATGACGACGAACTACGCACCATCTACACGTTCGCGATCCAGCTAGCCAAAGACGCCGGCAAGATGCTCCTGGACAGTCTTTACGCGCGACGACGGGACGGACAGGACGGCAGGACCCCCTCCAACCCTTCCAACGAGGATGTAACTCCCCAAGAACTCACGACGCGCGAAAAACTCAACGCCGTCGACATCGTCACGCAGACGGACCTCCAAGTCGAGGCGTTCATCCACGCCGCCATCTCCGCGCGGTACCCTACCCACGACTTTATCGGCGAGGAGATGTACTCTGCCTCTCACTCTGGTGCCACCTCGGGCACCTCCAAGGAATATCGCGTCACCCACAAGCCCACGTGGATCGTCGACCCCTTGGACGGGACCGTCAACTTCACGCACGGCTTCCCCATGTTCTGCGTGAGCATTGCGCTCGTTGTCAACCAGGTCCCGGTGGTCGGAGTCATCTACGCGCCCCTTTTGGGCCAGCTGTTCTCCGCGTGCAAGGGGCAGGGCGCCTTTTTGAACGAGGCGACGCGATTACCTTTGCTGGGCAGTGCGGGTGTGGGACCTATACCCTCGGACGCGCCTCGCAGGTGTATTTTCTCGTGCGAGTGGGGGAAGGACAGGCGGGAGGGGCCCACAGGGAACATGCGTCGCAAAGTGGACAGTTTCGTGACCATGGCGAGCGAAGTTGATGGGCCGGGCGGCAAGGGTGGCATGGTGCACGGGATGCGCAGTCTGGGAAGTGCGGCGCTGGATCTGGCGTACGTGGCCATGGGGAGCTTTGATATCTGGTGGGAAGGTGGGTGTTGGGAGTGGGATGTCGCGGCGGGGATATGTCTCGTGCATGAGGCCGGTGGGTTGGTCACGACGGCGAATCCGCCTGAGGACTGGGAGAAGGGAAGGGTCGAGGACGCCAAATTGGGCGGCCGACTATATCTTGCTATTAGACCGGCGAGCGATTGTGAGAGTGGCGAAACGGCGAGGCAGGGGCAGGAGAGATGTGTGAGGGAGGTGTGGCGGAGAGTGAGGACGCTGGATTATGATCGGCCTGGAGGGTGACAGTCATGGCCACTGTACAAGTACGTAAATGGTGTGTCAATTAGGTATGATACACCAGGCTTGTGCGAGAAAATAAGTCATGTACAGTATCAAGCGGATGGAGTTTGCGCCGTGTGCCGAAATCCCGATGAGATGAAAGTAGCCTACTTGACTATATCCGAGCGATCGTCTGGACGCCTATGCATGCTCACACGCCGGATAGTCTCGTCTCATTGTGCAACCTGCATATCTGTCTTCCTCATTCCAGCTGGACAGCGGTCCATCAAAGGCGGGGACTCGACGATTCGGATGTGAGAGAAGGCGCGGATTCGCTCGAGTGGGAGAGGCTGAACCTGTAGATGAGTTAGATCTCGTCTGCATGCGCGACCTAGAACGGAGACATCACCTACCGACGATTACGCAGCAGGTCCGAGCTGTGTCGACTCGTCTGCTGGTCCCAGCACATATGTTCCACCAGCTTCCTCCAAGCCATGGCACCACGTTGGGCATGGCGCTCCGGTACATGCTTCTCCGGCCGGTTCGCCGTCCTCGAGAACAACTCAAACGAGATGTGACCAGTATACCCAGCGTCACACACAGCCTCCAGAATCTCCACTACAGGGAGGTAGCCTGAGGCCTCAAAGGGGAATAAGCGTGCATTTCTCGACCACGACATCCTCGCTGGCTGGTCTGGGTCGTGCCACTCATGGCCGGGTATCAATGGTTCGGCCAGTCTTTCCCCGTCACAAACCTCCACGTAGAAGACCTTGGCAAGCGCGAGAGGGAGCTCCGCCCTCAGCTTTG
Source organism: Cladophialophora yegresii CBS 114405 (assembly GCF_000585515.1). Taxonomy (NCBI): domain Eukaryota; kingdom Fungi; phylum Ascomycota; class Eurotiomycetes; order Chaetothyriales; family Herpotrichiellaceae; genus Cladophialophora; species Cladophialophora yegresii. The sequence goes on from NW_006913045.1 coordinate 718,411, forward strand.
CGATCGAGCCCCGGATATTGTCGTGTGCATCTGTAGCAAGCCCTGACGGAGAAGCTGGGTCGGCGAATATCCGTCCAGCGAGGTTGAACGTGTCGATACACGTGCCAAAGTTTGGTCTGTCCACTTCCTGGACTATCGACCACGCTGTGTCCCATCTATCCACGTGCGTCCCCCAAGCTAGTGCTTCGTATGCGAACCGGATGGGTGGATCGGCGTGCAGACCCATGTCAGCGACCTGCCTTAAATCCGTGACGATTCTGCCGCGATCGCCCGTGCATTCTGAAGCGGGAAGAAAGCTGGAGGGTATCTGGATCAGATCTGTGCCGAGTCTTTGAGCGAGCTTGATCCAAGAATTCAGTTCTTGGATCGCGGCCTCGTGGGATGCCGGGTCGACGCGACCCTCGTAATGCATGAACGGTTGAAGGCATAGGATTTCCAGGTCATAATGGACGCAGAGTCCATGGATATAGTCGGCAGCGGCGAGTTGACTTTCGTGCCTCTCTGTTGAACCGACAAACGAGGTACCCGCTGCTGGCGGCGGATGTGATGCGGGCAATGAATTTGCGACGGCCTCGAGATCCTCGGAAAAGAGCTCGATCGCCTCGAACCCGTACTTGGAGCAGAGTTCGAGTTTGTCCTCGAGCCTGTGATACCATGCTCGTCCCAGCGATTGGGAGGCAATAGTGGGGATGAATCGAGGGCGCATTCTTTCAATCAGTGGTGTGAGATGCTGCGTTCAACGTAGTCCGGAAAAGATAGGAATGGTCAGATCAATGCGAATGATTCACTGCTTTACTTAAAACAATGGTGATGAAGACTAAAGGATAACCCCGGTCAGAAAACCTACAGTGCCGAAGCTGGACCTACCTCGAAGATTCAGGCCCTATCATATGTATGTAGCCATCTATGTGATGATAGGAACAATGGAAAAGCGAACTCTCCTACGCTGCCGTGAACGGTTGATTGACATCGATTCTGGAGACGGACCGCCCATGGTCAATGATGGAAGTTTTAGCCGCCGGGTCGAAGTTTGGTTGATTGATGTGCACGAAAAGTCTTTGCCGATGAGCTCGGCTCTATGTCGGCCCGGCCAGGTCTCACTCTCCGTAAACCGATGCATGCTTCACCGTACATGCTAACAGCCATGCGGAATAGTCCTGTCCTGGGGATCAGCATGGGGACCGGGAAACTCACAGCGACCGTGGGCTGATGGGTGGACATGACTTCAGAAAGGAGGTTGAGATTCCGCGTTGTCGCTCGTCGCAACAGCATGTTCCAGCTCAGATTTGCATCCTTTCTCAGCCTCGTGGGCTAGAGGCACGTTCGATGCTGCCTTCCTTGAATGCCGATGCCAACTGATCTCATTCAAGGACCGCAATCAAAACTGTTGAATTATCACTCGTCCTTCGACTCGACTTCTCTGCCAACTCCCTTGCAATATGTGTGGCTTCAACGCCCTTGTCCCATTGATTCGCCGCCCACGAAAGTGAACTAGCGCCGTCCTTTTCCTCGCCCAATCCATCACTCGCCAGTAACAATATGTACCTGCGCGCTCCGGTGAGTGACTGGTAATTCGTGTGCGGGATGTTGGAGATCCAATCTGCCAGCATGTCGTGGTCGTTGGCGTCGGCGAGGCCTGTGGCCTTAGCGAGGTCGGTCTTCATGATGTTTGAGAGTGGATGGGACGGGTCTTTGAGGTCTGCAACCTTTTCGCCAGGGCCGGGTTTCTTGTAGTCGAGGTCACCAAGGGCGCGGGACATGTTGACGCCGCCTATCCCCAAATGTCAATTGAACTGCTGCCCGAACAGCCGGGGTTTCTCAACTCACCAATTCGAGCACCGCCAAAATCGTCATAAACTTGACCTCCAGCCTTTTCTATGCGCTCCCTTTCTGATTTCTCACCCGGCTTCTGCGACTGCGACAACTTCAGGACGTCCAACGGGCGATCCTCTCTCTGCACGCCAAGGAAGGCATACGAATCGCCCAAGTCGGCTGTTACCATCGTTCCCTTTCCCACGTCCACAAGAGCAAGCGTGACGGTTGAGCCGGTGGTCCCACTAATCCCACGCTCCCGTAGCCGTCGATCGACCTCCTGGAATGACTTTGTGATCGCCTTGTCGAATGCGTCTCGCCCGTGTTGATGTTGGAGTTCGTGTGATAGGATCTCGTGCAGATGGTTCTCGGCGAAGTTGGAGACACTGTCTCCTCCATGGCCATCATAGACGGCGAATAGCGCGATGTTTCTCCCAAAGTGCTCGCCAGGCCTGATGATTTTAAATCGGTCTTCCTGGTGGTCGCGAGGTCCTTGCGACTGTCCGCAGCCTATCAGGACGAGTATCAAATGAGGTGAATTGACAGCGCTTACCTGGCCGACACCAATGTCGACTATCCGAATGGCCGCGTCCTCTATGCTGCCGTCCGACGCCCCCATATCTGGCTTGTTCCTGGTCGTGTTGCTGGGAAGGATTGAATGTAAGCTGGTAGCTAGACGGTCCTTCCAGTGGGGTTTGAGATGTGGCATCTACACCGTAATAGCAATGAAGTCAAAAGTGGTCAAGTTGTGAAATGTCTCTACATCCAATGGTCGAGCCTGACGTGTGATGATCAAACCAAGCCGGAAGAGATGCCCGGAGTACGTCGGAATGGACAACACGCATGAGCCTTTGAGCTAGAGGTACCTACCGTCAAGAGGAAGATCACCTGGGTTCATTCCCAAGTAAATGGAGGAATTATGAGCATCGTCTTTGACACATAAAGAATGTCCGAGGGCTCGCGAACTCTTTCAGCCTTCACCAAAGTTTTACCGCGCCATGGAAAATCACAATGATGTCATTAACAGTTAACGGAAACACGCTGAGTGACAGGTAAGTGAAAGAAAACTCAGACGAACAGCACCGGTCTTCAGGTGGAACAGAACATTCTGGCTTAAGAGGACATGCCCCAGAGGATATCTACAATGCCTGCATGGCTGAGAAACTTGTAGACGAACGAGACAAATGTGGCGCTCACTGAATCAATCACATCAGCTCATGCCGCACCGATGTTCATCAGTTACAAACCATGACAATCGTCCCTCAACAATCTCGCTCTCCTCACACCTAATTTCACCGAAGCGTGTCCCACGCTCACAAGCTCATTGCCCAGGTGCGATAAGCAAGCCCTTCTTATCCGCACCAGGCTCCCATCCACCGGCGAAGGGCTCAGCACCCGCCTTCTGGGCGTAGTCCTTGATGCGAGCCTCGAGCTGTGGTCGGAAATGCCGAATCAGGCCTTGAATAGGCCATGCGAATGCTTCTCCCAATGCTGGACAGGAAAAGTCAATGGACATTCGTGGGAAAGAGAACGCGTGAACATGCTTACCGCAAATACTGTGTCCCTCAACCTGCTTCGTAAGCTCCTGCATCATGTCAATCTCCCTTGCCTTCGCCTGACCCTTCTCGAACCGGTCCATAATCTTCGCAGTCCATGCGCTTCCCTCCCGACAGGGGGTGCACTGGCCGCAACTTTCGTGTTTGTAAAATTGGCTCAGCCGGGCAATCATCCGGACAACATCCGTGGACTTGTCCATGACAATCACGGCGGCCGTGCCCAGGCCAGACTGACTATCTTTCAAGGCGTCGAAGTCCATGAGTTGATCGTCGCAGATATGCTTGGGAAGGATGGGCGTTGACGAACCACCAGGGATGACGGCTTGAAGGTTGTCCCATCCTCCACGGACGCCGCCGCAGTGCTTCTCGATCAGTTCGCGGAGAGGGATGGACATCTCCTCTTCGACTACGCAGGGGTTGTTGACGTGGCCAGAGATAGCGTACAGTTTCGTGCCTTGGTTGCGCTCGCGACCGAAGCTAGCGAACCATTTCCCTCCCCGCCTCGCGATGGTCGGACAGACCGCAACAGTCTCAACATTGGTGACGGTTGACGGGCAGCCGAAGAGACCAACTGCAGCCGGGAAGGGCGGCTTCAGACGAGGCTTTCCAGCTTTGCCTTCGAGAGATTCGATCAGGGAGGTCTCTTCTCCACAAATATAGGCACCCATGCCGCGGTGCAGGTAGATGTCGAAGTCATAGCCCGAACCACAGGCGTTCTTGCCAATCAGCCCCTCCTTGTATGCTTCTTGGATAGCTCGTTGCAAGACAGTGGCCTCGTGGTAGAATTCACCGCGGATGTAGATGTAGGCCGCGGTGGCGTTCATCGCGCGACCGACCACGAGACACCCTTCGACCAGCTTATGCGGATCCTTGCGCATAATTTCTCGGTCTTTGCAAGTGCCAGGTTCGCCTTCGTCTGCGTTGACGACCAAATATCGGGGCTTTTTGTCATTCTCCCAGCCTTTGAAGTTCATAAATGACTGTGTTCGCTGATCAGCCTACAGCCTTCCTCACCTACGGAAAGCATGACATACGAATTTCAGACCTGATGGGAAGCCAGCACCGCCTCTCCCTCTCAATCCTGAAGCTTTAATCTCGTTGATCAACCAGTCGTGGCCTTTCAATATGATCTCCTTCGTCTTGTACCAATCGCCATACTTCATGGCGCTCTTCAGATCGGTGCCATGGTGGCCGTATAGGTTCTGAAATATCCTATCCTGATCTTTCAGATCGCCATATCTTCGTTTCTGGGGCTGCCCTTCCTGTACGGTGGCGTAAGAGCGTCTGTTTCGAAGGGTAGAGGAGCCGGTGGCGGTGATCGAAGCCGACGATCGTGAAGCTGCTGTCGAGGCCGCGCGGACCACAGTTCTAGGAGCCGACGACCGAACGATCATCGTGGATGAGCTGAGAATGAGCGGTCTGCTCAACTGGAGTGGGAGGTGGGATGGAGGAAGGAAGAGGTGCCGGTGACGAGGAGAGGCGGCGGCGACAAAAGCCAATGTCCTTTGCATGTCGTCTTCGATATTGAGCTTTTCTGATTGGCTGGAAGCTTGCTTTGAGGCCCGGCAATACCTCGGCTAATGTGCCGATATATGAGGAGACCGGTAGACTATGCCTGTGTATTATCTTTCCTTGCGACATATTCATGAGCTGCATAATCTTCTTGCTAACGAAATACAACATGACCCAGAGTTCCTCTACCAGGTGCCTTTGCAACACATCCAAGGAGAGTCCCCAGCTCACATCCAAATCCCATTACAACGGGTCCAAAGCGCGTTCCATCCTCGACACGTTATTCTCTAGTACCGTTGCCAGTAGATTAATGTCGAGTTACCGTCTTGGTGGCCGCCGGCTATTTCGGGCTCTGCAATCCTCGATGGAACTGGGACCTTCTCCTCCTCTGTCACGTTCCATCCCCAGCATAGTCTCTCTGGTTTGAGCCACCGCTTCACAGCGGACTCCGCAGGCATCTTGGGTGACAGCTGTGCCCGTGCAGTCAGGAGGCTCATGAGCTCCGTTGGCGGCTCCTCTCCTGGCTCCCACGGACCAGGCGAAGGAACATAGGCCCATGATGTTGGATCCACAGGGTACCAGGCCAACAGTTGCTTTATCCACTCCGTGACTCTATGAGGTAATTTGACGCCGTGGGAATACTCACTATACAAGGCAGAGAGTGCGACTGCTAGCCGGCTTTTGGAACCGGGAAAAGCGCCTGCTGTGAGGAGATGTTGTTCCAGCTCAGATAGGCACTTCCGGAGCAGATCTGAATTGGGGACCATCTCGACAACGGCGTTGCAATTGAGAAGCTCCGAAGGGCGAGTAAGTCGACTATACCGTCCTACGAGCGTCCTTAGGTTCGCCAATGCAGCCGCCGGAACCTCGTTCTGCAGACCGACCAACAGTTGCTCGTCGCTGGACGGCCCACTAATGGCACATTTCAGTATGAACGTGCACAAAGCCACTGCTGTCTCCACGATCTCCAGCTGACTGTCTCGATAGATCTTGGCATTCTGCTGTTTGGCATTCGCGGGCTTCAGGCCAAGGACGGTCCGAGCCGGGTCGGTGACCCTGAGGCGCTCCGCACGGACAGAGCACTCTCTTAAGAGCTGGCTCAACGTTGCTAGAATGATGCGGCCATCCTCGAATCTAGCCGATTTGTTGTGGAGGCAGAAGCTCATCAGTGACTGCCGCCTTGTATTCATGCTCTGCATCTCGCGTTCGTTGGCGCACAGAATAGAAATGCTGTCTAGCAAGTCGAATGAGAACAGCGATAACTCCAAAGCTATTGCTGACGTGGACGCAGGGTGCTTGTAGTCAAAGATGAAGCATCTCCTTTCTGGATCAGACCGGAGATCTTGTTTCCAAACCTTCCGAGCCACATCGAGCGGCGAGGCGGGTGGCGCTTTGATGCTAATGACCAGATGGTCGAATGGGTTGTTCTGGACAGTGAAGCCATAGGCCAAGAGAAGACCTTCGTTATCTCGTGGCCCATAGTTGTTGCAGAGCTCCTGCCCCGATTCATACGATTCTAGGATCTGTAGACCCACGAAGTTGTACCGGGCTTGCCACTCCACCTGAGCCCCGGGCCTGTGATTGAGCAAGTCTAGCAAGGGGAGAAGTACGCCAAAGCGATCAGAAAAGAGTTTGACCAGGTCGTATGACTCGTAGCCTTTGGGTGTGCGCTTCAGCTGCGCAAGATCCGCTGGCAGAGTGGCGTCAAGGACCTGGGAAGTGAACGACCGACTGCCAAAATTCCAAGCAGCCCAACGAAATCGCGGCCTTCTTGCGTAAGTAGGGGCCCTGTAGATTGGTTGCTTCCTACGTACCATGTATAGGAACCGTTGAGGGCATTCGCCCACCCCAGTTGCCTCAGCTCACTCGAGGCTTGCAGGTACATTTCCTTCCATTTTGCCGCTCGTGTAGATAAGCCTGCCCTGAGATTGGTACCATTCAGCCAGGCCACGTCCGCCTCCTCCTCAAACTGCATCGCCGTGACTTCGTCCACCGTCGGCAATGTGGCAATGTAAGGAGCCCAGCACGACGTAGGTCCTAGGATCAATTGGTCCATCAAATAGAAAGCTTGCAAACACTCAGGCGATTTCCTACATTGTGCACGTAGGAAGGGCTTCGGGAACTCAGTTCCATGGTTGGAGAATGGGTCGATGTCCAAGGCATTAAGCACGGACATCGTGGCTGGCATCGGGCAGCTCGCGATACGGGTTCCATTGGCCATGGTGGCGCCGTCGGCCACAACGACATGATAGCCCTTACTTGGGCTGAAAGCTATTTGGGCGTTGGGATCCAGGTACCCATCATTATCGAGTATCCATTGAACCAGACGGCGATGCTTGTCAAAAACGTCTTTTGCAGGAGCAGCATGCGGCTCGCTCATCTGCAATGGAGGCGTCGTGCTTTTAACGGTGGCTTTGACAACATCTTGATCTAGAATCGACTCGTCTGGCTCCATGACGCCGAATTGGTGCGACAATTGTGTTTCTTATGCTCGATGCTGCTAGAAGGCCCACAACTGAAGCCCGAATGAGAAAGACAACAGAAAACACGGAGCGGCTAGAAATATAACTGAAAAGACCCAGAGCACACCGTGTCACCAGGACACAGCTTTTAATGAGAGACGAGAGGAATGTGAAGTGGCCCTCACGAAATCAAGTAGAGTTTTCCATGGTTTATGTGAAGGAGAAATAAAATTCAACCAGATTGTGCGAATGGCGGGTTCTTGCCTGTTCTTTCCGGAGCGTTTGCTGCGGATTCAGGTGTCCCACTGCGAGTCGACAGCATTTGGTCGCAAGTGATCATCTTGTCTACAAGGTAGGTATGGACGACACTTTCTATCTCAAGAGAGATGCAGATGGGAGTCAGGTGCTCGCCTTGTCGGGTAATGCAATGATGTAGTGGCGAGTTGGCTTCGAATCAACCAGGATCACGAAGGATACATTCGGGGATCTCCAAATGTCCGCTCAGACGGCATGAGCGCCGGTTGCGGACAACTCCTCAAACACTGGCTGCCGTCTCCTATCACTCGTAGAAGGGGCACGGGATATATTAGGGCCAATAGTGCTTGATCCAAAGCTCTTTGTTGAAGTGCGTTTGTGCTCTCTCATCCCTCGCCCATGTCCGCCACGGTTTTTGCTGGTCTGATTTCAAAATCCTGCAAGGCATCCACCACTGCTTCTAGATCCTGGGCTTCATTGAGTGCCAGTAGTTTAAGCCAGCCGAGGCAATCGAGGATAGCAAAAATGGCTACGGACGGAATTAATGGCATCAATGGTGTCAATGGCACGCGGTCGAAACACGACATAGCTGCTTTGAAAGTCAGTCAGTCGCGGTTGCTGGACGCCATTCACACGGGTTGCAAATTCGGCGCCGCGCACAGATATGGAGAGTAAGTGATGGTGTCCAGAGAACAAGAGCGCACAACTGATCCCACGACAGCGATCCAACCGAGACGGGTATGGCAAGGTTGAGTCTGAACGACGCCGATAAACAAGTACGGGACTGGTTCACCAAGACGGCTGAGTCGCTGGGCTGTTCAACAACCGTTGACCAGATGGGTAACCAGTTCGCTGTCAGACCTGGCAAGAATGCAACACAGCCGCCAATCATGATCGGCTCACATCTCGACACTCAGCCAACTGGCGGGAGATATGATGGGATCTTGGGAGTCAATGCTGGGCTCGAAGTGCTCAAGGTCTTGCACGAGAACAATGTTGAGACGGAAGGTAGTATTGGAGTTGTCAACTGGACAAACGAAGAGGGAGCCCGCTTTCCGATGATGGCGGTCTCCTCGGGGGTGTGGGCTGAAGCTGTTCCGTTGGAAACAGCTTGGAATCTGCCAGAGGTGTCGGCTGGTGAAGACGGCCAACGAAAGACGATGAAGCAGGAGCTCGAGAGGATCGGGTACCTCGGTTCGCAACCGGCATCTTACAAAGCTTTCCCGATCGCCGCACACTTCGAACTCCATATCGAGCAGGGTCCCATACTCGAGGCCGAGAAAAGAAGGGTCGGAGTTGTGAAAGGTGTGCAAGCTTTTAAATGGTTTGAGGTCACAGTCAGAGGACGAGACACCCATGCAGGCACCACACCGTTCTCCGCTCGGATGGACTCAATGCTCTGCGCCGCGAAGCTCATTGTTGAGTCGAATGCAATCGCGAAGAAGCTTGGAGGGCTTGCAACAACAGGGATTCTGAACCAGCAACCTGGATCTATCAACACCATGGCCCATACCGTCACTTTTACTCTGGATATCCGCCACGTGGAAGATGCAAAGCTCTCTGAGATTGAGCAAGCATGTCGCTCAGAGTTTGCCAGGATTGCAGAGAAAGAGAGCGAGAAGGGTTGTAAAGTGGAATGGAAGGAATTGGTCGACAGCCCAGCCGTGAACTTCCACCCGGATTGTATTGCTGTCGTCGAGGAAAGTGCGAAGGACGTTTGTGAGGGCTTGCCAATGACCGCTGAGGATGGACAGTTGTGGAAACATATGATCAGCGGAGCTGGTCATGACAGCTGCTATACCAATCGTCGTTGTCCGACAAGCATGATCTTCTCCGTCACCAAAGACGGCGTGAGCCATAATCCGCAGGAGTACTGTAGTCCGGAGGACTGGTAAGTGCCTCTCCCTTGCAAGCATGGCCCTCACTGACGGGAACACAGTGCCGTTGGCGTCCAGGTATTGCTTGGGGCCGTACTCAGATATGACCAGCGGCGCGCTGAGAGAGGGGATTTTGCCTGAGGACTGATCCCCGTGCAATCTGATGTCATGCTTGCGAAAAAGTATCCTTCTATTTGGTTCTGTTAGCCAGTCTTGAAACTACAACAAGAGAACTCCGCAACGCTATGCTCTTAACCCTTTGGAGTCCTTCCTGTAATCATGCAATCCGAAAATGAGACCATAACCGTCTGACCTTGTTGTCGCCCTGTCACCAGAAGATTAGATCGAGCAATTGGTGGCCAGGTGAAAGCAAACACGACCTGTTACCCCACTGAGAGGGAGACTCAGTCTTGCCTTACAGGTTTCGTCTTTAGGGGGCGGAGATCGTGATCAGGCTTCTTGCCATCTAGCCTGTCCACCTCTTTCATCCATTTCGCAAAGTAATACCTCATCTCTTCCTCGCAGTCGCGCTTTGCGCCGTCCCTACAGCCTTTGAGATTGACCACTAGATCGCCTTCCTGCCACATGCTGTCATGCGTCCTGGTGTTCCCAGTCAAGGGGTCTTTCGAGGGCGGTGTCGCATAATTGTAGGAATTGAACCTGCGTTGATCAATCAAGACCAGCTTCGCCAGGACTGTGGGATGCCATTGCACCAGATGCTCCAGTGCATGGTTCTCCGCCTTCTGGAATGCATATGCCCGATATAATGGATCAAACCAAGCATCGAGGAAGTAATGTGCCCAATTGTCCGGGGTCTGAGCGCTGAAAGGAGTGTTGCGGAGGATAAATGAAGTGTGGGCAAGGTTGTCAATATCCTGGGACAGGATTAGATGTGTACGGGCCGGCTTGAGGTGTGAGAATGTATGAATGACCGAGTCAGGCGGCACCACTGGAATATCCTTGAGCATCAACATCTCGAGTGGCTGGAGGATGTGGGATTCGAGGGAGAGTGAAGGATTTGTGATAAGGGCGTCGGCGGACAAATGCCAGAAGAATGTGCTTGAGCTCATTTCTGTCAAGGCATGTCGTAGGGCTGGTATCATCGACCAGGACGAAGGGGAAGGGTCAACGAGATTGAGGTAGGTGGTTGTGTTAGTGTAGAAGTTCTTGTATCCTAAGCCTATGTCAGCGGGCATGTTGCGACACGGAGATCGATTGCACGTTTACCATGCCTTGCTGCATAATCGTCCCTGTTCGCTGTTACAATTGCCATGTAGTCCTTGCTCATGGTCGCATGGTCAAATACGGTGACAAGAACAATGTTTTGAGGCCCGTCAATGGAACTCCCCCCATCTTCATGGGCGTCTGCCACACGAAAGGAACGAAAGGCCTTGAAAAAAAGATAGAGGGTCAGGACCCCAAGAACCCCATAGGCAAGAAGTTGTATCTGCTTGCGCCGCCTCTGGGCTGCCGCAGTCAGGTTGCTGTTGCGGACATACGGCGGTGGCTGTGAGGTCTTGCGCGGTGGCAAAGCGAAATGCATCTTGGGGGAGTCTCAAGGAGAGCTAAGGAGGAGATCACGGGTCCAGAGGGAGAAATACCATGGCTCATCTGCTGACCGGGAAGTACTACATGGCGTCCAGCGTGCAACTAGGAACGTACTGTTGCAATGTCCAGGAGTCTGTCTTCTCCGCTTTCACGTAGACCAGCCTTGTGCGCTCCGATTGGCAGCTGTTATCACAGGCACACAGGCACACAGGCACTACGAGGTACGGAGTACTGGACACACACATTACGCTGTCCTTTAAGCCGCTACTCGGACCCTGAGGGAACTTGGACAATCGCCAGATAATTGTCCATATTTGCTTGACCGATTGCAGTCAATACCACAGTAAAGGCTTCGGGGACCTTGACCATTGAAGCACCTTCTTGGCGTGATATTCGCTAGACCCTGCTCTACGTTACTACCTGCCTGAAACCTGTTTGTTTATGCCGGGGAAAGTTCCGCAAGAACATACTTCTACAGTCAAGACAATTGCTAGAATGTCTCAGCTCCCAGCATCATGACTTTCGTCTCACAGCTCATCGTCACTGACACTTCCCTCCCATGCTGTCTGCACCATATCCCATGCGAGTACGAGCTTTTCACCTAGGCCCTGTAAGTGAAGGTTTGCCTCATCGACCTGAATGGTATGTACCGGATGCTGCCATGTCGCTGGATCATGGACAATAAATATATTGCCAGATCATCTCCGAGTTGGAGGAAATATGGTAGCCCACCTCCACCGGCACCGTGAAATCGGCTCCATCGTGCAGATTGAGAAGGTGCAGAGTCGCTGGTGTGCGGGTCTGGTCGCGGGGGAAGGCGTCAGTGGCTGGCGCATTGAGGATGAACTTGATGTCACGGTAACCCTAAGAAACGTGGTTAGCATACCAAGGCTAATTCAACTAGACCAGATGTGTTTCTGAGCGAGAGGCAGACTCACATATCCTTCGGGATCGATGGGTTCAGGAGTTCCAGGACAGGTATAGACCAGGTCAACATCCTTTGAGGCCTTGCCGTTGGATGCGGTGTTGGTGATGTAGAGGTAAAGCAGGTTGCAGTAGTCACTTGTCTTGGCTTCATCGCCCCGTTCTTTGACATTGATGTTCACCTGATCAGTGTAGCCGCACCGTTCACGCACGTCTGGGTCCATATTGAAGGTCAGCACATCGCTGGCGAGTGCGGACGTCTCGTGCGAATGACGATGTCTGTGGTGGGCATAGCCCCGACAATCGTCAAGACATGGGCGATTGGGGTGAGAAGGAGCACCATCGTGACTTGAGATTGGCTTCTGGCAAAATTGACTTGAAGAATGATGCGGACGAGGAAAGGAGTTCTGCTTCTGCTTTGTCGCAGTTGACTCGAGAGAAATGCGGACGAGGTGGAGAGACTTTCTGGTGTCTGCTTGAGTCGAAAGAGCATCAGTTACGGGTGAAGTCATGTCACTCGGGCAGTTGAAACTGTGAATCTCGGTGAGAGTGAACTGACAACAAGGTGCGTTGCTGTAAACATAAGACTCATTTCACCTGGAGGTCGCTGTGTCCATCTTTATCTTACACTCAACCCAAATACACAAAGTCGCCAAGCTTGCTCAAGTTCCGCCTCAAGCCCCGAGTTGTCTAATAGATCGCTCACCAGATGCCCGGAAGCATCGTGAAACGCTTCTTCTTGTACCTGTCACCAAACTCCTTGCGATACCTCCGCTCCTTCTTCACTGCCCATTGACCCATCTGAAGGACAGACACTATGAGAAAGATGAGAACACCCCAGCTAAGACCGCTTATGAGGTAGATGCCAAGCCATGAGATGGTCTCTGTCATATAGTTAGGGCAAGTGACGAGATCGAACAAGAAGCCCTGAGGAATGCCCCTTTCCGTGCCTCCGGCGCTCCTGAGTCCTTTGAGAGTGAGATGTGCTTGCAGGTTACCCAGCTCCCCGAGAGCAAAGACCACCAAGCCTGGAAACAACAGGAGCGAATTTGGCTCTTGTGCTGCCACGGAGGATGGTGAGTAGATAAAAGCTGCGATCATGACGCCAGAGAGGATCCAATAGTGGAAACAGTTCTTGAAGATGTTCCGGATTGGCATCGTGGCCGCCGAGAAGCGATGCACGAACAAGGTCTCAAACTCCCGCTTGACGAAGTGCAAGCATATCAGCGTGCAGAGCAGTGTTTGCAGTTGTGACGCATCTTTGGCCGCTGACGGGTAGATGTAAGGCCTCAAGGCCAAGACCAGGGGATGAATCAATATAGGACCCAAGTACTCGACCAGGAAGACCGTGCGCCATGCGATTTGTGTCCCGAGATCTTTCACATAGACCGTGCTCTGGTCACGCAGGCCTGTGGAGTGTATCGTAGTGTCTTTACTGTTGGTGACAACGCTGCCATCGGATCCTTTCGTCACACGGAGCTGGTCAACGGAATATTTGGCTCTTCGAGCGAGTTCGGAATACAGGTCGGTTGTGGCCGCATTCGGGTGTACTTCAACAGTTTCAGGCAGGCTCCTGATGGGCTTTCCTGCACAGATGTTAGCAGCTACTTAGTAATAGGCTTGTCAACGTTCGTACCTCGAGGACGCACTTGTAGGTTGATGGGTTTTGGAGAAGCCATGCTTTTTGTCTTGTGCCTGTGACTGACACAAAATGTGTAGAAAACACGGAGTATGTTGATGAAGTCGAATGCTGCGGTGTGCCTGCCAAGGTGGACGTCCCGGACGCGGTCGCGGCACCCAGCGCGGGACGAGGGTGGTGCCGCCTCGCCTCCGTACAAAGTAACTTTAATTGTCACGGGTCCCACTTGTCGTGAGGGCCAACTAGAGGAGTGCGGATTTGACAGATCGCGAGTCGATGTGGCGTCGAGGTCAAGGCTCACGGGACAGACACTGTGGACGACTCAGCTCCTACAGGTTTTAATAAGAGAGACTGTTGACCCCAACAACTCTTTCAGCACAATCGTAATTTCAACCCGGGTGTCTTGTACCGAAAGCAATTCTGAAAGTTCAACAACACGTCAAGTGATGGCGATCCATCAAGCGTGAAGCTATGCTACTGTACATGTGCATCGGGTGTTTGCCTGATACGTCAGCTCGTTCTGGAGCTGGACAATGGGTTGCAACAGCCCGAACGACCGCTTCCAACCCTTTGCGGCTCTCGGTGGGTGCGCAGTGCCTGACAAAGTCCACGCACACGAGTCCCTGACAAAGTCATGATTCAACGTCCGAATGCTGCTCCCCAGCCTGGCAAAAGCGCGTCAATCAAGCCCCGCGCGTGCCCAGATCGATGTTGTAGTAAGCGCGGCTCATCTGCGGTGTAGGCCCTGGCGGCCGCGGCTCCCTGCCAGCGTGATCAAGCGGGAAATATCCACGCAGGCCTCCCCCGCCATGTCCATGGGCATATGGGGGATAGGGCTGCATGGGTGTTCCTTGAGCCTGGGCCAGTTGGTCGTCTGCCTTCCGCTTTCTCCTCTGCAGGATCGTGTAGATGCCGAGTATGATTGGTGGGATCCCTACGGCAAGGGACACGATGATGCCGATGCGTGTGCCTAGATCCAGGGAGCTCCACCCAGAGGCAGAGGAGGAGGAAGAAGGGGACGGCGAGGAGGAGGTGCCGCTGGGGGAGGAGTTGTCCCCACCTCCGTTGCTGGACGCCGACGTTGTCGAAGAGGTTGAAGATGATGAGGCACCCGTGGCAATCGCTGCAACGGGAATAGTCGTCGTAGCGCTCGGTGGTTCAGGGGACTCCTGATTACAACTCAGCATAATTGCGGCCATAGCCCCATAGTACGCAACGTAGCAATCATCCACGCCTGAATAGTAGTCGCTGCTAAGTTGCCCGCATGCTGTATCGGTGAAGACGTATTGCTGTACCGACCCGCTGGCGCATGGGAACAGACCTAGATGGAAGGAGCCCAGGCCGGGAGTCACGACGCACACGCCAATTTCCAGAGAGACATTTGTTGCGAGAGTGCTGGGCGTGGTGCAGCCGCCGCTGAAGCCAAAGTTCGTGTAGAACGTTATGGGGATCAAAGTGCCATCGGCGCAGGCGTAGGTGCTGAACAGCAGCGCACACGCAACGAAGAGGACGAGCATTGCTCCGAGGGCGAGCAGACGAGCATGGAGGGGCAGGGGATCGCACGAGGAGAGAAACTCAACTTGTATGCGATTTGGCAGGCAGGAGGATAGGATTCCCCTATCTGCTGCGTACAGATAATGCTGCAGGCTGAGTACCCCCAATAAACTGACTGGACCACATGCATAATAGGATCTAGCGCCCCAGCCGGGAAGCGACCAGAACAATGGCCTGGTACTCCGTATGCAGGAGTGAGGCTGTCGGGGGTACTTTGTAGGCGAAATACTGCTGTGATGGCGGTGGCTTGAGGGTAGCATGGCACCCCGAGGCGAGAGGGCGTTTATTCTGAAACATGGCGCTCGGCCTTCGAAACAGCGGCTGAGCTGGTACCGAGTGCTGTGTAGCTTTTGACCTGCAATTATGGAAAGAGGCAAGTAGTAGGGCGACCGCAAGGCAGACTTAACAATAATACTCGGGGATTTGAGAATTGATCAAGTATCAATTAGTGTTTTCATTCGGGCTGACTTAAACCAGTAGTAAGTCAGGGCGCTATTCGCTGGGAGCCACAGATGCGGCTTGCTTCCTTCGCTAGGGCGTTTCAATTGCCGACAGGTAATCCTCATTGGGACTGTCAGCTACCAGGGCACCTATCACCATACAGGCATTTTGTTATGTCGTGCACCCTCCTACGGAATAATTACTGTGTAGAGGGTAAAAGTCTACCTCAACTTCGTGTAATCAGCGATGTGTCCTGAAAGCCCACCACCATATCGTCGCTCGTGTCCGTCGCAGTTATTCGAGCATTCCAACCATTCACTGCGGACTCCGTACGTAGGTGATAATCAATACTCCGTACTCCGTACTCCGTACTGCTATCACTTCCTTGTCGTGCGGCTCCTTCTCGGCGACATGAGGCCCTTGTCGGGTACAGCGTACTGCGCACCCACACAGCTTATCGGCGCTGTCGATTTTGACCGAATTCCAGCGTCTGTAATCTAACCGTTGTTGCGATTGCTCTCAGAAGCCTTGTAAGCTTTCTGTCGCATTCAACAGGGGTTCAATAGCTACATCTCTCAATTGCTAAGTACGTACGGAGTAAACAGCACTGCATGCGCGACTTCCAGCTGAACCCTTGGCTTTCGTGGCGCCTGCTCTAGGCCCGATAAGACTCTGCGCCTGAGAAGAGGCTGGCTATGATTCCGCTTCCACCGATGCCAGCACGGCTTTACGTAGAAAGTGGGCAGCACTGGCCATAATTGCCGCCTCATAGCGAAAGATGAGTCGTCTTCCATTTCCCACGGAGTACTGGTATTGCACATTGTCTGAGTGTCTATCGTTCATTTTGAACCCACCGTGCTTCCAGTCTTCGTTACCTTATTGTTCTTACTAATATATCGCGGCATCGGCCTTGTCGTCGGACCCGCAGCGTGATGCGATATGCCGTCGCTCTCTTCGAAGCTGAGGGGCATGCTTCACCCTGAGCATCACGCAAAATCGAGATCGCAGCCGCCAGGAGCCGAGGTCGAGCCTGCTAAAAGACCGGTTCTTGTGGAAAAATCGCTCTCAGGCTCTACGAGGAGCTCTGCATTGAGTCGTGAGACCAACAAGTCCGACTACGTGTTGGACGTCTTAAAATCTACGTTCCAGCTAAAGCATTTCAAAACTGTCAAAGATGTCGCTTTGCAGCAACTCGATGGCGAGCCTATCGACGACAAGACTTACCTCATGGAACGTATCGTCCAACTGGCCGCAGACTTGCCAATGTCGAGTAGAACGAGCGCAACCCTGACAAACGCATTCCTGAATCAGCTATGGACGGATCTAAAGCATCCTCCGCAGTCGTATTTGGGAGCTGATTACATCTACCGCAAAGCCGACGGGAGCAACAACAACATCCTCTGGCCGGGCCTGGGTGCCGCCAAACAACCCTATGCGAGAACGGTACGCCCTCGACTCATGCAACCCGTCGCACGGCCTGATCCCGCGCTCATCTTCGACGTGCTCCTGACTCGGAAGAAGTTCAAGCCACACCCAAACAAGATCTCCAGCGTTTTGTTCTACGTGGCGTCGATCATCATCCATGACATCTTTCGCACCAACCATGACGACTTCAGTATATCCGACACTTCGTCGTACCTGGATTTGGCACCCCTCTATGGTAGTTCCATAGAGGACCAACACGCCGTCCGGACAATGCGCGAAGGAAAGCTGAAGCCCGACTGTTTCTCGGATGTCCGAATCTTGGGTTTCCCGCCTGGTGTTGGTGCTTTGCTCATCATGTTCAGCCGTTTCCATAACCACGTAGCAGAAAACCTTGCTCGCATCGACGAAGGCGGCCGCTTCTCCAACATCCTGCACCCTCCAGACAGAGCAAAGCCCGCTGATGCAGAAAAGCTTCACGACGAGGCGCTCTTCCAGACCGCAAGATTGGTCACCGGCGGTCTTTACGTTAACATCATTCTCAAAGATTATGTGAGAACCATTCTCAACTTGAACCGAGCAGATACTCTATGGAATCTCGATCCCAGATCCGAGGAAGGCAGTGCGGTTTTCGGCCACGAGATACCAGAAGCCACTGGCAATTCTGTCTCGGCCGAATTCAATCTTGTCTACCGCTGGCACTCCTGTGTCTCCGAGAGAGATGAGCAATGGACAAAGGATGCGTACACAAGGCTGGTGGGGACCGAGTCTCCGCTCTCAATGGACAAATTCTTGCGTGCTCTGAACGAATGGGCCGTCAGCTTAAGTCCAGACCCAATGAAACGGGACTTTGCCGGCTTGCAACGGCTACCTGATGGCAGCATTCGCGACGAAGACCTCGCCAGTATATGGACGGCTTCCGTGACCGACGTAGCAGGTAGCTATGGTGCAAACCATGTTCCAGAGGTCCTCAAGAACATCGAGGTGCTGGGGATCATGCAAAGCCGGTCGTGGAACTTGGCGAGTCTGAATGAGTTCCGACAATACTTCAAGCTAGAGCCTCACAAGAAATTTGAAGATATCAATCCTGACCCGCTGATTGCCCAGCAACTCCGCCGCCTCTACGGTCATCCTGATAATGTCGAGATCTATCCTGGTGTTGTTGTCGAGGCGGCCAAGGAGCCGAAGCTGCCCGGGAGCGGCCTCTGCACCAATTTCACGACCTCAAGGGCAATTCTTTCTGATGCTGTCGCACTGGTTCGTGGCGACCGATTCTATACTGTTGATTATTCGCCGAATAATTTGACAAACTGGGGCTTTAATGCAGCCAACTACGATTTGGACATCAACTATGGCTGCGTGTTCTACAAGTTGGTGCTTACTGCGTTGCCCAAGAACTATGCTAAGAACTCCATCTTTGCGCACTATCCTTTGGTTGTCCCAGAAGAAAACAAGATCATTCTGGCTAAGCTGAAGAAGGCCGATCTCTACAATTTCGACGTGCCCACTGGTACTTTGCAACATGCTACTGAAGTTCACAAGGGTGTGACGAAGGTGCCCGCTTCTCCGGCACAAGGCAATGCTCCAGGGCTTCATCTCGGTCTTGTCCTGTTCGACTATGAAGGGTTACCGGAAGCTGCAGGAGCATTTTACAACAACATCATTACTAAGCTGCTGCAGAGCGAATGTTACGAGCTTGCCGGCCGACAATATGTGGATGTGGTGCGGGACGTTTTCAATATCGCTCACGCCAAGTTTGTTAGCGATCTGCTTCCCCTGCCACAACGCAGTGCACCCGATCTTATTGCTTTGCTGTCCACAATCCATGGCCATACGAATGCACGACAACCTGCCCAGCGGTTTGTGCTCATGAACACAGATGTGAAAGCAAGGCACCTGTTTATGAGTCTTGTGCAAGAACAGGCGAGCCGTGCCGTCAAGGACCACCATGGCCATCACTTAGACTCGGCGGGGCTCCTTCGACGGTATGGTCTGCAAGCAACACAGGCAGTGGCCCAGAAAGGGATGTCTCCCGAAGAGATAGCATCTGCTCAAATTGTGCCTCTAGCGGCCTTGATGTTTGTCAGTCAGGCGCGAATCTTTGCTGAGGTCCTTGATCACGTCCTCGCGGCAGGTGAGGGGCAATCACCGCTCGATGCACTCAAAGAGCAGTCGGACACCAGCGTGCTCTCGAAGATAATCAGCTCTCACATTGACAGAGACACACTGGAAGGTAAGCTGGCAGCAACCACAGTCGAAGTCACCCTCAGAGCCATGGGTAATCTCAAGAAGCTGAACCGCGCAGCTGGGTCGACAGGTAGGCTCCGACGCGTGGGCGAGGGTGAAGAGACCAGCTACCTCAATGTGGAAGAAAGCACATTCTCGATGTACCCGGTTTCCATGATCGTAAGTTGGGAGGCCATTTGAAGTAGGTTGAAAGCGATGATAGGGATGGATAGGAATACGGCTGGTGGCATTTTCATCGACACGAGTGACTCGCTGGTGACAAGGCATGGTGAGGCTGCAGCCTGGCTTAAGTAATAGTTTCAGTGATTGGTGGACGGCGAGGCTCTTAACGGAGCAGGGCACGTCATTGCCATGAATTAGGCTTGGTGGCTCTCCCCCAGTCGCGTCAGGTAAAGCGAAACCAGTTCACTTAGTAAACTGCAGCACAAAAGCACAACTCCACATCTCAAGAGATACAATTCAGGACTTTTCGCTCCTCTGTTCATCAAAGAAATCTCAGCAACCTGCTCTGCCGTTGCGACCTCATATTTCTTGTATTCACCTTTTCATCTTCCTCTTCTGTACACTACTTCCCGTCACAATTTCCGCTCACTCAGAACGGAGTTATCACCACCAGTGACGGCGGCTCATAATTCAGCGCCCAGCTTCACCACACCCCTCCCTCGTCGCCTTCCGGTCTATTCCTTGCGCCTCAGAGGTTTCCAAGAAGGCGATATCCCGCCAACCCTTGACACACCCTCACGAAATTCCTCGAACTCTCCAAGGGTGCGTTTCGAAGAGGCTGAACACACCCTTCCCCCTCTGATGCAGCCTATGCTGCGGTCGGCCGGGGTTTAGTGAAGATGGGGAAGGTTACGAGGAAGGCGCAGGAGAAACACAAGGTGTCTTTGGTTTGTTCAATCCCGTTGACTGCGGTTCTTGCATCTTGGGCTGATTTCTTGTCACAGACACTCGCAGTATCAGATGTGGTCAACCAGTTAACCACCGTTCCCTATGCCGATCTACCGTCCGTTCTGGCGAAATGGCCCCAGGCGTGGCCCTTCCCCAGAGGGGACCTCAACAACTGGATAGAAGCTCTTGACCGGTTCGACGACATCCTCCAGTCCTTCAACTCGAAATATGGCTTGGACAAAGGCCCGCAGACCGTACCGTTCGGCTCTACTCTGCTTCTTGAGGGCAGCCCCGGTATAGATGAGAAGGGACTGAAAGAGCGAGGCTTCAGCCCGGAGGGCGATAGAGAATTAGTTGAGGCGATCCTGGCCTTTTCGAAGCTTCTGGTGGACAAATGTGCCAATCGGGCAGTCTACAACAGCACCGACCGCTTGAACGACTTGTTGAACACCACTTCTCTTTCCCTACTGCACAGTACTTTGCGTATTGCTTTTGCTCTGGCTCAGCGATATGCAGGCATGCGGCCACCAGCCCACCACGCCGGGAACTTCTACGACCTCGATCTTGAACGCCTGCAGAAACTTGCTCTACCTCTCGGCCAACCACCCGCGTCCTCCGCTGCCGGTAAGCGTGGACCACCTTCTCCTGTCAAGGTTAAGTCGAAAGAGAAAACACTGCCCGGTGGCAAAGCCAGGCGCGGCTCGGTTGCAGTCAGTCCGAACGACTTCCGCTCTCTCTGCAGAGACGCTCCACAGGCCAAATCCTCGACAGCTGCACCTGATCGAGACTGGTCTGCTTGGGCACATGTCAAGGTGTCATGGTCGTCAACAGTCTCGGAGCAGAAGCCTACACCTGCCGAAGCCTCCCAGTCGTCAGAACCTCCATCCTCACCTACGCCGACGCGGCACGCACCAGGACCCAGTCCAGCAAGTACCGCCGCCTCACCCAATGAGAACGGCCATCGGTCCGTAGCTCCCGCTGCAGAGCCCAGTATGAAGCACATTGAATTCTCAGCTTCCGACCTGGCGAGCAGCAGTATCGAAGTGATATTGCGCGACAATCAACCTGACGACATGCCACCCAAGGTGCGATACGAGCTGCTGCACCAGCTTCGTGTTGCATACGGTCTGGCGGCGTCGGGCAAAACCCGGAAGCAGCTTCTGGAGATACGGTTGCTGGCCGTCGCTTGCCTGGCAAATGTATGCAGCGAACCGGACCTCTCCCAGAAGTTGTTCTCTGTGGAGAAGCCTCAAGAGTTCATCCAGCAGCTCGTTACACTCTTGCACGATACTAAGAAAGGGCATACCGCCGTTCCAACGTCTCTTCAGACCCTGGCTATGTGGACTATGTCGTTCCTGGCACATTCAAAGTTCTGCGCTTCGGAGATCAGCACGGCTTTGGGCGCCGGGTCAAGCCAGGGGCTTCTCTCACAGCTGATCCAGAAAGGCCTGGTGGACATTGCCAATGACAATGATGCTACGGACAATCTGGCTGGCGACGAGTGGAGGGAAGCCACCTTTACTATACCGAGGACTCTTATTGAGGTTGCCGGACATCACGGCCGCTCAAGCGAGGTGGCTGTTGCCAACAGCTTCATCAAGTCATACTTGTCTGGATTAGGCGTCTATACCGGTAAAGCAATGAAGGTCCACCTGAGGATCCTAGACTTCATGAAGACCTTCTTCCACCACTTCAAGGATGGGTTGGCTGCCCTTCTGGCCGCTGACGCATTTGAGGCTCTCAGCAATCTTGTCGGCTCACTCGTAACGAGTGCCTGGGATCTCCTAAGAGCTGGCGAAGGCATCCCAGAACGGCAAAAGACACGTATTACGGACTATGACATTCCGTACCTACATCAGCAGATCATTCGGTCCGTTATCGATATGATCAATGACATAAGTGGCCATCAAGGTGCACAGGCAGATCGCGTTTTGAGAAGCTTGGTTGACTCTCAGGCCCTGCTACGTGCGTTCCGACTCATTGTGGATCAGCTATCAGCATTCGGCGCGCACACTTGGAGTGAGGTAATCAAGGCCATCTGCGGATTTTTGCATAACGAGCCGACCAGCTACACAGTCATCTTCGAGGCAGGCATAATTCAGAGCATCTTGAACACCGTCAATCCTCCACAGGATTCTGCCGAGGCACCGACCGAGATGAGCTCAAAGTCGATATCCTCAGCCCCCAAACACAAACCCCAGGGCATACCACCAGTTGTCGACGCGATTGTCAACGTTTCTCAAGTTTTTGGGGGCATCTGCCTCACCAACGCCGGCTTCGAGTTGTTCAAGGGATCTGGAGCGCTGGAGAAGTTCTTCGAGATCTTTGAGTCTCCTGCGCATGTTACCGTGCTCAGTGACGGAAATATCTTGGCATTGCTTGGTTCGACGTTTGATGAGCTAGTCAGACACCATCCCAACCTGCGGAGCTCGGTTCTGAGCGCGGTGATGGTCATGCTTGCTCGGGTCCGCCACATCAGCAGGTCACTCTCTGTCAACTACGGTGCGGGACCAAAATTATTTCTCGGTTCCAAAGATGGCCTCGAGACAGAACCTTGTGGTGGGCGCGAGGCTCTTTCTTTAGAGATCCTCCCCCCGCTACGTACCAACGATGACGGCCCTCCCCGTCAGAGACGAATTGAGTTGCCCAACAGTCACAGTCTAACGCTTGAGGACGAAGTGCTTCCACCGAGTATGCCAAAGGCCGCTCCCAGTGACAAGGATGACAATGGCCTCAAGGCTAGCGACTATGCGAGACCTGCCATCGCATTCCTGATGACATTTTTTGAGCATCAGGCTCACTGCACCAACTTCCTTGAACACGGTGGATGTGACCTTGTTTTGGACTTCATCACGTTGCCCAGTATGCCTGTTGCAAGCGAACCGTTCCGCAATGGTGGCTTGTATCAGGAGCTGTCTTCCGCAGTGCATATGATGGCAGAGTGCAAGCCACAGATTGTCCTTCCAGCCCTAGTCGATCGTGCACGTTTCGCGTGTTCAGAGCTGAAGCATTTCTCTCAGTCTCAGCCTATGGATTGGTCGTGCTACTTCCAGCCCCTAATCAAAACCTCGGCGACGACGGATGGAACGGGCAAGAGCCCTGCCCCCGAGCTTTCCGAAGTTGAGCTCAATGGGACTCGCATTGTCCGAAGCATGATGGCCGTTTTCTGTCTCGCTCAAGTATTCAGCGAGGTCTTCCACATCCCTATCTACAATCAGCGGCACATGCAGAATCTTTTGTTCACCATGGTAAATCTTGAGGATGTCTTTGCGGACATTGCCAGGATGATGGGCGCCATCTCCGCTGCCTGTTGTCGTGAAGACGTCGCTCTTCAGCGATCGATTCCTGAAAGTTGGCTCTCTGCCACACGACCTGACCACTTCTCTACAGGTAACGACGAAGTCGACAAGCTTTTGAGCATTCGGGATAGCGGTGCTCGGGTTACGGGCCAGTCCACGCCTCAAACTGGAGAAGTGGCACCATCCTCACAGCAGGATACAAGCGACCTGAGTGTGGAAACACAGACGGCGTATTTCAAGAATGTCCAAACTCTACGGTTCTTGTTAATCGAGACACCGGCTGCCATTACAGAGTTCCTGTGCCGTCTTGGTAGGATCATTGCAGCTCGCCGACGCCCAGATACCTTTGCGAAACAGAAGACAACCATAGTGGCGAACGCCCTTGCGACTGCATATCTGACACAACTCCAGCCTTACTTCCTTGGTGCCAATGGGGCAGGGGAAGCAGGGCACGAGAACACCGAACCTCGCTTCACCTATCTTGTGGTTACTCTTGACAATATCCGCCGCTGCTTCTACGATGACAGTAGTTCCTCCTCCGGGCCAATCACAACACATGCCATTCGTCAGGGTTACGTTGTGGAAGCATTCCGTAAAGCTGGAGGTGTTCAGACTCTGACGAAGGTCGGAACAGAATTCTTCGATAAACTGAAGTCGTGCAAGGTTGAACACTCCACCTTTTCTGCAAATACTGGTCTGAAGATTTGTCTCGATATTCTGGACGATTTTACCGACGCCAAATGTATCATGGACTCAGCACAGTCAAACAACATGAAGAATACGGATCCATCGCGTCCGTACTACTTCGTCCCAGCACAAGTGCTGCTCAACCTTCGAATGGGAGCACTTCCACTCACACGGCTGATCTGGGAGAGTGAATATGCAGATCAAGCCTCCAAGAATGTCGTACAGAAGCTAGTATCTATCCTGAAGCATGTGCTCAATGGTGACCATGAGAACGAAGCAGTGCAGACCGACAGTGGCCATCCTACTCTTCCGCCTTTCACCTGGAGGAAGTTACCGAACGCCTTAGACCCGTCAAAGGTCAACGCTCTAAAGGAGAAAGGGTACGACGAAGACCTCGTGCGCGAGGCCTTGTACCGGTCAAACTCCCAGGCACCAAACAATTATGCCCCCGCAGAGGACTACTGCCGAGCGCTTACAGGCAGCACCCGGCGGAGACGGTTGCCAGTTCCTGACAGAGAAGGCGATCCTTCAGGTATCTCCAGCGCGCAAAGCGCCCTGCAGATCGGTGCCTGGCCGGGCGGGCCGCCGGATGGGCCGCCGGACGGTACTCCCGCTGAAACACGCCCGACTGAAGAAGATAACGAGATGGAAGACGTCGATGATTCCGGTGACGATGCTGAAATGGCGACTGGTCATACATCGAGACCTAGGGAAACTGCTGCCGCAGACGGCACTCCTGCGACGGAGAACAGCAATCTCGTCAACAATGAGAGTGAGCCTTCTCATCGGGAGCCGCAGCCGTTGCAGGCTAAGTCGCCACTGTCGTACTCTGTTGAATCGATGTTTGTAGAGAGAGCTATCGTGAGGGAAGACCTCGCCGAACGCTGCAACAACATCCTGAACAACCACCAGAGTTTGACCTTTGAACTGTCAGACCTCATCATTAGCGCGACCAGTAAGTTGAGCGATGATCTCACCAAGGAGTACTGGAGGACCACATCAGACCTTCTCACCAGCTCCTTGCTTTCCATGCAAGTCGAAGATGACATCACCGAGGCTCAGGGCAAAAAGATTGCAGCTGCGGCCCATCTTGTGGCTCTACTCATCCAGGACAACGAAGTGTTCGACGAGACCGTGGCCGTGTTCCAAGATTCTTTTGAAGGATTGCTTTCGTTCCTAAGTCTGCCAGCGGCGAACGGAAAGAGTGACGAGGGCTCTTACCCATGGGTAGCGCCCGTCTTACTGATCATTGAGAAAATGTTATCCAAAGACTGTGAGCCCGTGGTGGTGACATGGTTCCCACCAACTGATCTTGATTCTTCAAGCGAACCAATCATAACTCCAACATCGGTCTTCACCGCAGAAGACAAGATCAAACTCTTCGATTCTCTGATCAATCTGCTGCCACGTGTCGGAAAAGACAAGGGAATGGCTCTCGCAATTGCCAGAGCGCTTGTTGCGCTTACTCGGACGCGCGAACTCGCGACCCGAGTGGCAGAGAAGAGAAATCTTCAGAGACTCTTCCTCATGGTCAAGCAACTTGCTAACGGTGTTGGACATCGCTTGCAGAGTTCCCTTATGCTTATCCTGCGTCACATTGTCGAAGATGATGACACCCTGAGGCAGATCATGCGCAGTGAGATCAAAGCGTTGTTCAGCACGCGAAGCTCAATTAGAAACCCTGACACCAACGCCTACGTCCGGGAATTATATCATCTTGCCATACGGTCTCCATCTATCTTTGTGGAAGCAACCAACGAGACTGTGAAATTGGCTCAATGGCAACCGCAGTCCGGCGGTGTCGCCAGTGTCGTGTTGAAAAAGACGTCGCCGGCCCAATCGGACGACGAAGGTCAAGATGAGCAGCTTCGACCACAAGACGGCGCCGTTGACAGCGCAGCGCAACCGGCAACCAGTATTGGAGCGCCCCAAGCGACGCTGGAGGAAGCCGGCAAGCCGAAGGCTCCGGAAATGAGGCCTCCTGTGGTCGAGCATCCAGATGGGGTCATTCATTTCATTCTTTCAGAGCTGTTGAACTACAAAGATGTCGAGGACAAGGAAGTTAGCCCCCAAGCATCATCCTCCACAGGCACCACCAATGGATCCGCCGATCAGGCCCCGCAGGATGCTTCAGGAGCCTCTGAAGGCACTGTTTCTGACAATACTCGGCCAAAGCCAGAAAAGGCCAAGTTCAAGCCGGAAGAGCATCCCATTTTCTCTTACCGATGCTTCTTGATGTACAGCCTGACGGAGCTTCTACACTCCTACAACCGTACAAAGGTGGAATTCATCAACTTCTCCCGCAAAGCGGATCCAATGGCAGGCACTCCGTCAAAGCCTCGCTCAAGCATCCTCAACTACTTCCTCAATGGCTTGATACCATCATGTCACGTTGACAAGGAAGATTCACTTCAGTTCAAGAAGAAGTTGCTCACGAGCGACTGGGCGATCCGTGTTGTAGTGGCCTTGTGTTCCAAGACGGGAGAGTCTGGCACCATCGCCCCTGCTCAGAGATATTCGACACAGCCACAGGTCGATGACGTTGACAACGAGCCAGATCTGACTTTCGTGCGCAAATTTGTACTCGAGCACGCAATCAAAGCATACAAGGATGCCATCTCGTCGACGGAGAGTCTTCAGATGAAGTACAGCCGCTTGCTCTGCCTGGCTGATATGTTCAATCGACTCTTAACCAAACCTGCTGTCCCTGAAGGAACTGCCGGATCCCAGAACACTTCTTACAAGGTTCTTGCCCGTATGATGTTTGAGAAGAACCTGATTTCGGTCTTGACAAGTTCCCTTGCCGAAATCGATCTTGCGTATCCTGGCTCGCGCAGGGTCGTCAAATTTATCCTACGTCCCTTGCAGGAGCTCACCACATTAGCAAGTCAACTCACTACGGCATCCCCAGACTTGACTTCAGTTGTCAGCACCATGTCCGAGGATGTCATTTCGTCTGCTTCATCGGTTTCTGACGTTCATGAGGAAGAACGAGAGGAAACTCCGGATCTGTTCAGAAACTCGGCGCTCGGCATGCTCGACCCCAACCGTGATCCTGATGAGTCTGACTCTGACGATGACGAGGATGACGAGGATGAGGAGATGTATGACGAGGAATATGAAGACGAGATGGAATATGACAATGGCATTGTTGCTGGCGGAAATGACGACGAGGCTGTCAGCGACGAGGAGGAAGAAGGCGACATGGGACCTGAAGGCGAGATCGAAGGCCTTCCGGGTGACGTGCCTATGGATATTGAGTTTGTGGTCAATGAGCAGGGCATGGACGTCGACACCGATGAAGAGGAAGAGGAAGACGATGATGATTCCGACGAAGACGAGCACGACGAGGAAGACGAAGATGGTGACGACTTCGAAATTGGCGATGATGCGGATGCCGGCGAGATCAATGGTGACGACGAGAACCACAGTCTCCATGACGGCCATGAGGACGAAGAAGGCGAGTGGGAAGACGAAGAGGACGAGGATGAAGACCATGAAGGAGTTGTTCCAGATCCCGTGACCCAGTTGAGCAACGACCAATTTGATTTCGACGGAGACATCATGGCAGTTGAGGGTGATGGTGCAGGCAGACTGCCAGCTCCAGGAGTCCTCAGCAATCTTCTCCGAGTCTTGGGGGATCACGACTTGGACGGCCCGGCTGGCATGCCACATCCAGTCCCACCGGAATTGATCGTTCCAGCAGCAGGTTCTGGGGACCCCGAGGACGAAGATGACGATGAGGAGGATGACGAAGACGATGACGAAGAAGGTGAAGATATGGATGAGAACGGAGAGATTGCATTCGACCGTGACTTTGAGATCCTCGACCATGCTGATCATTTGATGTGGGATCATACCCCCATGATCCGGCGACACCGGCCCCTCCGTGGTCCTGGTGGCTGGAGTTTCACGCGACGGATTGGAGGTCGCGATGACCTCAATCCTGCTGTTCGTTCAGGTCGTCTTGGTCCGCATGGGAGATCGGGGGGCGACGATGGGACGAATCCGCTCTTGCGACGGCCTCAACCCGAAAGTCGACAGCGACCCGAGCACACTGGTGCAAATATTGTCCTTCCGCCTGGTCTCGAAGCGGCCCTTCCGGGTATGGGGGCCTTTCCTCCTCTTCATACAACTTTTCAGACCATTGATGGTCATGGCACGGGCGGGCATGGAGCTGTGCTTGATGCAATCTTCCAGGCAATACAGCGGGGTGAGATAGAGGGTGGTCAAGTGCGCCTCCGTATCCCAACCCCTCTTACAGACCTTCGCGATCCCTGGCGACCATCAACTTGGGATCCGCGTCACCACCGCCACACGTCACGCGAAGACTCTCAGCGTGCTAGCAATTTTGTTCCCGCCTTCACAATGACACGTTGGCAAGAGGAGGCACGACTTCTCTTTGGCAATGGCTATGTTGAAAAGCTCCAGCGCGTCCAGGTGTGGGTCATGTCTGTTTTGGTTCCGCCTGCTCAACAGGAAGAAAAGGAACGTAGGCGCAAGCGCGAGGAGGAAGCGAGAGCAGAGCTCGAGGAAGCAGAGAGACTGAGAGTCGAAGCAGCACGCCGCAAGAAAGAACAGGAGGAGCAGGAGGAGCAGGAGCGGCTACGGGCTGAAGCTGAGGCTGCCGCTGCTGCCGAGGCTAGAGGCCAAGAAGAGGCTCACCAACAGGATGGAGATGGCGACACAGATCCCATGGAGGATGTTCAAGGCACAGGCGCGGCCGCTGCTCCCGATGCTGGGTTGAGTGCTGCTTCCGATTCAGCTGCCGCCGAAGCTCGACCTCGCGTTTTCACCACCATCAGAGGCCGTCAACTCGACATTACTGGTTTGGACATCGATGTCGAGTACCTCGAAGCATTACCAGAGGAACTCCGGGAAGAAGTCATCATGCAGCAATACGCCACTCGCCGCGAAGAAGCTCGAGAACAAGGAACGGAATCCCATGAGATCGATCCAGACTTCCTCAACGCGCTGCCAGAAGAAATACGAGAGGAGATCCGGCAACAGGAAGCTCATGCACAACGACGACGGGAGCGTGAGGAAGCTCGCAGACAAGCTGCAGCAACCGGTGGTGCGTCGGCACAGCCAGAAGAGATGGACAACGATAATTTCTTGGCTACTCTCGACCCTGCCTTCCGACGTGTTATTCTCGCAGAGCAGCCACCGGAGATTCTCCGTCAACTGGATCCGCGCCATGCTGCAGAGGGACGCGCACATGCTAGACGTCTGTATCAGTACGTCAGAGGCGATAGAGATCCTCGTGATAACAGACACAATGAAGACGCAGGCGGTCGGGACAGCAAGCGACAAATCATACAGATGGTCGACAAATCTGGAGTTGCCACTTTGCTCCGCCTCATGTTCCTCCCGCAAGGCGGATCACTACGCACCAATCTGTGGCACATTCTTCGCAACATCTCGGGAAACAGGCTCACACGATCAGAAGTGGTCCACCTACTTCTTGTCATTCTCAAAGAAGGCTCAACAGACGTGACGGCAGTTGAGCGCAGTCTGGCAAACCTGTCATTGAGAGCCAAGGCCACAGCGTCGCAGAAGACGCCTCAGCCACTCAAACGCACACTTTCCATGCAACCTGCAGGTCGCGTGAGCGAAGAAGTCACTCCCCTTGTTGTGGTAGAACAGTGTCTCTCTGCTCTGAAGCAACTATGCCAGAACAACTATCATACGAGAACTCTTTTCGTCCGCGAGGTCGACAGCAATCCGACCTCTAAGAAGGGGAAAGGAAAGGTCAAAGAAGGAAAGGCTGCACGATACCCTATCAACGATCTCGTCGGCCTGTTAGACCGAAAGTTGATTGTGGAGAGTTCTTCCTGCCTCCAGTCACTTGCAGAGCTTTTGTCTACGGTTACTCAGCCATTGCCAAATCTTCTGAAGAAGGACAAGGACAAGGACTCGGATGAGCCCAAACCCGCCGGTACCGAAGCAAGCAACACCGCGACAGGTGCCGCTTCCACAGCATCTGATAGGACAGCACAACTAGCGCAACCAGACACGGATGTGGAGATTCGTGATGCTCCAGCACCTGCTGGCGAGACTGAAGCTTCTGGGAGTGCAACTCAGCCGACCGAGACGACCGCCCCCGCAGCCGACGAGACTGCCAATACCAGCAACGAAGACCTAACGACCGAAGAAGGCAAAGCGAAAAAGATTTTTGATCCTCCAGAAATTTCGGAGCACAATTTGCAGCTCGTGGTAAGCATCTTCGTGGCTCCTGAGTGCAATAGTGACACCTTCCACTCCACCTTGGAAACCTTGTCCAACCTTTCAAGCATACCCGGCACGTCCGACGTTTTCAGCAAAGAATTGATCCATCACATCCAGGAACTTTCGGAGTCGATCTGCAGAGATTTGGACGAACTGGTGCCCCAGCTCAAAGAAGCGCAGTCAATTACCGACCTACATGCCCTGTCGTCTACCAAATTTTCCCACTCAGGCTCCGATCAGGTGAAGCTGCTACGAGTTCTCCAAGCCCTGGACTATCTGTCTGCACCGAAAGTTGAGAATGAAGATGGTGCTGAGAATGCCGTCGTCAGAAGCATCCTGACGTCTTCCTATGATAGCCTAGGTCTCAAACCACTGTGGACCAAGTTGAGCGACTGCCTGACCACTGTCCGTGAGAAAGAGAACATCGCCAGCTTCGCTACGATTCTCTTACCGTTGATTGAGTCGTTGATGGTGGTCTGCAAGAATACTTCTCTCAAAGACTCGATGCTGGCCCGTCAGATCAAGGAGCAAGCACCTGGAAGTCCTGCACCGGAAGCTATGGACGACCTGCAAGAGCTGTTCTTCAACTTCACAACAGAGCACCGCAAGATACTCAACGACATCATCCGCCAGTCTCCAAAGTTGATGCAGGGTAATGGCAGCTTCAGCTTGTTGGTCAAGAATCCCAAAGTACTTGACTTCGACAACAAGCGCGCCTATTTCACCAAGCTGATTCATTCTCGTCTGCATCAGCAGCGGCATATCCAACCGCCGCTACAGCTCAATGTCCGCCGCGACCAAGTCTTCTTGGACTCATACAAGGCCTTGTATTACAAATCCGCCGAAGAGATGAAGTACGGCAAGCTCAACATTCGCTTCAATGGCGAAGAAGGCGTGGATGCTGGCGGTGTTACACGAGAATGGTTTCAAGTCCTTGCTCGAGGCATGTTCAATCCGGACTGGGCGTTGTGGCAACCCGTCGCTGCTGACCGCACTACGTTCCATCCCAGCCCTCTCAGCTGGATCAACGGCGAACATCTGCTCTATTTCAAGTTTATTGGCCGCATTATCGGCAAGGCACTACACGAAGGCCGCGTGCTTGACTGCCATTTCAGCCGAGCTGTCTACAAGCGTCTCCTCGGCAAGGAACCAAATCTCAAGGATCTTGAGTCAATGGATCTCGACTACTACAAGAGCTTGGTCTGGATTCTGGAGAACGACATCACCGACGTCATCACCGAGGACTTCTCTGTTATTGAAGAACAGTTCGGCGTAGAGAAAGTCATTGACCTCATTCCCAATGGTCGGAACATTCCTGTGACCGAGGAGAACAAGAGAGAATACGTCAATGCACAAGTCCGCTACCGTCTTACAACTTCAGTCAAAGACCAGATCGAGAATTTCGTGAAGGGCTTCCACGACATCGTCCCCGCGGAGCTGATCGCAATCTTTGACGAACAAGAACTCGAACTGTTGATTTCCGGGTTGCCGGAGATTGACGTTGATGATTGGAAAGCCCACACCGAATATCACAACTACAATGGCAGCAGCCCTCAGGTCATATGGTTTTGGCGCATTGTCAGAGGCATGAGCAATGAAGAGCGAGCGAAGTTGCTGCAATTCGTCACTGGTACAAGCAAGGTCCCACTCAACGGATTTAAAGACCTCGAAGGTATGCAAGGCAACACCTTGTTCAGTATCCACAAGTAAGTTTTTCTACACTCGTTGCATCGGCTTGCGAGAATACTAACAAAGACTCGCAGGGATCCAAGTCAATCTCGCCTTCCTACCAGCCACACCTGCTTCAACCAGTTGGACTTGCCCGCTTACGATGACTACGATACCCTAAAGAACAATCTGATGACGGCAATCAACCTCGGCGCCGATTATTTTGGCTTCGCATAATTCCGTTGAAGTGTGCTTGGTGACTGAAGCATTGATGGTTAGTCAGGGGGAATGTGATCAAGGCGGAATATGGAAATGCATCAGCATGGCGTTCTTCCGGGTGGCTTTTTGCAGGATTGAACGGTGGTTCATGGGGGTTGTAACACAAGAGCATGCATTCAAGGCGTCGGCAAAATGGCATGCACACCGCTGTGAAGTACGAGGACGGCCTCAAATCGGCCCTGGGACTGTATCGTTGCGGTACAGCAGACTTGGCCTGGGAATGGGATGTGCAGATTTCAGTCTCAAAGCCATAGTTCACCATCCGCCTGCGTAGATAGAATGGAGTGGTTTACAAAAGCATCCATCATAGCTTTTTCTTCTTGCTTTGCGCCGGGTGTGATTGAGTCAACGAGGCGCACATTTTTGCTGTATCTCAGACATATAGTTGACAGCCATATTAGTGTTTCTAGACTCCTGACCGTACGAGCCTTGGTGGCCTTGCATATGCAGCATCACGTGATATAGCCCGCTGTTTCCGCCAAGACAGACCTTGCTGCTTCTGGACATCCCACTCTTCGCACTTCCTCATTTTCGAAATCGCAAGACCGGGATTGAAACTTCTTCGATCCGCGCTTCTTGAACCTCACCGTCGTCCATCCCTCGAGTCAACCTTTTCTTCCCAAAAGACAAGATGGTAAGCTAACAACGACACGTCCACTCTCTTTCGCAATGCAGTCCTCCTGTCTCGGCGCCTCTTCGCCGTAAAACGCGACCCGCGATCGTGGAATTTTCCGCCAGAACCTGCTTGGAACAAGTGACCGCCAGCGAAAAGACGTTGACATGACCTCTTCAATGAGTCCTCAGCGATGGTCTCTAGCTGCGCAATCATGCCTTGCTTGTTTCTTATGGTGATGACTCGGCTTGGAGAAGCGGTTCCTTCAGCAGCTAGCCACTGCTTGGAGAGCCCTTCTCCTTAGAGTTCAGAGATATTGGGTCAGAATGTTCACTGACTCGCTCTCTTCTCAATGACAGCCACCCAAGGGAAAGAAACCCGCGCCCGCGCCCTTCCCGCAAGGGAAGGCCGGTGCCACAAAGAAGGCTGCAAAGGTATGTTCCACTCCATTACTGCCCTAGTGAACATGGAAGTCACTTCAACGGGCTAGGATCTGAATTAGGAGAGACGGTTAAACTAATGTGCCTTGGTAGAATCCCCTTCTCGAGAAACGTTCCCGAAACTTCGGCATCGGTCAAGACATCCAACCCAAGCGCAACCTCTCTCGCATGGTCAAGTACGTATTTCCCCGACCTTCACTCCAACCGCACTGGTTGCAAAAAAGAACACACCCGAACGTGAATGTAATCTGACAAAATGGGACAGATGGCCCGAATATATCCGTCTGCAACGCCAGAAGAAGATCCTCAACATGCGTCTCAAAGTCCCCCCTGCGATCGCGCAGTTCCAGAACACCCTTGACCGCAACACGGCCGCCCAGGCATTTAAGCTGCTCAACAAGTACCGACCTGAGACCAAGGTTCAGAAAAAAGAGCGCCTGCACAAGGAAGCCACTGCCGTGCAGGAGGGTAAGAAAAAGGAGGACGTGAGCAAGGTATGTACGCACCGGCAAAGCTTGCCTCCCTCTCGTCGTGGTAGTCCCAAGCTAAGACCTCGCTATCACGATAGAAACCCTATGCCGTCAAGTACGGGCTCAACCACGTTGTCGGGCTCATCGAGTCCAAGAAAGCCTCTCTCGTCCTGATCCCTAATGACGTCGACCCCATCGAACTGGTCGTCTTCCTCCCCGCACTGTGCCGCAAGATGGGCGTCCCCTACGCCATCATCAAGGGCAAGGCCCGTCTGGGGACGGTCGTGCACAAGAAGACCGCCGCTGTTCTCGCAATCACGGAGGTCAAGGGCGAGGACAAGTCCGAGTTGAGCAAGCTTGTCAACGCCATCAACGAGGGTTATGCCAACAAGTATGAGGAGCACCGCCGACACTGGGGTGGTGGCATCATGGGTGTCAAGGCCCAGGCTAGGGAGACCAAGAAGAGAAAGGCCGTGGAGAGCGCGATCAAGATCTAAGCGTCGCTCGATCGTGTTTACCGCCCGGCCCTTGTCCTCTATCGTCTGTCAAGAGATCCTCTCGTCTCGGATGTGGCCGTGGCTCTTCGCTTCCCGACTTGCGACACGACATGCCGCAATGTGTTATTGCCCAACCACAAAGACGAAGACCAAAAGAACCGACCCCTGAAGAGACAAGCACGCCGATGGAAAAGCGGGCAATGGGGACGGTGATCTGGAAAGGGGGCAATACTTTGCTGCCTGACTGCATCGACCATTGCAGACCCACCTGCATGGAACAGTCCTTTTACAGTCCGTTGAATTCGCCCCAGTTTAGTTGAGTTGTCGCCTGCTTTGTTGCAGGTCCAGGTCCAAGGACCAATGTCTCCTCCAACTAGTATCAAGGTGATAGATTAGTCGTCCGGCCGAAAAAAGGCACCAACAGAGAAATGATACCAATGTTCTGTCTGTCTATCCGTTCGTCTTGATATCTCCGGTGTTGAGTCCCGAGTTTCCTTACTGTACTGCACCGATCCTCCTCTCCTCCTGTCTCTATTCAGCCTGGATTTTGTTTCCTCTTATACCCTCAAACCTGAGGGCAGAAAGATATACCATTTATACGCCCCCCTCTCGTCAACTCAATGCATTCAAAAAAAATTGCCATGGTTATTGCCAGTCTCAGCAAACACAGGAAGGGCAACGAACGCAGCACGTGAACCGAGGCCGGAACGGAACAAGGCAAGCTGAGTGAGCTACAGTGGTATATGTAAGCATATGGCGTGCCTCACGGGCGACGGGCTGGCGAAAACTCGAGGTTGTCAATGTATTTGTTGGAGGAGGACGAATAGCACCTTACGACAAGACAAGACAACATCACCCAAGACGCGATGATTGCCACCCACGGGCGAGTATCCTGATGCGGAGTACGCGCATGAGATAATGCGGTCGGCATTGACACGAACAAGCATGCACGGGCTGTCAAGAGATCAAAGTGAGAGAGATCCGAAAGGAAGGAAGTCGTCAAAAGTCATTCGCTTGCTCTCGGCGCAGGCAGGCCCTCAGGGGAATCAAACTCGCGTTATTGTCCATCCGCCTGGGAATAAAAGCACCAGGTCGCTCGCTGAAGGGAACGTATTCGAGCTATCCGTCATGAGATCAACCCCTGTGCAATCATCAACCGCCTCGGGAGCCCAAGCCCTAATCTTCACTGTCTGGGGCTATGCTGTGGTTCGCTTGCATGGTAGGAGGACCATGGATCCAAGACTCCAATATTCCCATTAACAATCTTCCAGTGGTCGTCAGAACTGGAGGCCGCTTAGGCGGGTTTGCAGAGTGATTAAGTAGTGGAGTGCAAGCCGGCCTGAGATGAACAACCGTCGGGAGTGAGATGGTCATCCATCATTAGTGCCGAGTCAAACCTTGTCGTGCCTGCGCAGTTCAAGTCAGTTCCGATGCGAAAAACATTTTCTAGTCCGATAGAGTAACATACCTTCATCGCCTCGATTCTGGCCTTCAGCTGACTCGTCACCTCGGCCGCTCTCTTCCAATTCTCCTCCGGCCTCGCGCCACTGCTAGGTTCTCTGCTCCCTACCCCAGGTCTTTCGGCGCCCGCATCACTCGACTCGCGGCTCATCGTTGTATAGGCTGGTCGTTGTGGGCTACTCCTCCCACTCGCGCCATTTGCCATGACTGGCGGACTAATCTTTCGTCTCGCGACACCGAGGGAATCCATTCCGAGGCCATGGTTTTCCTTTTCTTCGCTGGGGGAGAGATCGAGACGGTTTCCCTGAGACGCGTATCCACTTTGTGGTCTTGACTTGGCGCTAGGGTTCGAGGGCCGTGCCCGTCCGCTCTGAGTACTTGCCGAGCTCCCCGTTCTATGGAGTGCTGTGCTAGTCGGTCGGGGAGGGGGAGCAATATTGCCATTGGCAGGATACCGGCTGTTGGTGTTCATGGCTGAATCTTCGTAGATACCTCCAGCTCCAGGGTCGGCAGGATCATCCATGCCTCGACCACGCATCATATCTTCTCGTTCGCGGCCGATACTTTCCCGGCCTAGCCGCGATACTTCGCGCTTGTATCGTTCACTTTCCTTACGGATACTTTCAATCTCGGCTTTGAGGACGTCACATTCGCCTCTTGCTCGGACTAGTTGAGTCTCCTTCGCCTTGATCTGCAGCACGTCTCGTGTGTGATCTTCGATCAGTTGGGCGTTCTGGTTTTGGAGTTCGGAGATTTCAGCTGTAAGTTTGGCGTTACTGGTTCGTAGATTGTCTGCGAGACTTGCTAAGCGTTCTTTCTCCCCTCGCAGTTCTTCGAGTTCGGCTCGCTCTATCGTCGAGAGGCCGCTTGAGACTGGTGCGGCAGTTGGGGGAGACAATGGAGCGGCAACTGGTCGTGCCAGAGGTCGTCCGGCAAGGCCTCCTCGTCCCATACCGAATTTTGAGGGCGAAGGTGCTGCGATTTCTTCGTCCCCGTCTGTGCTGGCTGGTGGCGAAATCACGCGCCGAGGACTTGTAAGACCACCAGGCACGGGTTTCTTGAGGCCACCAAGCTTAAGGTTCGCGGGCTGTGCGAGTCCTGGGCGAGCTAGACCGGTCGGTTTGGGTGCGGCTTTTGCGGTCGGCTTCGGTTGAAGGGGTGCAGCGTCCTCCACCGGTGCCGCTGCAGGGGCTGGCTTTCTAGTAGTAGCAGCAGCAGCAGCAGGTTTCTTGGAGCCTCCGAGCACCTTCTTGCCCACCGCTGACGTGCCTTTTGCGGGTGCTGGTGCTGGCTTCGGCTTCTCTTTCGCTTTGACCTGGGCGGTATCAAAAAACTCTTTGATCTTGGCCTTTCGAATTTCATCCAGTCCGTCCAGGTATGGGTTCATGGCACGCTCGCCAATGATCTTCATTGATATTCCTAGGATTTCTGCGCCGCCTGATCTCAGGTTCTCGGTCGATTCTGTTAGCAATTTCGTGCCAGCGTCTGCGAGACGTTTCTGTTCTTCCTTTGATGGTACATCTCTTGTGGTCCGAAGGCACCTCGCCAGAAATTTTATCGATTCCGCCTTGACGTTGGGGTTTTTGTTCTGAAGGAAGCCTAG
This sequence comes from Cladophialophora yegresii CBS 114405, assembly GCF_000585515.1. Lineage (NCBI taxonomy): Eukaryota > Fungi > Ascomycota > Eurotiomycetes > Chaetothyriales > Herpotrichiellaceae > Cladophialophora > Cladophialophora yegresii. Next base: position 755,796 of record NW_006913045.1, read on the forward strand.
GGTCTCTTCGAGACATTCGGTCAGAGACGTCGAAGCAAATACAGCATCGAGACCGGCACCCAACGCATCTGCCACGGACTGTTTCTTCTCCTTGAACCTCTCCATCATTGGCGACATAATGGTGGAACGATATCTGGCAAAGGATTTCCTCAGACCGAGTGCCAGCTTTTCGACGCAGTTGGCTGCCGCAGTGACCACAGCAACGTTGGCATCCTTCATACACTTCGCGAACGCTCTCACTAGATCGTCGAACGGGGCCTCTTTGATTCTTGGGGTGTTGAGAATGTTGAACAGATTGTCAAGGGCATCTTTGCGGTCCTTCCACTTGGTTGAGCTGATCATTTCGTGGAAGTCGGGAGGGATCTTGGAGTAGACATCTACTGGTTCTGCGAGGTCAAAAGGGTTAACTTCTTCCGCCTCCTCTGCCTCCTCGGCTACTTCTTCGCCGTCCTCATGCCCACCCATCGTTGGTGGGGGTGCTGTGGCCAGGGCTACCTGCTGTGATCTTGTCAGGCGTTGCTGTTTCGGTGGCGGCTCTTCCTTGACTTTCTCAAACAACTTCTCTAAATCTTGTTGCTGGACAGGCTTCAATTCACTCCAGAAAATGACCCTCATTGCGTCTTTCAGCCATCTGTACAGCTCGACCGTGAGATTCTGGGCTTCTGCTCGGACGTTCTTGTCGGCATGGCCAAAAACTTTGGGCAGAGCCTTGAGGACCGATTTGGGTTCGACGATCTTGACCCCAAAGTTGTGGAAAATAGCGGTGATTGCGCCGAGGGTCGCAGCGATTATTTTGGGTTGTTTGTGAGAGAGCGCGGGTAGTAGTTCTTCAATAACAGGTTCCGACTTATCAAGTTCCACGTAGAGCAAGATGGCCTCGAGAGCGCTGGCTTTGGCCTGGGGTCTTGTGGACGACAGGCCTTTCTCGTAGATGGGTTGTAGGGTGTGACCTCGCGAAGTCCTGGCGGCTTGAACGCCGCCATATTTCAGAAAGGCGCATAAGGCAGCCAAACCGTCTTGCTGAGCAGCAACATTCGAGTCGCCAGCGGCCGACTTCCACAGGCCTGGATCCTGTAGAAAGGGTCGGAAGGCGGGATCCGCTTCGTCTGGGGTCTTTTCAAACTCTGCAGCGGCAGCTTCATATCCTCCCTTTCTGGCCTTCCAGTTCTTGTGATTGAATCTGTCGACAAGGGGCAGTTTGGAGAAGTCCTCCTCCCCGTCGGCCATGGTGGATGTCGGGGAGAAGATACGGTTGCGGAGGCGAGAGAGGAGGCGAGGACCAGACTTCTCGCTCTTGGGACGCGCAAACGGACTGTCAGAGAACATTAGTCGCGGATCTAGACATGACATTGGGAAAGTATGGGCTTACCGGCTGTTATTGAGCAGGCGTCATGCGCATGAGGTCTTTTGGGGCTGATGGAATCGCGCCTGCGGTCTCTGCGATCTGAAGCGGCGGAGCAGGAGCGTCAGATGAAGGCGACAGGTATGCGACGCGTCAGATTCGATTCTGGGAAGCGATTAGTCTGTAAGGACGTACCGACGACGTGAGTTTGTTTGTGGTTGTGATTGTTGGAGAAGGCGGCAGTGAAAGTTGCGATATAAACAATTGTCTTGGGCCTATGACAACAACAGACTCCATGGTCACTCCTGTACCCTCGCTCTTCCACACTGCTCGCTGCCGGTTCTCTCCCTCACCTTTTCGCACCTCTCCTAATGTGCTTCTACTCTCCGTCGTCAATCACTACCCCCTGTATTCAGTTGGCAGGCCATTGTACGAGTCACAAGGGCTGTTTACACACCGTATGCGAGTCAGGCGGGCCTGCGGATGCCCGACATGAGCCAGTTATTGACCTCTCGTCAAGCAGAGGAGCTGTAGGTCTGCTCCAGTGGGTTTGGTCTCGAGCAGTGACTAACTTGCCTTCTGTCAGGCACAAGTCCATGATCTCCTACTTACTGTCCATTGGCATGACAGAAAGTGCCAATGCGGTGCGTCGGGAATGCAACTTGACCGACACATTTGACGATGCCACGGCCAAAAAGTACGAGACCCTCCTCGAGAAAAAATGGACGTCGGTGGTCCGACTGCAGAAGAAGATCATGGACCTCGAAGCAAAGAACGCAGCCCTTCAGCAAGAGATCGATTCTGCTACTCCGCTGTCGTCCTCCCGAAAAGTTGACCCCCAGACATGGCTTCCCAAAGCACCCGCCAGACACACGCTACAAGGCCATCGTCTGCCCGTTACTTCAGTGGCATTCCACCCGGTTTTCTCCTCACTTGCTTCCGCCTCAGAAGACTCAACCATAAAGATATGGGATTGGGAACTAGGCGAATTGGAGCGCACACTGAAAGGGCATACCAAAGCAGTGCTGGACGTCGACTTTGGCGGTCCCCGTGGAGGCACGCTGCTGGCCAGCTGTAGTAGCGACCTTACTATTCGGCTGTGGGATCCCAGCGACGAGTACAAGAACATTCGGACGTTACCAGGTCACGATCATTCCATATCCTCTATTCGTTTCATACCTTCCGGCGCGGCAGGCGCTCCGTTGTCCGGGAACACCCTGGTGTCCGCATCCAGAGATAAAACGCTGAGGATATGGGACGTAACGACAGGATACTGCTTGAAGACACTCAAGGGTCACACTGAATGGGTCAGAGCAGTTGTGCCGTCGATAGATGGCAGGTGGTTGCTGAGCGCTGGCAACGACAATGTTCCGCGCTTATGGGACGCGAGCTCAGGAGAAGTCAAGATCACATTTCTCGGCCATGAACACGTCGTCGAATGTGTGGCTTTTGCCCCTGGATCCTCGTACGTCCATCTAGCGACCATTGCTGGCTACAAGAAGCCTCCCCCGACAAGCAGCAGCGGCGAATTCTTAGCAACGGGCGGCAGAGACAAGGTCATCAAAATCTGGGACAACCGGGGAACATGCCACAGGACCCTAGTCGGCCATGACAACTGGATTCGTGGTCTTGTCTTTCACCCGGCAGGACGCTACCTCCTGTCAATCTCAGACGACAAGACAATTCGGTGCTGGGATCTATCACAGGAGTGCAAATGTGTCAAGGTGGTTGACGACGCCCATCAACATTTCATCAGCAGCATCAGGTGGGCCCCTGACGTTCCAGTGCAAGCACCGGTGAATGGAGAATCCAATGGGATCACCAATGGCGTAAAGAAGGAGGACAGTGGCGGAGGTGGCAAGGTGCGCTGTGTCATTGCTACGGCCAGCGTTGACCTGAACGTCCGCATCTTTGCCGGGTAAATAACAGGCGGCGTGCGGGTGGCAGGTTCCGTCTTGTTTTGAATCGTTCGAAGCAAAATGCATCTTGATGGTCTTGGATGATAGACAAAATGACGTGAGCATGAATGTATGAGTATGAGCGACGAGAATATGAAATATGCGAATTCGTGACACGGCTTTTTAATCTGAAGACTACGCATTTTGAAATACCACAGAGAAGCCTCTTGATGCTTGCCTGTGATCTCTCCCATGGCAACCGCGTACAATCCCACCGCCATCTAGCTCCCGTCGGCTGGCAAGAAGCCGTTTCTTGACGGCACAAACCAAGCCGGGGGACTTTTTGATTCAGTCATTATCATGTGGTTGCTTGGAGCCAGTAAATATCACCGTCTTACGGAGTATTGGGCCTTACATAATACGAGGCGCCAATTCTTTCCTCGTCAGCCAAAACTCACACGAGCGTCATCTCCATCTGGCACGAGTGTCTGAGTTTACTGAAATGCATCTCAGGTCATCGTGGCATATGTACACATGGTTTCCTCATCTAGTCAATTTCAAACCCGCCTGACTGACAATTCCCAACCGTGGCCTAGCCACTGATCAAACTGACCTTGAGCGCAGTGAAACGGTGCCTTGAGCGTTCAGCCTCCACGACGACTCCACCGCACCGACACTAGATGAACTCATTCTTTGTCTCCTCGACGCTCCTCTGCATTCCTCAGCTTATTGTTTCGGGTGCACGGTGATTGGTGACGCATTTTCCCGCATTGGGACCATCTGCGAACAAAGCAAACCGAAACGGCCCTCGCTGTCCCCAGCCTCGCATGTTGCCTCATCGCCATGGCTACTGACTATGCTTCCCGTCACAGACTCAACCTGCAGAGACAAAGAAGCAGAAAAGGTGGCGCGCGTATGGTAAGTGCTCTCTTTGATGCTGTACAAAGACTGATGGCTCTCCCACCTTCTATTCGCCCTCGTCCTTCATGACAAGAGGTCGCACGGCCATGGTTCAAAGCATTCCTTTCTTTGCGCTATGACTTCGGCCTCCAGCGACTCTCGTCTTCCCAACCTTCCAGCATGGTACCGCTTGTTGCCCAAGCCTGCGGCTGAGCGCTATCCCGCGTTGCGTCGTACCTCGTCCCTTTCACAGCATCATTTGTTCCATGACCGATCTCAAGATCAAGATTCTGCTGGCGACGATGGTCTTCCAAAGCACAAAGACCACGTGTCTGCCTCCAGGGGCTCCAGGTCTACCGCTGCTACCTCACAAGAGTATATAGGAGAATTGCAGATACCTGCAAATGGTCATTCTGGCTCGGCTTCCCCACCCGTTCGAGAACGCTCCCTGGAAATGGCGGAAGCCCGTTCTGAACCACCTGTTGGAAGGAGTAATTCCAATCCCAAAGAGAATCTGTGCCTGTGTCCGGCCAGCCCAAAGATACCAAGACCGCGAAATTGTGAGGCCGCCTGCATAATCGCGATGCGGGAAGACGCTGATGACCCATAGCCTTCATATTATTCCGCCAACATCAACAGTCCAGTATCATTGCCCAGAACCCAGGAATTCCGAATCCGGAAGTATCAAAGATTATTGGCGAACAATGGCGTGGTCTGTCCGCTGAGGCCAAAGAGGAATGGAACCTGCTTGCGGAAGTACGTGGGAATAAAGATTACTATCATTAACCACCACATAAAGATCTTTGTATGCTGACTTCTCTCCTTCTTCAGGAAGAGAAAGCCCGGCATCAACAACAGTACCCAGGTTATCGCTATCATCCACGACGCAACGGCCGGGTCAGCAACCATTCGTCTGTGTCTGGTCCCTCGTCCGCCGAACCCCAAGAGCCTTGCGCAAAGTGTGGCGGGAAGCCAATAAATTATTACAACAACCCAACGCCAGTTTATATACCACCAGCCTCCACCGCGCAGCAAACCATGGCTGTTAATGTCCCTGCGAAGCGCGGCTACGTCGTCAGTGCTGGACCACCAGGTCAGCGGATCTCGCCGGAGCATGCCGGCTTCCAGAGAGTCGATCCCCGATTGGTATACACCATTCCGCCTGCGGGCCAAACCCTACCTACTCCTCCATCCGCCGAATCCCAAGATGCCAAGAGACGTCGCTTGGGCAATGGTGTCTACGTCCCTGCCCGAGAAGTCTACCCTGAAGCGACGTACTCATATCTCCATTCCCCTACAAGCAATGGTGCATATGTCCGTCAGGAGGTCCTGCATCCGTCACATATCCAGCATGTCCAGGTTGCCAAACCACAGATGGTATCCCCCCCTCGAGCGTATCCTCGGCCTCCAGCACTCCAACCTATCCGTCCACCGCATCCACATCAGAGAAACCGGTCGAGCGTGGCTTTGCCTCCTATTGAAACGTTGGTATCGCAGACGCCTACTAAAGCATCCATGGCACAGGTCCAAAGCTCGGGAGTTGAGGCCATGATCATGTCTATACCAGTGCTGAACAAGATCAAAGTCCTGTCTCAGCTGTCTGGGCCGCTGCCGCCTCCTGGTATCACTTCTCCGAAGCCCGAGGTGCGCGGAGCTATCATTGCTGTGGACGGCCTGGATGCAACCAGCGTCAACAGCATGACCAATTCCTTGACTGAACAGTTGGAAAAGGAGGGCAAGTTCGCAGTCAAGATTTTCGATGGTCCAGACCCTTATACTCTCCTTCATGAGGCCAGGACGGGCGTTGAAGGACAGAAGAGGGGGACCGACGCATATCTGAAACTTATGACACGGTGGCACGAAGTGAACCAAGAGATAGTCGAGTATATCACTTCGAGAGCAGGCCGTGGACCGGTCACCACGGTCAACAACACCCGTACCAACCGTCGTATGAGTGGAGTCGAAGAGCACCATCGACCTTCAGAATCACCAGACATGCTCATGCGAAGTGATGCACCACGACAGTCAGACCCGAGCAGAGACACCGAGGCAGACAACCTCGACTCAGCTGTTTCTCCAAAGACACCCTTCGTCAGAGCTGCAGACCCTTCCGCCATGTCACCTCCCTCCAACTCGACGTCGTACAAGGGCAGAAGTCTAAGCACTCCAGGGTTTTGGACAAGCAACGAGCCCACTTCCTCCGGCCTTGATACTCGTCCACCAGCTTCCTCATATGCGCGACCTCCGAACTCGAAACGCATTCCTCCTCCTCCACCCACACCGCCGCCGGCTTCGACCTTGCCTTCTGAAGCCTCGACGTCGAAACCACTGTCGCATACCTCATTTGGGATGGCTGCGCCCGTCGGTATAACCACCGGCAACTTACCTTCGCCACATCCCGCCGCATCCAACACCATCAACAGCCCAGCTAGCACGGCCATCCCCATAGCCATTGTGCCACACTTTCAACTCACGACTGTGGACGCCAGCTCAATCAGCATGCCCATCCACGACAGTTTCTCCCCACCAGCTCATTGGCAATGGTTCGCCACCATGTGGAGAGGTAGTGTTGGACCAGACATAACTATTGTCATTCGTGGTGTAGATGAAGAGCCAGCTGAGGGTTCAGATGTCAGTAAACCGGCCTCTCTTCCAGGTATTTCCGGTGTCGCGAATGCAGCCACTCCCAATGCGAGAGAACGAGTTCCCAGCGTGGCATCAAGTCAATCACATAGTGGCGGGACGGGAGTGGAGATTCGGTTGCATGATTCGAGAACGGTCATTGTCAAGACGGGGATTGTGGGTTCAGCCATTTCGACGCCTGGGCGGGTCGGCAGTGAGGAGAAATCGCAAAGCAAGGAAACGACACCAGCCCAGCAGGCCAAGGAGGTGGAAAACTGGCAGAAGGCGAAGAGACGGGTCGGGTTTGAGGTCGAGGAGTTCTTGAGACGATAGATGTCTTGGCTTTGCGCGTACTGTAGAGTCTTGACTCGGGGATGCAGATAGAACAGCAGCTACCTCGGAGAGATTGAGGCTCGACCATTGTCGCAGACAAACATTCTATTCTACGACAAGATGCTGTTACAGCCTGGCTCTAATCTCGGGCATCTGTACATTCTCCTCTTCCAATTCCACTAATAAAGTCCCTTCAGCAACGTCGTCGCCCTCCTCGTTTTCTAGCTTAATTGCCCACTTGACGACACCTGCCCTGGGACTTCTGACTTCCAACTCCATCTTCATCTGCTTGACAAATGCTATCACTTCGTTCTCTCTGACCTCATCCCCTTCCTCGACCAGAACCTCGACCAGCTTCCCACTCATGGGTAGTATAATATGTGTTTTGTTGCCGGGGTCGCCCCTTCTGTGAGTTGATGCAGTGGCGTCTGCAGAGGCCGTCGTGCTGTTGAGTGTCATCTTGTAGCTTTGAGGCTGTTGGCCCGGCACGGTGTACGAGACGTCGGCGATTAGGGCGTCCGGGAATTCATTGCGCGTGACCCGTTCAATGGCGAGATGATGCGCCGGCGGCTTCGCTGTTTCCGGCGACGTGGTCCTGGGGTCTTCTAGCACCACGGTCCAAGCGTCACCTTTCCTGAAGGGCGCGGCCGAGGGAGCACTGGCCGGTGCGCGGCTGCTGCTACCCAGTGATAGTGTCGGTATGGAGGAATCGAGCCTGTCGGTTGTGCTGGCCAGTTGTTCACCCGACTGGACGAGGCCCTCCAGGTTCGTTTCTAGCCACCTTGTATCGGCTTCGCCTGATGCAAAGGTGTTGTCTGTTAGGATAGCCTTGAGGAGGTTCAAGTTCGTCTTGACCCCCACGACCTTTGTCTCTTCCAGGGCTCGTCGCGCTTTCACGACACAGTCACCGAACGTCGAGGAAGTGATGATGATCTTGGCCATCATGTTGTCAAAGTCTGATCCCACGACGCCTCCGCGCGAGAGGTGGCTGTCCACCCTGACTCCGTTGCCCGTGGGCAACTGCACGTCTGTGACCTTCCCGATGCTTAGAGAGAACCCTGACAGCGGATCTTCGGCACACAGTCTCAGCTGGATCGAGGCCGAGTGTGGTGGTGCCTGGTCCGCGTTTCCAGACGGAATCCCCTGAAGGTCCTGCCTCCCCTGAGCCAATAGCAGCTGTTCCTTGACCAGATCCACTCCCGTGATGCATTCGGTGATGGTGTGTTCGACCTGCAGTCGCGGGTTGATCTCCAAGAAGAAGAACTTGCCCTGATGGACGTTGACCAGGTACTCCCAGGTGCCGAGGCCCAAGTATTCCAGCCGCGTGGCCATCCTCACGGCCGAGTCGATGACCTGGGCGACGACAGTCCGGTCTGCAACAGGCGCAGGGGCGACTTCGACGATCTTCTGAAACCGCCGCTGGACACTGCAGTCTCGTTCCCAGAGATGCTTGACTCCACCCTTTCCATTCCCGATGATCTGGATCTCAATGTGCTTGTACCCATCCACGGCGGCCTGCTCTGCAAAGACCAGCCGACTGGGCGATTCACTGACGCATCTCTGTACGGCATTCTCGAGCGCGTCCTCGCTCCTGACGAGTCGAATCCCCCGGCCTCCGCCGCCATCCACGGCCTTGATCATCAAGGGGTAGCCGACCTGCCCTGCAAACCTCCTGACGTCTTGCACGCTGCCCGTCGGCTGGTCCATCGCGCGGAGGACAGGCACGCCACACTCGGCCGCGAGGGACTTAGCCATCAGCTTGTCCCCCGTGCGTTGGAGCACCTCCCACCCAGGTCCCACCACCATACAGCCCGCCTCTGTCCACATCCGCCGCGAAAATTCGGCACTCTCACTGAGAAAGCCGTATCCGGGGTGCACGGCGTCGATGTGGTTCTGCTTCACCACGCCGATCAGGTAGTCGATGTTCATGTATGATGCCGGGCTGGGCGCCTTGATTGCATGGTGTGGTCGCCCAAGGGTGACATGTGTGCTGTCATTGTCCGTGTAGAGCGCGAACGTTGTCGGCGGGTTGGGCAGTTCGTGGCACGACTGCAGTATCCGAATGGCTATCTCGCCACGGTTGGCGATCAGGATGCGGGTGATGGGTCGTTGGGGCGGTGCTGATGGCATTGTCCTGCGGAGCGTAGCGTCGCGGAGCAGTTACAGTATCTATTCCCTGTGCCCCTATGCGAGGCAACTTCTAGTTATGAAGCCAGCACTGCCGCGCGAGACCCTCTTGACTATATCAGCGGAAACGAAGCGAAAGAGAGATGACTGTCTACCCTGTCTACAGTGCCTCGATGATACAGTGACGAGCCGAACGTACGATGCATTCTCCGGCTAACGTCGAGACGCGGGCCACTCGAACCCCGGGTATGTACACCCCCTCAGCCGAGGCTGTTCTCCGGATTCCGCAGAATGTGGAGGGAACCGAGGATTAGCCTCTTGCCAGGGCCTTGCCATGCCTTTCAACCTCCCCGATCCAGCTCCAGATGTTGTGCTTTTCTTTGTATGGATTGACGTGCGACGGGTATCCGGTAGGCCGCCAGGATCCTAAGGAAGAGCCCAACAACGTCGAACGAGCGGAGCTGAGAGGGAGCTGCCTAAGAATCAGACTGCTCGGTTGACCATTCTTGCTTCAGCATTGGCGTCCGTCGACATACGCCGTACATGAGCAATATCAAAGCTAAAGTCCTCACCATCTGGAACAGCATGAGTTCGAAAAAGCGCGATGCCTCGTCATGGGGCGTCGGGGTCGATGACTCTGAAGGACAGGCACAGGTCTCAACCATCAACGATCCGGTCTACTCTCAGCCCACGAGCGCGCCACCTCAACCTCAACGCCAACCGGGTTCTCGCAAGTCGTATACAAGGCCCGCTACTGGCTCTGGAAGTGCCCCCGGTCGTGATGACCCTGTCTACTCACAGGCGCCCATCGGAGGCCCGGACGGTCAAGAAGGCCAGCCTACACCTACGAGCCGGATCAACGACCCAGTATATGGTCAGCCTGTCGAGGCAGAGGCCAAGCCTCGTCAAATAGCACCTGACCAGGGCAAAGGACAGGTAGACGCGGCGAACGACCCAGTCTATTCGCAGCCTCAGCCTCGGCCTCGGCCTCAAGCGGCGAAAGCGACGGTCAATGATCCTGTGTATGCACAACCTCAACCCGTACCATCTGCCTCGGGCTCAGCCGATCCAGGCCCAGGACAAGGCAAGATCTCGGCAGCCGACGACCCGGTCTACTCACATTCCGCCAGCCGCAGTGGCAGTGCACAACCCACGACCGTCGCAGACCCCGTGTATGGACAACAGGTACCATCTCTACCTTCGTCCGCGCCTAGTCAGCGCGCTCCCAGTCCAGGGCAAGGCACCATCCCCCCTGCAGACGACCCAGTATACTCGCAATCTAGTGGTAATAGCCCACAAACCAAGACCGTCGCCGATCCCGTGTACGGACAACAGGTACCACCTCCATCCGTATCCGCGCCTGGTCAGCGCGCTCCACCCGGTCCAGAGAAAGCCAGCATCGCCCCAGCAGACGACCCGGTATACTCACAATCCAGTGGTAGTCTTCTACAACCCAATACTGTCGCGGACCCCGTGTACGGACAGCAGGTGCCACCTCCACCCACGCCTGATCAACGTGCTCCCAACCCAGGGCAAGGCAGCATCCCCGCGGCAGACGACCCAGTATACTCGCAGTCGATGTCCACACCAGCGAAGGACAGCATCCCGCCAGCAGACGATCCAGTCTACTCGCAATCGACGGGGAGCACCGCCTCGAGCCGTCTCTCGCAGCTGACATGGCAAATCTCTCCACCGCAAAGCGAAAGCGTGGCACAACCCAACACAAAACGACCACGCAAGGCCAACAAGAAGAAAAACTCCTCCGACCTCTCATCTTCTTTACCCGCCGACTACAGCGACATCCTCAACCACCTCTCCACGCTCCGCCGGATCGCACAAACACCCGACCTCACGTCGCGCGGCTACCAGCGCCAAAAGACCAGCGGCAAGCTGTGGTCGCGCGAACGCATCGCGCAGCTCCTCGACCCGGACACGTGGCGCGAGGTCGGCTCCGTGACGGGCACGGTCGAGTGGGAGCGCGACGCCCACAACCCACAGCTCGAGCACGTGCGGGCCTTTACCCCGTCCAACAACCCGCAGGGGTTCGGGCGCGTGACGGACGTGGCCACAGGGGTCAAGCGCACCATCTACCTGACCAGCGACGACTTCAGCATCCGCAGCGGGCACGCGGACGGGTCCGTGGCCATCAAGACGCTGTACGGCGAGAAGTTGGCCCTCCGGTTGAAAACACCGGTGGTCAAGCTGGTCGACGGCTCCTCCGGCGGCGGGAGCGTCAGCACCATCATGACGAACGGGTACAGCTACATGCCGCATGTGACCATCCTCAGGACTGTCGTGAAGCAACTCAACATGGGCATCCCCAATTTAGGCGCTGTGCTGGGGCCGGCCATCGGTCTGGGCGCCGCGCGCGTCGTGAGCACGCATTTCAGCGTCATGGCCGGCGACATTGGGAGCTTGTTCAACGCTGGTCCCAAAGTCGTCGAGGGCGCCACGTTCGAGGAGGGTCTCTCGTTCGCGGACCTCGGCGGGCCAAACGTGCACTGCACCAACGGGACGATCGACAACTTGGCGGCCAACGAGGAGGGGTGTTTCCGCCAGATTAGGACCGTGCTGGGCTACTTGCCGCGGTGTGGCCAGTTCGAGGCGCCCCCCTGCGTGTTGCCGTGCGCGGATCCGGTGGACCGCGAGGATGTGGGACTCAGGTCCGTCGTCCCGCGCAAGAAGAGCAGGTCGTATAATCCATACACCATCATCGAGTCGGTCGTCGACAGGGGCTCGTGGTTCGAGATTGGTGGCCTTTGGGGACGGACTGGCATTACGGGCCTCGCCAGGCTGGGTGGGCGGCCTGTTGGCATTTTGAGTCTCAATTGCGAGGTCAACAGTGGGGCGTTGGACGCCATGGGAAGCCAGAAGTTGATGAAGATGTTGAAGTTTTGCGATGTGTTCAATCTGCCGGTTGTGCAATTTGTGGATGTTCGTAAGTTGTCACCGCTCTCCTGTCCTTTCACCTATCTTCCTATGCTAAGTCTCGGTTGTTACCCCCCTGCTATATTATTATGCTATCTGCTAGATACGGCATGTTGTACTGACTTGTTCCAGCCGGCTACGCTATTGGCACCGTCGCCGAACGCACGGCCACCATGAAATGGGGCGTCGAACTTGGCAAGGCGTACTACAGCACCACGACGCCCATCTTCAGCGTCATCACTCGGCGCGTGTACGGCGTGGCCGGCGGAATTATGCTCGACAGCCGCGAGCCGTGGATGCGCGTTGCTTGGCCGTCGGGGAACTGGGGCTCGTTGCCTCTTGACGGGGGCATCGAGGTCGGGCATCGCCATGAGCTGAAGCAGATTGGGGAGAAAGAGGGCCCCGAGGCCGTCAAGAGACGGTACAAGGAGTTGGAGGACGAGTATATCCGGTTGATGAACCCGGTGAGGACCGCCACGGTCTTCAATGTCGAGGAGATTGTCGACCCAAAGGACACGCGGAGCATTTGCTGCCGGTGGGTCAAGCAGATGTACGGCCTGCCGATGAAAGAGAGGTTGGCGGATCGCGCGAGTGGAAAGATCCATGCTGTCTTTACCTGATTTTAGACAGGCCATACCAGTGCTGGGAGCGATCGTGTTTCTCACTGCCAGATAGGCATAAGGGAAGGCCTGTGTCAAGCTTGGACATATACGACGGCCCTCGTGTGCCAGGAGTGGATCTGCGCTTTCGGTTTGCCGTGTATTTCCTCCTTCTCTGCGACTCCCCTGGGCAATTTGTCTGCAATGCTGCGGTGGCTTTCCACCCATATCGGACGGGGACGGTCACTCCTTCTGTTCCTCCTTCTCGTTTTCCATTTGGAGCTCCTCTAGCCCGGTCGGAGCTTCCTTGAGCTCCTTGGTACTGGCAATACCTTGCAACGTCAGATACACGTCCGTGCCCCATCCGTACATACTCTGCACAGCAATGCCACCGCCAAAATACTCGGCATAGGCTCTCGACAGGGGTAACCCATAGCCCAACCCTGCGATGGAGGACTGATCTGCTTCAGTACTCGATAGGACGCCTAGACCGGCGTCGTCTTCGCTGCCGAGGCTGTCACTGGTGGCCGCGGCGGCTTCCTCATTGTTGAAGGTGGTGAAACTATAGGACCAGATGTTGGGGAGAGCTTCGGGTGGGATGCCTCCTCCGCGGTCACGTATCCGCAACGTTATACACGGGACTGCCGAATGGAGCGGCCCCATGGGATCATCGGCGTCCGAGCAATACTCCTCCAATCCTTCCTGTGAGAAGTCATACGAGTTCTCCTTGCTCACCGACATTTTCTTTAGAGATTCGAGCTTCGTGATGGCGACGTCCGGCGCAGAAGCGATCGTGATCTCGATCGCTTCCTTCTCATTGCCACTCTCAATAGTCGCGCGGAACGCGTTCTTCAACAGCTCTGTGATGATGTACTCTAGATGCATAGGAATGTGCGCAAACTCCGCGGCCTGGTCTCCCTGTATCACTAGCGAGGGACGTACCCCGTACTTGTATTCGCATACCTCGGCTACAAACCCTTCACAGCGGCGGACGATGTCTGCGGGTTTGACGGCGAGGTCGATGACTCCGACGTGGGTGGGGTCAGGTTTCTCCTTGATAGCATCGGCCGTTGACGCCATGTGCAAGGCAAGGTGCTGCTCAGCTAGCAGCCTTGTGCCGATGCGGGCACGCAAATGCTGGTCTAGGAACCGGGTGACTTCAGCGGGCTCGATGTATTTTCGACACTGCAAAAATCCCTGTGCAAGGGTAGGAATAGTGTTCGAATGTGTCCGGACGAGATCCGCCATAGCATCTGTGAATTTCCTCTCATCTTCAATCGTCTCGATTGGCTTCTTGTAGAACGGCTCGAGCGTTGAGAGGGAGTGGAGGTAGTTGTTGTATATCTTGGAGACATTGGGATTCGAAACCACTATGAAGGGAAGATTCCGGAGTGCTTGAATGCGATGTGCGAGGCGGGCTGGAAGGAGCGACAAGGTGAAGTTCGCGGACGAGAGGAGCGCGGCGTCTCGAAGCGGTGGCTTGCCATGTCTGGTCAGTGTCAGTCACGGTGTGCTAAATATGGCATGCTTCTCATGGTACGTACTTGACTAGATCTGCCAGAGTCAGTGGACGGCGAGGCTTCGCTGCTAGCCGGTATATCTCCTCGTCCGATATAGTGGCCTTGCTGGGAGGATGGGACCACTCGTTGTCAGGAGGAAATGGTTGTTGTTCGGCCCCCTCTGTTGACGCCCATCTTCGCGGGGAAAAGGACAGGCGAACAGCTCGCTGTCGCAGGGCGGTTTTCAACATGGTGCACGTCTCATCGAGGCAGGCTGCATTGCTTGGGTACGACCACAGCTTGAGAGCAGATCTACTGACAACACACGACAAAACAGCACTATCTTATCGCCGATCTAACACACTACTAGCAACGGCGCCAGTTCGGTGGTATGACGCATTTCGTTCCATTCTCCGCATTTCGAGGGGAAGCGGAGGAGAAACGGACGCAGCAGGCCAGCCTCATAGCCAAGGGCGAGAGGGCAAACCATTCCCCTTTGGCGTAAGCACCCAATAGTCTGTTTCATTATCACTCTGACATCTCTACGGAGACGAGGTACCAACTTATGCTCATCCACTACCGCTGGCAGCAACACCAGCGTAGCCCGAGAATTCTGCCTTCTCTTCCATGATCAACGGAATCTCGTCCTCGACAAGTGACTCCATCAACCGTTTCTCTTTGGGCTCCCATCCCAGCTGCCTCAGTCTGTTTGCTCTACTCCGCGAATTGGACCCAACCACCCAAGCTGTATATTTCCCAAACAGATCGTCGAAATCACTTTCAGGAATCTCCTTGGGTTCGTAGGATTTTATCTTCCCAGCGTCGTAGAGGACTTTGCCGATCACAGCGACTGCGTCCTTCCAGGCGAACTCATACCCGTTTTCGCAGAAGAAGTAAGGGTTTTCGAGAACTTTGGAGGCGTCAGTGCTCTCGAGCCAGTGAAGGAGGGTTACATAGCCGCGAGCTAGATCTTTAACATGAATCTCTGACCACAATGATTCACCCTTTCCAACATGGCCGGCATACCCATGCTTTATCGCGAAGCGTGCTAGGGTCGGCAGCTGGATCGACAGCCGTTTATACTGGTGGTTCGCGCCATATATCAACGGTGGGATCATGATGGCCAACTTTGCTTTCGTGCCGAGTTTCTGGCGTGCGCGGACGATCGCTAGGTCGATTAGGCGATGCGAGGCAGAGTCCGGCAGGGCGTCGATATCCTCTGGCTTGTCGTCGTGGTAGATCTTGTCACCTTTGTAGTTGCCCTTCGCGTCATCACTGAGCATGGAAGTGCCGCTTGTGTGGATAAATATCGTGGATTTGCCTTGGCTGGCTCGTTGTTCGATCCCAGCGATGACAGCCTCTACCGATGGCAAATGGTCCGCCGTGGCAGTATGGAAGACGATATCGCTTGCGACGGTCTGGTTGACAATCGTATCTTTGTCGTCGAGATTGCCGAGGACAGTTTTGGCGCCAGAACGTTGAAGCTCGGCTGCGTAGGATTCCCGCCGAGTAAGGGTTGTGACTGTGTATCCTTCGCCAAGGAGAACATCGAGGACCTCGCGGCCGATGAATCCGGGTCCAATGAGAAAGACGTCTTTTCCCGATGCTGCCATGGTGATGAGAAGGTAATTTGAATATCTCGAATGTGCTTAATGGAAAATCTGTGATAGAAACAAGAGTTATGTCCTCACGCCGATTTACAAGCCGTCTCCTGGCAGGCAAGTTTATATCTCTTTCGTCATTGACTGAATACCAGGTATGTCGACTCCAACCACTCTCCATTGTGAGGCCCCTCAGTGGGGTCGCATGTCCGGGGTGATTTCTCCTGTCGGGTACATGATCTTCCCTCTCTTTCTGTGTCTCTGTCTATAAAACAGTGCCCATAGTCCGAGAATCGATCTCGGACCACCAAATCCCCGTTGAAATGCTACATGGTTAGAAATGCGAGGCGCTGTGGGGGAAAAGCTGAAAGCACAATGGAAAACTTCAGTCGCAAGAAGCAACCTTCAGGTGATAATCGACTGTAATTGGATGGATCGAAAGCCATAATACCAATCTGGCTGGCGTTGACTTCCAGGTTGGTAGGTGCTTGATCAGGCCATATATCATGACTGCACGGAGTACACTTTCAAAATACACCACATCTGCTGCTGCGTTAGCGAGGCGGCCTTCCTTTATGGGTGTGATCTTGTGTTGACGTACCGACAGAGGCAAGTTATTCGGCAGTAGCCCTCTCTATTCTACAGTAAATCGCCCTTGACCGCATTACTCTGAGCATGTGAACTTACCGTGGGGTCTTGAAGCTTCAAGAATATCTCGGGACGCCTCTTTTTCAGCAAGTGAAAACATCCTTTTTGTAGAATCAGATAGATCGACCGCGCTTCCATTCGCCGCAGAGACAAGTCGCCTTATTGCGTATCCGCTCACCGCGAATATATTCAGCTGAATTGAGCTTCAAGTCACAACCAACATATTGCAAATTCAGTTACTTTCCGCATTCTTGATCGGTAAATTCGATGTAGAGAAGAATTTGATGATGGGCGAGCATTGCGAATTGAAGGGCGCATTTGCGCAGTGGCCGTCTGTCTCTGGAGTTGCATACCATTGTGGTAGGATCGATGTAGAATCAGAGGAGCATAACAAGGCCAGTCTTCTCGTCTCGTTCAAGAGAGACTAAAGAGAGTTCGGAGGCGGCGTGCGGCGGAGTCTCGCACGTGATCCTAACTGGAACTGATGTTCATCGCTACTTCACGGTCCGTTATTCTTGTCCCTCACCTCAATCAAATACTAAGAGCCAAACTGGTTCCAGGCTGTTCCGGAAACTGGAAGTCATGTCAAGGTAGCTCTTGTGGAAAGTTGCCACCAAGATGGCACTGCCTCTTCCTGGCTCACCCTCGTCGTCATGGGCCCTGTTCGCTGAACGTCTCAAGCACACCTTCAGTGGTGCCTCTCCACGAGTATGCATTGCTTTCTGGCTCTTTGGTAAGTTGCATCCTGATCTTTTAGGGACAAAGTTACGAGTGTGCTCTATTCCTCCAGTCCCTTGGCCATTGATACTGACTGTGAGCAGGATTGATCAATAACGTCCTCTATGTGATTATTCTCTCCGCTGCGCTTGACCTGGTCGGGCCTGATGTGCCTAAAGGAGTTGTACTCCTCGCCGACGTGATTCCCTCGTTCGGCGTCAAGCTATGCGCACCGTACTTCATCCACGTCGTCCCCTACTCGGCGCGAATCTTGGTCTTTGTGGCATTGAGTGCCGCGGGAATGCTCCTGATTGCGCTCACGCCAGGTTACACGGATGGTGGAACAATCACAACGAAGCTGGCTGGGGTAGTGTTGGCGTCGTTGAGCAGTGGTGGAGGCGAATTGAGCTTCCTGGGTCTGGTTCACTATTATGGTCCATTCAGTCTCGCCGCATGGGGAAGTGGAACAGGTGGCGCAGGTCTGATAGGAGCTGGCGCATATGCGTTGGCTACTACGACGCTTGGCTTCAGTGTCAACACCACCTTGCTGGCTTCCGCCTGCCTGCCCGCAGTAATGCTGTTCTCCTTCTTCCTGGTTCTTCCTTTGGAGCCCCTTCGATTGCACTCCAGGACCCAGGACGATGACGATTCTCTTCTCAGAGACGACGACAATGAGCAAAGGGAGGGGCTGCTTTCCCCCACGGGTAGCCCGATGCCGGCCTTTGCAGGAAAGCCTCAGACGTCTGGTTCGTCATTGTTTCGGCGCAACTTGGCTCGAGCTAGAGGATTGTTCCTCCCATACATGCTCCCCTTGCTCCTGGTCTACATCGCCGAGTACACCATTAACCAGGGCGTCTCGCCAACTCTTCTTTTTCCCCTTGCGCAAAGCCCGTTCAAGCATTTCCGGGCTTTTTATCCCACCTACAATGCAATCTACCAAGCAGGTGTCTTCATTTCACGGTCGTCGACGCCATTCCTGCGCATTCACAATCTATACCTGCCGTCATTCTTACAGGTGGTCAACTTGGTTGCGTTGACGCTCCATGCGCTATTCAACTTCATTCCGAGTGTATACGTCGTCTTTGCCATCATCTTTTGGGAAGGGTTGCTGGGGGGTCTGGTCTATGTGAACACTTTTGCAGAGATAAGCGACAACGTACCAAAGGAAGACCGGGAGTTTTCTCTATCTGCGACCACGGTGAGTGATTCTGGTGGGATTTGTATCGCAGGGTTTCTCGGCATGGCGTTCGAGGTCTGGTTATGTAACTGGCAAGTTCGCCATGGAAGGGACTATTGTAAGAAATTGTGACACAAGGTCAGCCGCATTAGACTTCCGTCAGACCGGGACTACTGGTGGAACTGATTGAAGTATGATTATTTTACGGAGCTTGAAAGCGGTGCCACGATATCCCTGCCACGCAGGAAGAACGATCCGGACCAGGGTCTATCGTCATCGTGTTTATCATCGTACCGATCTATATGCACCAGGACGAAGTTCTGTGATAGACATGCAAGTGGTGCGAGGCGCGAGATGCCCGCAATGGAATTTCCACCTCACCGCCAATGGAGGTTCTTTGGGGATATATCTACTCGGGGGGTTGCCCTTCGGTGGCGTGTCATGCACGTCCCCTGCGAACCCTTGTTTTGTCAGCGTGCAGATGACGGGAGGAGAAGGTAGCAACTGGCAACAAACCCAATCATAGCAGCGGCACTGAACGGAAGTGGTCGCAGTCGCAGTCGCAAAAAGTCACCAGAACTACTGTAGCATGACCGCAGCTCGACAACGAGCTCATCGTGTCAAGAAGCCGTTCGCAAAACGATGATTTTCAGAAGCCTCACAAAGAGACTTCCCATGTCACAAGCTCGCAACGCGAAAGCCTTGATCCTTGCACACTGACCTCGGGCCCCAGCAAAGCCATGTCAGGGCCCAGAACCGTTCGGAAAAGAAACGTCATTGGCAAGCTGCGGCTCTCCTGTGGCGGGCAGGCGCCCGTTCAAGCAGTGTTTAGCCCTGGAAGCTTTTAGCTAACGAGCAGAAGCATCCACAGCAGGCTACTTTAGACGCCATCGCGATCATTGTGCCTCTGCTTCCTCCAGTGGAGAAAACTTCGACCTGCAGCTGAGCTCGGATCCCTGTTTTGGTGGATGAGCCAGCCTTTCAGAGAGCATTCTTCACTGGTGGGAGGGTGGTGATGACAGGCGTCACCTTGGACTCGTCCCAGCACGCATCGTGCTCGGGCAGTACACAGTAACAGCTCCATTTGATGCTGCTGTTCCTGCTTGGCTGGTGCCCCGGAAAGCTGTCGCGCTGCCCTGGTTCCACAGTTGGCGATCCACCCCATGCCAAAATCGCTGGCGACACGGCATCCACATCACATTTCGCATGATCCATCCACATCCTCACCCTCGATCCTCGTTTTCATCCTTCGTCCCGTCTGTCCACGATGCACGATATCTCTCCGTATATTTCCCGTTTGGTATTCACGACATAACGATTCCACGTTGCTCTTGTGCTTGTATAGGACATATCGTGCGAGCCCTCTCTGCATCATCGACATCGGATCTCGTCTGCAACTCGGGACGCGGCAGTATCCACTTCGACTTCGCTGCAGCCTCCGCATCCTGGTGCTCCCTGTTGATCATCGCCCAGCACTTGAACGTCGTTGACTTCTTGCTGGCGCACGCCGCAGACAACGAGGTCTTCAGACCATCATGGCGATGCCCGGGCATTCGCCTCTATTCAATGGACCTCCAAGCCCTCCGCGTGCATTCACTGGTACGTGTTCACTCTCCTGACGCAGTTGGGCAATAATCCGGGTCGGACACTTGTGGTTGATCATGCGCCAACTCATTACTTCATGCTTTCACCACTCACATCGCACTTCATGTCCGGCCCACCATATACATTAGCTACCTGTATCTAACACATCTTCTTAGGTTACCCCGAGCATCAACAAACACCGCTGATGTTTGGTCCTCCTCGCACCATGCTGCCGCCATCTCCACAGCATTTTCCTCCCCCCCGATTTTCGCAGCCTCCGATGCAACAGAACTCTGGCCCAGCAGTTGCGAACAACGGGCCGCCACCCCCTCATAAGCGACCAGGAAGTAGCATGTCGATATCATCCATGCTCGGCTCCGAACCAGAAAGACCGTTGCACGACCCATTCCACAATCACAGCCAACCTGCGAGAACGCAGTCTGGGCCATTTTCACATCACGGGCCGTCCATGTCACTCGGCTCGGTCATGTCGCCTCCCCAGTACTCGGGCAAGACGACCACAACTGAATATGCGTATAAACCGAGGTCAAAGACTCCTGACAGAGCTGCGGGACAGGCACTGGGGGTGAGAGCCCAACGGTCGAGTTCAGGGACCATGACTCAGCGCCCTGGCCCCTTCTACGAACCGAACCCACGATCACAGCCGCCCCAGCCGAATACTTTCCACGAATCGAAATACACCCCTCCCTTCGGTCCTGTCACAGGACACAGAAACGAGTTCGGGGATCGAGCTCGACGCACGAGTATCGGTGGCATTTTGCAGAGACCAGAGAGTCAACCTCAAGCAACCCACATGTCCCCTTCGTTTCCTACGTCTCACCCACTCAGTCGACCGGAGAGCATACCACCCTCGTTGGCGCCAGTTGACCGGCCGGCTCAGCAATTGATGCACGGACAAGAACCCCCTCGCCCGAATGGCGGCACGAGTCACTATGACACCCGCCCACCCGGCTTCTCAACCCTGTCTCGGGTCCCGCCGTCTGCGCCGCCACCGATGTCGGCTCCCCTGGAACGCCCTCTGACCCAATCTCTTTCCCCAGAGCTAAGACGACCTCATCTGAATGGCGGTGAAGGTCGACTAGCAGGAATACTGAACCAACAAGGAGATCCAATCTTCGGCTCCCAGAACATGATGCGGCAAGACTCGATTCAATCACAAAGTGACCGATCGGTCCTTGGCGATCGCCTTCGTAACAATCGAGCTTACTCGCCGTTTGCAGGGTCTGTCGCTTCCGGGCCCTTGGATGATCCAGCCCGCAAAGGTAGCGAAGATTTGTCGCAACACAGAACCATCCTTGGATTGGCAAGCGAATCCAAAAGGGGGAGATATTCGCCTGTCCCGCAGGCTGTCCAGGGAGCACAAGCTCAGACCCCAGCACCGGATGGCGGCATTAAATCTGAGCACGGTCGGGTCTTCGCTGGTATCGGCAGTGGATTGGGATCTGTTTCAGCAGGTCCGACTCCAACAGCTCAGCCCTTGTCCGCGAGCCCTTTCAAGCGCGATGAAGGCGGTGCTCGCTTGAGCGAGGAGAACCTGTTGAAGATGTCCCGAAGCACGTCCGGCATCAGCAAGCGAAATCGCAAGGCGATGGAAGAGAACGACCGAGCCGAGAGTGACGTGGGCGACGTCAAGAAAGGCCCTGGTCGAGGCAAAAGAAGCAAGTATGCACATTCGTACAAGCTCGATCTTGATGATGCCCCCTCGGAACAAAGGAAGAACGTTGCATTTCCTCTGTCTAATATCGGTCGTCGTGCGGCCACTCCCACCTCCAACCCATCACAACTACTCCAGAGTTCTCATTCCCAATTACCTCCTTCTGCAGCAGCCCGACAGCTCAACAAGTCCAAGAAGACGATCAAGATATCCACTGTCGTAGCACAAGCCGCCCGCAATCGACGTCGTCATCTCGGGATTTTCAAGTATGACCCAGTGGTCTCGCCGCCGAACAGTATCCTACCAAATCAGGAGAAGTTTGATGTTTCGATACGGCCGAATCTCCTGCCTTCTTTTTCAGATCCCGAGCAGGTCAACTGTACTTATACGATCAAAGTGTCCAGGCTGTGGCTACGGGAAAGAGAAAGACATCTTATAGGTCGCGAGCAATACCTTTGGGGTTCTGGGATCTATACGGACGACTCTGATCCACTCGCAGCAGCCATGCATTCTGGTTTCATCGAATCCGCGCGTCCCAACGACGCCATTTTGGAGAGGTTGATCGAGGAACAGAATCCCAAAATCGACGGTTTGGCCGCGCCGGTAAAGCCAGCAGCTGTATCGGAGGGTAAAGATCTGCATATCACATTGGTCGTACTACCACAGCTGGAAAGCTATGCGGACAGCGCGCGCTACGGGATCAAGAGTAGAAGTTGGCCTGAGCGTGAAAAAGAGGGTGTGAACCCAGCTCCTCATGATGGCGTCAGTTTCATGGTGCTGAAGACGGAATTCCTGGACGACGGAATCATGAATCGACGGGTAGGCAGAACGGGCAAGGAAAAGCGCAAGCGACTGCAGGAAGAGTTGGCGGACCGCAAGCGAGCATTCGAGATCCGGGACAAAATGGTTGAGATGCAGGCGCGAAACCGAGAGAAGAGGTGCAAAGAGCAACGACAACAAAAATCAGCCCACGTTACCGGCACTAGACCCCCCTTGAAACCCGAAGGAGAAGAGTTGAGAGGCTACGCTGGCTTTGTTCATTCGGTCAAATCCTCGGACGAGAGGGAAAACCACGTGCCTGGCAACGACACAGGCGACCGAAGCAGTGCCATGCTCGAAGGAGTCGGGCACAGTCCTGCGGAGTGGTTCAAGCAACTCAACGACTCGGCCGCCCCCACGGAGCTCGCCGCCACCGCCGGTGCTTAGTATATATGTGAGCAGCTTGCTCTGCTTCTACAGGAAGAGGATCCGCACGGTTAGCGGTGCGATGAGTGGAGCCGATAACCAGAGAAGGCTTGGATGGACGGCAGGACAAAAGTGAGCCCACACAGATATGCGCAGACATGACGGATTCGGAGGTGGTTTGGGATACGTTGAAATCTGGTTGGATAGCATCATTTGGCACAGCGAGATACCATTATTACACGGCAGATAGTAGCGACAGGCGCTGGAAGTCAGCGAGCATGACACTCTGTTCATTCTGAGGCTGTCGAGCACTCGTATTTCTATGATCTACGCAGTACGAGTTATGGAGTCTCTCTGCATGCATTGTCAATGATTGGACGGGATGATGCGGAGAAGAATGTTGGCTGCATGTGCTGGGGGCGAACCATTTACGTTCAAATAAATCATGAAGATTCATTTTCAATGCTCATCGTCTACTCACAGTGCTTCTCTCTGTGCTTGTCTTCTCTTCTGTTCGTATCGTCCACCCTCGTCCTCTCCCCTCGCTTACCATGAGCAGCTCCGGCTCCCGCCTGTGGACTTGCTCCCGATGTCTGCGCGCACAGAACCTGCGGGGTACATCTGTCGAGCCCAAAGCCAGACCGGTTCGCCGCAGTCGCCACCCTTTCTGCACGACTGCAGTCTCCCGGGCTGATGCGACCACCGACACAAAACAGGATGTGCCACATCAGTCGAAGGACGGCATCCAGGCCGAAGAAG
The DNA here is from genome assembly GCF_000585515.1 of Cladophialophora yegresii CBS 114405. Taxonomy (NCBI): domain Eukaryota; kingdom Fungi; phylum Ascomycota; class Eurotiomycetes; order Chaetothyriales; family Herpotrichiellaceae; genus Cladophialophora; species Cladophialophora yegresii. Next base: position 779,390 of record NW_006913045.1, read on the forward strand.
AGCAAGGAGCCATGTCCCGCAGGCTGGCCGAGATGGCGGAGGAGACAATTGACACCGGGAGCAAGACCGACCGCAAGTTGATGCACGACGCTGGTTTCTCAGAGGACTTGAAGCAACAGTTGGAAGAGAGGATAGCTCAGACGAGCTTCGCCGCTCAGAACCAACGCGCGGCAAGCCAAGTGAACATGCCTGTATGCACACTGAATGCCACTTCCCTCCAGTCGACCACTCGGTACTGATATGCATCTCAGAGCTCGGCAGGGAAAGGCACCCGCGACATCGCCGGCGCAGACCCATGGACAGGTAGTGAATCCCTCCACGACTCGGCCCTCCGCATGCTCGACGACAGCCACAAGAGACTCCGCACGCCCTTCAGGCCGCCTCGCCCTCAACCCGTGAACCTGCGGCCCGCGCCGAAGAAGAACATCTCTGCGGCGGACCGGCTGGCCAACGCGCGCGACAAGACCTCCATATACGCATTCAGCCAACAGAACGACATGTCCGAACAGGAACGCGAGAAATTGCGCAAAGAAATGAAAGATCGTTTCTCGCCGGGCGCCCGGCCCATGCCGACGACGATCACCGGGTTGACGAGCCTTGCGAACGAGCGCATCGAGGACGCCATTGCGAGAGGGCAATTCAGAAACCTGCCGCGCGGCAAGGGCATCAACGTGGAGCGCGACTACAATGCCAACAGCCCGTTCTTGGACACGACGGAGTACTTTATGAACAAAATCATCCAGAAGCAGGAGATTGTCCCTCCGTGGATCGAGAAACAGCAGGAACTCGTCAAGGCGGTGGCCAGCTTCAGAGGACGGTTGCGGAATGACTGGAAAAGACACGCCGCGAGGATGATAAGCAGTAGGGGCGGATCGGTGCAGGATCAAGTCCGCCGGGCAAGGGGGTACGCTCTGGCGGAAGAACGGGTGAATCCGAGGCCGTTGCGCCGTGTCGAGAACTTTTCAAGTATAGCCAGCGACGGCACCTTGACGACCGTCACCGTCGAGGAGAAGGTCGCTGCAGGCGTGCCAGTGGGGGAGCTCGAAGCCGAGTCACAACAGAACAAGGCGGACAAGCCGGAGCGACACCGAGACAACCATAACCAAGAGCCTGCTGGCCAGAGTCAGGAGCAGGAGCAACTCGAAATCAAAATCACCGAGCAACCCGCCGAGGACGCTCCCATCGCGACAGCGGCGGCATCAGCGGTTACAAACCGGACACCGCCGTCCGCATCCTCCTCTCCCTCTCCCTCTCCTTCGTCTGTTCTGCCTATGCCCCACCCCTTCCGCGACCCAACGTGGCAGAACACCGAACTGGCCTACCACACGCTCGCGATCCAGGAACTCAACGCCCTAACGCGGTCGTACAACCTGATGGCCCCCAAGATCGCGCAAAAGCCCTACTTCACCTTACAGCGCGAGTTGGACCGGTGCTTCGCAGACGTGGCCCCTCTACTGGGGGATGAGATCCTCGAGCGCAGTCGGCGGCCCGCGAAGATCAGGGTCGAGGTGCGGAGCCACAAGGAGGGAAGTGTGCTCGGCCGGTTTGGCGAGGAGTGGAATGGCCACCAGGGCCGGATCCGCGATGAGGTCGCGGAGAAGGGGTATGGGTTCCGGGAGTTTTGGCGGGATTTGTTCGGCAAGGAGAGACAGAAAGGGAGGAGGAATACCGTGTAGGCAGGGCAGCACCTGCATCCTATTGGTGGTTGGGGTTCTGTTGCATGATGGATAGTGAGAGAGCACCCAGTCGGTGGGTGTACCGTTACCTGATCTTGTATAAACACGTTATGTTGGAAGAGGACAGATAGCTGGTTCTTTGTTGCTGGTCGGTAATGATAACGTGCCCATGAGAGATACGGATGAGGTATCATGCACGGAGGCATGAATACTGAGACGGGGATAAGTGAGATATAGCAGGATAAGTATGTAAGTCATGTAGGAAGAGTGGTTTGGTTCGTTTTTCTGGCCGGCAAGGATAACGCGCCCATGGGAGATGGGAATGAGTTCACATACATGAATACATGAGATCGAGATATATGAGAAATAGCAGGACAAGATCCCCTACAGTGAGCCGGCGCACAGTACGATTGAACCGTGGGGACCAAGCAGAACAGACCACAGACCACAGGTTACGATCACAGAGCCATGGCGGCCGGGTACCTTAGGTAGGTGTGTACGTAAATTGAAGTCAACCATGGATCTACCTCTCCTGCTACTGCTAACTACCTACATAAGCCGTGACTTGACTGAGCCTGAACCCTGCGCTACCTCGGGTTGAACCTGGCCATGACCATCCACCCCCACCAACGCACCACTTTTTGTCATGTAGATCGTTCGACGTCCACGTTGTGAAGCCTTCAGCCCAGCAACCGTGCATTGCAGTCCATACATGGCAAGCCCCGCTCCAAAGCTCGCAGTGCATCTATATATGCACACCCCTTGTCACGCCTAGCCAGCAAGTCCGGCATGGTTGTATATCGTTCAGGGAGAGATCGTTGAAATGGAAGGGAGCGCGCCATCACCATCGTATTGGACCGAAAGTAGTGATGGTGGTGGTGATGATGATGACTCAGAGCCGGCAATCCTAACGCGAAAGAGGTTGATGCTAGGCTGGACAAGAAATAAGAGACAGTATCGGCGGCAAAATGCAAGAGCAAGAGAGTAGTGGTGGTGGTGGGGTTCGATGGGCGGCCGGTAGGTAGGCATACGACTCAGCGTCGATTCTATAAGCACCATCTATCCTTTGACCGTCCCGGCGTTGAAGCCTCCGAGGGCGGCGAGCGAGCCGAGCCAAGCGAGGATCGCGAAAAACATGGTGTGGGTTTGTTTGTTGGAGACGTTGTTGGAGGTATTGTTGGAAAGTAGTGGGTGAGTGAGGTGGTGGAATGTGGTAGAGTACGGTGGCTTGTGGACTGTCGCTTTGTGGCCTACGCAAGATTGTTGGCGGACGGTGAAGCTGAGGGGGATTCGCTGGTGAAGATCGAGCTGAAGGAGCGCGGTAGGGAGACCAGGTACTTATAGCTTGTACTGTCGTAGGCATGAGCATTCTTCGTGGCAAGAAGTGGCTCATGAGAGCTGAATAGAGTTTGAGAGTGTGATGGTTCTCTAGATGAGCTTTTGGTTGAGTGGCTCCCGCTTGCTTCAGAGACTTCCGTTCAAGAATGCTCCTGCTCAGGTGGCTTCCCTTTCAGGGGTTTGTCCAGTGGCTTCTGCTTCAAAGACTTCTGCTTGGGAGACTTCTGCTTCAAAGACTTTCGCTTGAGCGGTTTGGTCGAGACGCTTCTGCTTCAGAGTTTTTTGCTTCAGAGACTTCTGCTTGGGAGACTTCTGCTTCAAAGACTTTTGTTTGGGAGACTTTCTGCTGGGGAGACTCCCGCTTAAGCTAGTCGTTGCAGTCAGCCCCGGAACCATCCGGATGCTGAACTCTCCGTCGCTGAGCCATATGGAACGCCCATCTATTGAGCTACAGACTTTCGATATGTGTCTCCGAGTCTCACAACGGCCGGTTGCTATCGGCCACGGTGAGAATGCAAGCGCCCTGGAAGGTGTCAAGGTTATCAATCGGCAGCTTGACCAACTGTTCTGTCCCTTCACCAAGACTGGCTGGTCCTTCGTCGCTGGAGGATCTGTCCGTCCGGTATGGGCAGCCCGTCTAGGAGATCAGGATTCGTCTTGAACTCCGGGCTGTTGATCACATCTTGCGCCTTTGACATGTTCCTCTCGATGATGATTCCTGGCACCTCGCCACTGAATACAGTGCCTTCAGGGTACCCAGTCAGATCGTTCGCAGCACTCCCGAGAACTTTGGCCAAGTACCTCATCAATGAGGTCAGTGCTCGGCATTTTGTCTGTCTGTCCGACTCTCTCGTGGTTTCTAACGTCGTGGATATTATGGCTGGCATGTAATAAGGTAGAACGGCTGTTTCGTTGACGTTCCCATCCACGTTCAATCCTGTGACGAGCTGTTCCTTGTTGTGATCATCTAACGCGTGGAATGCTTCTTGGAAAAGCTCGGCCTGCTCTTTGTCCGCCGTGCGGCCCATGGTGAGCAGTCTGAGCAAGGCCCGTTCTTCTCGGTCGCTTACACTCAGCCTGCGAAACCCCTTGATGGAAAGCATGTTGCCCCGCTTCGTGAGGACCTTGTCATAGCCTTGCCTCGGGTTGGAGTTCCCCGCTATGATGTCGAGGGAGACCTCGTGGACGGTTTTGAAGGCCTGGAAGACGGGCTCGATGAAATTCTTCGACCCGCTCCAGTCGAGATGGCCTAGTGCGCCGGCAACATCAAGGATCTGCTCCATGAATTTGAGTTCGAATGCGTGTTCTTTGCCACGCATGTTAAGTAGTCCTTCGAGGTTAACGGGCATGCTCTCAGCTTGGGCCAATTGGCCGGCGTTCAATTCAGATCCGAGCTCCAGGCCGAGCATTATCTCCTGTCTCTTTTCCGGATTCAGGTAATCCAGGGCGGGGACCATGCCGGCGTTTGCTGACTCTAGCAGGAGCGAGTCGTGATTCTGGTCCGGTAAGCGATTGTGAGTATGGAAGTAGTAGTCTTCCTCCAAGTTTGGGTCTTTTCCCAAGTCGTTAATGACCATGGACAAAACCAGCGCGAAGAGGTCATCTAGGTCTCTGATGCCGGTGGCAAAGAGCTGATAGAGCCATTCGAACGATTCCTTGGAGAGCCGGGTTTCTGGAGGCTGAGGCCGTATAAAGCGCTCGTAGTCGCGATTGTGAATCCACCGAAGCGCAAGGATCCCGACTAGTGTCCGGTTGACCTCATCGTAATTACACCCGTAGAGAATTTGCGAGGGGCTTGGGTCGTTCCCATGTCCGGTGGCGGCTGCGCGTTGCTGTTCTGTCCCCTCGACAGCCTTTGCCGCCTTCAGTCGTTCGAACTCTGGTTCAAAGGCGTCTTTGATCTGATGGAGGATGGTAGACTCGTCCACAGCGTAGAATTGCCCGGCGCTTATAGTCTCCTGAAGAGAGCAGCGCGGCTGAAGATCGACACTCATCTGGAACTTCGGGCACCCCTCATAACATACGTATGCGGTCTGTCGCTCAAGCATCTCGCGATCACTGGCATGATCAAGAATTATGCGCGTGCCGGCTGGTCGAAAAGATAACGGTGCGTGTGCACGTTTATGCAGAGAGGCAAACTGCGTAACCAGCTAGTGCCACCGTATTGAAGTCACGAAAGGGAAAGGTGGGTTGAATGATGCGCCTGCCATGTGCCTGTGGCTGTGCGGGATGCGAGATTGCTCCTTTATTGCTCACACCGCAAACGGGATATACTGCACGCTCTTCCAGCGAACGCAAAGTCGATAGTAGGTTAAGGGTCTGGTAGATGTGGTGTCTAGGGGAGGTGAAGGACGAGGCTGACTCTAGAGCTGTGACTGGACTGAGGCGTAGCAGTCGTACCGTAGAGCAGTGGGTAGTCGGCGATGCGGTGCGCGAAGCGAAGCGAGACGAGAACTTTGGCAACTGGGGGTTCGGGAATCTCAGCTGGTGACGGTGAGTGGCCAGTGTCACAGCAATGCCTCTTTGATCTTGTTGGTCAGATCGCCTAGGCCCTTGGCAAGCATTGACATCCAATGTGACGGCGATCTCAGACCTCGCTGACTTTCGGATACATTATGTACACATCACCCGACAATCTGGGTGAGACCTAATTGAGCGTCAACGAGACGCCGGATCTCATGCATGAGTATTAATCACGCCTAGTCATCTCGGGTTTACAACATGAAACAAGGACATGGCGCTGAGTGTCGCGTGAAGGCTCAGTGAGAAATGCCCAAACAGACTGTGGATAAACACTACCTTGGCTGGCTTTTCGGAGGCAACTTCTCAGGGAGCTTCTTTGAAACGACAACCAGCTTGAATCTTCAATGAGATGGCATGGTCTCAACGCCAGCTGCTCGTTCACTGCGGCATCGTTGAGAACTGACTGAGCCAGTCCCTGACAATGAGACCCTGGTCCACGCAAGTATCTCTGCATTAGTTAGCGACCATTGATGAGATTGGCAATGGCTAACCAGTGTATCCTCACAGGAGTGCCTGTTTGGCGGGACAAAGAAGAGTCAGACAGATGCCTGAAATGCCTCGTTTGCGCAGGTACTGACACGGACTGGTTTGCATGCTCGACTGTGAGGGCAGTGAATCTCGCGAATCTGTTGTCACTCCCGATCTTCACAGGGACTACTGGGCAGTGAGAATTATGAGATTCGCGCAACTTCAACTACAAAAGAACCTGATCTGCCACCGCGATCTCAACCAGCTCTTCCACCTTTGTCCAACTCCATTTTTCGATTGCTTCCCTCCCCTACTTCATCTATGCCGCCAGAGTTGTTCTCTTTCTCTCTCTCTCTCCTTAATACTATCAACCTGCTACGCATCAGTGTACCCTCCCCCGGTTGCGTGCGATATGGAGCGTTCCAGGGCCGACGGCAGAAGCCAAGAGGCTGGACGGAATACCCCTGCCTCAAATGCTTCCCTCGTTGACCATCTCGGTGCCAGCGCACCTGCAAGCCCGCGCAAGCTGCGTCCCCGCCCACCGAAGTTCTTGAATGCTATCGACCGGCGAAGCAAAAATGGCATGATCAACCCAGCGCCTGTTCGCGTCATTCGTACTGAGGAGAACGACCCCAAGCCCTCTCTCCCTTCTGTGGTTGCCGCCTTCCAGAAGGAGAATGATCTCAAGACGAAGCCTCCACCGAAGAAGAAGCAGAAGCTCGACTCCAACCAGGAGCAGGGCCCACAGACACTTCCACCACCCCCACCCCAGCCCTCTTACAAGCGAGCTCCAAAGATTCCCGAAACTCCTGCAGAGGCGCAGCCGTGGGACAAGATGTTGTGGCAGAAAGGGATCGACGGCAAGGGTTGGAGAGAGATCGCCGAGGACTGGGAACGGCTGACAGACACCAGGATCGAGAGGATGGGCGAAGCCAAGGACGTCGACGTCCTGAGGAAGCGGCGTCAGCTCATCGACCGCCTAGCTGTCCGTCTCATCAGGCTCAAGGAGAACTATGCAGCGTCCGGCACCATGGAAGTAAGTTATCCCTCTTTCTTATGCCCTATCTGTCAGTAACACTCCGTGTGCAGCTTCCAGATGCATACTACAAAAAGCATCCCGAGGATCTGATGTACAAGTACATATCTGACCGAAAGCGACAGGATATCAAGCTGATCCGAATCATGGACATGACCAAGGCGCAGCTGGAGGAGATGTTGTGGAAGACTTTCTGCCGGAACTACAAGGAGGAAGAAGGCCTCGACATCTCAGTGACTGAAGCGCGTGAAAGTTGGGAAGCTCTCGTCAATGGTGTCTTGAAACCGAAACCTACTGCGACGGAGGAAAGGGACATGATCAAGGCCAAAAAGGCGATTAGACGGGAGCCTGTTGCAATCAAGCATGAGGACGAAGACTAAACGGTGCGAGAGAATGCGTGCAGACAAGATTGGAGCAGCTCCTTTCAAATGTTATCTTGGTGTTCAGATCTGTGGTCATGTTCTGTGAAGTTTGCCTGCCGCCTGTGCCATGAGGTGCACCCAATGCCCGAGCGATCACGTTCGATCGCGAGGGACGTAGGAGCCACGGCCTGTTGTAGCCATGCTTTTGTGTTCTGAGTCACCCAAGCGGTGTTCACTATTCTTCGGCCTGGAAATGACGTCTCTTCAGGGAGTCGCCGTCCCGAGTCCTCGATGGGACTCAACTTCCCCGCCTTAAATAATGCCGCATCAGATCCGATTCCTTGGAGCCTGTGCCTTCTCGCCGGGTTTCGCCTAGTGATGCACTAAGTGTAGATCGCACGCCCTTCGTCCTCCGCATCCAACGGCCTCATTAACCCCGAGGACCCTGTATTTGTCTCTATTTTTTCTCGTCATGGGAATGTGGCTATTTCGAAGCCACCATAACTGCTGGCACAATGACTTCGGCCGGCGCATTGACTACACTCGCATCACGAGAATCTATTCAACTGCACGGTTCCGAGGATGACTCCCAGCTTGAACGGGTGGTCACCCCGGCCGATGCTCAACCAGCCATGCGACCGATCTCGCGAAGAAGGCAGACAAGCATACTCTTCTGTGCCTTCTTCGTTGTCTTCGTTACCATCGGGCTGAATCAAGCCTACGGGGTCTTTCTCAACTACTACCTGGCGGACGGAAGCAGCCCGAAAGATCCATTCCTGCCGAAAGACCAGGTCTCTAGCAAAGCAATGGTGGCGTTTGTCGGGACTCTGGCAGCTGGCTTGACTTGGGGTGGAAGCATCGTGGTGAATCCGATCATGGCGCGGTCGAAGGATCCAAGGTGGATTACAGGGTCAGGCGCTGTCCTCATTGGCCTGGGCTACGTGCTTGCGAGCTTTTGTCACAAAGTGTGCATTTCCATCTGAGGTGTTCCGTGTCCAGGTTCTAACGGCGCATGCACAGGTCTGGCAGCTCCTTCTTACACAAGGCCTAATCTATGGAGTTGGCACTTCGCTGGTATACTTTCCCGTGCTTGCTGTGGCCCCGGAATACTTTGACGCTCATCGCGGGTCAGCTATGGGGTTCATCCTCTCGGGTGCCGGTGTCGGTGGATTGGTGTACGCGCCAGCTGCACGGGCCCTGCTGGCAAAGCTGGGAGCAGCTTGGACTTTGAGGGTCTTTGGCCTAGTCAACTTTGCTATATGCATTCCGGTCGTACTGGGGACACCGCCGTCCAGGAGCCTCTCAAAACGCCCCACCCTCGTGGATATCAGACTTGCGAAGCGACCGACGTTCATCCTGCAAGCCATAGCGGCCATGACCCAAGCAGCGGGAAATTTGGTGCCGATAACGTTCTTGCCTGAGTTCAGTACTAGGCTGGGCTACACTGCTGCATTGTAAGACATGTGCCGAGTGATGCATTCGGCTGAAGCTGACAGTTCTATCCATTAGCGGTGCAGCTCTCCTTTCGATAAACAACGCTGTAAACACGGTGAGTCGGATCGCGATGGGCTTCATCGCCGATGTTGCAGGCAGACAGAACACCCTGGTGCTCAGCGTGCTTGGGAGCGCAGTTAGCGTGGTGGCCTTCTGGCTCTCGAGCGCCTACGGCGATGACATGCGGCTCTGGATCGCATTCGTGGTCACCTATGGTCTCTTTGCTGGAGGTAAGAGTGGATGCCGACATCTCTGCACTTCCATTGACATGTGCAGGCTACAACTCCCTCTTTCCCACCACGGTGATAGAAGTCTTCGGCGCTCAGGCATACGCCTCGGTCAATGGGTTCATCTACTTCATCCGCGGCCTTGGGGCTCTCTGGGGCTCGCCTGTTGGTGGTGCTCTGGTGGCAGAAGGGCAACATCCGACAGCATACATCACATTGATCTGGTATGACTTTGGTCTGCTCATGCTGTCGAGTATCTGCGTGATGGCAGTTCGCGGTCTGGATGCGTCTGAGAAAGGACGATTCAAGTTGAAGGCTTGACCATGCGGGACCGTTACACCTGAATGTACTGTATGATATGGACTGGTAGCATCGAGAGCACTAGCATCCCAACTCAGCAGATGACCGATGTCGGACTGTCGTGGGCTTTCCCCGGACCCTCGTGGCCTCCTTCTCCGCAGCCCTGCTCGGTTTCACTGCGGCCTCTCCGCACGCATCAGACCACTGCTCACGAACTCATTTTGTGCACCGTTCAATGGCGCCTTTCCTTGCTTTCCTCGGTGAACAAAAGTAGCAAAGTTGCCTTCCATCTGAACGTATCTTCGTCCTGGAAGGACTGGCGTCCCTGCAACGCCTCCTCAAAATGAAGTCCCTTCCCGCGCGCCTCGCTCGGCCCCTCACGAGACCGTCCTTCCGCAGTTTCAGCACCTCCAGACAGTGCCTCGCCGACCACGTGAGAATAGTCGAGGTGGGACCCAGAGACGGCCTGCAGAACGAGAAGAGCACCATCCCTCTTGAGACCAAGCTCGAGCTGATCCGACGGCTGGCGCAGACGGGCGTCACCCACATGGAGGCGGGATCCTTTGTGCCTGCGAAATGGGTGCCACAGGTGAGTAGAGTGGCCGCCGCAGCTTCATAGATGGATAAAGTCAGCTGAGCAGGGCATGCGTGTAGATGGCATCGACGGCAGAGATACTGGAAACGGTATTGACGCAGCCACCAGCCGCGCCGCACGGGATAGCATATAACTACCTCGTGCCCAATATTCGAGGCCTTGAGAATCTCGTCAAGATCTTCCAAGCCAAGCGGGCGCAGAATCCCTCGGGCTATCCTACGCCGCCTCCCTCGCCGTCTCCTTCGCCCGAACAACAGTCCCCGGCAGCGCGGAATGTTGAGGTTCACTCCGCGAACTTGACAGAGGTGTCTCTGTTCGCGGCAGCCACGGAAACCTTTTCGCAAAAGAACACAAACTGCAGCATCGCGGAAAGCTTGGAGCGGTGCAAGCCCATCATGGAGCTCGCGAAGCAACACAACATTCGGGTGCGCGGGTACGTTTCGGTCGCGCTGGGCTGTCCGTACGAAGGGCCGGACGTGGATCCGCACAAGGTGGCCGAGATCACCGCGACGCTACTGGAGATGGGATGCGATGAAGTCTCTGTGGCGGACACGACGGGCATGGGGACGGCGCCGAGGACGCGGAAACTACTCGAGACGTTGAAGGAGGCTGGGATCCTGAACGAGGATCTCGCGCTGCATTTCCACGACACGTACGGCATGGCGCTCGTGAACACGGTTGTCGGCCTCGAGCACGGCGTGAGGATCTTTGACAGCTCCGTCGGTGGACTTGGGGGCTGTCCGTACAGTAAGGGCGCGACGGGCAATGTCGCCACGGAAGATCTGTTGCATCTCTTGCACAGCTTGGGGTGTGAGACGGGTGTGGATTTGCCCAAGATGGCGGAGATAGGACAGTGGATTACAGGACAGCTTGGACGGCAGAATGACTCGAGGGCTGGGAAGGCTACGCTGTCGAGGATGAAAGATGAACAGTAAGCAAAAAGAAAAACCAATTATAGCAGCTGAAGCAGGTGCTCGATGAAACTTACGGTTGGCCGTGGGATCGCTCAACTTGATGCCTGTTCTCTAAACGCATACATCTTTCGCTTAGGTCGTACGTGGACCCGAGTCTGCATGACTTGCTACAAACGGATCTCTGCGCCTACGGTACTAAGAGGCAGAAGCCGCCCTCTCCACTTGCACACACAGCACACAGCGCAAAACAACGAGCTGTGCAGTAATGAGATCTCATAACCAAGTTTGTGTCCGCCCAGTTTAAGCTTCCTTGAGTGGCTTGGACACCTGAAAGTGAGCACCGGCCGGCATAGTCGGTATGCTTGGGCCCGTTGTCTCTCTTCTGCTCTCGAATCGCTCCCTCATAGTTCTCGATCATTTGACGCAGTTGATTAGTCCTGCTGATGTTTGCAAGGCGGAGGGCCATTCACTTCTCCAGATTCCGTGCATTCTTGCCTCTATCAATTCCAACGAACACGCAGCGATACCGAATCAAGCGGGCATGGCGTGCGTTGGCTGGGTGTCCTGCTGAGACGCAAGGGTGCCGAGTCGATGCCAAGTCCAAAAGAATGAAAAGGAAATGAGGGCTGAAATTGAGGATTCGCCGTCTTCGACAAACTCACCGGCTTTCGAGCCATCAGAGAGGCTCCCATACTCAGAAGACTTCGCGGAAGATCGCATGCCGGTTCTCTTGGGGACGGGAAGCTGGGAAGTACTGTCTGAGCAGGGCAGACTGAATGTCCAGGCTCATCCGCGGCGCCAAAGAGGAGAAGAAACGGCTCGGAAGGCCTCAACCAAAACCATACCAGTCGAAATTTCGCGGGGTGCAGGAAACGAAATGGGAGTCAAAAAGGCCGAAGGGCTTGGACTGGGACGACCGTCTCAAGCAATGGAGGCTGCTGAAAGCATTGCAGAAACCCTCCTAGGTGAGGCAATTTGAACATGCTTGCCAACAAAAGAGCAGGTGATTCGGAATGTCCTCGACTAAGAATCAGGCGAGTCGCATGTTTGACCATCACACGAGAGACATCACTTCCTCACCAACACCAGCCACGACAAACGATTCGAACAGTGACAAGCAGACATGTCGCGCGGATATCTATTCCATTTTTTGGAACTGTCTTCCTCTGCACGGTCAAAACCAGCACCATTTCTTTTCGAGACCGCCTACGCCATCAGCCCATAACTTCAAGGCATGGCAGTACTGTATAACAATCAGAACCTCATCAGTCAGGATATCCTGCCAGATGATGCGTTCCACGAGATCCGAGACCTACTCGATTCCAAGCTCAAGCATCACTTCTCCAACAGCTTGGAGTTTTATAAGACCTTCTCTCCCGATCCGGGTGTCGCAGAATTCGATCCATCCCAGGGCAATCTTTTCGGGACCGGTCGGATTAGACTCGGCCTGGCAGCGGGCGTCCGCCTTGTCCTCGACGATGTTGTTTACAACCCGGCCCTCGTTACCGAATTACTGAATAGGCCTTTTGTCGTTATCAGCCTGTCGAAGCTCCTTGAAACTCCCGGCTGCACTTTGGAGATCGACAGATACAAAAACTGGGTGCTCAAAAAAGATGGCCAATTTTTTATCCTTGGTGCAAAGGCTCCCCATGGTCCGCGGGAACAGCGATGGGTCACCGGCCCACGTATTCCGGAGAGCGGCAACGCTGCAGTACCGCAAGCGCTTCAGGGAGCCGTCGCTAGGGGTCCAATGGATGCTGAACGCCAGCCACCAAGAGGGGCCCAGGCTCCCGTCATGAGACTAATAGCGCAATCAACAGAAAATCCCGTCGTTGCAGAGAGATCGACTCCGACAACGGCGGCAACTCCCACGAGGCCGACCCCTATACCAGAACACACTATCAACGCCTTGGCACCAGGTGCGAGGGAAACGGCTCCAGGCTTCCAGAATATCGGCGGCATGTGGATTTCACAACCCACCTCAGTCCCAGCCACGCCGATGAGAAGCGTCCGTAGCTCTAAAGACAGAGTGGGCGAGAAAGTACTAGCCGATCTACCGAAGCCATCACACGCCAAATCCCTGTCTAATCCCCAGAAGGCCGCGCGCTCGCGATGGGGCAACGTGGAGTATAGAAGCCTTCCACGAGTTGACGAGAGGTCAGCCAGGGCACCGGAGACACCCGGTTCAAGATCGAGTGCACCTGTTGCGCGAAAGCCGAATGCCTCACTCGAGGTTGGCTTCTGGGACTCGATCTTCGGTCGGCCAAGGACCTCCACTTATCGGAAACAGGATAAGCGGCGGCCAGCGGCTGCAAAGGTTCAGGGAACTCCGAGCATACATACACCTGTTAAAGCGGGCCAGGCGCACGTGAAGGCAGATAAAGGTCCAGTCAAGTAGGGAGCCGGCAAATATGGTCGGAACGCTAAGACCGCAACCGCGCCTGGGAAGGCCGAGATGGAGCAGGTCAAGCGAGGCTTTAGCGATGGTGAGGTCAATGCAAAGGTTGCGGAGGGCGCGGTCAGGCAAGGCCAAAGCAACGTCGACAAGCAACCTGTCATTTCCAAGAAGACAACCTCCAAATGAATGAGCATTCTTTGAGAAGTGGTAGCGGGGACTTCCGAAGGAGGACGCCTGCTGCTGGTATGGAGGGAGACATCGTGTGACCACTCAGCCACCCAAGCACTGGGTGGAATTTCATGTCAAGTACAAGTCCGCCATGTGCCGGAGAAGGGGAAATTTGCTAAGACAAGTGCTATCACGTACTATATATACAATGGCTGTTCAACGGGTGTGGACGTTGTCGACACAGATTACTCCGTACGGGCAATGCTTGGCGAAGGTGCGTACGACGTCACAACAGCGAGTATGTTAGTGAGGTTAGTAGAACGGCTTCGGATTAGTCATGCGAGTCAAAGTCCGGACTTCAATCGAGATCAACATGCGCCTGCTTAAATCTTACATTCATCATCAGATTCAGAGTGCAGTCTGAGTGTCGCGGCCTGCGGCTGCTCTTGCCGCCGTGAAGACGAATGAAGCACATGTGGTTCTGCGTTCCTTCTCCGATCCCACCCAACAATGATTTTATCATCCGACAGCCACGGCGAGGATCATGTCGTCGAAGCGCTGCCGGTTAAGAACAATGGCACCAAGCATGTCGACGATGCTATGCCCCTCGAAAGGAACGCTGGTCTTATCATGGCCGTACGTATACTACCTTGATCCGCGAGCCTGATTGTCTTGGGTAAAGTTCATGCCCGCATAAGGGCCGAGTCGTGCTGACAGGCCACGGAAAGACCAACAATGCTACCACAGCTCTGAAGGCGAGCACTGAGCGTCTCTATTTGTCACGGCCGCACTTCTACAAGTCGTTTGTGAAGGACGTTCAACGCGCCACGCCAGCGATCCACCGAGGGTACTGGCTTCGTATGCGGGCTGTCAGCTGGGTAGTCCGCAATTTCCTCGAGCATGCAGCCGCTGAGAGGAAGGTGATTATCAATCTTGGTTGCGGGTAGTAAGTTATGGACTGCATTCCAACAGTTTGTCTTAGTCGTGGTGCTGAGAATAGCAGTGACCCTCTGCCTTTCCGGTGGCTCGCTCAGAAGGGCGGTCTCTGCTCCGAAACCAAGTTCATCGACGTCGACTATGAGCTCTTGATCGAGGCGAAGCGGGACATCATCATACACCGGCCTGAGATGAGAGACCTCCTCCATGAGACAGCGTCTGGTATTAACGGCATCGACTCTTCCGTTGCGCTCGATAGTGAAGAATATGCCGCCATCGGCTGTGATCTACGCAATATCCGAAGACTGGAAAGGCTGTTAAAGTCAGTGGTTGATCTTGAGCAAGCATCGGTCTTGTGCATCGCCGAGGATTCGACCTCGTTTATGCCTGTCAAGGCTGCTGACGCGCTGATCTGGTGGTGTGCAGGACTATCGTCTGGTGTGTTCCTTCCTTATCATGCCGTGCAGTTGTGCTGCTCTTGCCTAACCATCCAACACATCAGATGTCACATTTTGTCTTGTGGAGCCTAGCAGTCCTGATCAACCTGACAACCCTTTTACCCGGAAGATGACGGATCACTACAAGGGCCTCGGTACGCCCTTGAATTCTATCTTCGAATACCCATATGACCGTGCCCAAATTCAGCGTTTCAGCAATGCCGGGTATGCTCACATAGATCACCAGTCTCTATGGGAGCTGTGGGCTGATCCGCGCTTCTTGTCGCCCTCGCAACGTATGAAGTTGGACCACGTGGAACCATTCGATGATTGGGAAGAGTTTGCTCTCTGGGCCAGTCACTACTGCCTGGTCGTAGCACGTAACGGCAATCAGCCAGTCCTCCCCAGCAAAGTCCACATGGCCCGACGCGACTCGATTTCCAGCGATGCTTCTGACATCTCTGCACGGACGTCATCACCGTGCAATCCAGACTCCGAGCACTTTGCCTTTCGGCACTATGGTGACCCAGGAGATCTTTGCCGTCGCCACCATGGCTCAGCTTATCCTATACCGGACCAGGACGCTATAGCAATCTTTGGAGGTAAGGGGTCGAATTCATACCTCTCTACCAGTGCAGTCTGCCGGCCGCGACACCTGAACGACGAGACACCCGTAGTGCTTCCGCCAGAGGTGGGTGCCCGATCTTGTCACATGATGATCTCTCTAAATAATGGTGATAATATGCTGGTGGGCGGCCGTCGTTCGCCGAGTCAGCCTCTGAAAGACTGTTGGTTGCAGAAAGGAAATACGTGGTATCGCATACATGATCTGCCAGAGGGACGCTATCGGCACAGGCTTGTCCCGGTGACCTTACCTGGGAACGTTTTCGGTGCTGTTTGCTTTGGCGGCAAGGTGAGCCCAACGAAGGTTGCCGTTGACGTGCTGTTATGGGAGCCTCTCAATGGCTGGCAAGTGCTACGAATCTTTGGCTCGGACCCCAGGCCTCGATTTGGACCGAACTTTGTCTGCCTGGGTTTCAATCACGGCTTGTTATTCGGCGGCATGAGGCAGGACGGCGTGATCTGTCAAGGCTTCTGGCGGTGGCGTCTTGTCATCCGCGATAACGAGGTACTGGCCCTTAGATTCCGCCCTTCTCATGCGCTGGACACAAGCATCGGCTCGTATCAGTACTTCGCACGCTTCGCTGCCTCTTATGGCTTCGTACAGGACTATCTTCTGATCATCGGCGGAATAGCCAGAGGTGGCTGCATACCCAGAACGTACGAGGTCCTAAGCCTTACCGGGACTTTCTCCACCTGGCACGACGAGGAGCGCAAGGAACCCAGTTTCAGAGTGAATACGATCGAGGCAACGCGCTCGCCGGACTGTCCACGGCCGTTCCTTATCGGCCATTCCACCCGGCCGACGCAGACCGGTGCCTATGTCATCTTGGGCGGCGGCGCGACTTGCTTCAACTTCGGAGACTATTTCAACCGAGGCATTTGGGTCCTCTACGAGAAAGAGGCGGGTCTTTCGGCTGACTGGATCATTGTCCCCAGCCAAGCATCGAAGCTGCCGCCAGTGCATTCAGATTGGGACTACACTGGTGCGAGGCGGAAGGAAGGCATTCGAGTTGATCCGACCTCACTGACCGGCCCACAAGAGTTCAACAACGCGGTTCGTCTATCACAGCCTCTTCTTATGAGAGGCCTCGACTGCGGGCCTGCTGCGCGGTTCTGGTCCTCACCCTCTCTTGGGAATGTGCTCTTGGACGAATTCTATCTGGAGCAAGACATCACTCCCGGTACATCCCCAACCAATGCAAACCAAGCGTGGACACAATTTCTCGACGAGGCAGGCATATCCTCGAGTATACTAAATCTTCCGCCACCAAATGCAAAGATCAAAAGTTGTGCTCTATCCTCCGGCAAGGCCGACAAGGCGCAGCTTGCCAACCTGTTTCGACTTCCCACCGAGTTGAGCAGCATAGACCGTCTCATCACATCCGTGCAGCTTCAGATCTCCAGGAGAACGTGCCACCAGCTTCGGTACAGTGCAACAGGAACCATTATCTTCCATCAACTAGGCACGCGGAAGGTGCTCTTGTCCCCTCCTTTCAACCAACACAAGCTCGGATATGCTCCGGGCTCGCACATCAGCGACCTCAATATTCTCTGCGATCCAACGCTGTTGCAGGAACACTCCTTCTACACTATACCAGGCACGAGCACTCACGTTGCTATGATGCAACCAGGAGATGCATTGTATATCCCACCTTTCTGGTCTCGTGCCAGTGTGGTCCTCCGCGGTCCCAACCGCACCATTGGTCCCCAACAAATCCGAACCGACATTGAGGGGTCTTCTCCAGCAGCTACTGAACCACTTTCGACACTCATCGGTGGCAGGCATGCAGTCACTGACAATGAGACCCCACCCAGCTCCAATGGGAAAAGCGATCATCAACTCAATCCACTCGATATCACGTTCAAGGTATCCTTTAGGATGCTGCCTCGCTCTGCCCTAACTACAACCCGGGACGAAAACTGGTCAGCTGAGCTCAAGGCGTACGAGGATAGTAGACGAGACCTCGAGGCCGTTATGAAGAGGTTCACATCTTGTTTTGGCAAATCAGTTGGGGAGCCTGCAACGTTCGAAGGCCAGCCAGGCGCCGATATGCTACTCGAGCACATCCCGAAAGATGTTGCAAAGGTCTACCTGCAGCGATTGGGGAAGGAGCTACTGATGAAGGCCGAAGAGCTGTGAAATTTCTACCAGCACGCCGCGATGGTGGTTAAATGAATTTCAACTCGGTCGGGATGGCACACTTGTCGACTACTTCCACGAAGGGGCCCAATAAACACGCCGCCCGCCTACCTTTGGACTTCAGCGAAGTTCTCGCAAGTCCCCAGGTCGGTCTTTCAAAGAGCTAGAAGAACTATACCGCAGGCTCGTTTGATGCAGGGGTTTTCAACTTCCTCAGTATGTGTGATGTGCTCAGACTGGACACGCTGCCCAGTACACAGCCCGCCTCGTATGGCGTGTCGGCGCAACTACTGGCCTCCAATATCCGCGGCGAGCTAGCTCAATATCGTTCCACGGTACCGTGCCAGTGCTGTGTCGCCTCACACCTTTCATTGTATATCCGCCAGTAGCGCGGTTTTTGCCTCCCAGACTTCACCACATTCCCTCAGAAGAGCATGAAAACCGCCGCATCAAAGGTCAAGGGTCTGTCGGCAACGTTACGCCGCTACCAGAGCATGTCGTGCGATTTCACCTGGTGGAAATTCTGTACGTCTCATGGGCAGAGTTCAATTTCTCAACCAAGCACGTTTTGGGCAATGTTTCCCCAGCACATGAAGCCTACAGTCCCCAGAAACGGATACCGACAGTCTCGAGGCTGTCAACAACGGCGCAATGGGAGAAGGGAAACGCAATCCGTGGACACAAGCCAAAGAGGTGATTCGTTTGCTAGCCGTGTCACATGTCATTCATGCCTGCTCCTCAGTGACGAGACGAAGCTCCGTCAGCGCGAAGGACATCAGTCAGCCGAAACGAAGCCGGTCAGTCATACCATCAAACAACAGTCCGCGGTGCTAAGATGCAGCGAAGTGCGTGCCGTGGACCTGTGTTATATCAAAGGCCTTTCCTCAGCACGAATCCGAACCAAGACTCCTAAAGCCACCCACCCACATCCTCTGAAAACCATATAACCAATCCTGTCTCCCCGTATCTCGACTCTTGACGCGCTACACTGATCTGTGGAACCATGCCCTCGACATCGACACCGGAAAGATGGGTCGTCTGGTCTTCCAGCCCCCACCACTACTGCCACGACAAATCCCTCTTCTTCAACCTCACCATGGACGACGACACAACGCCAGACCTGACCAAAACCAAGGACTCCATCGTCCTCGGCAAAGGCGACGTTGTCATACCGATTAATAACAATCCCAAAATCAGCTCCCTCCGCTTGCGGGACGTGTTTTACTACAAGACGGACAAGGCCAGGAACATTATCAACCTGACGCTATTGCAAAAGGATTATCCGAAGCTGATGCTCGGGAAGATGAAGCTGGATAAATTCCATGGGACGGGGATCGTGCATGCTGATGATCCCACGCGGGTGGTTTTGGAGGTTGACGAGTTTGATGAGCAAAGATGATGGAATGTGTGCGTTGACATGATAGAATCTGGGCAGTACCAAGATCAGCATACTGACTGGATCAATCGATCTGGCGCTGATATGGTACTATGTAGTGTAGTAGGGTTGGGGAGCTGTCTGCTACGGCATACCTATGACTAGGAATGGGGGATGAGAACCGGAGACTGGGACCGGAAGCTGGGAGCTGGAGTACTACCTAGGGAATCTATCACAGTTCTGTACCGTGCAGTGTACTGAGTATATTATCGGTGCTTGGGCTGTACCTTTAGGTCCAGCGGGAAGTAGACATAGAGTACTGAGCACTCGATCCTCAGTGTTCAGTTCCTCCTCGATAACGAATCATAGCCTGTCCCTGCAATGCCGCAGCGGACGATCTGTGACAGGAACCCAGGTTGCGCCCGTCTGGCATTTCTGGGTTGTCGAGCAGGACAGTCTCGTGAGACTGAACGATAGTGGTCACTGACAAGAAATCTTGCAGTCCTCCCTGCTCACGGCTCAAGGCCTCCCACCTGTAAGGCCCGTAGCGGATGATCTACAATTAGGGCCTCGAGTTGCGGAGTACGGCGTTCTTTTGGTCCTTTGAGTAAGGTAGTCTCGTGTGAGAGTGAACCATGGCCCGCAGTGAGAAAGCGAGGATGGGAGACGAGGGCACACGTGTATCACTGATTGTCGTTGGGCTAGGCTAGAGTTCACGTTATGGTCACCAGCGACATCAGCGTCCAAGAGTGTCAAACGTCGCCTTGAGCATCACGTCGTTCTGGACATCACGTCGTTCTGAACATCACGTCGTTGTGGACTGCGTATCACCATCCTATCTCATCCTTCCCCCGTGGCCAAAACGAAGAACGCGATACCTCGTACATAGACCCTCATTAAGATCCTCATTCGCTTCCTCATAATCACTTCCTCATAATTCGCCCACCCTCTCGTTCTTCTTCTTCTTCTGCTGGGGTTCAGCATCCTGAATCCGAACCTGATACTGACGCATTCGTTCTTTGTCCACGGCCCCCCTTTAAATACACCGACATCCACACAGCCGTAAGATTAATACCCACCCCTCAGACAGACAGACTGCGCGACATATCCACATCGACATCAAACCACGATACGCAGCATGCCCCCTTTAGGCGGCGGCGGCTTCTTCCCCGTCATCCCCGGCACGACCATCTACGGCCCCGTCCGACCTCCACGCAGACCGACACATCCCATCTCAGCAAGAGATAGAGATATCCCCCTGCCAGAGACGTGGCCTTATCCGCCATCCTCACGCCAGAGGCCGCTCAACTTCCCGGCCCCACCTCTGGGGAGGACGCACCATAGACAGACCATCAAGTTCACGCCGTGGATTCTGAACCTGTCGTCCCGGGCGCATAAGTGCGTGGATCGGAATCTTTTCAGGGAGCCAAGGCCAGGAGCCGCAGGAAGCGGAGGTTCTGGCACCGTCGTCCTGCCCATCCTGCCTGGTCCGAAGCGGAGGTGCCCCTTCTTTGATGTGACTGTCATGACGCTGTCCAACGTCGAGTATACGCCGCAGGCGGAGTACTCGGAGTTGAGCTGGCCTTTGCTCCAGCAGCAGGGGTTTACCCGCCATGTGCTTCACAATGACCACACCCACGACGTGACGTACAGGACGGGTCGCGCGAACGCGCGACAATACCGTGATGGAGCGGACATAGAGGATGTCATGACATTAGTATTGAGGCCAGGATCGGGGCCGGGGTCTCGACGTGGAGTAGTCCCACGCCCAGGACGTAACATTCATGGCGGCCCTCGTTTTCGTACGGAGAGGCACGCGCCCTCGGAGCGATGCGGTCGTCTCGACAAGGAGGACAGCGTGATTCGCCATGTTGCTTTGCCTGGCGTGGATCTGCTGTGGTGCGGGTACGATTCGTTCATGAACCCCGGGGTGATTTCCGTGCAAATGACTGGGGTGGCGATGGTGGATTTACGGGCCTGGAGTTGGGGCGTGGAAGCTGGGATTGTAGGTAGGGGCGCTGGGTTTCGGGGTGATCCGAGCGGCGGGATGGGGGTGGTCGTTGGGTGGGTAGCGCGGTATGCTGGTGAAGGACCACATGAGGAGCCGGAGCATGGAGATGCGGAGGATTTGTTCCGCAGGATCGTGCAGGGGGGATTGCTCGCGGGGGAGGATCTGGTTAGGGAGATGGGCGTGGATGAGGGAGGGAGGACCGCAGTGAGCGAGAGAGGAAGTCAGAGGGGAACAGGGAGGGTGAGAGAAGCGGGAAGACAAAGACTGAGGTGAGGCAAGGGAAGACCTGGCGATACTACTGAACTGCGCGGAGGGAACGGTTTCGAGGAGATCTTTACTCTAGCTGTGCCGTCACTGTGATGCGGATTTGGTCTCTTGTGCTGTACGAATAAAATGGTCGGGGCGACTACCGACCGACATTTTGTCGCCTGGCGGGCTGTTTACCCAGTCGCTTGTTTATGGGTGACAAGGACACTCGGGTCGAGTAAATGGGCTGTTCCTACAATCTGTGTCTGATTCGGCAGTGAGGGGAAAGAAAAGGTGATCACTAGACATTGAGATGAGAGCTCTGAGAAACAGAGCTCATGGAAAAAGGGTCAGAGACATGAGAGTCGGCAATACATGGAAAGGAGAGCTCAGAACAACGAGAGACAGAAGTCAGGAAAACCTTGGAATTCAAGTTTGCCGAAATTTGACTTTGGCAACAAAGTAAAACGAGATCTCGAGCTCAGTTGAAAGCAAGCCCACAAACGCTGAAAATGCTACTTGCAAGGATGCTGAATGACAGTCACGGAATGAGCTGTAAGGAAGATTGGAAGTGCTGGGTGAATGAGATTCAGAGAGCTATTACTCAAGTACTTCATCCGGACAGAAGATGAGGACCGGCTGAACAAATGCAGGTAGGCTTGGAGCCACATAAGTTATTCTCGCTGTGGTCATGCATCTCCTCTGTAGCACAGCACAGGAAAGCTCCATGTGTTCAAGCGCCGACATCACCGTCTGCTCACGCTTCGTTTCCAACTCAGGGCAAGGTGTACACAGGCAGAAGCGAGGCAGCCGTGATCTGACTGTCCTGCGCTCCTGGCTTTCGGTTGTCATTGTAAACTTGCAGCGACATCGCCCATCGTTTAGAGCCCCTTGGCTTGATTCCTTCAGCAAAGCCTATTTACTCGTTCAGAAAAAAAGACAGCAACTGAACGATAATCTCACTGACTTGTAGCTCACCCGTCATTCTCCCTGGCGTTCCTCATGCAACGGCTCCGTGATGGACTCTCCGTCCAGCATATCCAGCTTGACAATCCCCATTGCCCAGGCCCGGCATTCTCGCGCAGTCAACCGATTCATCTCGATCAACGATAATCGTGCCGGTCTGGCTGTCCTGGGCCGGTTGTATGGCCTTTCTTCCGGCGCGAGTCGGTGCACCTCAGGCTGATTAAGTAACCCCTGATAACGACCTGCACGTTCACCCATACGCGTCAAGATATTGTTCCTCACTTGCTGTTCGTGATCTCGAACTGCTTGGAGGTATCGATCAGTGTGGTATGGCGATAGTGGGTTAGTGTTATCTCTGAAGGTTGCCGCACGGCCATAGAGAGATGATAGGCCATCGGACAGACCGGTCGGGATGAAAGGCTCGTGTACCGCGTGGATCCTCTTCAGCTGTATAGTTATTACAATGTTGAGCATTCAGGCGCACCGGGATAGCATCGCCGTAAGAGCGACCACCGTCCTGCAACGCACCAGTATTGTTGCGGATGGATGTATTGGTGGCGACTCTCGGTTGGCGTGAACCAGTGGCTGCATTGTCTTTCGATGTGGAATGGGTAGAACTCTCATATCCTTGCTGACGATGAGCTTCTCCAGCTTGCGACTCTCCATTGGTTGCAACAGCGCGTTTGCCCGAGGACATTCTTCCATCCTGCTCACTGGACTTTGCGCGAGACTGGCGAAAATGGCTGCCTTGACCTTCAAGTGTTGCACTGTTTTTTGGGCAGAGTTGGAATGGCGTCCACGTCTCGGTTCGGC
Source organism: Cladophialophora yegresii CBS 114405 (assembly GCF_000585515.1). Taxonomy (NCBI): domain Eukaryota; kingdom Fungi; phylum Ascomycota; class Eurotiomycetes; order Chaetothyriales; family Herpotrichiellaceae; genus Cladophialophora; species Cladophialophora yegresii. The sequence continues at coordinate 802,437 of NW_006913045.1, forward strand.
AGCTGGCAAAAGTCGATCGTGGTCCTCACGAAAGATGGCCCCCAGCCCCTCACAATCAGTGCAAGGAATCGCCGAGCGCACAAACCCTCCGCCCGTCCGTTGCACCGACGGCAGTTTCCCGTAACCCTTGCATCGTTCACAGACGATTGGAAAGCGGTCTCCGATTAGCTCAGCGTGATTCGTGACGGTGACGGTGACTGGAGTCTCGTGCCGGCCAGTATCGATGTAGACAGTACGATGCCCTTTGATAACCAAGACTCGACCATCAATGATGAGTCGCGTACAGTGCGTCAAATACCCAGTTTGGTCAGAGTCGTGCGGCATAGGCTCTGGCGCAGCCCTAGTTGGCTCTGAACCACGTTCATCCGTGTCCGAGGGAGGATTCTGAAGATCCTCCTGCGTATCCTGAGCGTCGCGAGAGACCGTATTTGTTGGTGAGAAATGCACTGACTCGACAGAGGCTGGGGCTGACGCGTCCGATGAACTGGTGCTGCGACCTCCAGAAGATGGTGGACCCTGATGGGTGGGTTTGCGTGCCATGTTTGGAACGAACTATATGCGAGGTAAGTATTGTGAGTGAACAAAGCAGGAATAGACGAGTTTCGCTGGTAAGCCGTGGAACGAAATATTGGGAGCGTGGGGGACTTATATAGGCTAGGAAAGGCGCAGCAAACGCGCTCGGGACCATTCGGTGACAGCAGGTAACAGGAGCTTGATTGTCAGATGTGATATGAGCTAGTCATATTCACAGTCAGTGATGTTCCACGACACAGTTCCAGTCTCTCTTGTTTGCCATCTCAAACAGAGTCCGAGTGTCAACTGGGATATTCCAGTCAGCCGGGGAGGTTGAACTGGGATGGAGGTGAAAGTGATCAATTTTGCACAGGTTAAGATCGAAGACGCGGGTACCTTCAGAAGCTCTCGCATACGTGCTTGAAGAGGGTGGCCAGATCACCCGTGAGGACTTCACCTCAGTGTCGTGCGGCGATCGCGCCTTGAGGGCTATTGAAGGTTCCATATAAGCACCCTTTAATCAGCTCGAGGTATCACCAATAGACACCATATCGTGTGACTCTGCTCCAACACTTCAGGTTTGGACACTTCCTGCGGGGCTGGGATTTGCGTGGACCTTGTACAGAGTTGATTCGATGTTCATCAGCCCAGGCAAATGTCTCCATATTCCATCCATCGGTTTTCTTGCTGATGGCTCTTCTGATACAGAATATCTCCGGTTCTCGTTGTAGAACCAGGTGACTTACGCATTTTCTTCGTCTCCCAGAGAAAATGGCATGACCATCACCCTCTCGTTAGGAGCATCCTCTGCTGGGATGTCTTGTTGTAATGTACAATATTTCGAACAGTTGATCAAGATGCTCGGGTTTATTCCTCATTTGCCATCCTCGCTGCGGCGTCCCTTGCCTTCTTCAGCTCCTCCTTTTGTTTCCTGATGGCGTCCATACCGGCCTTGACCCGTTGTCGATCAATTTCTGCTTGGGCGAAGAATTCCTTGAGCCTATCCATCTGCGCGGTTTCTTCTGGGTTCTCCGGGAAAGGCTCACACTTGGTCGCGGTCTGAAACCAATTCCAGAGGCTGCCAGGCTGATGTGGACCTAAGCGCAGTTCGACGCTTCTGGTGAAGGCAGATCCTGCCGAAGAGGCTGGTGAAGGTGTCGGGGCTTCAGAACCCGCCTGAGACTTTGCCTCTATTGGTGACCATGTCGCCCTGTACTCTCCATCGCTGCTTGTCTCTAAAGAGGTCGATTCCAGCTCGTTCAACGCTTCCTGGTCGGCACTCTCAAAGGTCAATTGTAATCGGCCCGGTCCCTGTTCCACTGTGATGGGTAGACCTGGATTGTGATATTTTAATCGCGGCAGATGTTCTTTGTGGAAGATTCTTGCAGGCCTGGTGCTCTTGTTCCATTGCTGGCGATCGTATTGCAGACTCAGTCGCGTCAACTGGGGTAAGGGAGGAGGAGGGAGAATAGCAGCGCCTTCACCATGGCGGATCGCAAAAAGCTGTACTCGTCAGCACTAGCCCATTAACTGGAACAGACTACGGGACTCACTTTCTGCACGATGTTAGCCCATTTCTTGGTATCTAGAGGGAAGAACTCACTGGTTGGAGATGGCGCATGCGCTTTAGAACGTTCACCATTGTCGCAGCAAATCTTGTAGCTCTGACTTCAGCAAAGGAGAAAGACAACTCGGACTGAACTACAGAGCACAAGTTGGATAGCCACAATACACCCTTCCTCACCAAAGCCGCTGAAGCTGCTGGTCAGTCGCGGTATTCAGGGCTTGCTTTGCGCTGCTGTGCCAAGACAAGGCTGCACAAGGCTAAAAATCCGCAGTTTTACCGAAGCGGGTCTAGGTGCGGGTCATAATAAGCGGAGACCTGCGCTCTAATAGGAATCAGGCTCTCTACCAAAAGGGGTTGTTGATGTGAACGAAAGCGAGCGTCATCTCTACATGGTTGAAGCGAACTATATTGGTAGGCTGGTTATGCATATGCCGTCAGTGCGGCATCTCGCTTTGTGAAGCATCCGGGGAAAGTCACGCTAGCCTTTCCTGGTCAACCTTCAACACGTCGTTTTTGATCTGTTAGTAGGCGGCGCAGTCCCATGGGGCAAGCCGTTACTGGGCACAGATCTCCCACGCTGGACTAATGAACACTCTATTCGAAGTACCTGGCTCCTTTTACATGGCACGGATGAAGCCGCGATGCCTCGTCCTGCAGGGGGTGTGGGCTTGGATGTGGTACAACTATTTCCCAGGTCCACAAACTGGGTTCAGAGCGCAGGCGACTTCTCTGGGACTCTGCTGTATGAGACGCTTTTCTGTATCGGCGAGCTTGCGCTTCCGATTAGCTGCACTCCTTCCATCATCTCGGCGACTGCGCAGTCTGTCCTTGTGATCTTGCTTGGTTGCGGAACATGACTCTAAAGGGAAGTGCCTTGCCAGCGCGGCGTTTTATATGGTCTTTTGCTTCAGCTTTCCATTCTTGCGATGTTAGCTCGGTTGATAGCCAGTCCCAGCTCGTGAAATGATTACATAGCGGCGTCTAAAGCCTGGTACACTTCATCCCTTCAGGTACCGCAGTAGGCCCGGGTATTGTCCAATCCTGAGCCTCTGTGCTGAAGTGTCCCATACATTGGCCACTGTGCGTACTAACACCCTCCTCTTCATGCTGGAGAAGAACTCTTACCGGACATCCTGACTCCACACAGAGGTCGCAGACCTCCAATTGTCAGGATGATGATCTGGTGCAAAGGCTGTAGAGAGAACCCCCTGCCAGCCATCTCCATATCTTTAAAGCTCTTATACCACCATGTTCTCGTTCTGCTTGTTTTGGCCCTGATAACGATTCAGGTGGGATTCGGAAGGGACAGATTATAGGCGGTTGGTGTCTATGAGAGACGTTCTCAGCGGCATAAAAGTCTTACAGCATGGATTGCCACAGTCTCGTGCAGTTAGGTGTTGTCTTGCTGCCAATGGCAAGTCGGCCAGCCTGCTGTCTTCGTCAATGCCAGCGCAAACAAAGTTGAGAAGCGCCCATGTTCCTTTGTTCGCAATGCTGTTGCTGAGATATGGTCCTCATCTTTGGCATTTCAGCAACAGCCAACTACGTCGACATTGTTTCCTGAAATCAGATTGACGAGGCCTTCTTCAGAGCCCTGCCCAAACGAAAGAAAAAGCGACGAGGAGAGCATTTCGAGGCTGGAGGGAGACCGGAAGGATGAAGAAGCGCATCAACGGTTCTCGTGTTCCGTGTGGCATTCATTTCAATGAGACTGAGCCTGGCAACATTTCAAGATTTAGCGTTTGATCCAAACCAGAGGGTGGAGGTAGGATTTGTGCCTTTCGCCAGGATAAAGCCGACAGAAACTTCATGTTGAAGAAAGACTGTGCAGTTCCGAAAGCCATCTCGACGCAAGACGGGGATCGAGCAAAGGAAGTCCACCCGGGCAGTGGAGTTGGTAATCCCAAAATTAGACAGGAAATCGGTTGGGAGGTCTGCTTTTCACTGGGGTTTCGGGTGGATGCAAGGACTGCAATGACAAGAGATGCAGCTTAGATCTCTACCTTGGCCAGGACAATGACGATCGAGGTCCGGCATGTTGACTGAGGGGGACAAAGACTTTCCAACACTGTCGTTAGGAAAATGCAGGCTCCGTACAGTCGATGTCGTGTTTGGAGGCATCCCGCTGGAAACCCTGTGAACACCGCAGACAAACAGCTGGGGAGTGCCTTTCCCTGTAGCAGCAGGAAGGAGAGACCACATTGGAAGCCACAGGGAGACATAAAAGACCCAACACTGAAGCATCGCCTGCCTTCTTGCTGGCCCGAAACAGAGCAGAGCGCAGGCAACCCGGCTCCCCCTGCCCCTTTGGGTTGGCGGATTTCAAAGTGAAGACTTGTGCCAGTTCGTCTCTCGTTCTCACATTCCAATCTGTTTCCTCATCCATCTTCATCTCAACCATCACCTTTCAGAACACATCATTCTTCAGATCCCACATTCAAAAAGCTTCAGGCACATCTTCAGATCCCAAGACATTAATTTCACACTGTCGCTGGCGACAGTTGTGTCATTGATTGCTTCGACTCTGTTGACGCGCACTCACTTTCGTTCTTCAACATCACACATCCTATACCCTTTCGCTCCCTTCATCAGCATCGAGGAAGCCCTTGTGTAAGTCGTGACCTCTTTCTCGTGAGTGACGAGTTTGCTGACCGCTGAAAGCCTAGGACCTCACCATGGCTGATCCTGAGCGTTCAATTCTGCGTCACCGTGGACCGAAAAAAGACAAAGTCAACTCTTTGACTGGCGGCGCAGAGACGTCATCTGTTGCTGACCGAGTCGAGGACCACATCACTGTTGTCGCAACCACTGGCACAGAACCAGAATCCACCGTCGCTGAACCTCAGGGTGAAGACAGCCGTACCATTGAGTTTGAAATAGACGAAGGTTTCACCTTACCGCCAGCACCGCCTAATACGCCTGCTGAAGCCAATCTTCCAGTCATTCGTGACTATGCCGTCGTCACCGGCCCAAATGGCGAGGAGTCACTTGTCTGGCTCGCAGCTGCTGACGCTTACCTTGACGGTGTCGAAATGATTGAACAGCAGAAGGCTGAGCCAGTGACTTTGGGAACACTCCTGTCTGACGCGTTGACACCCCTTAATGTCATCAACACCGTCGTTTACCTCGCTTTGCTGTGCGCCAACGCGAAGTCGAGCAAGCTCATGTCTCCCGCCATGCTTTGTGCCCTTGGCCAGGTCAATGAAAACGGTGAGTTTTCAATACTGGTGCTTAGAACGCTGGGCTGACTCTGCTGGAGTGGGAACGATCACCGAGGGACTCTGGAAGACTGTGATCACTCTCGCCCGTGATCGCAATCCTCGTCCATCCCTCCGACTTCTCGGCTACAACGTCCCTACCGTCGATATCTTTGTTGTTTGCTGCGGCGAGCCTGACGATGTGGTCTTGGACACAGTCAAAGCCGCATGCAAGATCGACTGGCCAGCCAAGAAGTTCCGCATCATTGTCGCAGACGATGGAAACTCTCTGAGCCTTCGAAACAAAGTTCAACAAATGCAGGGAACATATACCAACCTTCACTACTACTCTCGAGTGAAGCCAGCCGTTGGACACCATGGGTACAAGGCAGGAAACCTTAACTCGACACTTGTTGACTATGTTGAGAAGACCCCTGCTGGTTACAGCGAGTTCTGTGCAATCTTCGACGCCGACATGATGCCTGAGCCGAACATTCTTCGAATGCTGGTCCCTCACGCGATTAAGGATCCAAATCTCGCAATGGTGACTGCGGCCCAGGTATGAAGTTCCAGATTGACTGAATCCGCCACGTGCTGACCATCCTAGTTCCATTACAATGTCCCAAATGATGACCCTCTGAATCAAGGCAATACCACTGGCACTGGTGCTGAGGATGGAAATCGAGACCGAGTCAATGCCGCATGGTGCCCCGGAAGTGGTTTCATTCTCCGCACTGCGGCGTGGTTCGATATCAAGGGATTCCCAGAGTTCTCCATCACGGAAGACCTTATTACCAGCTGGTGCCTTCACGGAAAAGGTCACAAGATCGCCCTCATCCCTGGTGTGATGCAATGGGGCCTGCAACCGGATTGTCTGATCACTCACTTGAAGCAACGTCGCAGATGGGTAAGGCTCGACCCAACAACCTGAGACGGGCTCCATGACTGACAACCAACAGTGGACTGGTCATATCCGTGATGCGTTGCGCTACAACTTCACGTTGAATGCGCAGGCCTTGAGTGGTGCAAGCTTGATTCAACGCTATGCCATGTTTCATCATGCCTGCCGTCCATATACGATGACGATCACCCATACAATCAACACCTTGTTGACCCTTGTCTGCTTGTGGTTGGGTGGCCCCGTCATCGGCGGTTCTGAGGTTCGTGGCTTGAAGCAGATTGTGTACTGTCTTGCCATCTCTCGTGTCATCGGCCTGATCGGAGACTTCAACTCCATCTTCTCAGGCAGCTACCTCAAGGTTCGCCGCATGATCGCAACCGGTGTCTGGATGGGCCATCATTTCTCTCGGGACACTCTCCAGACTTTGTTGCCCCAACGCCTCGGTGGTCTCAGACTCAGCTTTGGTGTCAGCGGTGTCGAAGACAAGCCACAGATTGGTGTCAAGGAACGCGATGTTGCCACCCGCCCTGCTCTTCTGACCCGTGTCTGGATGGTCCACCAACGCGAGGGTATTCTCTGGCATCTCGCTTTGTTCTTGGTGACGGTCTGCCTCGTCCTCTATCGCGTCGTGGGTGTGTTCAAGGCGTCGACTGTCGATGGTCAGGTCATCTTCAACGATGACGTCTGGATCGAGCTGGTGAAGTCGGTCGGATTCCCAGGATTTGCACTCCTCGACAATGTCCTGTACTATCTCACGCCCATCTTCTACATGATCGATCCACCGACCATGCCTGAGCGCCGCGAGACCATGGAGTACGACGCCGACACAGGCCTCTGGAAGCCACGCGAGGAATACAAGAAGGTGTCTTACACCAAAGCCAGTTAGTGGCTGGCGGTTCCGCATATCCTTAGCGTCGCCTGGATGGTCGCTGTTGTTGTCATTGTGAGCCGAATGTGAGGTGATGGGCTGTGACTGGGAGTGATAGGAGTCGTGGGCGGTGGTCAAAGTACGCTGAAGGTGAGAGGTTGTCGTTGTCGTTGACACGTACACGTACCCTACAGGAAGCGGAGCCTAGTGAGTATGACATCGAGCTTGGCGCCGTTCCAGACTGACCGCGACCCGCAGCACGCTATACTCTCTGTCAGCACGATGCCACGCGGTACCAAGGAGACGGAAGCACATGCGTACACAGCAAGCAATCGACGGCAAAGAGCAAAACGGGAATAACTGTCGTACATTGATGGCCTTCAGCAGTGGGGAAAGAGATGACCAATTTCGCTTGACCAAACGGTGCTGCGACTTCGACAAGACCTGGCCGGGCTCAGAGCTTTATTGTTGACATTGTTTGCGGTGCTTTTACCATCAGACAGTGGCGTCCAGGTGACCAGCGCTTGTCGTTCATTCCTGCTCAAAGCAGCCAGCGAGACACAGAGTCTCCTCTTAGCACAAGTTAATAGCTTTAGCTTTTTCATCAATGAGACCGGCCGCAGAACAAAACAAAGCTGAAATCAAGCTTTGCGTGCCATGTTCAGCATCTCCTTCGCTCTCAATTCCTCGTCAAAGGCGTCGGGGTCCTCGACGTCTCTGTCCTTTTCTCTCGGTGGTCTCAATCCCAGCTCTGCCTGATGGTCCCAGATCCGATCGTGCCTTCTGGCCCACCTCTGTTTCCTCTTCTGCGCCTCCTCGTCACTTTTTGGCTTCCATTTACTCTTCAATATCCTCCGAATAGCCTCCGGCGAGACTTTGAAGTGCTCAGCCAAAACCGGGGTTGACCATCGCTCAGAGTCTTCTTCATACAAGGCACGAATCCCGTCCATGGCATCAGGTGACAGTTTCTTCCGTGGTTTCCATCCTTCATCCCCGAACTTTTTCTCCAGCGCCCCTTTTTGAGCTTGCCATGGTTCGAGTTTTTTCTTGGGTTTCACTGACAGATCACGAAGTCCAATACGTGACTTCTTGTTCTTTGCCGAGGACGATCTGCCAATACCAACGCCGACGCCGACACCTATAGCACGTGTTCCTGCGCCCTCCGCCTGGCCTGTTAAGGAACTCTCTCTTGTCCACGGACGTCCTTGTCTGTCTCGGAAGTTGTGTCTGTCAGATGTGATAATTATGCCGCCGCCACCCTCCTCCTGGACGTCGCTGTCATCTCTTCTCGTTGATGGTGTCTCATCGCGTCGCGGTGCAGGCCTTTCACTCGCCGCGTATCGTCCGTCCCTCTCCTTCTCGACCCATCGCCTGTCGTCGTGGCCAAAAGGAGTTGCCGCCTGAGAGGAATATCTACGCTTCTTGCAGATGTGGACGTCCTCTGATGCGGGCAGAAGAGAGGATACGCATGCTTTTGAGGAGAATGGCAGGGACAATGATACTGATGTGCCTTGCGGCCTGAAGGGAAGGGCGGGTATTGTGGTACGGGCGTGGCGGTTTGGCACGGCCCTCAAAGCCTCGAGGAGTCTATACCCTGACTGCGAGTTCATCATCTACCACAGAGCCTGTTGGATAATAGATCTCACGTGCGGACTTCGAAATATTCTTGTCTGTGAAACCCAATTTCCCACGGTCCACCTTGAATCATGATTCGTCGATACACGCGAGCCGCTGACTCGGACGAATCCCACGTCGTCGTCATTGACATCGACATCAATTACTATTTACCGCGGCTCACCACATGACCATTCTCCAAACCACCAGATTCACGTCGTGCTAATAATTTCCTTGCCGGCATACGTTCCCAATGACTACGAATACTTCCACAAGGTAGGGCAACGGGGTCGCATATTCTCAACGGGCCACTTAATCTCTCCAGAGTATCGCCACAAACATGGCGTGGCCGAACCCATTCCGGCGGCGTGACGAGAATACCAGGACCTGCTGGGGCTACACCTTCCAGCTGACGCCCGAGCACCTGACACCGGAGCAGGCACAGCCCCTGAAATTCAGCTACGACGTGCTAGGCGAAGAATGTTACGAGATCCTCGACCAGATGAGCCGCAAACCGCCGGTCTCAGAACCCTCAGGCCACAACGCCGCTCCCGAATCAACAACAACATCATCCGTATCCCCAAGTGATCCCGACGCAGCCTCTTCTTCTCCGCCACGCCTACCAAAGCGCGACCTGTACATCCTCCTCCGGGACAACAGGCACACGCACCCGAAACTCCAGCGCCTATGGGACGAAGTGACGACGACCCCGGACTGGGTATCGTGGCCTCAGATCGCGCGCGGCCAGGACGTCTTCTACCGCTACGGCGCGGCCACGCTGACAGGCTTGGCCTACCAATCGCTACTAGGCGGGATGGGGGCGCACAGGGTTGTCGAGGTGCTCGCCCGCACGGGAGGCTTCTCGACCAAAGTGGCGCGCCACCGCCTGTTCGAAACGACGCAGCACATCCTGCAATGCACGCGCGACCTGACCTCCATAAAGCCGGGGGGCGACGGCTTCGCGAGCTCGCTGCGCGTGCGCCTGTTACATGCGGCCGTGCGACGGCGGATCATGCGTCTCGCGAGCGCGCACCCGTCGTACTACGACGTCGAACGGTTTGGCGTGCCGATCAACGACCTGGACTGCATCGCCACGATCGGCACGTTCAGCGCGACCATCATCTTCCTCAGCCTGCCGCGGCAGGGGATCTGGCTCACCCGGCAAGAAAGCGCGGACTATATTGCCTTGTGGCGCCTGATCGCGCACTACGTGGGCACTCCGACCACGTGGTTCGAGACGCCCGACACGGCCCGCCGCGTCATGGAGAGTTTGTTGCTCAATGAAATCAACCCGTCCAACACGAGCCAGGTGCTCGCGAACAACATCATCCGGTGCCTCGAGAACCAGCCGCCCACGTACGCGAGCCGCAGCTTTCTCGAGGTGAATGCGCGCTGGCTGAACGGGAACGACCTGGCGGATGCGTTGGGCCTGGGGAACCCCGGGTGGTGGTACTGGGCGCTCATGGCGGGCCAGTGCATCTTCTTCAGCTGTCTGTGTTATACGTACCGAGCCGTGCCGGCGCTGGATCGGCGGAAGATCGAGACGCTCAGAAAGGTGTTTTGGGCCGTCATTGTCGAGGGCAAGTATGGGCTTGGCGGCGAGGAGACCGTGTTTGAGTTCAAATATGTGCCGGAGCTGGGGCTGGGGACGGGGAAAGGTGATGGCGATGACGTCGAGGTCAAGGGCAAGGAAGTGGGAATTGAGAGGAGGAATTTCAACACGTTGGTGGTGGCGACCGGTGTGTTGGTGGCAGTAGGATATCTCGGTGTCAAGGTGTCGATGGCCGTCTTGGGGAGAGTCTTCTGAGGGAGTAATGGACCCGAATCATTCACGCATTGCACCCTTCTTCATTATCGAACCAACGTGGGACTGCGTGACCTGTACACATACAGTAGCATGGTGGATGGGTGGTCATTCACGGGTATCATTCACGTGTAGCATACATAGGGCGAACTTGGTTGGTTCCCCACAAAGGTTCATTTCAACATCATCATATCATGACAGGTCGGTTTGCGTCGTAATGACACGGCCTCTCTGCCTGGTCCAATATCCAGACATGTCCAGCCGAAGGAGCAGGCATTCAAACATATCCACATCGTCGCTAGAGTCGTCTAGCTGCTCAAATTCCCCCTTTCCTGTCACGTCGAGAGCCTGTTTTCCGGAGCGCAGGGCATCCATAAACTGCAAAACTTTGGTTCGAAAGTCGTTTCGTAAGCGCTTCATGGTTCCGTCAATCGAACTGTTGATTTGCGCAATTGGCGCAAACTTCTTTCGTCGTTCGGCGGAAAATCGAAGAATAACGTCATAAACCTCCTCCAAGATCTGTCTTGTTCGAGCTTGTCTTTGTTTCAGAAGAGCGTGAAGGATGAGATCGAGGGTTCGCTCGTGCAAGGCACGCAGGTGATTCAAACTCTGGACCGCACGTAATGTCTGTTCATAATCTTGATTGACGATGTGCGTCTTAGCATCACGCAATACTGCTTCGAATTTGCGCCAGTAAACTTCAATTGCAATATTGTGGCTATAGTCAGCCACGGTCGAGATAAAATGATGCATCTCAACAATGATCTTGTCACATGAGCGTCCGGTGGTCTTATCAGACGTCTGCTCAATCTCGTCTTTCAACATACTCTGCGTCAAGGCTTGCATTCTCATCGTGCGCAGAAGATACTGAAAGATGCGATCATACTTGGCTAATATGCTTGGCGCAATAACCGCTTCCAGTATCTCGTTTGGCGCCGTATACTGAAGTCGGAGAAAGTCAAGTGCGTGTATGGAGTCGACATCTCTGCATTTCTCCAGCTCTTCAAGAGGCATATCTCGAATGGAAAAGGAGATGGTTTTGTCCAAAGGGCCATTTGCAAGGCTCAGGCTGTCCGATAGTATACTCATGAGCACCAATCTCACTTCTGACCCAGCAGGTGGCCAACTATCTCGTGCCTGCAGTCGAAGACCAGTAGAGGCACTTGTTCTTCTTTGACTTTCACCGCTATTCTGATTCGAGTCGAATAGAGCGGTGCTGAGCCTTGAAGAGAAGGAGGCATTCTGAAGCAGATGAAAGCTCCGTTGCAGATCGAGATGACCTAGAAAATTCTGCTCCTGAAACAACAAGCGCAAGACCGAATAAGACAGAAGCCGATGTTGAGCTGATATGAGTGGAGTGGTGGACAGATTGAGAGACTCCTCGAAACCAATGGGGAGCCTCGAACCACCCACAGCTTGCCCTTCCAGGTAGCTTACAACCTGGTCTTGGAATCCGTCATCCTTGATCTCTTCGAGTAAGTGGGCGCTGCTGTTGAAGATGTTCGATTCGAGCCGGAATGGATTGGCTGACACTTTCTGCACAACGGCAGAATCTCCAAGTCCGAAGCTTTCAGAAATAGGTGTGTCAAGCGTACTCGTTGAGGCTGACGACTCTTCAGAGACTATCAGAGACCTCATCGCGTCTTCGTAGGCTACGGCTCTAGACTGCAGCTGGCAGATAGCCTGAAAATGGAAGCCGAGTTCGAGTGCCTTTAGAGGTGAGGATCTGAACGCCGTCGTAGAGAGGAGGCAACAAGCTGGAGCATGCTTTCTCAAGAAGCTCAAGCTCTCTTGCGCTTCCTGAATCATGCTCCTGACGCTCGACTCGAGCAACAGTTTCCACGGTTCTCCCTCAGAAAGCCTAGCATCCGTGGGCTGGTCTGTGCTGAGCCCGATCTGCGCACTCAGGACAGCTAGAAAGGGCCGGCAGGTGCAAGATACAGTAAGCTGTAGTATTCCGTTGAGGCTTGGATAATCCAGAGAAGCAGTGGTTGCCTTCTGAAGCAAGCTCCACACAGCCAGACTTTGTCTGTGCTGTTGATCCAGGGCGTCATGACACTGACCTAGAACATCAAGAAGCGTCTGTATCTTGGCGATCCTGCCTCTCAGTTGTAGCAGTGACATGATGTCGGGTCTGGCATCGCAGAGGTTTCGGTGGACGGCATGCAGTATGGATCGGGAGGCTGATAAAATTGCGACTCGAGAAGATGACAGTTGGGAATAGCTCTGGTCCAATTCTCGGAGGGAGTGTGAGAGGTTCTTGATTGCCATTCCAACAACTGCGAATTCCTCAAAGCAGCTCTGCACCAGCATTGGGCTGTATGCATGTGCCGCGACATTCTGCCACTGAGGCGCAAACGCTCGGTTCTTTTCATCCCAACTGAACAGGACCGAATCCCGACCCAAGCACAATTCGTAGGCTGCGTTTAAAAGAACGTCAGGTTTGATAGGCCGCGGACTACTTTCATTGTTGGCTTTGAGTATGACGTTGAGTACACCGGTAGCCGCTTCAGAAAGGTATCCTGACGGCGGTTCCTGATGCCTTGTGTCCAGGAAATCGTCCCAGCTGACCAATGGATTGTGACGACGCCTATTCTGTATTTCTGGGAGAGCCCATATGTCCGTAGTTCCCTCCTCGTCCTCGCCCTCATCCCCGGGGATATCTCCATCCAGGCTCTGGAAATAGGCGTTCTCGGAGTCGGAGGTGGAAATGGATGCTGGATCCGACAACTCTGGTAGAGGGATATCGTGTAGATCCAACTGGAATACCTCAGATCTGAGACCCGGCAAGCTCTCTGACTCGCCTTCATTCAACCAAAAGAGTCGGCTCTCGAGTGACTTGTTGAACCGGAATCCATCCCATATTCCGTCGTGCGGGGACAGCAAAGGCTCAGGTTCTTTGATCGCACTGGCGGAGAATGGATCAGGCTGATCTGGCAGGGACATTGTGAGGGATCTGACATGGTTGTGTCTCTCTCTCTCTGAAAACATGAGAACCCTTAGACCTGACGTGGTTACCTGCTTGCGGTGTCCAAGGACGATGGCGACTACGATGGGAAAAGCGACCGCATCTGCAACTGCAACTGCAATCTGACCAACGCGTCACGCGTAGGTCAACGCATCTCCAGGAGCGGATGGCGCGCTATCGTGCCAAGAACCCTACTCTTTCGCTCAGTGAACATCGTTCGCCACGGCCATGACAATGAGTCGAAAGATTTCGTATTTCGATGTGCTTCTCTCTACGGTCTTACCAGGAGTACAATTCACCGGCCGGCAGAAGGCAGTTCTACGCGTGGTCCCTTTAGGCCATGCGCTCGCGTTCACCATGGCCAAGAATGGACCTGAAACGCTCCAACGTAGGCTGGCTGTGCTGCTGTACTCCATTTTCGAGGAGACCGTGATGTCTACTTATCATGATCCCTCCTTGCCTCGCTGGGGGCTGGAGACTCAGTTGCTGAGCAGGCAATGTAATGCAGTACATAGAGCGAACAGCAAGCGCGCACGAGGGAGCTGTGACGAGTGCAAGGTTCCTTTCCCTTCAGATCTAGAGCTGTACAGGACCTACCTTGACTGTCTCGCGTCGCCGCATTTCCTTGACCTTCTCCATCTTCTCGACCTCTTTCTCAACACCTCGCTTCTTGCGCATCAACTTGTCAAAACGGCCTCGTGCGCCGAACTTCACCTTGGTAATCATATCGCCTGCCTGTCCTTTCGTGATATCCCATTCCGTAAGCGGCTCCTCCTCGGAGACTTCACGCAGTCGATTGAGAAAATCAAGCTGTCCCTGCGATGCCGGAGACTTGCGCCATGAAGACGAAGTGGCCATGAAGATGCGCTCGAACTTGCTGGCGGCAAATGTGTCCGCTGCATGCAAAGCGTCGGACAGGGTCGACGCGGAGGCGACTGTGCGAGGACGAGACCACGGAGACTTGGACTTCTCAACCGCGTGGAGGGTGTGTTTCCATATGACGACAAAGGTAGCCGAGTCAGATTCTGGTGAGGGTGTTGCACTGTTGGAGGCAGAGGACGTGGTGGGAAGCCGGCGTTCCAGCGTTAATATGCCGCCTTTTGCCGCCAGGACATACTTGCAAGAATCGATCTGTACCCAAGCATTTGGAGAGATTGCACGGACGTGCCGTTCGCCGGAGGTATCCTCGAGAAGATCGTGCACGGAGTCATAGCGCGTAAAGTCGAGTTGATGGTCGCTAGATGTTGCATTATGCAATGGAGGCCCGCTCGCTGGTTCGGAAGAGAGCGCCGCCTCCTCCAGCGTTCTGTCCTTGAGTTCTTTCAGGTCGTTCACTTTTGCGGCTTTGACCACTTCTGATGGATCTAGGCCGAAGAGAGTGGGAACCGTGACGATCCCCGTCTCTAGCGAAGCCACCATGTCGATGACATGACAGTCCTTCTTGCCCGGGTGTAGACGCATACCACGGCCGATCATTTGTACAAGGAGATTCCGCGACTTGGTCGGGCGAGCCAGCAGCACACAGTCAATGTTGGGCATGTCGGTGCCCTCAGTGAACACGCCACAATTCAGCAAGACAGGAAACTCGCGGTTCTTGAAAGCTTCAAGGCGCTCGCCTCGTATCCGCTTCTTCGTCGCGCCGGTGATGTACTGTGCGTCGATGCCATGTCTGCGGAACGTGGACGTCAAGCTGGTCACATGGTTGATGTCGACACAGAACACCAGTGTCGATTTCCGATAGCCAGCTTCTTCTTGCCATGCCTTGACTGTGATATCATTGGTGATCTCCGTATTCACGGCCTTGGACAATTGGCCTGTCCGAAAATCTCCTTCGTTCCCAACTCGGACTTTGGATAGATCTGCTTTCGACTTGACAGTGGTAAATATGACATCCGAGAGCCACTTCTCACCGATCATGTCGACGTAGTCTTTGTGATAGACAATATGGTCAATAGCCGCGCCGAGTCTTAGGCCGTCAAAGCGAGAGAAGGTCGCCGAGACACCAACCAATGCCGGGCCAGTGTCCCGTCTTTCTTCCTGGCCAAAGTGTTCGAGAATCCGCAGATAGCCCGGTGCCACGATGTGATGGGCTTCATCCACAAGGACCAGCTTGAAGCGATCCGGGTTGTATTTGGTCAGCCGGTCACCTGAGACCAGACTGCGGACGGAGGCGACTGTAATGTCCGCTGCCCCAGAAGCGTGTATATCTCCCATCTCAATGTCGATGCTCTTGTCTGGATATGCTCGCTCGCAGTGTCGCGCGGCTTGCTCCACCAGCTCTCGCCGGTGAGCAAGGATCAGAGTCTGCTGGGCATGCTTGGTGGGTGGCTCGACTCGATCGATTAGTTGCGTGAATATAACCTGGTGGTCCGACTTAGCATCCACTCCTTGCGACGAGTCTCGGAGAGTACCGTCTTGCCACTACCAGTGGCCAGCGAGATACCTAGGCGCTTATGGCCCTTCTTCAGGTAAGATAGCACCGATTGAATGCATTCCTCTTGATACTCTCGTAGTCGGATCGCTTCATCACGGACCACGGGTGGCAGTGGCGACTTGACAACCGTCGCCAGCGCCCGATGCGCTTGTCGTGAATGCAAGATGCATCGTGAAGTATAAGCTAACCTCTGCAACCATCTTGACGGTGCTAGCATAATACACGATCTGACATGGTTGTGGTACTCGTAAGGATTGAGGGGCACATGCCATACTGCGTGGACAGTCAAGGAAGTACGGCGTATTCAGCGCATACTACATGTGACATCGTCCAATCACAGCTGGTTTAGTACAGCAGCGAGTAGGCGGGCGAAGCTCTTGGGGTCCCTTTACTTTGCGTACACATACAGGTTCCATACGGGCTCCCCTTGAGGAGCATAGTATGATCTAGTCAAGACCATATATGGAGGTTGACGCTTAATCAATCCATGTATTTGCATTCCTAAGCTCCATGGACCGCTTTAATCGGATAGACTGGCACACCAACCATAACCCAACTGAGAGTACAGAGCCAGACTTCTTCCCCTCGCACCACTCCTGCCTTTCAGGGCTTTCTAACAGCCGTCACCCTTCAACTTTGGATGCGGAGGCGCATTTACAAGTGGCTGATGATACCAGCTGCGTACTCGTGGGTCTTGGCCTTTCCACCCAAATCACCCGTCAAAGTCTTGCCTTCTGCCAACGTCGCAAAGATAGCGCTCTCAATCTTCTCGGCATGCTCATTTAAGCCCATATGCCGTAGCATCATGATACTACTGAGCAAAAGAGCCGTCGGGTTGGCAAGGCCTTTGCCAGCAATATCGGGCGCGGACCCGTGTACGGCCTCGAAGATGGAGCACTCATCGCCAATGTTTCCGGAGGGTGTGAGACCCAAGCCACCAATCAAACCTGCGCACATATCTGACAAGATATCGCCGTAAAGATTGGGCATGACAAGGACCTTGTCCGAATATGGACCTGGGTCGGTCGTAATTTTCAGGCAGGCGTTGTCGAGCAGTTCGGCATCAAATTCAATGTCGGGGAAGTCTTTCGCAACATCTCTCGCGGTGCTGAGGAAGAGACCATCCGACATCTTCATAATAGTAGCTTTGTGTACAACACGGACCTTGTTCTTGCCAACGTCCCGAGCATATTGAAATGCGTATCTCAGCACACGTTCGGAAGCCTCACGAGTGATGAGCTTGATGGACTGCACGACTCCGTCAACCACGACGTGCTCGATGCCCGAGTATTCGCCCTCGGTGTTTTCTCGAATAAGCACGGTATCGACGTTATCGTACGGGGTCTTGTACCCCTCTATGCTTCGGCACGGACGCACGTTGGCAAAAAGGTTGAAGGTCCGCCGCAGGGTGAGGTTGAGAGAAACGTGACCCTTGCCGACAGGTGTGGCCAGAGGCCCTTTCAGAGCCACATAGTTCTTCTGTACCGAAGCAATTGCTTCGTCTGGAATGACCGTCCGCCCTTCCTTCAGGCGAGGGGTGACGTCCACCGGTTCCCATACGATAGGCACCTTCGCAGCTTTGTAAATGTCCTTGACGGACTGAGCAATCTCAGGACCAATGCCATCACCTTCTATTAACGTGACAGTGTAATTTCCGTCTGATCCTTTCTTGCCCTTGAACTTCGCGACTTTGTCTGCTTCGGCGGTTGTGGCATAGCGCCTAGGCTGGAACTGAGCAGTAGAGCATGAGTCATTCCGATTGCGAGATTCCGGAGAGAATTAGCTGCGTACCTGAACGAAGATAGGAGCCCGTATCGGCTGAGCGCAGGCTTTTCGCAAGCATTGGCGAGCTGGAGCAGCGAATGCTCGAGGAGCAATCATGGTGGGCGAGCTGCACGATAGACAGCAGGGAGAACTTCAAAAAGACACCCTTTTCATACCATCGAGGGACCGCACGTCTTTAGAGGCCGGTTGAGCGCAGGTGGTGGGTACTGTGTAGACTGCAGAGCGACGGGAGGGAAGCTCTTTTTCTGAAATGTCCAATGGCGCGGGAAGGCGCCAGTTACATCACAGCTTCAGTGGCAGCTTCCGATAGCTCCACCGCGAAAAACGACGCCAAGCCACCACGCCGAAAGCTGCTTAGACAATCACGTGAAACCAAGACGTTCCACCTCCTCGCGAGTCTTACTGTGTAGGGTCGCGATTCCGCCAGTGACTTTGGTCACCCACGGCCCTTTGTTCATTATGGCCGGTCGAGATCGAGACGTCGTCACCCACTTCAATATCTCCAATCCATATCCTACAGAGTGGCCGCAAGAACTCGACAGCGATGACGACGAGGACGCCGCTGGCGGGGTGAGACGCTCAAGGTCCCGATATAGTGCGCTAGAGAGGACCGCCAGCGAGAGGAAGAGTCTGTTGCCTGGCTCTCAGAGAACCGGGGATGGCCGTGCGAACTTGGTTCAGAAGGACGAGCCAGATCCTCTTGGCGCTCCAGGCACTGTGCTCTCCAACTTGCGGCAAAAGGGACTGCCGGTCGATGCGGATACACGGCTCAAGAACAAGTTTATGCTGTCGTCCACCACGTTTGCCCCGGAAGCCTTCTTGGCCACAACTCATGACCAAGACACTGCAAGTGACCTTGTGGCGGGTTCGAATTATCTCGCCAAATCCATAGATCAGCAATCAGCACCGTTGAAGAATCTGGTTGAGTCCAATTTCGAGCGGTTCGTCCGCGCGAAGGCCACAATTGACAATGTGTACACCGAGATGCGCGGTCAGGGCGTCGACCCTCATGCCAACGTCCCACCTTCGCCGTCACATTCGAACCGCCATTCCCGACGAATTAGCGGCATCCATTTTCGCAACATCAGCACTGGCAGCGCTACTGGCGCGGCACAGTCCCAGCCGCCGGGCAAGAATGCTCTACGAAAGGAAACAGAGTATGGTGTTAAAGGCGTCAAAACCTCTCTCTCAGAAGTTGCCCAGAAAGCCGAAGATGCCTGGGGACCAGCATTAGGCGGGAAGAAACGTGAAGAAAATCTCAAAGTTCTTTTAGGCTCCGTTGAGAAAGACAGAGAAGTCTGGGTGCTCGCCAACAGATTAGAAAACGCCGTCAATCAGAGAGACTACGACAGTATACGCGAGCACTACAACGCCGCTCGTCGATACAGGGCGGAGGTGCAGGCCATGGCTGAGAAGACGAAGCAAGCCGGCCACAAATTCACCAAGGACGAGACTTATTGGGTCATCATCATTGGCAAGATGTGGTCCAAAGTCGACGAGCAAATCAAGACGTTCAAGAAGGATGTCTGGCGGAGGCTTTCCACCCCCTCAGCAGCTTTGCCTTTACCCGGCGTCTCTCAGAAGGAAGAACATATTGAACTCATAAGCGTTCTTTTAAACCTAGGCGTGGATGACAGTCCTATCTGGGTCTATCTCCTAAGCAAGTACGACTACTTGAAGAACAAGATTACCGCGATTGTAGAGAGATCGAGGATCGAAGTTGAGATCCTGCGCCGCCGTTTGGCACTCGCAGAACGTCCATCATCTCTGACTATTGCAGCGTTCTTGCGCCAGGCTTCCAAAGAGCGTCCAGAGGCTCTTGACACGGATGATGTTATCGATTTCTGGAACTGCATTTTGACCTACGTCACGAAATTGTTGTCAGTCTCCAGCGGACTACTAGGCGAGGTCGTCGAATTTTGGGAGTCAGCACAGTCTTTCATTGATGGTACGAAGACGAAATCCCTGCCCACTGGCTATCAAGGAGAGAGTGCCAAACACCTTCAGATGGCCCAGGAAGATATCAATGGACTTCGAAACGGTGCTGTTGAACTTGTTGGCCAGCTGCGGGATGCTGTCTTTTCACTGTTTGCGGATCCACCCGCCGAAGATATTTCGTCTCTCTTCTCCCCAGTGCCTGGCTCCGCAGGAACACCAACCACTCCTTACCCGGCATCGGCATTTTCGCCTACCGACGGCCGCATTGGAAAGCTTGACCCCAACGACGTCCCTGTTGCAGCAAAGAAGGGCGAGCCATGGGAAGACTTTGCATTCTGGCCACCTCACTCCAACGCGCTGAGTGCTGTGCAATATCTTCAGAAAATCCTCACCCTTGTCGCAATCTCCGCCAACGAGATGGTGGCTCTAGGCCCAGTTAACAGCAACAACGCCATGTATGAGAGGATCAAGACAATGACTGCCGGAGCTCGGGAGCGTTCCATGCGAGCTGTTTGTGAAGCCTGGAGCAAGGATGCTGAAAGCTGTAAGTCCATGGAAGATTGGATCCGGGCACCCGAAAAGCGCGACCAGACACGAATGCCACTATACTTCGAGGCATTCGAGAGAAAGGTGTTGCTGGGGATGCAACAAGTACTGTACTTCTCAGACACGACCACTAAGCCCGGTGCGCGTGAGGTTATCACTCCGCCACCATCGAAGCTCCTGCAAATGATACGAACACAATTCGTCAGCACAGTCTACAAAGCAGTCAGTGGTATGCTCGACAACACAGAGGTGGCGGAACAAGGTGACGAGGATGAATGGGTGTTATCAGCCGGCCTCAACTCTGTGAACACCGGCGCAGACCCGGGCGACATCCTGGTCCAGGACGCGATCAATGCCTCCAGTCGCAGTGTGCGCCTGCTGCTGACCATGTCCAACACCAAAGCCCTACGCAACGAGCAGGTCCCGTCGCTCATTCAATTGTTCGAATCCTCATTCTCCGTGAAACTTGCAGACGAGTCGAAATCGATAAAAGACGTCTTTGGCCAGATCGACGCCAAGTTGTTCCATGCATATACTCGCCCGATCGTCGCCGAATTGACCAAGATCATCAAAGATGGCATCAATTCTCCAAGCTGGGTGCCCAGTACCTCGAAACCCGTGCAAGTCCAGCCCTATGTTTATGCGGCGCTCATGCAACTGGTCAAGGTGCACAGCGAGGTTTCTACCACAGTGTCGAGCACAGGTTACAGCAGCCCACTGCTAAGCGAGATTCTGTCCCACCTGCTCGAAAACGTCTCTCAAGCCCTCCTTGACGGGTTCAAAGAGCGGAAGCCAAACACCTACACCTTGCCAGCGTTGATGCAAGCCACTCTTGACACGGAATTCATTGCTCAGACCATGGCCCAATACGCCACTCCCAAGGCGGGGGAGATCCAAGGGCAGATCTACACAGAGTTGGACAAGAGGACCACCAACGAAGCACGAACACGGTTGCAACAGGAATTAGGAGACATGAGGATTGTGTTGAAGAAGCTGAGAGAGGGCAGCAGGAACAGCTTTGGCTGCTTTAAGAAGCTGAGAGGCACCGATAAGGAGAAAGGTAGACAGCAAAACAGTGCAACGGCGTAGTTTGCGGGCTTGGGTCGAAGATAACGAAGCTCACGCCAGGGCAGGCACCCACCAGTGAGATTGCGACGTCCGATGACAACGACCGTGATTGTGACTGTAACTGCGGCTGTACAAACACGCATGGCATTATGGGCGTATAGACAGAGCAACGATATCCAGCGTACTCCCTCCGTATTGACCAGCTTGGATGGCACCGACCGTAGGGAAT
This sequence comes from Cladophialophora yegresii CBS 114405, assembly GCF_000585515.1. Lineage (NCBI taxonomy): Eukaryota > Fungi > Ascomycota > Eurotiomycetes > Chaetothyriales > Herpotrichiellaceae > Cladophialophora > Cladophialophora yegresii. Next base: position 823,869 of record NW_006913045.1, read on the forward strand.
GTTGCATGTTGCATGTTGCTTGCCCTATCTCCGCCGTCCTCGTCTCCCTCTGCCTCTCCGTCCACCCCTTCCTCGCTTCGTCGCGCCACCTCGCTTGACTTCAGCCTCCTCTTCGTCCCCTTGCTCTTGCTCCTCACTCTCACCCTCGCCAGTCTCATCTTCCTCGGCTTCTGCCTCCACCTCATCATCCACATCCACGTCCTCCATACCCTCATCCTCTGCCACCTCAACCGCACTCATACTCGGCGCTTTACTCGTCCTCCTACTCCCCCTCCTGCTACCCTCGGCCTCCACCTCGTTCTGCAACTTCGACAGCCTCCCACCACCACCTCTACCACGTCCTCTCCCCCGGGTCGAACCTCCGCCAGACGCACTGACAGGCGAACTCCGCGGCTCGTCGGTGTCCGCAATGGTGCTCTCTCTCCTAGCGGCGATCCCCGCAGGGCTTTGCGGCCGCGAACTCCCCACCGCGCTGGCTCCCTCTGGCGCAAACCTTTTCTGCCACATCAGCTCCTCAAAGTCGGCGCGCGGCAGCTCGAACTCGCGCCAATAATCGTCCGGTTCGCTTTTGGAAGTTGAGGTCGAGGTGCTGGTGCTCCCCATGCCCGCGGCATCCCCGACGATACTGTCTTCCCGCTCATCAAGGCGGTCTAGGTCGTACAGCATGTGGAGTTTGCGCCATATCCCGGCCGTGGAAGTGTGGGTGTCTTCTGGGGCGATTAGGCCCGTGCTGAGCAGGTGGTCGCGGATCGCGATCATGCGGAAGTGTTTGTGCATGCCTACTGGTTTCCAGCGGGTGATTGCTTGGAGGAGGGCTGATTCTTGGGGTACGGTCCAGAGGTGCGTGTCGTTGGGCGTTGGTGAGCGTTGGCGTGGGTTTTCCATGGTTGAGGTTGTTGAAGTCATGGTCTGAGTAATTCTGGTTCAGTGGCGGTGCTGGGATCGCTGGCAATATGGCCCCGTATTCGTAGTTCCAGCCTGGAGAGCTCCAGTACCGGAGGGCGACATAGGCGTGTGTAACTCACTGAAGTTAGTCCCAAGGCTGCGTGTTGTTGCAGCATAATTCATCTTTTGTGGGTCCGTGAGATATGCGGCTTATGTAAGCGGGCTGGCCCACCAGGATGTAGCACGATCTACACGTTGAGGCGAGGAACAAGGGTGCGTTGTACTTGTACGTGAGCTTGAGCTTGACGCTTGATGCTCGAGCTGTCTATATTTTCAAGCGGTGACTACGGTCCTGTCTTCTAGTGCCAGCAAGTTCACAACTTCACCTCTCTAGGCATTCCGACCTCGCCGCTCTTCCAGCCCTTCTCTCTCCACCGCTTGCCCCAGATGCCGTTCCTGCCGGGGCTCAAAATGCCATTAGGGTCCAGCGCGTCCTTGATGGTCTCGTTGAAGCGGCCCAGAGCACCATTGCCCCATTTATACGTGCCGGCGACCTGGTCCATATACAACAAGTGCGTCCGGTATTCGCCATAGCCCTTCCTGGCGCCCTCATCGATCAGTTCGCGCATCAGGCACGCGGCGCGGCGTTTGCTGTCGGGGTCTTCGCGGTCAAACACGATCTCGGCAATAAAGTGCATCTCGCGGCCAGCGACGCAGATCGTGCTGAACGAGTCGAACCCCCACTTGGCGTAGAGCTTTTCGGCAATGTCCATCATCACACGAGCATGTTTGCCGCTTGTCGGCAGGATGGGGCTGCAGGCGATATGTCCTGCGTTCGGCAGCCAGTTCAGCCAGTCCAGCTCTTTCAGGACAGGCTCCCCGATATTGACCTTGGCGCGGTCGTGGATGTAATGGTCCGGCGGTAAATCAGAGGGCAAGTAGAATTTGGAGCCCTTGATCTTTGCGAACGTCGACTTGATGAGATCGAGCTGCGACTCGATCGTCTTGGCGTCCCCATACTGACAGCCGTAGAAGATCCAACTCACGTCGCCGAGCGGCATCTTGGCGGCTTCGCGGGCAATCACCGACCGAGGCAGCCGTCCCCCGCGATCGCTCCCCTCGGGCCAGAAATGACTTCGAGGCTTGCCCGTGACCGCGAGCTCCTGGACGACATGCCGCAGCTGGGGCACGTTGCCGAACACGCGGCTGGCGGCCAACGGGCGGATCAGGTCGACAATCTGCTCAAAGTCGTCTTCGCGGGGGAAGGTCACCAGGTAAGATTGGTTGCCTGTGGCCGGCATGAGCCAGAAGCCCATCTTGGTCACGATCCCGTAGTTGGACTGGCTAAAGATGCCGTCAATGGCGGGGCCGTACGCGTTCTGAAACGACTGCCACGTCAAATTGTCCGTGTCGTCTTCTCCAGGCAGGGCGCCCATGCCCGTCCGCAGCAGCGTTCCGTCCGGCAGCACCACTTCCATGCCGCAGTGCATGCCGAAGTGATCGCCGTACGGGGTGTAGCCTACGCCCCGGTCGAGGGCGTTGCCCATGACGCTCCCGCCACCGAGGTCGGGACAGTCGATCCACAGATCGAGCCCGCTCTTCTTGACTGCCTCGTAGAGCGCAAAGTACGACACGCCCGGCTCGAGCAGGCAGGAGGCGTTCTGGCCGTCGATCTTGAGGATCTTGTTCATCCGCCTGCCTAGATCGACCACGACGGAACCCGAGACGCGGGGTGCCGCGCCGCCGTAGCCCAGATTCCGCCCCATAGATATGGGATGCAGCGGGATTAGACACTCGTTAGCCCACCGCACGATGGCCTGGACTTCCCCTGTCGTCGAAGGGTAGACCACCGCGCTGGCGACCAAGGCGTCCTGGTTGGCGACATGATTGCTGTCGTGGGTGTTGCTGGACGAAACGTTAGCGACGAGACGGCACATAAGAGACTGCAGAAGCGAAAGCGGACTCACGGATGTTCCATATACCATCCATCGACCAGCGCCGCGTCATTGACCTGCACATATTGTTCGCCGACTACAGACCGTAACTGCGCGATGGCTTCGTCGAACTTTTCTTGCGTCGTGTCCGGCGGCAGCTGCAATCGACGAGGTGCGCTTGAGGCGACATCGCCCTTGGTTCGCCTTGAGAAGAGCAGCCCTTTTGCTCTCTTCGCCTGGTCGACCAATCGTGTGGGAACGCCACTGTGCTTTTCTAGCAGAGTAGGTGTTTGGGGCAGGTTGCTGGATGCCATTTCGGAACAATGTCGTAATTGATGAGCACAGATCACAACCGGGAGAAGTAAGAGTGTCTTGGGAGATAGTCGACGCCTCTTGTGATATACGGTACCTATGCATCCGGAAAAGATCCATCTGAATACAAGAGCAGTCCACACAGTCCCAGCCTAGCCCCACATGGCAAGGCCAGACCCTCCCCCAATGCGGTGAGCTACCCCTGGTTACCCCATGTGCCCCAATGTGGGACTTCTGGTCCCTGCAGGAAATCGAGGCACTGGCCATTTTCTCGCATTGATCATTATCAGCCTCAGCCAGGAGGCACAAACTGGAGAGCCTTTCGCGTATGAGCCTCGGTGACGTTGTGATTAAATGACACGGGAGTCTGTAAAGAGAACACCAAGGCTAAACCAAACGGGGGACTATGCTTTGTTGTTGTACTACGCCGTGCTGCAAGTCCGCCTCTCATCCCAGCTTTCCTTTTCTCGCAAGTGTCAGGTGCTTATCTTGAGCACTTGCGCACACTGTAGCCTAAAAAACAAGCAACCCGCAAGTACTTATCTCATTGTATCCCCCCCCTCTGCCCTCTGTCGCGGCCTCAATCAAAAGTAGTTGGTATCCAAGTCCGCCAGCAAGCCCGGCTGACCACTGCCCATCGGGTTCCACCCCAGCTCCCTCTGCGTCTTCTCACTCGCCGCAGGATTATCACCCGCGAGCGCGGTCGCTATGAATTCAAAGTCCGGCGTCGCGTCCCCCACGGTCGTGCTCACCACGGGGATGTCCAACCGCTTGCCAATCACCGTCATGATATCCTTCATCGGAACGCCCTTCTCGGCAATAGCATGGTAGATAGCGCCGTGCGGGCCCTTCTACAGCGCGAGACGGGACATCACCGCCGCATCTAGTCGATGGACCGCGGGCCAGATGTTCGCCCCGTCTGCGGCCTTGGCGCCGGCACGCAGACTGTCCAGGTGGTCGAGGCTGCCGCGGTGGACTTGGGCGCCGAGTTGCTTGACTGTTTCGGCGGCGGCATCGCTGTGTGCGCGACCGAGAACCTGGTGGCCACGGCTCAGGAGTTCTTCGACCGTGGCGCGCCCAATGAACCCCGTGGCTCATGTTACGAACACCAGCATTGTGAGAGATACAGGGGAGAGTATGAGATTTACGAAACTGAAAGTCGAGTCGCTGTCCTTTGACTGAAGTACATCAAGAACCCGACCTGAGAGTACGGACCTCTTTTTATACTTCGTGTTCGTTTCCCCCTTAGCCTACGCGGCCCTACGTCCAGATGTGTATGATGTATTTCGGATTTAGAGCCCTTCGAGGATGTACTTGTCTTAGCTTTAGGGTTTTGTAATTCTAACTGCATAAATAAAGGGTACACGCATGAATCTAGTCAACTTGTAAGGGTCTTGCGACAGGTAGATACTAAAGTCGAACAAGGTGGCCCCTCCCTCGCTCGATATTACCGGACACGCTAAGCGCCATTCGTAGCGAGCCTGCATGGTACCTGCGCAGGTACACTCTTCGTGTGACGATGGAGGTGCTTCCCCACAGGATGTCCGACCGTCGCTCCGTCCGGCGTGGTTAGAGATGACGAAGAGGGACGAATTCAGAGGAACCATTGCGTCGGGCGAAAAGGCTGCGAAAGGTGGGGAAGCGAGAGGCGCCGAGTAATGGGGATGTGCTTCCAGTGCGAGATCGAGATCTGCGCCAAGACTCGTCCTCGAGGTTTCGGCGGCTGCTTCATTCTGCCGGCTGCTTCGCTACACCCATCACGGCGTGCTTCAGAGGCGGAGAATGCTGGCAGACGTCCAATTTCAAAAGTGATATGGCCTTTGCTCCATGTTCTCTCTTGCGCGTCCGAGCTACGCGACAACTCATGTCTTGGAGAGAAAAAATCAGCCATGGATCTCGACGACAGCCCGGATGAAAGTGACGACCAAGGTCACGTCTCTCGGGACGAAGATCAATTGCATGCGGAAGATCGCTCACTAGACGGAAATGAACGTGCCCGTGAACATGAACATGCACATTCACATGCGTTAGAGACCAGGCCCAAAGCAAGACCAGATATTTCTCGCTCAGTCTCCTTCCCCCAGCGAAAATGGAAACGACTTCGCAAACATTATCACGACCACTATCTCGACCTCTTCAAGAACACTTTCGAGGCAGGAGAGGACGATTACTTCCATGGCGAACTGCCCCCCACCCAGCTTGGTGCGACTTTGTGGCAACCGGGTGAGAAGGCAAAACTTTACCACGCGCTTTGTCGGAAAGGTCGACATGACTTGCCAGCTCTTGCAGGCTTGGTGGGCTCCAAGTCGGTGGTCGAGATCAAGGCTTATCTAGACAATCTACGCGAGCTAGAGGCTGATCGACAACGCTTCGAAGCGCAGCCCAAGAATGTCGCGCATGCCGAAATCCCGGCTGCCATTGAAGTTGGCCCAGACTGCGAGGCTATCCTGAATCGGGCTGCGGATGCACTATTGGCATTCCAAGAACAGTATGATGCTGTGGCAGCCAAAGAAGCTAATGGGCCGTGGTTGATCGACCATGAAGTAGCTGTGGAACTCGACAAGCGAGCAGATGAGACCGAGATGCAACCCAACGGACATGACCTGGTATCCGATGATGACTTGTCATCGCTCTCTCAGCAAGCTTGTTCATTCTTCCATCTGTCAGCATTCCTGGAGCTCAGCGAGCGGTTGTTCATGAACAGAGGCTCCGACAGCCCCAACTCGTGGCAGAATATAGCAGAAGATGGCGAGCGTCCGAGCGTGACGCTTGATTGCGTAACGCTCTTGTACGATATTATTGTCAATCTCCTGCGCCGGCTAGTACAGTCGTGCATTTTTCTTGCGCAGTCACGACTCCGTGCCTCCACGACCACGGAGTATCGACCCAGTGGGAGCGTCAAGTTGGAAGACGTCGCCGCTGCTCTGGACGTGCTTGGTGTTAAGAGAAACGCTCGCTCATATTGGGTCGGGCTGGGACGGAGCAATGGCTTGAGGATTGTGGACGATGCGCATAGGAGAGGTGTCGATGGGAAGAATGCAATTCCCTATAGCGAGGTAGAAGAATCCTTGTCCCAGTCAGGCAGGAGCAGATCCGTTTCGGCAGCACCAGGAGCGTTCAGCGGAGAGGAGGAAGCTACTTCTGAGTCATCTCAGCCAAGGGAGAGTGAAGACAGTTCGAGTGACCACTCGAATGGAGAAGAGAAAGAAGATGATATGCAAGGGTCGGAGGACGAGACCACGCGTCAGCAGGAAGGCGATGAAGACTTCACACATGGTACACAGACGGGAGACGACGTTTCTGAATCGGAAGGACGTTCCGAGGTCCCGACGCCACGGCTCAAGCGATCAAGGCATCTTGATGAGCAGCAAGATGAGTATCTGGAGAGGATGGACACAGCAGCACGGCGAAAAGAGGAGTCACGACTGTTGTTTTTGCTGGGTGCTGAAGTCCACGAGAAGGTCAAAGAAGAGGATGTGATTGATTTGGGTGTCCGTCCTCCGCAGTTGCGCAAGTCGGTGGAGGACTGCATGGGATGGTCACACGTCAACTTTGAAGCCGAGTGGGAGTCTCTGGCGAAGAGGCCGAGACTGAATTCACTGCTGGAATAATTTCTGTCTCACAACCACCTCTTTACCACTTCACCCAGGATTGTGGCACCACCACGTCACTGTCTGACTGGTGATTCGTGCGGAGAATTAACGGGCGCTAGTGGTTAGCGGCCGATCTTAGCCATTCGCGTGGTCAAACAAGCAAGTCGTAACCTCGGCCAGTAAACAAATCGGAGCTCTCCCATCAGACAATGAAAACACTTGGATTACATCTTTACTCGAGGGAACCCGCAGTCTGTGGGTGACAGTCCACAAGTTGTGAAGGCTTCATACATTTTATTGTGACCCAAGGGACGTGCTATTCACAGTTCTTCACGACTACCACGCGTCTATGGTTCGGACGCTACGGACGCGAGATTGACACGGTGCTGGTGCCCACAGGGACTCGATTCCCCAGCCAGCATACCTCGTGTCGACTCTCTGTCACTGATAAGCCTCCGCGCGTACTTTGCCTGATGCTGGAATCCATCTCGTCGATATCCTATCTGAGCTCGACATTTTGAGCATCACGGCGTAGACTCAACCATGGGGCTCCGAGAGGTGACCATTGAGGATGAGCGAGCTCTGCAGGAGATTGCAGATACCCTAGCAGGGTCGCATAAGATCCTACTTGTCACAGGTGCAGGCATTAGCACCAGTTGTGGCATTCCCGTGGGTTACGTGATTCGTCTGGTGGAGAGGTATTGACTGTGCAAAGGACTTCCGATCCAAGGATGGGCTCTACAACATGATACCGAGCCAAAACATGCTTCCAACACCACCGTCATCGCAGCCTTCCACGCCCACGCACAGTCGAGTTGCCGACCTGAGTCTGGATGGAGAACCTTTCTCCTCGCAGTCGCGAAGCCGGAGAGCGTCTTCAAGTCCTTCGTCCAGGCTACGAGGACAAGATTTGTTTGACTCGCGTGTGTTCCAGAATGCCGAGTCAACGACGGTGTTCTACCAGTTCATAGCATCAATGCGACACAAGATACGCGACGAGGTACGCTCGACTAGCTCGGTCCACAAATTCATTAGAGTCCTCCGCGATGGTGGTCGGTTGATGAGGTGCTATACTCAGAATATAGATGGCTTGGAAGCAAGAGAAGGCCTTGTGACGGACCTGCGGCGCGGCAAGGGAAACAAGCGGCGGTTCATGAAGAAGCACTACGAAGCACCACGTCCTGCGCAGACTGTGTCCACGGACTTTGACGGAGGATGTGAAGTTGTGCAGCTCCACGGTGACCTGGACAAGTTGCGCTGCACGATGTGCTCCACTCAATATGAATGGGGGGACGAGGAGACTGACATCTACCTGGAAGGAGCTGCACCGAGCTGCCCCAAATGCAAAGAGAAGAGCGCAGACCGACAGGCCACGGGAAAGCGAGGTCTGGCAGTAGGTTCTCTCCGACCAAACATCGTACTCTACGGAGAAGATCATCCTTCCAACACGCTGCTCACTCCGCTGATTCCTTTCGATGCTGGTTGTCGACCGGAGGTGCTGGTGATAATGGGGACATCTTTGAAGGTGTTTGGTTTGCAGAAGATTGTGCGCGAGTTTGCAAAAGCCGTCCATTCGCACAAGAACGACAAGGGACGCGTCATATTTGTCAATCGCACTCGACCCGCAGAGAGCGTCTGGGAGGGGATAATCGATGATTTTGTGGCCATGGACTGCGATGACTGGGTGGATGATTTGAAAAAGCGCCGACATGATCTCTGGCTTCGACAAGGAGAAATTGACATGGCCGTCTCGAAAGCAGCACAGCCTAAGCGGAAGCGGAAATCGATCGAGGACGAGAGTTCCAAGGAGAACAGACCATCCAAGAAAGCAAAGATCGTTGTCGAAGTGCCCTCCCCGAATGCCGCAGATGGAGGAAACCCTTCAGCCATACTGTCAAGGAGGTTGATAAGTCCAAAGAAGATCAAACTACCTCAGGATTACCCAGGACGCGCGATACTCTCACCCTTAGCAAAAGCAAGGAGACCACCGGTTTCGCCCTTCACAAGTCCCATCAGAGGCAACAACGAGTCGCCCCTACCGAGTTCAAGGAAGCGAGGAACACCTATGCGGCCGCCAATCTCACCACTTAGCAGTCCCATTCTGGCTGACACTGATAGAGAGCCGTTGATCTTGAAGAAGTGGAGTACACCTAAGAGACCTGCCTTTTCTCCTTTCACACCAGGGCTGTGGACTGGCAGCAAGCTTAAGATGGAGGTCTGCCGGGATGAGAACGAGTTCTTCCCTCCCAGTCCTTGCACGGTCGATCTTGAGGTACAGCCGGAGCCGGATGGAGACACTGTTGTCATTACCGAATTCCAGCAGTCTGGTCAGGTGGACGAGCCCAGAGGACTGCCCTTCATGGTACAGGTCTGGCAGCGAGTGCGAGATAGCTGCGGCTTCTCTTATGCGCAGGAGCCCAACTCAAGCCAGCAAACAAATGAAGATGATGTTGGTGAGGTCGACACACCGACTCGAGGACCCAGAGGGCGGAAAATCGATGTCTTAGCAGTGTGATATTGCTGCATTACGATACCTGGAGGTTGCATTACACGGCACATCGAAAAGAACTGAGACCAGATGAAGCTGGAATGAATTATTACGAGACGACGACTGTACATTACCGAGGCATTGGTGAGTTTGGGGGAAAGAATTGAGCGTTGTGACTGTGAGCAGATATTGAGACGCATTAGAAGGCGAGTCAGTAGAGACAGCCGCTCAAGGCACCGAATACCCAGTACGTTGGTTGCCTTGAACCTAACTCTGGGCGACGGTTCGGAAACCGTGCTCGGCCATGCTTAACCGTGTAGCTCTTCTTCTCAGGCCTTCTAAACGTTTCTTGCCCACCCTCTGTGCTTTATCGCCCGAGTCCTTCCGGCCGAGGCATCCAATTGCTTTCCTTCCCATCATTCCGCCCATCTCATGACTTCCGCTTACCGGTCTGACCAATTTTCTCGCGCACATGACAAATGTACCGCGGCAGGAGCAGCGGATAAGGCGGGGAATTTTTCAGGACGGCGGCCACGCCTAGGCCCTGACTGTCGTATATGATTCCGGAGAGTCCCATGCCCGCTCACGCTTCTTTTCTTCCTGCATCCCAAGTAGAACGATGGTAAATTAAAAGAGAAAGGACCGCGAACGCACAATCGAAATCCTTCTATTTCTAACTATCTACAGGAAGTCGGCCTGCCAATCCGACGGGTTTGCGATTTTTGGTGAGGGCTGGATCTGTTAAGCAAAGGCAGACACAAAAATCTTGTCGCTTTGCAGGCGGGTACCCTCACAACTTTACAACTTACGGAAGTGGGAAGAATACCTCAGCGCCCACAAAATAACTTCCTGAAGCTGAAGACGTCGCGCGCGAACTAAACTGGCGATCTCAGTCTACCAACCTGTGTGAATCAAGGAACCAAGAAGAATTTTCTCTGCCGCACAAGCCTGGTTTCTTTTGACACCACAGGAATAACTACACAACAGCGTGCACTCTGTACGGGACAAGACCAGACAGAGCAGAAACGCAATACACCCTACATATCCACAGTATTTGTCCGCTACGATGCAACCTCCAAGCACGCTCGCAAAGGGGTTCGACTCGATCGAGTCAACCATCCAGGCGTTCCGCAACGGCGAATTCATCGTCGTTCTCGACTCCCAGGACCGTGAGAATGAAGGCGACCTCATCATCGCGGCCCAGGACGTCACGACGGAGAAAATGGCCTTCATGGTCCGCTACACCAGCGGCTTGATCTGTGCGCCGATCACTTCTCAGCTCGCGTCCGAGCTGGACCTTCCGCAAATGGTGGTGGACAACGAGGATCCCAACCGCACAGCGTACACGATCTCGATCGACTCGAACGACGAGAGTGTCACGACGGGCATCTCGGCGCATGATCGTGCGTTGACGTGTCGCACGCTCGCCAGCCCGAAAGCCACGGCCGCGAGTTTCAGGCGTCCGGGGCATGTTTTTCCATTGAGGGCCAGGGATGGGGGCGTCCTCGAACGGACCGGTCATACCGAGGCGGCGGTCGAGTTCTGTCGTCTAGCCGGAAAGGCGAAGGCCGGGGTGATTTGCGAGATGGTCGACGATGGAGAGCCAGTCCCGGGCCAGACGATCATGAGGGAGCCAGGCATGATGAGGCGGGATGCTTGTTTGGAATTCGGCCGCAAGTGGGGGCTGAAGGTCTGCACCATTGAGGATCTGGTCGAATATGTCCGGAGGGAGAAGGAGGGGCAAAAGTCGGGTAATGGACAAATGCATGGCAACGGCGTGGTGATGAATGGGGTCAATGGAGTCAGCGCAGCGAGTGAAGTCAATGGGCGGCATTGAGGCACGGAGAGCATAGTGTACACATTGTGAGAGTGCCGTGGATGAGGGTGTAGACGCGGAAACGAACCTAACAGGTTGACTAACTATCGCCGTCGAGGCCAAGGCAATGTGCTCCCTAACTTCCGTCGAGTTAATATACGTGGGAGATGGAAGACTGCTCTGTTGTCGAGCCCTCTCGGTCCACAAGGGAAGAGTCTCCATATATCGTTCCATTCACTGACGCTGGAGCTGGTGCTGATGCGTCACACTCTTTGAGCAGGCTGGCGGGACGGGTGCCAACTCATCATCAGGAAAACGTCGAAGACTATGACTGTCCATACTTTAGTCACAGCCTCGTCGCTCGTCCGTTGACCAGTTGGAGGCCAGCAAAGGCAAGATACTATCAATCGCCCGACAGCCCGAATCAGACCGTGGCAATCCGAGTGCTCTGCATGCGTTGCGGTCCCAGCACATGGGTTTGAGTCGGGGTGATGGGGTCTACTGTAATGAGTTCAGCCACCTGGCTTCGATGTCTCTACAGGATATCCATGGAATATACTGGCCGGATCTCTGCACGCGAGATAACCCTTACGACCAGCAAGCAATACAATACACACTATATAATGGAGCCAGGGGTACTCCCTACTGTGCTCTATACTAGCACCAGAAATGGTACAGAGTATGGTTCGATTCTGCAGGGCGAGGAGGGTCACGAAGATCCAGCACGGTCTCGGGTTCGGCTATCAGATATGAAGTCTTCCGACAATCCGACAATCCGACAATTCACCTTGCCGACCCCAGCCCACCTCAGCACTAAGTTCACATCACGACGAGCAAGGAGTGCTCTGATCAGCGACTTCAGATTGAGGTCTGCTAGTTGTGGTTTCATACAGTGTTCCTTTTGGCCGTACACGTCGACACTGAACCTAGCTCTCAGAGAGTACGAGTAGTTACCTGCTCAGAGTACACAATACAGTACGTAGGGGATACTCCGTACCTCTGAGTTGACCTCCAGCCATTATGCGCGGCTCGAGTAGGAAGGGAGATGAAGATGGAAGATGAGCCTCAAGCCGCCCGGCCCCGCCCCACTCACAATACTGTCCCTAGGTGCCTAATCTCGCAAGGCTTGCTTTACTGGGCATGATTTCGACGATAAGATGAGGACTATGTGAGTACCACGGACGAGTACTGTGTCCTCCGCAAGCCTGAGTCCATCGTAGTGTTTGCATCACGGATTCTTTCTACGTATATCAACACCGCCAGGACTTCTGTTCGCTTGCCTTACCTTGGCGACCGCTCGACGGCTGTGCCAACTCTACGCCGTACTTGCACTTACCATGGAAGTCAGGGCACCCAGGGGCATGTCCGCAGTTTCGCACTTCATCTTGCTCACAGCCCCTATTCGGGCAAGTAAGGCCACCTACCGAAGGAAGACGTGCGGTGATACGCCCAGACAAAGGCGACTCCTCCTGTACATCCCACACTCCACAAATCGACCGCCCGGCCCCCAGCTTCTGTGTAGTTACAGCCTCACGCTAAGCCCGCAGCATGCAGAGCTTAGGTCATGTCCAGCGGTCTGCTGAGGGATCCCAGATGAACCCGGTAGGGGACACTTTTGCTCGTCTCTCTCTACTTTCAAAATCCTCACGCCGTTGACTTACTCGGCGCGGCTGTGTTTGTTCAACGTGCCCATCCTTTCTGAGACGCGGAATTCAATTTAGGGTCTGGGCTCGCGGCGGAGTCCACATCTTGGAGAGGAAGCCTCGTTGCGTAGCGCCTTTGTTTGCATTGATGCTAGGGGACGACTGTACTCAGGACGTCCTCTCATCTTTCGATACCCTTTCCTCCCGCTCATTCACTCGCTTGGTTGCTCTTGTGCATACGTACATACGCTCCTACACCGCATCATTCGTTGTGGATTTGGCAGTCCGCAATACGCGGTACATTCGTTCGGACCTGCCACTGGTCGACATCACATCTGCTGGGGTCCGTTACGGTATCCTTGGATCTGCACTCTTTACTGCACACACACACATACTCCGTACGGTATACAGTAGTGGCATATATTGCCCCAATCGACCTTGGGATCCCATCTTCATTCACCGGGTGGCATCTCAACCTTGATTCAATAGAACAGGCAAGATTTCACGCCCCTGCCGATCACTGGGGAGCCAGAAGCGCAGCAGCACCGTTGGTCGCGCTGGGACTCCTCGACACACTCTCTTTGATGGCACCGCCCTCACTCGCGCTCCTTCCCCGCCAATTCGGCACCGATGACCGCGACGGCGACCGCGACGGCAATGGCCCCTTCGCGGACCGCGGTGACAGCGGTGTCTCCAGGTGGACGATCCTCGGGATCGTGATCGCAGTCCTAGTCGTCGCGGGCATCCTGGGGCTCGTCTTCTTCCGTCGCATGCGCCACCAGCGACGCGGCGCCGTCTCCTCCGCCATCAACCTCGCTTCCACCCCTACCTCCACGGGGCATAAACTCACGTCGAATGGTCCGTCGGGCAATGGCAATGGCAACGGCAACGGCAACGGCCCGCCCAAATACGGCGCCAGCACGACCGGATACGGCGTCAGCCCGGACCAGAATCAGTCGCTCCTAGGCAATGCAGAGGGCCCCGCCATCGTCATGTGGGGTCCACCGCCGCACGGTGACGGTGACAATGCCGGCTCAACGCAAGACGGGTTCGGGTACGATAATAACCTCCAACTCGCGGGGACGGGGACGGGGATGGGGATCCAGCGGCCTGCTAGCGTGGCATCGTTCTCTGCTCCGCCGCCGCGATATGAGGAGGCGACAGACGCGTCCGCCGGGAGGCCACAAGGACAGGGCGAGGCGGCAAGCTATTTCAACGCCGCCGTGCCGATGTTACCCCGTAGTCAGGCGGGAGGTGCGCCGGCAGAGAGGCCAAGAGGACGAGCCCTCAGCGTGGATACGAGGAGTCTGAACGGCGAGCGGAGGCGGAGTATGAGCCGGTTCACAGAGGATGGGATGGTCGATGTGAACGTGGGCGTGAATGCGAATAGTGAGAAGATTTAAACTAGAATGACACGGACCGAACCGAGCTTGATTTGGCTTCGTGGATGTCTTGATGTGGGATCTGTGTTTGCGATGGGTAATGCACTGTATGGTCATCCGATGAATGAGACCTAGTTATGGAGTACCTTGATGTGGTTACCACGTAGGGCACTGAACATGGAAACTCGAGCCATGGATTTCCTGTCATTGATTCGTCTGACTGTCTGTGTACCTTACATGTGCCTGCCTGCCTGCGCCGATGCTGTATTGGGGTATCATTTGTGGTACATTTTCCGTCCCTGCCATGCCGTGCTGTGTTGGACCTCGTGAACCCTGCGAAAAGACACTGGTGAGGTTGATGAGCCCGTCCGGTATAGAAATGAATAGTTCGTTAAAAGTCGTTGAAATGGCTGATCCCCGTGGGTCCCTCCGCGCCCTGCTACCGCCTCTCCGTCTTGATCTCCTTCTTCACATCGTTCTTCCCCGAATAATCCCTAAGCAAACCCTGCATGTGGGTGTTCGTGATCTTGGTGCCCCTCCTCACCTTCTTCTTCTCCTTTGGTTTCTTCACCCCCGTGTCCACGACGGCCGGCTCGCCCGTCGACTTGTGGTTCATCTTGCGGAGTTCCTTGATCGTATCCTCCACGCTCGGCAGGGCGATCTGATTCCACAGGTCCTTGAAGTCCTGATCCAGCGGGGCCTGGAGCGTAGGATCGTCCAGCCAGACCATTCTGGGGTGGTTGTCCTTCCGGTTGCGAGTCACGAGCAGTCGGTGCTCGGCCTCGAGTCTGTCGATTGTCTCCTCTGCGTCTTGCCAGCCGTCTTTTAGCTTCGAGACCTGGATCCCCATGGCGGTGTCTTGGTTTTGGAGGTACTTCAGCAGCGAGTCGGCGTCCGTGATGTTGTGCTCGGGCTTGAAGATGTAGGCGTCCTTCTCCTTGTCGTGGTTGACTTTGGGGTTGATGCTCAGTTGGGCGAGGAACTGTTGGACCGTGGCGTCGTCGCGCTTCTGCTGCGGGAGCGTGTAGTTTATGAGGTCTTCTCGGGCGATGCTCTGCGGGAATTTCTCCCTCAGTCGGTTGACGGCGTAGACAACGTCAGTCTGGAGGTAAACTCGCGTGGGCTCCGCAGGTTGTGCGTAGAGGGACGACATTGTGAAGGTGTTGAGGAGTGAGTAGTCTGAAGTGCAGAAATGTAGTCCCAGTGGTGAGGTGTAGGGGTCCTAAATCAATGGCTCTGCATGCGACTTCCGGTTGCGGCGACTTTTGTTACAGGTGGGGACGAGGACGAACGCAGCGACACGGCCAGGGCGAAGATAGAGACCGACGGAAAGATGGAAAACGAGGGCCCAAAAGAGTGGAATGGGGTGCTCTTCAAGTCAATAGTGATGTGGAATTGAGGTCAAGGTGTACAGTGTGATATCATTTGATCTGTAGCGATCGGCCAGACGTTTTAGCAGTAACTCGGACTGCAGTGAAGCGAGAGCGTGGGGATCCAGGCACCAACTGGCCAGTTAAGACTGCTGGCGATAGGCTTCCGAAGCTTACATAAGGTCACTAACTAGCTTGTTACTGTACATCTAGCCTAACCGGATGCCTCGCTGCCCCAAGTCTTCACTTTGCCCGCGCACGCCGCGCTGCCCGCATCTGTCTGTTTCGAGACTCTTTCTCGAACATCTCCAGACTCCATCACGCGTTTCCCCATCACCTCTGCCGCCTCAAATCCCTCCCTCTTCCTTTCCTCAGCGTCTCTTTGGGCAGGCGTCATTTACGCCATGGTGAGGGTCGTCGGTTCTTTGTTCAATTCACCCTAAGTTCGGCGCGCTTGCGGTGGGCGCATTCTTTTGAACTTGACCCTCCCTCTTCGTCATCCAAGTATATCGACCCGGTACTAGGATCATAGGCGCCATGGCTGCCGAAGTCGACGTTCGAGCCGTTTCGGCCTTTTCATCACTACCTGAGTCGTCGGTCAATTCGCTTCTGACCAATCCAACAGCCGAGCTGGTGACTTCTTTGCTCAAGGGTATCGCGGCAAAGGTCAAAGAGTTTGAACAGAACAAGTCTCAAAAGGTCAAGCTTGAGGTCGAATTAGAGACAGTTGTGAGGACGAGTGAATCGAAGGCAAAGGTGCTACAAAATTCACGAGACAAGGCCCTTGCAGAGTCAAGTAAACTACGCGTGGAGTTGCAGACTTCCGGTACCAACATCATGCGCTCGTCTGGTTGCGAAATGGGCTAACGGTGGTTGCAGAGAATGCCCGCTCAAGGCTAGAATCTGAGCTCGAACAGTGTCGCGCCGCAACCACGAACGAGAGCTCAGAGATCAACACGCTCAAGTCGCGTATTTCCTCCCTCGAAGTCTCGAACCGAGACACCCT
Organism: Cladophialophora yegresii CBS 114405; assembly: GCF_000585515.1. Lineage (NCBI taxonomy): Eukaryota > Fungi > Ascomycota > Eurotiomycetes > Chaetothyriales > Herpotrichiellaceae > Cladophialophora > Cladophialophora yegresii. The sequence continues at coordinate 840,298 of NW_006913045.1, forward strand.
TGCACTTCTCGAGTCGAAGAATACGGCCTACGAAAGTTTGTCTCAGGATTTGTCCGCGCAGCACCAGAAGGCTGCTGAGCTTCGAAAGCAGGTTATGGTGCTGGAACAATCAGTCCAGTCCGCAAACTCGTCCCTCACCAGTGCCAAGTTCAAGGAGCAATCTCTACTGCAGGAGGTGGAACTGCTGAAGAAAAACAATGAGTGGCTGGAGAATGAACGAAGGATCAAGGCGGAAGAGCACACCAACTTCCGCAAGGAGAAGAATGCTCGCATTTCGGAGCTTTCAAGATCGAATGAGCAGTACATCTCTGAAGTCGAGGCCCTGCGACGCTCCGAGTCCACGCTGAAGCAACGTCTGGAGGAGCAGATTATCAAATTCGAAGAGACGCTGGAGGAGATGCAGAAAATGCGCGAAGACAAGATTTCCGCCGAGGATTCCTTCAGGGTCGAGCTTGAGAGTGTCAACCGCTTGGCTGAACTACAGGCCGCGTCCGCCGAGACCGCCAAACAACGCGTCCAAGAACTGTCGGCTGCTCTGGAGGAGGCTCGTGAAGAGGCCGCAGATGAGATTGGTGCTATCCGAGCTGAAATTGAGACCGAGCACAACGATCGGGTGGCTGCTGAAGAGCGAGTTGCTGAGCTGGAAAGGTCCCTTGAACGACTGCAAGGCGAAGTTGAGGATGCTCGCGCACGACCGAGCACGCCTCACCGTGCACCCAATGGCTCTGGCATCACGACACCTCTCCGACCTGGAACTCCAAGTGGTATTTTTTCGCCCGCAAGTGTATCACGCGGAAAGTCACAGATGACCATGACCCAACTTTTCTCCGAGTACAAGAAGCTTGAAAATGAATTGGCAGGCGAAAAGCGTGCCAGGGAACAATTGCAGGAGAATCTCGATGCTATGGTTGACGAGCTCGAAAACAGCAAGCCAGAGATCGAGGAGCTTCGCGAGGATCATGCCCGCCTACAGAGTGAAGTCGTGGAAATGTCGAGGATAGTTGACGAAGCAAACAGTGATCGAGACGCGGCAGTAAAAGAACTGAAGCATGTACAAGGTCAGCTGAAGAGCGCTTCGAGAGAGGTTGAGGTTCTCGCCCAACAGCTCCGGGACAAAGGCTCGGAGATTCGCTACCTGCTCGTGGAACAGTATGTCCGTGAGCAAGGCGAGGCTCTGACTCGGGAAGATTTTGAGGAACTGGAAAGACAGACCCAAGCCGCCTTATCCGAAGATATGGCCAATTTGTCGAAGAACCAACAGTTGATCAATCAGCGTTTGGTTGTTTTCAAGAACATCTCTGAGTTGCAGCAGCAGAACGAGGACCAACTGAAGACCATCCGCAACCTGATTAGCGAACTCGAAAACAACGAGGCGAAGCAACACGAGCAACAGAACCATGCTCTGAACCAGGAATTGGACCAAGCCCGTGCGCAAATTGCCTCTTATCAAGACGAGCTGAAATCAATGGTTGCCCAAACCAAGACATTCATCAAGGAGAGAGACATGTTCCGCAACATGCTCACCCGGCGTGGCGGCCATCTACCGGGCCAAGTCCAACCGAACGATTTCTCACGATCACTACCCGTTCCCAGTGGAGAGTCTCCGGCGGGGTCGGTGCCGGGCGGCGATGCCGATTATGCCAAACTTCTTCGAGACCTCCAACAACATTTCGACTCTTACCGACAAGAAGCCTCAACAGATCACAGTGCTCTGAAAAATCAGGTTGCGGAGTTGGGGAGGAAAAATGCGCAGTTACAGACTGAGATCAGTCGAACCGTTGGACAGTTGACAGCAGCAAATCAACGTTATGAGATGCTGCAGGCCAATTACAATTCTCTCAAGACTGAGAACGGCGAGATCCAGAAGAGGTCATGGACTGCAATGGAGAACGCCACAAAGCAAGAACTAAAGACCCAACAAGTTGCGGAGGAGCTTGTTGAAGCTCGGAACCTGCTGGACAGTCTGCGTCGAGATTCTGCGAATCTCAAGGCCGAGAAAGATCTCTGGAAGACTGTTGAGCGAAGGTTGATCGAGGACAATGAATGTTTGCGGAATGAGCGAAGTCGCCTCGACCAACTCAATGCAAGCCTGCAGACCATGGTCAACGAGCGTGAGCAGACCGACGCTGAGACGAGACGCCGATTGCAGTTGCAAGCAGAGTCGTTAGAGTCCGAACTTCAGTCGACCAAGCGGAAGCTCAACGAGGAAGTCGAAGAGAGCAAAAAGTCTGCGTTACGGCGCGAATACGAACACGAACAATCCCAGAAACGTATCGATGACCTTGTCACGACGCTAGGCACAACAAAAGAAGAATTCGCGTCGGCAAAGACAGCCCGGGATCACCTACAAGCTAGAGTTGATGAGCTGACCGTCGAACTTCGTTCTGCTGAGGAACGCCTAGAAGTCTTGACCAAGCCTGCAGAGCCTGCGAACGGCACCAATGGTGCGGAAGAGACTACTCTGAGCAAAGAACAAGAGTTGGCTGTAGAAGTCTCCGAGCTCAAGCGGGATCTTGAGCTGAAGACGTCTGAGCTTGAAAGAGCGAACGAACAAGTCGAAGTTTACAAGAACATTAGTCAGTCCAGCGAAGAACGTCTCCGAGAACTGAGCGAGACGAACGACCAATATCGCGAAGAGACAGAAGCTCTGATTGCTGAAAAGGACGCCAAGATCAGGGACCTTGAACAACGATTGGAAGACATCTCCGCCGAGCTCAACACCACCAACCAGGAACTTTCGCGGCTCCGGGATGAACAAGCAGACTTTGGTCGGAAGCTGGACGAGCAAAAGTCGGGTTTCGAGTCTGAGATCGAACGGCTCAAAGAGGAGGCTGAGAAGAATGCCGAGCAAGCCCAATTCAATCTTGAAGCCTCGAAAGTCCAAGCACAGATTGCGACAGAAGCACAACAGAACTATGAGAACGAACTCCTTAAGCACGCAGAGGCTGCCAAAGCCCTGCATACTGTCAGAGATGAAGCTAATCAACTGAAGCTCGAAGTGGTTGACTTGCGGACCCAGACCGAGACGACCAAGGGAGATCTTGAGCGGAAGCAGGCCAGTTGGGACGAAATGAAAGAACGGTACGAGACGGAGCTATCTGACCTGAAGAAGCGCCGCGAAGAGCTGGCCCACCAGAACAACCTTCTGCATGGCCAGTTGGAGGGTGTAACTCAACAGATCACAGCTCTGCAACGCGATCGTACTGCACTGGCGGAGGCCAGCAATGAGGACACCAACACTAAGCCGTCTGCCGAGCTTGATAAACTCCAAGAAGTGATCACCTATCTTCGGCGGGAGAAGGACATTGTCGACGTCCAGTATCAGCTCTCGGTTCAAGAAGGCAAGCGCCTGCGTCAACAATTGGATTTTGCTCAGTCCCAACTCGATGACACCCGCCTCAAGCTCGACCAGCAGCGCCGCGCTGAAGCCGATGTGGAGCGCAATGCTCTCAGTCACAACAAGTTGATGGACACTCTCAATGAGTTGAATCTGTTCCGAGAAAGCAGTGTCACTTTGCGTGCAGAAGCCAAGCAAGCTTCCCAAGCTTTGGCGGAGAAGACCAAGCGTGTCGAGCAGCTTGAGGACGAGATCCAGTCTTCGCGTGCTCGCACTGCAGAGTTGGAGAATCTGCTTGAGTTGAGAGAAGGGGAACTCAAGCTCAGCCAAGAGGACAGGGATCACTGGCAGCAACGTACCCAGAATATCCTCTCCAAATATGACAGAGTCGATCCTGCAGAACTCGAGGCTCTCAAGGAGAAGATCACCACCCTCGAACGCGAACGCGATGAGGCCCGCACAGAGCTTGCAACTGCTTTTACAGAGCGTGACGATGCTCGAACCGCACTTCAGGCCCAAATCGACGGTGCGCAGGCGGCAATTGATACAGCTAGAGGTGATCTGAAGACAAGACTGGAGACCCAATTCAAGGGCGTCATTAAAGAGAAGAACACTGCTCTCCGCGAAAGAAAGTCTGAGCTTGATGTCGTTGTTGCGGAAAGAGACGCTATGCAAGTCGAGATCGATTCTCTGAAAGAGCAATTAGCGACTGCTCAAGCTCAAATTGCTTCAGCAGCCACCACTCAGGTCAATGGTCATCCTCCTGCCGAAGCCGATGCTCCGATCACGAATAACACCGCGGATACCAACACTGCCGAGCTAGAAGCCAAGCTGAAAGAACTGGAAGAGTCACTGGCAGAGAAGGACAAGGAGCTTAGCGAGCTGAAGTCCACGCAGGAAGAAAAGTTCAAGTCAAGAGTTGCCGCCAATGAGGCTGTTCTCAACAAACGGCTGGCCGAGTTTAAGCAACAGGCCCAGCAAGCGAAGGTTGCCGCTCTTGAAGAACTAAAGGCGAAGCTCGATGCTGAACATCAACAAGAGATCGAAGCTCTCCGAGTCAATTCTGTACCTGTCGCAACCGAGTTACAGAAGCCCAGCGGAGATGCGACTCCGACTACGAGCGCTGTCACCAATGGGGAGATTCCCGACGATGTCTTGTTGTCTCTGTCTGACGAAAAGGCGAGGATGCTGGCCAATCAGCACCAGACTATACGCCGCATTCTCGGTAATACTATCAAGAACAGGATCGAGAAGGAGAAAGAAAGCCTGAGGGAGAGTATCAGGAAGGAGCTCAGCGAGTCGCAGGACTCTCAACCGAGTGGATCTGTTCCCGCCTCTGATACGCAGCTCGATGAACGTCTTAATGCTCAGAAGGAGAGCATCATCAAGCAGAAGGAGGCGGAGTTCGAGACCGAAAAGCAGGCTCTCCTCAAAGAGTATGAGGAGAATCTCAACCGCGAGCGACAATCGTTGGCTAGCATGCATCAAGAGGAGCTTCGAACACAGAAACTTCATTTCGATGAGGAGTCAGCGAAGAAAATAGAAGAGCAGGTGAAGAATGCTGAACAGCTGGCGGAAAAGCGCGGCGCTGTCAAGCTGAATATGTCTCAGAGCAGACTCGCCGTCGCAACTGCGAAGCTCGAGGTCGTCAAGCAAGCAGCAGAAGAGACTCCCCAGAAGCCCGTCGGAGAAGTTTGGGAAGTGGCCAAAAACGCCAAACCGGCAGCAGTTCCCAAGCCGGCGCCTCCTGCCCATGCCTCTGCCCCTGCACCGACTCCAGCAAAAGCTCCCATGGCACCTTCGCCCCCAACAACCAAGGCAGATGCTCCAAAAGCCGAGGAAAATGCGCAGCTCCAAACTGCGGTTCCAGAACAACCTGCCGCTGTGCCGTCTACCCCACAACAACCTAAGCCGAATCCATTCCAGCCCCCTGCAACCCATGCAACTCCTCCGCAACCTGCTCAACCAGCAGTACAGTCTACGGCTCCTGATGCTGGCCGACAACCTCAGCAACCCGGCGCGGCATTGATGAACCAACTCCAGTCAGGCCTTCCTCGTGGCGGCGGGTCCGTGCGTGGCCGTGCAAGCGGTATCCCCAGAGGTCGCGGAGGAGCTCCTCGTGGCGGCAGAGGCGGTGGCGGAGGACCTAACGTGCATGCCGGCGTTCCCCAACAAGCAGGCAGAGGTGGAGGCGGGGCACAGAGTCCCAGCCGAGGTGCGTTGAATCCCCAGGCCGCTCAATTTACGCCTGGTGGTGGTGGAAACAAGAGAGCTCGGGAGGATGGTGAGATTGCAGAAGGCGGTGGCCAAGGCAAGAGGATACGAGGGGAGGGGGCTGCTGCTGCTGCACAGCAGTAGATGAACTCGTCACACATGTTTCTGTGCCCTCGATAGCGCATGATTTTTCTTATGTCTCTGGCTGGGTGAAAACAGGAAAAAAGGTTCAGTGACGCGGTTCCATCCAAGTGCATGGCGTGGAGAAACGTGGTTCGGGGAGTTAATTAGGTTGCTCTTAGCATGATTTATGCCGGGTTCGTAGCCGGCTCGGGCTGGAAAAGGCATCGCAAGGCATATATGTGGGAAAGGACATGCGACGGTAGATATGTACCAGGTAGTCCCGAGGGTTGTACTGTACTCCGTACCGTTCCTTTATAAAACCAGCATTCAGCGAGCTGAGCCTAATTAGGTAATGGCCGCTCAGCCACACACACGGCCCTGCAGGAAGCGTGGAGTCGGCGACGCTGCTTTTGAAGACACTGCGGGCTTCCGAGCCCGGCACGGAATAATTAACCTCCCTCTCCCGCAACCGCAGCCTTGTGATGCTGCCTCTTCCCGCTGAGTTACAGCCCTGTGATGTTCGTTCACTCCCCCACTGAGTTCCATCTGCCAGACACAGACTGAGACGTCACGCCGTCTTCTTTCGCTCGCCAAACTATTTCGCCGTCGACCTTGCCTTGCCCGTGTTACTCGTCATCAATCGGACTCAAGCTCGACCACCATTTCCCAACCACATACATACAATGGACAAACCTCCCTCCTCTGCGGCCAACAAACCGCCCACCAAACCAGCCTACATCTCCTCCTCGGGACATGTCCTAGAATCGTACGTCGATGTCGTGTGTCGTGCAATCTCCCCTCTCATCCCTCGTCCCTCCTTCTCTCTCGGGGGGCTTCCACCTCCCATTGTCCCTTCTCCTCGTAGCCACGGTCCTAACGTTTGTGGTTGGTTCTAGACCCCCCTTCTCCGCCCGCCTCTCCCGCTTCTCCTCGGACGTCTATAACTTTCTGGGCCTGTACTTCGTGTCTCTCTTCTCGTTGGACCCATATGCCGCGGCGCAGAATAGCCAGTTCAACACGCGCGGCAGGCCGAGTGCGCAGCAGGCGCGGTCGATGTGGGGTGGTGGTGTTGGTGGTGGCTCGGGTCGACTGGGTTCTGGCGGGGGAGCAGCGAGTGGTGGAAGCGGAAGCGGAGGGGCTAGAGGTGGGGGTGGCAGTGGTAGGAGGATGGGTGGTATCGACGACGTGAGGGCGCCGGAGTGTGGGAGTTGTGGGTGAGGGGTGTGTGTCCCAATGGGCAGCAGAGGCTGGCCGAGACGGAATGAGACAAGATCAGACGCAGTCAGATATACAAATGCTACGAAGAAGCCAGGAGCGCAGCTGTCGGAACTCCGTCGCGCCTGGCAGCTGTAATCGGGGAGCAGACCATAGTGCAGCGTTCTCAACTGGTACCCTGTTATGTAGGTGGACTGTTTGTTCCTAGCGTGGCGTGACGGTCAAGGAACAGTGGTTGCTCTCCAATGGCGACGATGCGCGGTGCACAAATCATCAACACAGGTGTTTACGGTAGTATTGCCATCGAATGACTTGACCATTGGTTGACAATGGCCTTCTCATGCGGAGGCACGTCCTTGATGTATAACTAGCGAGAGGTGCATGTCATCTCCTCCAACAGATTACTCCATGACCGTCGTGCCTTCGAGAACCGACATCACAAACTCCCACTCTCGAAACCCTTCCCGTCAATCTCCCTCGCCAGATCCGCATTCGCGGTCTCCCCACGTCCAGCCCTTCTCTTCTTCAACACGTTCTCGATAAAAGCCTCTCCGGCCTTATAGCTGCTCCTTACCAACGGGCCACTCGCCACGTATAGGAACCCCATCTCCAGCGCCCGTACTCGCCACTGCTCGAACACATCCGGCGTAACATATTCGTGGACCGGCATGTGCCTCTTCGTGGGACGCATGTACTGTCCAAAGGTGACCACATCGACGTCGATGGCACGGAGTTCCCGTAAGGCCTCGAAGATTTGCTCTTCCGTCTCGCCCAGCCCGAGCATGATTGACGTCTTTGTGATGAGACCAGGCTTTGCGGCTTTTGCGGCCTTCAACACACTGAGCGATTGGCGGAACGTGGCGCGCCGGTCGCGGACTTGCGGAGTCAGCGCCTCGACCGTCTCGACATTGTGCGCATACACGTCCAATCCGGACGTCGCGACCAGTTTGACCATTTCCAGATCTCCCGCGTAGTCGCCCGTCAGGCACTCGACCAAGATCGCAGGCGCCTTGGACTTGATCTTCCGCACCGTCTCCGCGAAGTGATGTGCCCCGCCATCGGCCAGATCATCCCGATCAACACTGGTCAGGACCACGTACCCTAATCCCCATCGCGACAGCGCTTCCGCGGTATGTTCCGGCTCATGCGGATCCAACGGCGGCGGCGCCTTGGATGTTTTGACGCTGCAAAATCGGCATCCCCTCGTACAGGTATCGCCCATCAGCATGATCGTTGCGGTCGCCGCTGATTTGCGACTCCCGCCCCAGCAATCTGAAATATTCGGACATCGCGCCTCTTCACACACCGTGTGTAAATTCAGGCCGCGCAAGTCGTTCTTGATCTTCTTGTATGACGACGTGTCTGGGATAGGTGTCTTGAGCCACTCTGGCAGGCGGGTGATTCTTTTCTGTTTGCCCTTTGGGCCCACGAGTGCGGTCTTCAGTTCATACGCTTCGGATGGTTGTAGAGGTGGTTCTTTGCCAGAGACAAAGTCTGAGAACGAAGGGCCGGCGTTGAGCTTGTCAGCGAAGGTGGTGGGTTGGACACGCGAGTTGGGCGTCGGGATGTCATCAGTGGTGGTGGCGAATGATCGCGATGTCGACGGTATAGCCTGCGGGAGGAATACTTTGAATGGTGAAGACCATTGGCGACCGTTGAGGCAACGATAGCGCGGGACAGTAGCGGCCATGATGTGTATGATCGACTGCGAGCAAGTCGTCGCACGTACGAGATACGGGTGGGATCCAGGATGTTGAGATCTGAAATCAATCACTTCCGATTGACTCGGAGAGAACAAGTCGTGATCGGCGGACTCGCCGCTTTTAACCGAGTTACAGTCTCAGGCCTTGTACGGAGTACGTGGGGAGACCCAGGCACGGGAAAGGGAAATTCCGTCATTGTCGGCTCTTTTACCCGACACCTGAACACCATGCTAGAAAAACAATGCTCGCTGTCGCGCCAGTTCCTTGCTGCTCTATGCAACAGCCACTCTCCGACACGTTCCATCCTATTGCTTTGCCCTGCCCTGTCGCAGCTCGGTGGAGTGCCACACAGTGAGGCCAGTGGCGTCGTCCCATAGCGTATTCAAAATCTCTAGTGCATGCGTGCTCCTTCACTGCTTTCTCTGTCTGCTAAAGGCTTGACAATTGGTTGTTCGCCCGTCATCCACATGGTGCTTGCTCTGATCAAGGTCTTCAAGACTTCCAACTCGGCTTCATTTCTTGGAGCATACACAATCAAGAAAGAGTCTCCAATGCCCCACATAGACTTGATGCCGCCAAACCACCATGGTTGAGTCCTTGCACAGCGATGTCGCTCAGCCCACCCCTTTTCGATGATGACCTTGGCATCGGCAGGTGAAAAGTAGAGGTGTAACGAGCTCTCGCCATGAATATGCCCTATCTCCCCCTTGAATATGGGCGCAATCTCTGGCAGGTTGTCGGGCTTGGACATGAGGCTCGGATGGACGAATAGCGCAAGGTTATGTTTCTCAGCATGTGAAAGCCGTTCTTGCAGCAGATGAGGATTGGCTTTGACAAAGGATGAAAATATATCAAGTACACGCTACAATGTGTTAGTCCGAGGTGGTCACCGTCGAGCGGAATTTCTGCATTCTGATGGATGGGTGCCAAGGAGTGGAAGCTTACCAAATTCATTGCCGGCTCTGGACGCTGATCGAATTGTCTCTGAGGAGCAATGCCTCTGATGATCGGCCGTGGACCTTGGCGTAGCGGCAGTGCCATGATTTCTTTGCGAGCGCCAACATCGGGGTAATCGCCGGTCCATGTTTCGTCTTGTTGAGCAAGGGTGAAAGGTCTGATGATGATATGCACCTTGAACCAGCCAACGATGTTGTAAGGTGCTGGGAGGCATTAGCTTCAGTCCACAAGTCAGGGACCCTCGCGCGAACTGCTGCCACGAAATAGAGCAGCAAGTGCGAGGGGGAGCAACTTACGACCACCTCGTCCTAAGGACAAGAAGAAACGGTAATCTTGAATACACCAATAGATGCCGCTAAAAACAGCGAGAACGAGAGCAGTGTACAAGATGACTGAGGCCAAGCCGTGGGAACTTGAATGTGACAGGCTTCGGGGTTCGCTGACATTGGGGAGGTTCGGAACGTCGTAGATATCCATCTTCCACGACGGCAGGAACGACGACAGACTTGCAAGTAGCAAAGAAAAAATGATTTGAGGTACTTGACTTATAGGTTCAGCACAGGTGAAGTGGGAAGTAGCGGGCGGTGTGTTTGTGGTCAACATGAGAACCAGTTGAACGCCGAAGGGATGAAATTCCCTAGCTTGGGCTCACGTAAATGCTCAAAATGAGGGAAGTCGCACTGCGAAATCTCGACTTCGACTTATCGGAAGACTTACCGCCAGCTCAACAAGGAGCTGCTGGGCGTAGCCTGAACAAAAAGGAGCAGCATGTATGTTGAGCAGGCGCGAAGCACGAATGACGAAGCCCCGGTATCTGATGTCGCGGGAGCGCACCTGAGAGACGTCTCTCATTTGTCTGTCGGAAGTAGAAAAATGATGCCCAGTGACGCAGGGCAGCCCCCATATGCGTGAGGTCACTCGGACCACAATAGCTGGAGATAGCACCAGTAGTGCGGATTTCTCGTGTTGGGCTGACAGGGGGTTGTCGCGGCTCGCGTCTGCCAGCCCACTGTACGAGGTACATAGTCCTCACAGATTGGAAGCCTCCTGCGCCGCTCTGGTCAATAGCCTATAAGCCAGAGACCACAGCCGATGGGCGGGCAGCTTGTTTGGACGGGAAAATGGAAGCTTTCCATATGAGCAGCCCGTGTTTACAAATTGGAGGGAGACGTGGGGGAGACGAGTCAGACAACGTGGGAGCGTGGGTGGAAAAAGGAGAATCCGGACATATCGGACGCAAGCCAGAAGTACCCGCCCACGCAGTCAACAGTCATGCGGAACTAATGAGAGACACCAGGGGGCCTGCAGTATGACGTCAAACGGTCAATTGCCCGTCTGAAGAGTCGAGATTCTGGAGAAAGGCCTAGACCAAGACTTATGCTTTCGCCCGAGGAAGAAGACGAGACGCGAAAGTTCAACAGAATTCCTGAAGACAAAGGATGATCCTGATACAAATTGAAGAGCATGTACCACTTGCAGTGAAGGTTACCTCGTACCATAGCACTGCAACATCCTGGACAATGTCTTGTAGAGATAGGAGTGGAAGCGCACAAAGACTCCATTGGAGCCATGGAATCCTCATTTGATAAGTAACCGCAACAGATATAGACAGCCGAAGTGCGTGCGAGAAGCTGGTTCGTTGGGTGCAATGATGTGAATCTGGAGTCACAAATTACAGTAGTTTATTGTCAAACATCTGGCTGAACGAGTTCTGTTCTTCCCCCGTATGAGTGCCTCGTTGGCAACACCATCTGTGGCATGTTTAAATGCTAGAAGGCGCAGTGACGGAGGCGCGGGAGGCACTGTTGGCAATAGCAGAGGAACTACTCCGTACACTTTGCTGATACCAGTGAGCTATCGGCACTGTGGCAGTGCTGCCACCACTGTTGTGTAACATTAATGAGGCTGAAAGATCAGATCGAGTGCTACCTCGTACATTCTGAAGACCAACGGACACACTAGCGGAGGACAGCAAGACAAAGAGTTTCACACCTCAGCTCAGCTCTTGAGTCGGGTCACTTCAGTCTCGGCGGGAATATTCTTCCGGTCCGATGCTCACTTGTGTGTTTGTCCCTTGCAGTGGACACAACCTCTGATGCGCCACTGTCCATGCGATTGATTCTGCTGCTGAAGAACGTCGACAATGGAGTGCGCTCTTATCAGCTAATGGGTGTCGGAAGGGTTTGCAGGAGCTTAATCAGACGACAAATTCCCGAGAAAGTCCCAAAGATCTTACCAAAAGCCCGGCAGGGTAGGGGAAAATTTGGCGCATTCTCTCCACCGAGCACCTGCGTCATCCGGACTGGTTCTATTAGTGGTTCTCCTTCGCACTGTCGCCCGCAATAGCCAGTCCAGGTGAGCCTAACAGAACTCGCATCGCACACAGAACTGCGGCTTTTGAACTGCGCGATTCCTTGCACCTGCCTCCTGCAGAAAGGACTACAACCACGACCAATCCAACCTTTTTCTCTGCCTGTCATCCGGTGTCCTCAAAGGAATCTACAACCCTACTCGTAGTCTGCGTTACCCTTTTCGCCTCCTTGACAGCTTTCCATCCCCTGCTGAGCAGATCCACAATATTACATACTCGTTCCCCCTCGGTGACGACGTCGAGATCTGCCCTGCCTTTCTCATACACAAACCACCATCTTTCACCGCCGAGTTCCAATACACCACGACTTCGGCCTCGGTCAGTGTTCACACTCGATCATCGCCGTTGTTGAGCGATATCTTTCACCGTGGCTTCCTCAAGTCTTCAGACTTGGTCTTCCGATATCCAGCAAAACCTCTACAGCCTCGCACAGCCGATCCTCCAGCATTTGCCTGCTGATTTCCACGACCGCCTCCACCTCCTTCTGACAGAGTACTCTACAGCTTCCTACACTACTCTAGCCGCCCTCCTCCTTTCCCTTATCTACCTTTTTGCTCGCTTTCTCATGAGCAGCTACAGCAGCTACGTCGCCCACGGCGGCAGCCGCAATGGGGGCTCGCCGTACACCAGCAATATTGTCGATCCCTATGCTCGAAACCTTTCCAGTCACTTCGAGTACATCGATGCCGATCAGGGCATGCTGCAAGACTCCCATCGCCATTCAACATATCGACAAAATGACACGCAACCCGCCGAAGAGTCCGATGCCCCCGATGTCATCCTCGTGCGCTATATGGCGTCAATAATCCCCGTGGAATTCCCCGCATATTCTATCAGCGAAGAGACTGCGTATGTTGGACAGCTGCGGGAGGCAGTCGCCCGATTTCTCGGGACTGATCCACGCAAGGTCAGGCTTGTCTACAAGAAACGCGATCTCAGACATGATTCGTGGCCACTGAGAAGATACAACATGAAACAGAATAGCGAGGTGGCAGCCATCAAGACCGAAGGCTATCTGGATTACAGTGACAGAGATAGCCATTCGTCGAGCGGCGAAGAAATTCCAGAAACAAACCCTCGGCGACGGCCCCGAGCACCCTCTTCCGTTCGCCACCGTAGCGACGAACAGCTGCCTCGAACGCACCAGGCTCCCTCTACATCTTCAAGTTTCCTTCATCCTAATGGCCATCTTTCGGCCGGAACGGCTTCGGAACGACAATCTCGCGGCAACCTGAAGCCCGAGTCTGATGATCGAGCCCCAATCCGACGGGAGCCGTCCCGGACAAGAGGCACTTCACCTCATCCTGCACCATCTCAAACAGCGCCGTCTCGTCCCACGACGTCGTCAGTCCCTATTCCCACCTCAGTGCCCAGAGTGGACCCCAATACACCGATGGGAAAGCTGCAAGTTCTCTCAGACACGTTCCACGAGCAATGGCTGCCACTTTGTCGCAGGTTCATCAACAATCCGCCTTCATCTTCTCAGGAGCGAGAGAAAGAGCACCGAAGATTGAGCGAGAGCGTCATGACGCACGTGATATTAAAGGCAGATGCAATCGAAGTGGACTCAACGGACGCCCGAGGTTTCAGGAAAGCCCTTCTTAACGAGGTTAACGACACGATGAAGAAGATAGACGCGCTGGCCAGGGCGTAATGGGCTGATTCATGCTTGTTTCCAAGTTGCATGGTAAGGCGTTGATCGAGCGTATCCAGCAGGTGGGAGATGTCATTGCGCGTGTTCAGACCAGTTAGACACCACATTCGCATATTACGGCGTGGTCAGTGCATACGTGAATTGCATTTGATGTCAGAGCGAGAGCGACGAACCTGGACGATAGAAACGGGAGTTTGAGATTGGGAAGACATGTCCGGCAGGAACAGTCTTGAAGTGCTTGTCGCAATGCCTGGAAGCATGCAGGCACTGATCTCCGAAAGAATCACGAGCTTCAGTCTCGTACACGATAGTCCCCCCTCCGCTTGCTGCGCCAGTTTTCAGTCGCCCGCATGCATATTGATTATGCATGTTGGAGAACCATGGTTCCAAAATGTTTTCGGATGCTACTGAGCGGCTGAGAATGTGTTGCTCAATTTCCCTTGGCCTGTTCATCTCCGTCTGTATTGTACTTGGGTAGTCATCAATAATTTACTGTCCTGTACTGGGTAGTGATGTTCAGCAGAACTTCCCGATCTGCGAGGTTGACGAATTTAAGCTTCGCTCAATCTGCCCTTGACAAGTTGTCAGTTTTCGAAGGCAGATTTAGACCTCGACATTATTGCTACGCCCAAGTATGGTGATGGAAGGAGCAGAGGGCACATAGCGCATTTCCAGGCACCAATGATCTTCGGAACGAATATTCCCCAGTGCACGTCTGGGTCAGCATCTTGCATGTTCCGAGATCGCTGTTGACGGAGAACAAAGATGACGGACAGCGTTGCAACAACCAGAAAATATGTCTGCTGGGATAAGACGCACCCACGGCCTCGCAGCAGTTAACGATGCCATGCAGGTACAGTAGGTGCTCTACAAACAAGACCGCTAATTCGAGAGGCGTTCCTCACAATCTTCCAGACAGTTCGAGGTCTGGGTCTTTTGACCGGAAATTGGTCCCGAGACGTCAGCGTGCAGGCCACGCTTGAGAATGTATGATGCCTCGAAATGTCCAATTCCAACGCACTCGAGTTCAGCGTGCCGACAATCCAATGGTGTGCGGTCCAGTCACCACTGGTGTCCACAAATGTGCTGACAGCCTTGCACCAACGCGTCGTTCAACTGGGCTAACTGACAACATGCGTATCGTGATTGTCGGGTTCCACCCTTCAAGCTTCGAGACAACTGCAGGAACCCGCATATTGATGATGATGATCTGCATCTCCGGGCTTTCGTGGCAAACAAACCGGCACAGCACCGCTGCGAAAGATCATGCTGTGATTTGAGAATGAGATATAAAGTACAGGATTTCTTCTTGCTATCAGGGCACAATATCTCCAGACCGAACAGACCTTCTCGCCCTCCCGACGACATCGACACGCCTCTGAACACCTCTTTCAACCTTGTCATCGTACAGCACCAACTCGACACCAATCCAAGATGCACAGCACAATTCTTACAGGCCTCGCCCTCCTGACCGCGGTTTTCGCTCGTCCACAAGGTGACTGGTCCTCCTCGTCGGCGGAAGTACCTGCACATGGAGACGACAGTGATACCTATGATCGGCACTATGGTCAAGGCATGAACAACAAGTGCCTGAACGACGACGATGTGCAGACTCTTGTCGATGGCTACACGTACCTGCTGGAATACCCAGGTGGTCCGGATTTCAACAAGACTGCCGACTCCATCCTTTCGGACAAGTTCGTCGTCTGGTCTGACTCGATCAACACCTTGGGCAATCGACCTGTAAGTCCATGATGAATTTCTTCCACCTTTTCTGTCTTTCACCTGCTAGAACAAGCACTGACTGCTACCTTCAGCTCGGAACTCCCGCTTTCCCCTCGCTACAAGCCTTCATTGCTAGTCAATCCGTGACTCCGCCTCTACCGGACGTCCAAACCCTCTCAACCTTTCACAACTGTGACCAGATCTCCTGGCGCTGGAATGCCACCGGCATCCAGAACCCGCAAGTGAAGGTCAACAACCCAATGCCGGTGCTCGGACTCATCACCTTCAGCGTCGACGTTGAGCAGAAGAAGATTGACACAGTCTACTCCGAGTTTAACACTGCAGCCTTTGAACACGACCTTGGCAACCCAGAGTGCCAGCAGCACTGAGTGCTCGAGTCGGCGCTGCCCTTGATGGTTTTACGATTTTAACATTCCCATTCTTATGGTGTTTTATGGTGGGGAGGGGGTTCTTCTGTATCTACTTCTCATGACACAGCTGGTCCTGTGCTAGTTCTATTTCTACTACAAGACTCGATCGAGCTTGAAAGCTCAACTTTAATGAAAGACAATTATTTTCATCCGATCAAAACTGTCGCTCGCCGCAGGGCATTGTAAGAAGCTGGGAAGAATCTTTCCTGAAGCGCCGGCACGTCTTTGTTTTGCTTGACATCCTAAAGCCTGCAAAACGCTGAAGTGAGCGTTGGGTGAGTGTCTTGGCAACAGTTCACGCGTTTCGATTTCTTTGTCCTAACCCTCGAGCTCAGGTGGGGTCAGACTGCTTGACATGTTGCACATGGCCACACGCTGGCTTGAAAGGACATTAGGAGGGCATCACAAAGTCCAGTCAACCCGGGCCTAGAAGCTGCTGAAGTTCGGAGGTTGATGTCGTCAGTTTGGGCCCGTTGACTGATGGCTCCAGCCTCCGAAATCTCGTGTTTCTCTCCCCTTACTGTGTCATTCTTTAGAACTCGAAATCGGCTGTTACTCTGCGATCAACCACTGCAGCAATTATTTGACTGACGCTTTTCATAGTAGCTATTCCGTGTGCTGATAAAGACGGCCTACACGGGTTGCATACGCACCATTGCGTACCAAGTCGCCTGGGTGTCTCTAGCGCACTTGGCCCACGCACTGGTCATGGCATCAACCCCAGTCGTTAAGGGGTATCCCGTGCATAATCCCCCGATGTGATCCCCCATGGTCAGGCTCCGGGGCACGTCGCCCGAGCGACCCATCGAGCCCATCAAAGCAAGTCGATCCCCCCCGCCTTCACGCTTCCGAGGCTCGCTACCAATTTCTGACAACATCGTTGGCTTCACCCCCCACATTTTGACGGGCTTCTCAGCACCACCCACTGGCTTACTCCTTCAGGTTCCTATCTCGGCAAAGTCCCTTGGACCTCAGCTGGACCAATTTGATCATGTAGGCATTTCTTCCTTTTGTTTTCTATCCTTACGCCTTGGCCGCTTCAACCCAACTACCTTGGTCTCCGACTAGCGACAGAAAAGTAGATACTGGTCGACTTACAGTAAGCGCGTTGCGCATATGGCGGCTCGATGCCTCTGACACCGAGCACAGCTGCTGCCGCCGGCCGTACTGCCACCCGATAACGTCGAGCCAACGCTCTAACCCATCCATCGAAAATGTGGAGACGATCATGTCCGGGTACAATCAAACGTTCTCACACGACCAGTACCAAGCCCTCGACATCGCTGCCAGAGTATCGTCATGTCTGTCTCTATCGGGCTCGTCGTTCACTATAATCAGCTTCCTCAGCTACCCGCCGCTGCAAAAGCCGGTCAACCGACTCGCCTTTTCCATCGCCATCGCCAACATCTTCGGTTGCCTTGCATATAGCTGGGGCCAGTACCCTATTAGAGCTGGCAGGAGTTCTGCTTGGTGTCAAACGCAAGGGTTTTTTATACAATGGTTTGTGATGACGGATCCGTTGTTGGTACGATTGCCCAAATGTTCAAAATGAAGGTGGCTTCCACCTATACTGACGGAGTTCTCCAGGTTATGATCATGGCGTTTAATGTGCTTCTTACGGTTCGGACGAAGAGAAAAGCGACGGAGTTGAAAAAGATCGACCTTTATGCGGTGCTACTCGCGTTTGTTTTGCCGGCGATTCCGGCTTTGGTTTTCTTGTGCTGGAGGCCCGATGGAAAGACCTTGTATGGGCCGGCGACAATGTGGTGTTGGATCGGCCGGGAGAAAGACATTCTCCGCCTGTGGTCATTCTATGTGCCAATCTGGTGAGTCGTGGAAGCATAGCGATAGGCGGCCTGCCTCGATGGGATCTGGCGTCTGACTTGAGTTCAACATAGGTGCTTCATCCTGACCGCTATCTTTCTTTTCTCTCTGAGTGGGAAACAGATCCTCCTCGTCCGCAAAAAGGTCAAAACCGCCAAAGCCAACTCCGGCTTGCATCGAGAAGACCCGCCTGCTCTCGGGCCAGACGGCTTTCCTCCGCCACGAGAGCGCCGGTTCTCGAGCATCACGCGAGCCTTTGTCGCGCCGACCAGGACACAGAACTGGGGGCCAACGGCGGCGGCGGTTGCAGCCACCACTACCACTAGCACTAATCAATATGACGCATCCACCTCCGCCGAACTCAAAGGCCTCGAACCACTTGCCCCAATCCACTCGCACGAAGCGCCGCTCGACTTGGAGTCCCACGCCGGACACGATTCACAGGAGCACGACCAGAAACAGGATCCCGACTCATCCACATCAGAGCGCTCCCCTTCGTTCTCTGCGCCCTGGTCGCCCGTCTCCCCCACCGTCACGCTCGACCGCTCACCTTCCGACCAAGCGATGCTCCGGCCCAGTGAACAGTTTCAGTTTCCTCCCTCTCGACGATCATCCTCCCGCTTCGACACGATCCATTGGAAATACGCGAAATTCGCCTTTCTATGCACCATCGTGCTGTTCATCACCTGGGTACGTCTACATACTACATGATGCACTTAGCCTCATTGATTCTTTGTTTGCTCTGTTTGCTGCTTGTCCGCAAGCCAGCTGGCCAATTGCTGTATCTGCTGTATACCTATTTCATCCATCCCACTAACACGCAGCGCCCGCACTCTATGTAGGTCCCCATCTCCATAAACAGAGTGTACAACAACTTCATCGCCCCCGACGACCAGATCTACGGCCTCTACTTGACCTCGGCGGCCTGCATGCCACTGCACGGTTTCGGCAATTTCGTCATCTACACCACCACGAGCTGGGCGGAATGTAAAGAGTTTTTGACCTGTTCCGGGAGTAGGCCGTCGAGGCGGTCTTCTGCCGTCGTGCAGACGCAAATGCAGACACACGTTCGCGATCGAAGGGCAACGAGGTATAAAGAGCGGGTGAGGCGGTGGGTTGTTGAAAAGGGACGGGGGCCTTAGATTCGAATAAAGGACCATCCAGGCCTGGAATCCTGCAGGCTGGGACGATATAATTCGGAGTACGATGGGATAGTTCCCCTTATGGTTGTGAATGCATGGCTTATGTATCAGGGTGCCGCGTGGCGCATTAGGATACGCAAGCTTGCTTCCATTCTACGTGTCCAGGGCACGGCACAACGTCTTGAAGATATATGGTTCGGAGTACGATGGGATAGTTGTTTATGAATGCACAGCCTGCGTTAGCATGGCCGCCGCATATATTAGCACACTGTATACCGTGAGCTTACTTGCAACCTACGTGTCCACGGCGGCGCGGGACAAGGTCCCGTCGTGAAGGTGCGCACACATCTTGTACTGCCACTTGATTCCATCCTTCGCGGTGCGACGCCATGCGATGCCAGTCGAAGTACGAATCCCTGGGCCGGAGCCCGGCTTCGTCTGCCCTTTTGAACCCCTGTACCACTCGTTATCACACACGTACTCTACAATGCAAGTCGTAGGCAAGATCAACTACTTTATTGGAGCGCTGGCAGCGAGATGGCTAACTAGTTGAACTGAGCGAATATCGGGTACAGAGATCAGCTCTCATGGGACGAGGGCCACTACGCGTCGCCGTGACGCCTCGTCGGCTGCCTCTGTCCTTGCGCTATCTCCCAACCACATCACGCAGTCTGTTCCCTATGATGTTTCTTCGCGTGCAGCTCCTCGACGGGCGCCTCGACGACGTAATTCATCGTCTTGCGCAGATCCCCAATGAACAAGCACATGACGCACGCCAACGCGCCGAACGGTGCAGCGATGATGTACACCACGCGGATCGAGTCCGCCAATGCTTGTTTCAAGGCCGTCACGCCAACGGCAATGATCGCCGGAGTCACGCCCGGAATGCTGCTCAAAGCGTCAGGTTGGTTGCCCGCGAGGGCTTGCACAAAGGCTGGGATCGAAGCGGCCGGGAGACCAGCTCCGGCAGCAGCTCCGCCCACTCCGCTGGGGATATTGGCGGCGATCCTGTCGTTCAGGGCCGCGGCATAGATGGCCGTGAAGACGGTCGCGGCGACTGCTCGCGAAGAGGTCGTCACCGCTGTGGCTGTGGCGATCAGGCTGTGTGGCGTCGACAGCTGGACGCCGGTGATGATCAGAATCAAGGGGGCACCGAAACCGAGTCCCGCGAGGCCGCTCAGGATGCAAGTTGTCGTGGAGTCATCCGGCTGGATACAGGCAAAGCCGATGATGGCGCCCGTGAAGATGAGATAGCCGACGAACAGGGGCTCGCGAATGGTGCGGAACCTGGTGCTTGCGTAGCCCCAAATGATGGTCGAGGCGCCGCCGACGACCCAGTATGGCATTTCGCGAGACACGAGCAACAATGGATCCGTTTCAAAGAGGGAGGTTGTCCTGATATGGATGGGTTAGAGATGTACTGCGCAAATGGTGGCGAAAACTTACAGGACTGGATAAAACACAATATACGAGAAGAGCATGATGCCCTCGATGAAGATCAGGCCCACGCAGATGGCGAATGTTCGACCTTGCGCCTTACCGCCACGGAAGAGTTCGTGGTTCATTATACCCATCTTGGTACCCTTCCACTCGTAGAGACCGAAGATTATCAGGACGACGAGTCCGATGATCAGAGTGGCGAGGGTGCGCGAGTTCGTCCAGGGGTACAGGTTTCCGCCCAGGTTGAGACCCGTCAGGAACAGTGACAGTCCCACGGTGAGCAGGGAGCAGCCTGGGATGTCACAATGCCCCAACTTCTGCCAGACCGAAAGGTGATCCAGGCGGGTGTGTCGCTTGGGCGGTCTGTAGCCCACGAAGATACCGGCAGCCGTGGCTCCCCAGAAGGCGGTTTGGATCCACTATTTGGACGTTTCTTGTCAGCCCTCTGTCCAGCATAAAATCCTGCTGTGTGCTTTTGACATACGTAGAAGTCTCGCCATCCATTCACTGGATCACGTTTGGTCAGAGCACCAATTGCCATGGGGCCGGTAATGGCACCTAGAGCCGCGGCCACGTTCATGAAAGCTTGCGCCACTGCAGTATTCGTGAGTCATATTGTCATAAGCGACTGTATTGTGCTCGGTGCACTTACTCGGCCTCCATTTCC
Source organism: Cladophialophora yegresii CBS 114405 (assembly GCF_000585515.1). Classification (NCBI taxonomy): domain Eukaryota; kingdom Fungi; phylum Ascomycota; class Eurotiomycetes; order Chaetothyriales; family Herpotrichiellaceae; genus Cladophialophora; species Cladophialophora yegresii. The sequence goes on from NW_006913045.1 coordinate 861,101, forward strand.
GGGGCAAAATCTCGCTCGGCACGCAATAGGCGAGCGGTACAGCTGCAAAGCCAAAGCCGATCAATGTTTGGGCCGCAATCAGGCGACCCATGCCGTGAGAACCTGGGGCGATGGCGGCTCCAACCAGTGACGTGAGACATGAGCCGACGAGAATGCTTTTTCGAGCTTGGAAGGTGTCGGAGGCCAACGAGATGACGGGGCCGAGCACCGCCTGTACGAGTGACAAAGAATTGGGGACCCAGGTTTGCGTCTGTGGGTTTTCGAGGCTTTCACCGATCCAGTCGAGCTATATACCAGAAGGGCTCGTTAATTCAAATGTAGTCGCATGAACTCATTTCGTGTTGGCACACATACCACAGCAGGAGGCCCCTGTAGAGCGACAACCTGGACCATGTTCAACAGAAACATGGAAAACAGGGCCACATAGGTTCGCATATGGAGTTCGGGCTCCTCGTCCACTTCATCGTAATGCAGGTTGCCGTCGACTGTGTCGACGTCCTCAATCTGCTTGTCACTTGACGCTCCTCTTTTCTCTTCGATAGATACGAAATCTGATCCATGGGAGTGCGCTCCCTTCTCGACCGGCGCGTCCGATATAGTGTTGGAAGCCATGTTAGTCGGTGTCGGCACAGGAAGTCAATGGAGACTGTAGCTCTCGCGGCAGTCACACCACGATTTGTAGAGGACGAGAGGGGACTTTGTATGTATGCAAGAGCATCGCAAAGACCGATAATACCGCGTCGCAAGCGAAGCCTAAGACCTTTGTTTGCATAGCCTGGGGTAGCTGTGATAGGCTAAGCCTTCCCACTGTATGCGGGGGTAATGGTCGATATCGTCTTGTTAGACAGATGATGGTGGGACGCTGGCAAGGTTTGTCATGGCTTCGTGGGACGTCAGGCCAGCCACAGCAAATGAGCTGCGAATGAGGGACGCCTTGCGAGACACAAGCTGTCAGTCGGAAAGCTATCATTAGTCCTGGCCTGCAAGTGGCCCGAAGTTGCAGCATCCGATGGCTGTAATGACCTGAATTTCTTGATTGTTGCGCCAGTGAAAGCCGAAGTCTGAGTGAAGGTAAGGTGAAAACCTTCCTCGGATCCGAGGAGCCTAGGCTGAACACTCAGCCTTTTGGCGCTGCTCTTCATTCGTTCCCACAATCTGCGACTCAACCATTGAACGCGGGGAACCCCACAAGAGCCTCCGGGGCGTTATTTTGACTTTGCATCTGGTTGGCAGTGAGGCCTGGCTGATTCACTGGGGATATATCGGTGTCTCTCCGACTGGGCATAGACGCGCGTTAAGTTACACAAGTTATGCACTTCAGAAATGTCTTGGTTGGCGATCACTCTGCTACTCCCTCAAGGAGCGCGGCTTCCCCCAGAAAACTTTATTCTCCCAGCACGGGCACAGAATGCACAGCTAAACAAGTGGCAGGGCTGCACTTCCCACGTGCGTCTCCAGCCCGCAATGCAAGCGAACGACAAAATACAGTAAGATTCGGGAGCCGGAATCGATAACACCACGCTCACACAAGCTATGTACAACAGAAATCCTACGGTCCGACCGCCGCGAAGCTCATTTACGAAATTTCTACGGAGTAATTACATCTGAACGCAACAAGGACGTTCATCCCCACATTGGCCAATATCCCACACGTCCCCAGCCAAGGCCACGCCATTCGGCTCTGACCAAAGCAAAGCACAGTCCGGAGAATCAGTCAGGCCTGGAACATTCGGTCAGAGAACCGGTTGAGTAGTCGCTTGGTCAATGAATAGCTATGCTTTGGGCGTTTTTATCTAAACCTATGCCACTCGAGTCGAAATGTTGGACTTGAGTCGCCGAAGCTGGTGCAGCAGAGACGTCTACGACCGTCACTGCTGCCGTTGTTTGCCCATTCCCAAGTGACAGAGCATAGCACTGGGCTCGGACCGAAGAAAAGCGACAAGACTCAGATCCAGGGAGGATGGCAAAATTGAAACAATCATGAGAAACCTCTCCAGAGTCACATCATCATGCTACTGCGGGGCCGTCCTTATCGAGTACTCGATTGAGGGCGACAACTTCATTACCGGTGTCAGCGGCATACGTCGAGTCGGTGTACCAGCGCCTAACACGTGACATTTCATCTGCCATTGCACGGATGATCGCAAGATCACGTTCTGTGTCTTTGCCAGTGACCTTGTCAAATGTAAGTCGGCCACGAGCACACGTACTTACTCCCCCGCTAGGTTGTGATAGGATACCACATGAATGACTGACAAGGCTTTGCGGAAAGACGACACTCTCAAACACGTTCACGGTCAAGGAGACCTCAAAGCATGAGCGCACAACAGGCATGGCGAGCGGAGACCAGATGGACAGCTCCTTTTGCAAGGCTTGCAGCTGCCTGCTGTATCGGTTTTCGAGTGGCTTTCCAGCACACACGTTCTGGAATTGGGTGCCGTGGACTAGTTCGAGCTGGTGTCGGATTGACTGAAGCCGCAGCTCGAACAATTTGTGTAGAAAAGGTCGCGTGGGTGGAGCCAGTCGAAGGTCTGGTGCGGAACGACAGGAACTAGATCAAGCCGGGGTCCGTGCCCTGCAAGTAATGATGACTGAGTGAGGATTAAAATCGAGAACGTGCCGAAGAGTTGGTAGGGTCTCCCCAATGTCGAGGATAGAGCTTGCAATTAGTAGCTGTGCACTAGGTAGGCATCGATTGACACCCAGGACAATAGCCCGCGATACCTGGGACCCTTCTAAGCCATGTGCATTTTCAATGTGGATCCCCAGAAGAGCCACACGGATTACATCGCGAGCAGGCATGTCAGTGCGAACGAAGTGGGAACAAAGTGAGGTATCTTTCATGTGGTGGTGCCAGACTCGGCAACGGAAGAAATATACTCCGGGGAAGGCAGGTACTTGGAGCGAGTGGAGGCCAAGTAACTGCACTCGCCACACGTTGACCAGCCATCGACCTTCCTTCCACAACTACAACTTCTCCTCATGTCAGCGTTCTTTTGCAAGGATGAGTAGCTCATTCAGTTAAGGTACCACAAGAGACAATCTTGTTCATGGCAGAGACCGGGCTGATGCCCTCCCAAGCTCCCAATGTTGACTATCACCTGGACCTGATTTTGTCGCTATTAAACTCAGACGACTATTGAACTTCCTCTGTTCACGTTAGCTTTCCGCCAATCTGACCTTCATCCTGCCAATGCACGGAACCCGGCACTACATCTGTTACAGTGTGATACCTGGCGGCTGTATGGACTGATATCACCAAAAAAGTGACACGAACAATCCTCGAATCCGGAGTGATCTATGTCAGCGCCCTTCTGGTGTATCCTTTCAGAGCTGACGTTGACACGCCCCATGCTCTTGCTCGTGGATTCCAAGTCTATGCATCGCCTCTGACTAACCACCGTGTATCTGCTATTAATGGTGTCTATACGACACGGTTTCGATATGAGCGGCCTGGTCTACAGAGAGACGCCTGGCTCGGCTGCCGCTGCTACGAAAACTGTGGTGCGTCCTACTATACGGGCAAGGCGAAGAAAATGAGGATTGCGCATCTCACTCTAGCTGGTGCTCCTCGACCGCGATACCTCCTCGAGGAGCCCACTTGTATGGAGCCGAAGGGTTTAAAACTCACAAAGTTGGAGCGCATCACGTCCTCGTACCCTCCGCCTTAGTTCTCATAATCTGCGACCTGTATCACACCCGATCTCGAGTTCTATACCTCCGTTTGAGACGCGTTGGGGACGAGTCAGCGCACAAGGCTCCGATCCCTGGCAGTTCTGCCGTTGAACATAAAATATACCCTGGTCCAGTCGCCCTGGTGCTCCTGTTGCATCAATGTAAACGGTCCCAAGACCTGGACGGCTTAGAGATCTGCAGCCGCATGGACAGCGATAGATCGGACCTTTTGCGTAGGTGGGAACATGAGACGATAGTGAATATAGTGGACTAAATACTCTGCCGAATAGAAGAGAGTCAGCAACTAACTACTCCGGCGCATTTAACCGATTGGTGACTTCCGGCCAGAAAAGCGACTTACAGCCTCGGCTCAAATCTGGAAGCAGATCCATGCCTCGACAAACTGCTGGAGACAGTTACTGTAGTTCTTCTCTACTATTTCCATCCTCTCGCATGGCTCAAGATTCAAGATGAAAATGTCGTGGTTATGATAGGACCTAAAATAGTCCGATAAATCTACAATTCTCAACCCTCAATCAATTGATACTTTGTGGCCGACTCCTCGGCTACCCATCTCACAATGGCTTCAGTACAGTCCCGGCCCAAAGTGCTCTTGTTCGACATTGGCGGCGTTTGTGTAAGTAGCCACCTCTTCCGTGCCAAACGGAGTAAAAGCAACCAGAAATACCAACATAAATCTAAATATAAATCCAAACACGAGATAAACAACAGCTAACCCCCACAAGGTAGTTTCCCCCTTCCAAGCAATCCTGGACTACGAGATCCAGAACGGCATCCCCAAGGGCTACATCAACTACAGCATCCGCGCCCTGACGCCCAACGGCGCCTGGCACAAGCTCGAGCGCGGCGAGATCCCCAACGACGCGACCTACTTCCGCCTCTTCAAAGCGGACCTGGAACGCCCGGACCTGTGGGCCAAGTTCCACGCCGAAAAACTGAATGTCTCTGATCCGCCGCCCGTGCCGCCCATCGACGCCGAGACCCTGTACTGGAACATGATGCGGTATTCGCGCAACCCGGACCCCTGGATGTATCCTGCGCTGCTGAAACTCAAGCGCCACGGCTGGCCGCTGGCGGCCTTGTCCAACACGACCGTGTTTCCGGAGGGCCATGCGTTCAACGAGCCCGGGCCGGAGGACGTCAAGGCCGTGTTTGACATCTTTGTGTCGAGTGCACATGTCGGCATGAGGAAGCCGAACCGCGATATCTACGAGTATACGTTGAGACTGATCCGCGAGCGGTGGGGGCAGGATATCATGGCCGAGGATGTCGTGTTTTTTGACGATATCGGGGAGAACTTGAAGACCGCAAAGTCGTTGGGCATTCGGACCGTCAGGGTCGTACTAGGAAAGACCAAGGACGCGGTCAGAGAACTCGAGCGGTTGACTGGGTTGGAGCTGGTGGGGGAGCCGTGGGTGAGTAAACAGGCGAAGTTATGATCGGGGTTGCAGGCGGAAGGATACAGATGTACCGGTGCCTTTACGACGGTCGGGATGATTCGGAGGGTTGCTCCGTTAGGATAATAGACCATGCAGTAGAGACTGATCACCGGCGTGAAGTGGATTTCCAGGTCAAGATCCGCTCCAAGTTCCGCTGGGGTTGACTTTGGGCAGGAACTCTATCACACGCACGGCCAGTAAATAAGACACCTTAATCTAGTCGAACCAGGTCCCGGAAGCGTCAGTCGGCCAAGTAACGTCGAAAACCGGAGCATCTCTGACCCGGATAAGCCAACAAGGATAGTTACGGAGTGCTTGGACCAAAGGATCTCCCATTTGCGTACCTTGCAGGATCAACTCCGTCAGCCACGGACAACAATGGCATGGTCGTGACTGATAGAATACGAGGAGGAAGAGAGAAAGACCTCGCGCGGGCGTGAAGAAAGGCAGTCAAAGACGATGTTTCATACTCTGGATAAGGTCTCGATCGGCTCAGGCTGGATGTTGCTTTGTAACCAATGGCAGCTAGGCCACCTGGGGGGGTACAGAAGTCCAGTAGGGATCCTCACCCACATGCAAGTCCAATGAATGGTACTCGTACATTTCCAAAGTCGAGGTCCCATTCTCAGGCGCCTCGGGTGATCCAATCAATACCCACTCTGCTCTCTCCTATTATCTCCTTCTCCCCCATCGCCACCTCCTGCATCGTCCCTTGCCTCTTTGATCGCCTGGGAATCACCCCTCAGCTTCTCAAAGTAAGCTTTGATATCGTCCGCGCTGACGACGCGCCCTTCTTCGGCGTATGGCTTGAGGAATTCTTTGACTTTGTCGCGGAGGTGGTTGTAGACCATGACGCCCTCGATTGCGCGGACGCGGTCGATATTGCTGAGCGCAGCTTCACCACGGTCGAGCAGGGAGGCGCGCGAGGAGCCACCGTGCGTGCCGTTGGGGTGATGCTGTGAGGATCCGTCCGAGGAGATAGAAGGCTCGTATGTGTCTTCGTCTTCGAGGAGTTGAGGGTGTGGGATGAGGTTCGGGTAACATGAGGGGCAGTGACAGAGGTGATCGCGAAAATCGGCCTTCAGGAAGAGACTAAATCTGCCGGCGGGTGGAGAGGAGGGAAGGAGGTCGTGTTTGTGTTGTGGTTTTGAGTCGGTTTCCGCGGGTTTGGCAGTCGTCGGGGGAATATCTGCAACAGAGGCGCCATTGGTTGGAGACGGTCGAGCAAGTCCTGACGGGATATTTGCGTCGTGTGATGCTGTGGCACTGTCGTCCTTAACGCGCTTCGTCGGACTCGATGGTCGGATGTCGTTGCCATCGGCCGATGCTTTGCGCTTCAGGGAATTGGTGACACTGGGGTCTGCTGGAACAGGCTCAGCCGTTGCTGCCCCGGTGACCGCCGATTTCTCACGATTAGAGACAGGCGGCAGGAAGCCTGCCGTACCCGCGTACTTCTTGATCCATGGATTCGACTCGACACATTTGTAGCATATCATGGCCTCGAAATCGTCTTCGTCCGGAAACCCTTGGGGAACTGGGTGCGAGGCCTCGTCCTTCTCTTCACACTCTGCATCCTTAAGTTTCTTTTCCACACCGTCGTTTCTCGCTTCCGGTTCTTGCTGCTTATACCAGTGCCTTGGTAGACCCATCAGACATTCCGGGTGGTACCAATCCTCGCCACATCCACCCGTTTCAACTGTCCCCAGCCCCAAACACTGATACATCGTCCCCTTCTCCGTATTGGCGTCATACTCCTCTGCACAAGCGCAGAACCGATTCTGAAAATTGTGATTGTAATGGTTCCCTTTATGCGGCTCTTGCGAATGAACACCTCGGCTTCCGGTTGCAGGATCGGACCGTAAGGTGCAAGGTGACGTTGAAGGAAGCCTGCTGGTACCACAATCGCAGACAAAGTCACGCCGGGAGAAGAGTTCGACCAGAGTGTGTTCGCCGTGGCAGGAGATGGAGCAAGCATAGCAGACTCCCGCTGGTGTGTACACTTGGGCTTCTGACGCGGGCGGAGGAGAGCACGTAAGGCAGGCGAAGATGTTCTGTCGGAGGGGTCCAAGGATATTGGTGCACTTGTCAAATTTCTGCCCAGTATTAGATGAGACCGTGGCTGGATGAACATGTGAAATGGCGAGGCTTACATATGGTAGGACTTCTCGCGCATCAGCCTCAAGGGCCAGTTGCTGGTCGATGAACTCCGATGCGGTTTGAGAGTCTCGGGGAGCAGACACCTTGACTTCTTCGTTCTCAGGGATCGCCTCCATCGTTGCGGTTGATGAGAATAAAGACCCCGAGCAAGAAAGAGTCGGGAGAGATGGAAAAGTCGATTGTAAATGTCGCTTGTGGATCCTAACATCTCGCTCACGGCTGTACACAGTACGACTGGAGTCCGACTCTCTAGTCTTCCTATTTCCTAATTTGGATTGGCGTGTTGTTCGACGCGTTCCACTTTACGCGTTCTCTGACACCCGCCTTTGCGCTCAACTCACTTTGCTCTCACCAAAGCTGTACAATCTACACGACCAGCTGAGATCGAAGTAACATCATGAGGTATGCATACGCAATCGCTATACTCGGCTCCCTGCTAGTTGGCGACCATCGACGCTGACCAACATCTCAAAGTTCACCCCTTCGGCCTAGCATGTCCGCGGCAAACAGAGGCCCCAGCAACGCGGCCAGGCGCAAGAGGGCTCGCGATGAAGATGAGGACGACATCATGTCATCGTCGCCCGCGGGTAAGCCACTATCCATGAATAGAAGTCTAGTGTCGTAAAGCGGATGCAATACTGACTGCACTGACCGTAGCGATACCTTCATCGCCCCCTTTACTACCCACGAATGAGAACGAGGATGACCTTGATGACGACTTGGATCCAGAAGACGACCTCATCGGAGACATTGATGATGCAGACGAGATGGCAGAGGACGAGGACGGCATCGACTTGTTCGGTGACAATTTCATGAACGACGAGCGTGAACGACGCGAGCAAGAAACATACCAAGGCCGTATGATTGACGATGAAGGCGATTACGACGACCTTGACCTCGCTTCCCGCCGACAATTGGAGGCAAGACTTAACAAACGCGATCGCGAGCTGGCTCGTCGACGTCGCATGCCCGCTGCATTTATGCCGGATGACGACGACGATGCAGGCATCGATTTGACTAGACAGCCTCGCAGACGACGACATCACTATGACGAGGACCAGGACGACATGGATATCGATGAAAACATCATGGAAGAAGAATTGTCCTTGGAGACGTTGCAGGACGTCAAGGCCTCGAACATCACCGAATGGGTGACCGTGCCTTCTGTGATGAAGACGATCGCCCGCGAGTTCAAATCTTTCCTGACGGAATACATCGATGCAAACGGGACGTCCGTCTACGGCACCCGGATCCGCACCTTGGGCGAGGTCAACTCCGAGTCTCTCGAGGTCTCGTACGACCATCTGGCTTCGACAAAGGCCATCTTGGCTTACTTCCTGGCCAACGCACCCTCGGAAATGCTCAAGATTTTTGACAAGGCCGCCTTCGAGGTCGTCCGCCTGCACTACCCAAACTACGAGCTTATACACCCTGAGATCCATGTCCGCATCTCCGATCTCCCAGTCCAGTACACGCTGAGACAATTGCGCCAGTCGCACCTCAATTGCCTGGTCCGCGTGTCGGGTGTCGTCACCCGCCGCACTGGTGTCTTTCCGCAGCTCCAGATGGTCAAATTCCGGTGCCAGAAGTGCGGCGTCACGCTTGGCCCCTTCGCTCAAGAATCCACGTCCGCCGAGGTGAAACTGACCTTCTGCCAAGCCTGCCAGTCCCGAGGGCCCTTCACCCTGAGCACCGACAAAACTGTGTATCGAAACTACCAGAAACTGACGCTGCAGGAATCTCCCGGGACAGTGCCTGCGGGTCGGCTGCCGCGCCACCGAGAAGTCATCCTCCTGGCTGATCTGATCGACAAGGCCAAGCCCGGTGAGGAAGTCGATGTCACGGCCATCTACCGCAACAACTACAGCGGGCAGCTCAACAATAAGAACGGATTCCCCGTTTTTGCGACAATGCTAGAAGCGAACCATGTGGTCAAAACGCACGACCAACTGGCCGGCTTCCGACTCACAGAAGAGGACGAACGGCAGATCCGCGCGCTCTCCAAGGATCCCAATATTGTGGACAAGATCGTCGACTCGATCGCCCCGTCCATCTACGGCCACAGAGACGTGAAGACCGCAGCGGCGCTTTCCCTCTTCGGCGGCGTCAGCAAAGAAGCACAAGGGAAGCACAAAATCCGCGGCGACATTAATGTCCTCCTCCTCGGTGACCCAGGAACCGCCAAATCACAGGTCCTAAAGTATATTGAGAAGACGGCGCACCGTGCCGTCTTCGCGACTGGCCAGGGCGCATCGGCAGTTGGTTTGACGGCATCTGTGCGCAAAGATCCCTTGACGCAAGAATGGGGACTCGAAGGCGGGGCTCTTGTCCTCGCAGACAGGGGAACCTGCTTGATTGACGAGTTCGACAAGATGAATGACGCAGACCGCACGAGTATTCACGAGGCGATGGAACAGCAAACCATATCCATTTCCAAGGCCGGCATCGTCACCACCCTGCAGGCGAGGTGTGCGATCGTGGCGGCCGCCAATCCCAAGGGAGGCCGCTATAACGGGACCGTCCCGTTCAGTCAGAACGTGGAACTCACCGAGCCGATTCTCTCGAGGTTTGACATCCTGTGCGTGGTGAGGGACACGGTCGATCCCGCCGAGGACGAGCGGCTCGCGAATTTCGTGGTCAACAGCCACGGGCGCGCCCATCCCGCGAAGATTGAAACAGACGAGGAAGGGAATACCGTGCCCATGCGAGACGATCCCGAGACGCAGAACGTGGCCAAGAACGACGACCAGCCGCAGCAAGAGGGCGCCATTCCTCAGGAGTTACTGAGGAAATACATCCTATACGCACGAGAGAAGTGCCGGCCCAAGCTATACCAGATCGACCAGGACAAAGTCGCAAGATTATTTGCCGATATGAGGCGAGAGTCGTTGGTCACAGGGGCGTATCCCATTACGGTGAGTCGTGTATATCGCTTTCCACTGCCCTACTCGACCTCTGGTATATCCATTCTGATGAGAAGCCCTTCTCCGTCGGCCATGCTGACAATAATACCGCCAACAGGTCCGCCATCTCGAGGCAATAATGCGCATCGCCGAGGCGTTCTGCAAGATGCGGCTGTCGGATTTCTGCTCCTCGCAGGACATTGACCGCGCCATTGCCGTGACGGTGGACTCGTTTGTCGGGAGCCAGAAGTTGAGTTGTAAGAAGGCTCTGGCGAGAGCATTTGCAAAGTGAGTCACTGGATTTGCTGCTCAGTGGGCATCTCTCTTTTTCCACGACACGACTAACATACGATGCAGATATACATTGAAAAGACCGGAGAGGCAGCGAACGAGAGCCCAAGGGCGGGGTGCCGGGGCGAGTGCTGCAGCTTAGAGCATACAGGACACCTACAGAGTGCTATTGATGGAATGAATGATGCTTTTGTCCGTACTGCGTCTCTGTTTGCAACGGGAGAGGCTGAGGACCGTGCCGTACTGTATACTGGCGCAATATAGTGGGCGGACTGAGACAAGCAGGCAGGCAGGCAGGGTGATGAATTGTACATGGAGAACGATCTGATGGAGGACCATCCCGTGAATGACTGAAGAGACGACCACACAGAACGGAGTACTCATGTCTTAGAGGAAACAATGCCTTACTTCGGCGTTTCGTCCGCGATACTTGGCGACGGCGGCATCTCTAACTGTACTCGTACCTGCAGACGTTCGCCGCCACTCCGGCTGTGCGCTCCCTAAGTAATCCAGCCTTTGGGCCGGCATTCATTCTCGCTTCCGTTAATGTCCTCATCAAGCCCCAATCCGATGCTCATAAGGCATAACCGCCTTCTTCGTTCGCACTCGAGTCACCAATCGCCATCACCAATTTGAGTCGTCTCCTTGCCATGCTCGCCAGGCCGAGCAGGCTTGCCAATCCACTTACCGATGCTTCGTCCACTCCACTTCGAAAACCGCACCTCGGGCTGTTTGACGTTTTGAATGGCATTGACCGCGGAGGGATATCTTCGCCGCACCTAGCCACTCCTGTCCATTGGAGTGCACAAGTTTATCCCTGAAATGAAGGCTGTCGTCGCAGCTCGGTCCGGGAATAATGCCCCTTCGTCTTCGCGCGTATCGTGCATCATGTCGACAGTTGCAACCCATCCCGGGTTCTCTGCTAGCTCAGCGGGAACTGTTGGAGAGGTCAAGATTGGCCGAGGCAGTCACATCAGCCTCATTGAACACCGGGGAACAAAGGTCTTGCGCGGGTTGGGGTGGACTAGAGGGCGGCATTACCTGGTGTCCTCGCCGCGAAGGAGTCGTGAGCAATTCCCCTACCTTTTGCATTTGTTCTGGTTCGGCCTCTCTACGCGAAGCCTGTTGGCGCACACGCCCCAGAGAGTAGTGAGCCGTGAGCACGAGGCAGTAAGGGAGCCAGGTGGGCAGTAAACAGTAAGTAATTAGCCAAGGCACGAACTATGTCGAAAATAACAAGACAATTCAAAGTGTCTTGTTGCCCAGCCACGAAAATCTAGCTATTCGTACTGTCTGAAGTGATAGCTGGGCCCTACTTGCACTGCTGCACTGCTTGTGGGTTGGGCCGAGTATGGCGGTTCATCATTTATCCAAGTGGATCGCCACTGATACTCCGTGTGGGACATTGCACGCTTCCACTCCGCTGGGGTGCTGGGCGGACTGATGGACAATGCAGTGCCAAGCACTCGTATTGCCTACTACATTGTCCATAACTGCATACCGTGTCCACTCTATTCTGCGTGCGAAGGGTGTGCTCGTTTCCTTGCGCGTGGGCGGTGCAGAGTGAGAGTCTAATTAACTCACGGATCTGGGGCCGCAAGCATCCCAGCATCCAAGCAGACAAGAACTGGGGAATTGGGGGAATGCTTATACAATGTCTGGTCTCCGGTCTGGGGTGTCCAGCGTCCATCTGCCTGCGCATATGGCGAGCGTCAAGCAGAGTGCACGCAAAGTACTCGGTAGGGCCAAGGTATAGGCTTGGCTGTCGATACTCTCTTCTCGAATCAGTGCAGCTATTTACTGGGTACAGTAGCTAGGCGTGGCCATGCGTTCGAGGTGAAGTGTACGATTGCCTTGGCCGTTCTGCATAGACCGTAGACCGTGGATCGAATCCTAGATGGTAGGAGAACTGTATCTGCTCTGCTTGGCAGGGAAGTGACAGACGGTGGTTTAGCTTTCGGCCGCAGGGCATCGTCGTCGCATTCCTGGTGCAGACAGTGAGACTGTCAATGTTTCTGAAGAGCATGGCGTACAGTAGCGTCCCGACCATTTCATGCCAGATCAGATCATCGCATATCGCTTTTCACCGAGGTGCCTACCATGAAGTCAAGCAAAACAATGATCCGCCGGTTCGCAGTCGCTGAGTTATGGCCCGCAAAGTGCGTCCTTCTACATTGTAATTATGCTTTGCAGACTCGCAAAAGATATACTGAACAAGCCTCTTGAGTGTACCAACTCCTGCGGGAGTCTTCAAGTTTGTAATACCTCGGCAGTGTGCTCTGTACTCATGTACTCATACTCAAGTACTCCGTACGATTTCCCCGGTATCGTCAGGTAACCAGTTTGCTAGTCACCCAGGCTAATCGTTCACGCGGCCATGCGTGCCATGCCGTCAAGATGACGGGCACCCCCCCCCCCCCCCCCCCCCCCCCCCCCCCCATCCTTGCTAGCTGCAGCAGATCCAAGATTGGCGCGCATGCAGATCTCGTGGAATCCCCATGCGGAGAAACATGCGCGTGGGCTGGGGCTTCAGATGCCGAGGGGGATGCCCAGAGTTGGGGGTAGCCAGGCTCCCAACGGCCAGGGCCTTCCTCGTGGGCTTGCGGCGAACACCTGCTGTCCGCTGTTCAAAATTTAGCCGCACGGACCCTGAGTTGGCGATCCAGCGTTGTGCCCTGCCCTAATCAGCCCAACCAAGGCCAATCCAAGCTAACCCCGTGCCGTGTGCGCGTGTGTGAGATGGCTTCGGCTTCGGCTTCGGTGACTCGCTCGCTCACCACTCGTCCGGCTCACGGAGCCCGTTCCGGACGTGGACACCACGCAGAGCTCGTAGCTCCGCATTCATAAATGACACAATCCTGTGAGACCCCGTGAGATGCACCACCAGCACTCCGCAAGACAGGTCTCGTTTCGGAATCTCTTTCTTGAAGCTGAATTTGCAGCTGAAGCCTGGGATCATTGTTGTACATCGACGGCCTCTTCTTCGACTTCTCACCGTCAAGCACGCAACACCGGGCGGTACCCGCACTCGCAGATACAACTGCCACGCCACGCTCCGCAGTCATGACGGACGTCCACTCCGACAGCAGCATGGACGACTCTCTCGAGGTGGCCAAACGACGCGGCCGAATGGCGCGCTGGCGCCAACACCTCGCCGAAGACGCCAGCAAGGAATACGCCGACCTGATCCTCATCGTCACGTGCTTCATTTCCGGCCTGGTGGACAGCGCCGTGTTTAATGTGTGGAGTTGTTTCGTGAGCATGCAGACAGGTGAGTTAATCGAGCGAGCGAGGCCAGCGAGCCCGCGAGGGCGATGCCATTCCGTCCGCGGCGGCGCAAACACCCACGAGAATGAAGAAGGAAGTTTTTAGTAACGTGAAGATAAGGCAACACCGTCTACGTCGGCCTAGGCATGTCCGGCCAACCCCTAAGCCAACCCTACCGCTGGGTCAAATCCGGCACGGCCATCCTCAGCTTCTGCCTGGGCACCTACTTCTTCAGCCGGGTGTGTCGCCTGCTTGGCCCCCTGCGCCGCGGCACTTTATTCGGCAGCTTCATCTTCCAGGCCCTGCTCTGCTTCATCGCCGGGATTTTAGTGGTCAGCGGCGTCGTCCACAAGGACGCAGGCAACCAGCTCCCACGAAACTACATCGTCCTCCTCCCGCTGGGGTTGCTCTCCTTCCAGTCCGCCGGGCAGATCGTCATGAGCCGCATGCTGCTGTACAACGAATTGCCCACGATCGTGCTGACCAGCACGTACTGCGACTTGATGTTCGATCCGCTGCTGTTCACCGCGCCGGTGACGCAGAACCCGAAGCGCAACCGAAGATTCGTTTCCGCGGTGGCGCTCGTGCTCGGTGCGGGTCTCGGCGGCGTGCTGACCAAGGGAGGGGATATCGCTGATCCGCTGTGGATCGCCGGCGGGGTCAAGGTCGTGCTGGGCTTGGTTTGGGTGTTCTGGAGAGCAGAGGGGGGCGCGATTCGGTTGCCGTAGAAAGTGCGGCAGCAGAAGAGGCGAGTGCTGAGCACAACAGTTGGATGATGAAACCTCGAGCCGAAAGCGCCCAGTTTGGTCCTACTACATACGGTTGTGCCCGGGATACGTCGAGGACGTCAAATGAAACAACGCTTTGTGGTCCCCTATTGCTCTACACGGCCAATACAGCCACGTACAGACAGTATACGGGATGCTCTGAAGCACGAAGGAACATCGTGCAAACGGTTGGCAAACTTCCTGGCAAGCGGGAGGAGGAGTGTCGCCGCTTCTACCATACTCTTACATTGTTGAGCGCCAAGCTTCATTTGAACGACTTCAAGGATAGAGAGTGTACTACTACTACAGTCAACCCTTGAATCCTCTAATGAACCACGGCTTTGTTGTTCCCCCCCGCCGGCCGCTCTGTGCAGCGAATACAGTCAATCCTCTTAACCAATGCACAGCAGGTAATCTCGATCGCGTGGATCATGGCGCAAACAGCTGAGATTATCAGCTTTCTGATGTGCTAAAGTGATAATCTCAATCGCGTGGACCATGGTACAAACGTCGAGGATGATTAGCAGCTTCAAGTTTCTGATGTGCCAAAGAGAGAGGGAGTCGATCGATGCCCATGTCATAATTATCGAGGGAGTAGTCCCCAGTCGTGCTAAAAGCTTTTATTTGGTGATTTCCAAGGTTACCTAGGCACATTGTGGTATATACCTAGGTATCATTGTCATTATCATAAGATTATCATGTCATGTCATGTCATGTCATATCATGTCATGTCATATCATGTCATGTCATATCATGTCTTGTTTGATGAGAAACAATCAGCCGCGTCCGTCGCGGTCAAGCATCACATCTGCGCTCAGTGGGCGAGTCATCAGCCGTACTGGCGTGGAAGAGCCATACGATCCGCCGGAATAACGCAAGATACCCACAGGAGATCCATTCCATTGCTAGAACGCAGCGCGAATACGTTCTTCCGCCGAGCTTCACGTGTCCGAGATGTCTCACGGAGAGTTGTACCACATGCAATTTCAGCCTGGCGGTCAACGGTCTGGACATGTCGATGAGTGGCTTATCGTTAGTCACTTACCGCTGCCTGTGGGAAAAATCGGGTCAGGCTGGCGGTGCGGCGATTTCACGGCGCCGGCTAAACGTTCAGAACTTCATTTTCGAGCATGGCAGGTGGATCAGAGTCAACGGTCAACGAAATTGGTATATGCTGATAGATAAGACGTATCCACAAGACTTCATATAACAGAAGCTCGTCGCCCGTTCTGCTCCGACGGTGCTTCTCTTCTGCTGCCAGGCATGATGGCCTGCTCCCGCAATGCTTGTACGCCGCTCGTCCCATCCCATCATCCTTCCAGGCGGTCATCAATCATACACTCATGCAAGTCAACACCTAGTCTTGGGCTGGGAAGACAACTCCAAATTCACATCAAACCATCATAGGGGTATCACATCTTCTCACGGTGGGTGACCGTGGTGTTCTCGTCACTGCTCGCATCGTTCTTGACAATCACCTCGACAATCTCCGAGGCGGCCCTGGACGCTTGGACTGCCTGACCAACACTGCGGAACACTCGGACATTGGTTGGCTTCGAGGTATCCATGGATGAATCAGCGTCAAGCAGCGTCCAGCCGGCGCGTTCGAACCGTTCTCGCGCCATGTCATTCAGTGCGACAAGCCGGACTTCCACACCTTTGCCGGCATACTGCCTCAGCTCAGCGAGGAAGTTCTTGAGACCGATAACGGCGCTGGTGTCAAAGAAGTTCACTTTGGCAAAGTCGAGAATGACCACGGCGATGGGAGGTAGGTTGGACCCCTCGATGTTGGCCTTCTTGCGCAGGCGAGCAATGCGTCGTTCCCCCTCAACCGACCAGTTGCGTTCGGCCTCCTCGCCGTTGCGGGAGTTGTACTCTGGAGAATGGTATGTTTGCACAGTATCCAGGATGGCTCGCTTGATGCGTTGGACATTGGGGAAGAAGAAGGATTCCTCGAAGCGGAAGACCCGTGTGTCCGCGGGGATATTCGGTGGCATGCCTCGTGCAGCGTCCAACGAGGCCGCCAGCTCCGAGCGTGAGTCTGCCGAGACGGTGGAGATGCGGATGAAAACCTGACGGAGCAAGACGTAGGCGACGTTGAATCCGACAGCGGTGGCAATTCCGATTTCCGTGCTGACGAACAGCGAAACCCAGAAGGCGATCATCGAGGCGAGGAAGTCGGCGAGCGAGGTCTTCCAGAAATGATAGTAGGTGCTCGGTTTGCCGATCAAAGGCCAAATGGCAGTGATGATGATGGCCGCGAGGGTTGCCTTGGGCACCCAGTATAGTGCACCGGTCCATTTGTAGAGAGCGAGGACAATCACGCCGGTGGTGACAACGCCGGAAAGCGGTGACTTGACCTGGCATTGCGAGTTGACGGCGGTTCGAGACATGGCTCCTCCCACACCCATGCAGGTGAAGAAGCTGTTCCAGATATTGGTCACACCGAGGTAGCAGAGTTCCTGGCTGGGGTCTGTGACATAGTTGTTCCTCAGACCGAACGCACGGGCAATCGCAATATGCTCGATAGAAGCACCGAGGAAGGCTGCGATACTGCGACCGGCAGCTTTGCTCAAGAGCGCTGCGTCCACGGGCTTGGGGGCATTGATGCGGGTAGCGGGGACTTTGCTGACGTCAAACAGGTAGTTGTCTTCGTCCTTTCCCTTGTTGACAGCATAGCTGATACCGGTAAACAGGAGAAGAGCAATAAAAGCGCGAGTGATGGACATGAACCAAATCACCCTGTTCTTGCTACCCCATCGTTCACCAGCTTTCTGCAGTGAGACCAAGAGGATGACACTGGCAATGCCCATACCAGCTGCGCGACCGTTGCAGGTTCCAAAATTGGTGAAGACGTCGTGGATGATGTTTGCAGTCCCGTCTCCGACATTGTCTTCTCCGATGAGGTTGTCAACCTGACCGAGGCCGATGGTGATGGCCACAGCGGAAATGAAGCCCGTGAGGACAGGGTAGGAGATGAAATCTAAGAGGAAACCGAGCTTCAAAAAGCCCATGGCAGCCATGAAGATGCCCATCGAGAGGGCAACCGCAGAGGAGATGGCTTCGGGCGAGTAGCCCTCTTCCACAAGGTCGTCAACCACATCTGATGTGAGCAGCCCAATCAGTGAAGTTGGTCCCGTCGACATATCTGCAGCAGTGTCAGTCCGGTGATCTGGGGTACCGCAGCCGACGAGACTACCGTACCTTTGGATGTGCCCATGAACGTGTAAATGACAGCTGGTGACCACGAGGACATCAGCCCGTACTGGACGGGGATTTTGGCGATTTTGGCGTAGGCGAGACTCTGGGGAATCAACATGAGCGACAGAGTCAATCCCGCCACGAAATCTGTCAGGAGCCATCGATAGTTGTAGCGAGGTAGCCATCCAACAATGGGGACCTTCTCGATGACATAGTTTCCTGCTGCTGACGGAGCAGCGCGGATTCCTCGGGCGCCAACGCGTGCCACCCGGTTCCAGTTCACGTCGTTTCTAACATCGTCCTTGACCCTCTCGTAGAGCTTCATGGTGATGAAGTCCTTGATAGTCTTGTGTGAGAGGTGGGTCAGACTCAGGCAAAGGCTAAGCAGAAGATGGATTGAGAGAATTGAAGAGTCGAGTGAAGACTGAGAGGACCATTGATAAGATGTGGCAAGGGCTCAGGACATATAACCAGGCATGTCAGGCTGCTGACAGACCATCCCTGGTCGGCAGTGAAGCCGGCAGGCTAGGGATAGTGCTTGTCTCGTATGTTCGTTAATGTGCATGGCCTTGGCTGACCAGGATCACAGTACAGAAAGTTTTGGTCTAGAAACCGGGGACAGACGATCAGCCAGACACTGGTCCGTGGAGAAGGCTGGCGGCGAGCTGCCGCATCGGGCACTGGAGGAACTCTGATTGCGGCATGAGAGGACAGGAAAGATGCAGGTTGGAGGAAGGCGAAAGTGTGGAGGACAATAGAAAGCGTGGGCGCAGGCGAATGGCAGCAGGTGCGAGTGAAAGTGCGAGCGCAGGGACGAACCCGCCCGTACACAACGCACGCTGCAACCCACAGCCGCCAAGAGTCTGGGCGCCCGGCGGTGGAGCTTGATTGCCATGTCAAGGCGGCCTCCCCACCAATGAGCCCCGGGGGAGGCCCGCAACGGCACCTGTGCCATGCGGGGGTGGAGTTGCTCATTGGAAGGTTCACCGGCGCCATCTTCCGTTGGTGACTGCGATGACTGCCAGCTGATTACCATCCGCCGGGTTATCTTGCATGTATCTCGTATTCCTGCTGTGTACGCCTAAACGATTTCCCAGACAAGTACGCCTGTCTTTTTCACGATGCACAGCGCCAGCCAGCGAGTCGAATGCCACCCATGTTACTGCAGTCCAAGTCCCTTTGCGAGTTGACCAACATTTGACGCCAGCCAAGAGCAATCCCAGACGCATGTCTCCATAAGAGACTGCCCAGAGTACCTGGCTCCTCGCAGAATCCGGGGTCTGGGGCAAGAGAAGCATGGCAATTTCCGGGCATCAGGGGCACGAGACGCTGGTTTGCACCGTGCTTTGCTCGAAGGCTTATTGCTCTGAATACCACAACGATACCAAAGGACTGGTGTTCGCTCCATACCGGCTGAACAAATAAGCCGAAATCGTAACAACCCAGCGACAGGTCACTGGCGCATTGCTTGGCAACATCAGCGGCCGCCATTTCCTCGTCGGTACGCCTAGCCGAGCTGCTCGCCTCTTACCTCGATTGAGATCCTGATCTAGTTTGGACGTCAACACTCAGGTCTCCCTCACAAGCCATTTCCCACAAGCAGAGACAACGCCGCGAGACCGCTGCTGTCGCATCGAAAGACCATACTCGCAGAGCAGTGGAACAGGTGGAGATTGTCTGGACCATGAATCGGCGGTCGGTACCCTGATCAGCGGCGTTAAAGGATGCCTTCTCAGGGCCAATCAGGAATTGTCAAGATCTCACACAATCGAAGGCGCACAGTAGCATGTGGTCTGTGGCGATATGCATGAAGCCAGGCCAGGCCAGCCTCAAGACCCCTAGTCACCTGCAAAACTTGCTCCTCAGAGAGGTGGCAATATCCTTTCTCCCATAGCTTTGAGCCTTGGAAGAAGTTGAAGACCCTTGTCGATTTGTTCCGATCTTTATATCTGATCTGAAGCTCCAACTCGGGAACATTCGGGCTAAATGTTGTAACAAAGCGGCCCACGGAGTCCAGCCCGAAACTGCAAAATAGCTGTTCTCCCCTTTATTCCATCTCTCGGCACCGACGATTTGCCGTAGCATGTGAGCAGTTGAGCTTTATCATATCCTGATCAACGCTTGGAGGCAAGCTGCCGTACGCTGTGAATGTACGGTAGGTTATCGCGTGTGCTATCAAACACCACAGCCGTTGCAATGCTGGTGGGTTCCACTGCCAACACCAGTGGGTGAAAATCGTCGCTTGTTGTTGCCGACTAAGGCCGGGCACAAGACCAAAGCTTCCAGTGGCTTCTCGTCCAACATCGAGCCCGTACACGACAACAAGCTGAATGAGACTCCTGCCCTGCCGTCTGGACGGCCACAATTACTGCGCTCACAGTCTCGCAAGGTTACTGCTCGCAGAGACGCTGCACAGTGGATGAATGTTTAACCAGCGCGCGTCTCCGCCAGCTGACTTTGGTGTCAAGGCAGGTCCCAGGCACCAAAACAGTATGAGCATGCCCTTTGCTCGGCTGGAAGACGCCGCTTAGTGTGGCCCAAATTTGGTTGTGTGCCCCAGAACTCGGGCAGTGCGTGGACCCCGTAGGGGCACGCATGACCACATAGCGATCAGATAGACCGATTGGCTCGTGGGCACAAAGGAAGACATTCTCTTGGGCTAGAGCCGCTCATCCCGCTTAACCATTGCGATCTAACCTGGCAAGCCGTCGCCACCTACCTCGTGGTGGCCTGGGCAATTCGATTAGCCGACATGCGGCTGTCGATGGCATCGACGAGGCTCCAAGACGACACTGGGATGCAGCAAGTGCCAAGGATGCGGATACCCGATGCAAGAAACGGCGTTGGTAGTCTCCTGAAATTGGGCGACGCTGTTGCCTAGACCGACAGAAGAGTATACATCCCGTCGAATGGGGACCAGGGCCTGCTATCGCCTCAGCGCCAAGTTGGACAGCGACTCTTGGTAGAAGGGGTCTCGCAGGCCTACTCAAACTCGGATCGACTCGACACACTGCGACATCCAGATGGCGATGCCGGTCAGTTCAGGCTGCAAGTAACGCCGATCTCTTGGGGCATGTCGGCGGAACGACAGGAGTAGGATTGACTTTGAACAGCCGCTCCGGCCGAGCCTGGGTACCAGAAGTGGCAACATAGTGAGTGCGGGAGGGTACTGGGCGAGGCATTGTGGCGAAAGCTGGAGGGTACCAGCGAGACCCTGTGGTGATTGTGGCAGGTTGTCGAAAGGCACAACATCTGAGAATCGGCTACGTGAATGAACCCACGAGCCGTACCGGTAAGGTGATCATTGCGTATAGCAAATGTGCCTTGTGCGGTACAAGGATGCTGCAGGCGTGACAGCTCTACTGCCTTTCCCCTCCGTTTTCGCACAGGTCGTTACAGTAGTACTGGGGACCAGGTTGATATCTGGGTCTGTGAACGTATGCGGCCTGTCGCTCGGTTTGTGAGGGTGTGTACTCCGTTGCAACTCGTACAGTACCGCAGAGGTAACCGCCCGGGCAATCGCAACCACAGCTCATTCCTTGGCCACGAGGGGAGGACTTGGGGACCCAGAGCCAGCAGGGTGAGCGACGTGCAGAATTAATCCCGTCGATGCTAGTCGATGTCTTGAAACAAAGCAGTCAATAGGAGTGAGGACGGGTGCATCCCAGTTTCCCTCAGCAACTGCCATCAGCACGGTGGCGCCTCTTCCCTTCCTTCCCAGCCGTGGAAGAGGAGAAAGGCACGCGCCAGGCTAGCCCGAAGCTAATCCGAAGGTAGACCGAAAGCTGGACGCTCCCGGACGGACCTTGATCAGAGCTGAATATGACTTCCGTTGCACCCACTGCAAGCACTGTGTGCTCGTGAACCTGTGGGCATATTGGAACAATCTTGAACTTCAGTCGGGTTCACCCACCTATAGCCCGGTGCTGGTGGTACGTGAATGGAGCCCACGTCCGAATTTGACTTCGGCTTCGACTTCGACTTCGGCATTGGCGTTCGATCACGCGAACAAGCAGACAAGTCCTTCATTAAACGCGACGACAGTCCGTCCAATCATCCACCTGTACATGAACGTACAGGTTAATGCGCAGATCTAAAAGACATCACACCATGCAGTACTTTTCGCACATTGAGTAGAGAATGGCAGCCGCGTGCACTTGCCTTCGGCATGCTCCTCCCGACGTTACGCACGCGTGATGCTCAATAACAAAGAGCGATCAAGCAAGATGCTGAAGTTAAGCTCTGCGCTAAAGCGGCAGCTAGTCTAATTTGGAGCTAGTCCAGCGACGGGCATCAAGCAGCATGCTGACTCAGCGAGTCGATATGTCGCCTCTGC
Source organism: Cladophialophora yegresii CBS 114405 (assembly GCF_000585515.1). Lineage (NCBI taxonomy): Eukaryota > Fungi > Ascomycota > Eurotiomycetes > Chaetothyriales > Herpotrichiellaceae > Cladophialophora > Cladophialophora yegresii. Next base: position 883,158 of record NW_006913045.1, read on the forward strand.
CCTCATGTCGCCATGACCCGGAATCGTCCAGAACGAGTAGAATCGGGCTGGGATGCACAGTGTATAGCATGTATGGCGCGGCATCCGTTGGGCCGATGCCGAATGTCAATACATTGAAGTCCGGAGCCGCGCCCAAGTCCATCCCTCGGACTGGATGGGATGAGTAGTCTCTACAAGATCCCAACACACGTTACGAGGCAGACCAGTGTCAGAAAGCGCGACAGACTGTCCGAGAACGTTGTTGCGAGTACGGAGTAATGTTGGAAAGTATGGACCCCTATTTACGCCCAGCCTTGCCCATCATTACAAGGCTGATGGCCACTGACCAGTGCATCTGACAATGTCTCACATGCATGCCTCTGGGTCCTCCTCCGCTTCCGAGGCCATCCATGACACTCAAGCATGATGGTGTGTCGACAGTGATTCCGCATCCTGTCTCTCAAAAACGGGCATCACAGTCAAGGGACAATCGACCTCGGTAACCACGCCTCCCTCGAGGACATCCGGATTCTGAACTTGGCCATCATCAAATCTCTTCCACTTTGCACCTTTGGGCAGATAGACCTTTCTCTTGATCATGCCCTTATACATGACCGGTGCGACGAGATATTTGCTGCCGAACATGTACTGGTCCTCCACTTCCCAGCACTCTTTATCCCGTGGGAATTCCAAGAACAGTGGCCGTATGACAGGTGTGCCCTTCTCATGTGCTTGAGCCATGAGTCCACGGATATATGGCCGGAGCCTCTCGCGCAGGAAAAGATATTTCTTCATGATCTCGTAGCACTCTTCGCCATAGCACCAGATCTCATTTGGTGCACCTGAGAGACATGTTGCGCCCCCAGTCGTGCCGTGTTGAGGTTGCTTGGGCTCGCGGTCACCGTGGAGGCGGAAGACAGGACAAAAGCAGCCTGTACCATCATGTTCAGTTGTGTGATGGGACGAAACCTTGGACCGGAGCTTACCATATTGGAACCATCTTGTGCAGAGCTCGCGGAAGTCGGCATGCTGGGGGTTTCCGCCGTGAAAACCGCCTGCCTGAGTCAGGGTTGGTCTCCGAACCACACTAGAGACAAAGACCTACCGATGTCTGTGGTCCACCAGGGAATACCCGCAATGCCAACGTTTAATCCTGCCGCGAATTGATCCCGAAAGCTCTCCCAACTGCTCGCAATGTCACCACTCCATAGCAAAGTCCCAAACCTCTGGCTTCCGGCCCACGCACAGCGGATGAGGTTGCAGATCTCCTCTTGCCTCCCGTCTCGCCTCATCCCTTCAAAAAAAGCCCTCGCGTACTCCACCGGGTAAGCATTTCCTGAGCTCAACACAGTCCCACTGTGATATCGATAAATGTCAAAGTCATACACGTTGTACTCCGGTTCTGCCTCATCGAGCCAGAACATCTTGACTCCCTTGTCGTAGTAATTGTTTTTCGCCGTGCGCCATACAAAATCGCGTGTGGCAGGATTGGTAAAGTCGGCGTGGACCGTCTCGCCCTGGAAATCCATAGCTATGCGCAGTCCGCGGTCCTGTCTGATCAACAGGCCTTGCTCCAGCATGAAGTCGTAGTTTTCCGAGCGTTTGTCAACGGTCGGCCAGATCGAAACGAGGAGTTGGATATCCATCGACCGGAGTTCCTTGACCATGGCTTCTGTGATGAGAGACTCACGGCATCTCGTCAGAACTGCATTCTTCAACTTTGACAGTTGGGTCCTTTGCAGAGTCCGCTGATTTGAAAGAAAATTCACATGCAAATTTCGATTTTGAGGGCTCAAGCGGGAATTGGGGTTCCGGCGACGGCTCTGCCGAAGACTCCTTCCACGTCGACAGGAGCCTACGCATGGCTGACTCACCGGGGTCTTTCCAATACACCGGGTCAAACTTCCATTCGCCTTGTTTTGGCCCTAGTCATAATGTCGTCAGCCTTCACACAATTGCTAACGAGCACCGAACGAGTGTACAATGAAAGAAGTCCACCACAATCACATCCAATGGCAAGCCTCGCTTCTCGTACTCTCGCGCAACATCAAGCAGCTCTTCTTGAGTCTGGTATCTCAACTTGCACTGCCAAAAGCCAAGACCATACTCCGGCATCATTGGGACTTTGCCGGTGACATCGGCATACGACTCGATGATCTGGGCTGGAGTGTCGCATGCAACGATCCAATAGTCGAGGACCCTTGTCGAATACGCCTCGAAGCTCATCGTGTTCTTTCCTAGGACGGCTCGGCCAACGGCAGGATTGTTCCAAAGCATACCGTATCCAAGATTCGACAACATGAATGGGACGCTCGCCTGGGAGTTGCGCTGGGCCATCTCCAGGTCAGAGCCTTTGAGATCGAGGAACGGCTGCTGATACTGGCCCATGCCGTAGATCTTCTCCTTGCGGTCGATAGACTCAAGTCGATAGGTCAAGTGATAGTCGCCCCCAAGCAACGGCTTGAACTCTCGTGCTTCAACCATTAAGGCACTGCACTTTGGATCCTCAACATCGGCACGATTGCGGTGATACTCTTCCAAAAGCCGCTCGCCCTTGGCATCCTTGATGATTATCTTTCCAGCCCTGGAGATCGTCGCCGTAATGTTGCCGTTCGTGATAGATGCATGGTCGCCAGGAACGGAGATGGAGACATCTGTCCTTGGTGGCGTGATGGTCAGAGCCCAGTTCTCTAGTGGCAGAGTGTGGAACCTTGTGGCACGCACGCGGAGGGCATTCGGACCCCATGGTTCAATCTGAACATGTTCTGAGTCGTAGGTATAATGAAGCCGATTATCCTTGGAGAGCAGCATGGCTGTTGAGATCCAGGGCAAAAGCTTCGAGGCTACAAAACTCCGGTTGGGTGTGCAAGAGTGACAGTGTGGTCACGATGGAGAGGTACCAGGCTACGGTCGAAGAGGGAAAGAGAGATCGTGCCTTCGGTCCAGTGGAATGCTTCTTTCAACACATCCATGTTACCTGACCAAGCACGGACTTCTACTTTTGGCCATGCCGTCCGGCTGAATTGCGGAGATGGTCGCGATATCAGGCACATTCTCGGCTGTCCACCAGTCCGGGTGACGGTGGCTTGTACCTCTTATGCTCTAGTGAATATCTTAGTTCTCCTCGCTTCTCCACAAATATGTGTATAATTCAGATCATGCTTGCTGATAGGCCAAACTGCGTCGAAGAGTGGAATGAGACAAGTTGTTCTTCAAGAAAAGGGAGTCGCGCCACGCAAGGCAACCCCCAAGCCGGAAGAGTTCTGTTGGCTTCACCCGGACATGTCATACAACAAGATGCATCCGCCAACTCGAAAGGATGCCGAAGCTGCTGGCCAGATCCTGCTCGCGTTGAAGTTTAGAAGAGAAAATTGAACTTGTCTCGCCGAAGATTTGCCTCAAAAGGAAGGTGTGACGCAGCCTTCAGCCTTGCTTGCGCTTACTCACGTGTCAGGCTGTACTTGAGGCCCCTTCCCGTACAGTACTACTCCGTACACGCCCGAAAAGTTTGCAAGATGTGAAGATGAAACTGGGATCATGCGGCCTGATCGGCCAGGTGCACATTGCTGTCCAGATTGCTCATTACTCAACATAACCATCCAACAGCTGCGTGTCATAAAGAGCTACCCAAGAGCTGGTGAAAAGTACCAAACAATCTGTGGACCCCTACGCCTTTCTCCTGACCGTCAAGTCATCAAGGACATCGCCTGTCGTCCCTTGACCTCTTTGAGTCTCTGCAACCTTGAAGGCCTGTCCTTCGCCGCCGATATCCAGGCCCTTTTCAGCTCGTTCATAGGCCTTATCTGTCCGATCCGTCAAGATCTTCAGTTCATCTTCGCCTAATATTCGTCTCTTCCTGCCTGTTGGCGTGGCTCCCTTGTCTTCGTCTTCGAAGTGCGCGACGTCATACTTCTCAAACTCATCATCCACTAGTACGCCCTTGATATCATCCACTTCAACACCCGACGAAAGAAGGGACCTGAACTTGCCCTTCTGAATGACCAACTTCTCGAGCTTACGCTTCGAGTCAGCCTTGAAGAGCAATGTCTCCTCCACCGTTCCGCGTGTAGCTAGCCTATATACGATCACAGGCTTCGTCTGCCCAATACGATGTGCGCGGTCCATAGCTTGTAAATCTTGTTGCGGATTCCAGTCCGAGTCGAACAGAACAACAGTGTCAGCTGCAGTGAGATTGATTCCCTGGCCACCAGCCCGAGTAGACAGGAGGAACAGGTTGTAGGACTTGTCCGTGTTGAAGCTGGTGATCTGGGCATAGCGATCTTCCTGCGCCACAGAGCCGTCAATTCGACAGGCTTTCCAGCCACGCAGGTCAGCTGCGTAGGTTTCCAGAATGTCGAGCGTGGTTTTGAATTGGCTGAAAATGAGGACCTTGTGACCAAGCTTGAAAAGTCGGGGCAGAAGTGTGTCAAGCAGGAGGATCTTGCCAGAGGCTTGGACCAGGCTTTCGTCGACTTGTGGAAAGTCACCGGATTCCTCTTCGGCAAGTGTGGTCGGTTTCCAGGGCCAGTAGAAGTTGTGCGGGCTGTTGCATGCGAGTCGAAGTTGCAAGACAGGGTTTTGCAGCTTCTTGGACGACATCTCCTTCTTCGCGAGTTTGAGGGTCTGAACACGCTCGAGCTCTCCTGCTTCGTCAGACGATATTTCTCGCGAGTCGGGGCCGGGCGATGCACGATCGAGGCTGAGCCCTTCTTCACCTTTTTCTATTCGGCGAAGACGAGCGTTGAACTCACTGTCGGTCACATCGCGATAGCTGGTGCGTGCTGCTTTTCGACCTCGCCGAATAGAACCATTTGACGCGACAGATGCAGGCGTCGAGTCGCGACTGGGCTTGATGCTCTTTGCTGGCGTGGAGCGACCGCTACAATTGGCCTTGCGCTTGAGGGAAGCAGTTCGGCTCTTTGCCTCGATCCGCTCAACTGCTTTGTCTTCGAGGTATGACCTACTGGTACCGGCAAGAATTTCCCGGTACAGTTCCTTCTGCTCTGAAGTCAATGGAGCGTACAGAATGTATTCTCGCTTTTTTGGAAGGGACGACTCAACATCGGTCTTGACGCGCCGAAGCAGGAACGGCTTGAGGATGGCGTGCATGGTGGAGACCAGGTTGTTCTTGTGCTTCAGGGACTTGCCATCAGCCTCTTCCTTGTCCTCTAAAACGCTGGAGAAGTCGAACCACTTTTCGAAGCTGTCGAGGTCGTTGAAAACCTCCGGTAACAAGAAATGCAGCAGTGACCAGAGTTCCGCGATGTTATTTTGAAGTGGCGTGCCGGTGATCAGCAATCGGTTTGCGGAATTGTATGTCATCAGCTCCTTGACCAGCTTGCAGTTCATATTCTTCAGGCGATGCCCCTCATCCACGACTATGTATCTCCACTGGTAGTTGGCCAAGAACTTCTTGTCGTTCATGCAGATTTCATAGCTCGTGACGACAACGGGGAAGTCCCACTTGGTCTGATCCTGTAGTTTCATCCTCTTTCGCCTCATTGCATCACGGTCGTCCCTGCTGCCATGGTAGAGAAGAGTATTGACGGTGGGAGTCCAGTGCTTGAATTCTTCGACCCAGTTCCGCACGGTGCTTAACGGAGCCGCAATCAGGAAAGGACCGGATATGTTGTTCTCCTTGAAGAACGCGATCATTGAGATGGCCTGCAGCGTCTTCCCAAGGCCCATTTCATCCGCCAGAATACCACTAAGGCCATTCATCCAGAGCGACTTCAGCCACTCCAATCCTTCTAGCTGATATCTCTTCATCTGGCCGCCCGTAACTAGAGAGGGTTGCTCGGTGGCGACAAGATCCTGAGCGCCGAGTCCTTCTCCTTCATACTCGTCTGCAGCTTCTGCAAGCGCCTCCTGGACTGTGGGCCCGTCTTTGGCGGCCTTCACGGCCTCCGAGTCGAAATAGTCAACAATGTTCTTCTTGGCGGCATTATTCTTTTTGGATGGGCGTCCGCGACCTCGTGTGGTTCGCTTCTCCTGCTCCGGCAAGTTCTTCCCGTTGTCGAACTCTCCAGCAGCATGCGCCCTTGATGATCGTCTCGTTGCGCTTTTTGTCTCTGAAGATTTGGCTGCATCATTCTTTTGCTTCGCAGCCGCCTTTCTCGCCTGCTCTTGATTTTGCTCCTGCTGTTGCTTCATCTTGTCTGCCATGATCGCAACAAACACAGAGCTTGTCTTCAGAAGGTTGGTGAGCGCACGAGACTTATGGTCCATGGCTTCATCGTCCTCCTCATCCACTCCCATCTTATTCTCGCTCTTGACCATCGGTTCCTCGTTGGCGTCTGACTTCGGCTGCTTAGGACTCGCATCCGTTGGTGATGATGCCGGTGTGCTTTTGGCATTCGACATGGCTGGTGACATCGGCTCTGAAGTGGTCGAGCTTGTAGACATGTCCGTGGCAGGTCAGGCCTTGGCCAACGCAAGAAGCAGTACACCACTATGTTGGGGCTTGAGGACGTCGGGGGAGGATTGCTCAGCAAACAGTGCCGGTTACGCGCAGCTAGATCTGCGTCAAACGCACAGCCCTCGCTTTTGCTGTGCTTCAACGCCGATTTATGGGCCAGCGGGTGCCATTGGCTTGCATTGGCCTAGCACCTGGATTCGAGGCTCCCATCCTGCGGTTATCATTCAGGGACGGCCAGATTTACCCCTTGCTTCAAAATTGTGGTGACGACACTACGACAAGTGGCGAAACGCGCTGCCACCCACTTTACGCGGAGCGCGTCAATCGCCGCTAAGATCTTTGCAAAGAGCTGGGTACTAGTACGGAGTACGAGTACGAGTACGATGACACGGCGCGTCCATCCTCGGTTGGTGCGGGCACGCCAAACAAGGACACAGCATTTGAGCTCGTGGATCTCGTGGCTGTCAAGCACAGCACTTTTCCAACTTTATATCGTCGCTAGGAAACACATCAATTCTGGCGGCACTCTGTGTGCTGTCACTGGGATATGAACCGCGGATGTATGGAGGGGACCCATCTCCAAGAAGGGCAAAATTGGCTTATATCCAGACGAGAATCTTTTGGGTATATAGGTCGACCACCACACACACCTTGTGATCGCTCCAGACACCTAGCTTTTCCATCATATCAATCATCCAAACGCTTGTCTGAAGATGAAATGCCTTGCCGTCGACAGCCTTGCCTGGCGTACAAAGCTGTTCCGGCGGGACGGGCGGCCATCTTCAACCTCGGCTTGCGGCGGTTGTCAGCATGGAACATGGAGCATGGCCGAGTAGTGCTTCCCAGAAACATACCTACCTTGATATCGGCACGACGATGATATGATATACGCTCTTTCATATGTTCTCGTTCTGAAAAGGTGTCGTCCCTGATTCTGAACAGCCTGATCCGTCTCGCTTCCAATACCCACGCCGTGACGTCCAAGCACAATGTCCCAAATCCCCATCATAGTCGGCGTAGGCGACTTCGTCAACCGCTCCACATCCCTCGCCGACGGCCACGAACCACTAACACTCATGCTCAACGCCATCTCCACCGCGCTAAGCGACACCGGTCTACCAGACGACAAACGCCAACAACTCCAATCCGCCATCGACAGCATCGATGTCGTCCGCACATGGACCTGGCCCTACGACGATCTACCAGGGGACATCTCTCGAAAATTAGGCGTCAATGCACGACACCAGTTCTACAGCGAGCACGGCGGGAACAAGCCGGCCAAACTTTTCGACCAGGCCGCACGGAGGATCTCGCAGGGCGAAACCAAAGTCGCCGTCATCACGGGCGGCGAGGCGCTGGCATCTCTGTCAGCATTTGCGGCGGCCAAGAAGTTACCGCCGCCAGGCTGGACAAGGACAAAGGAGAGCGTCAACTCGGTCTTCTCACCCACGGGTCGAGATCTGGGCAAGGACATTGGCGCCGTGCACTCGATCGGTGCCCCGATCCACGTGTACCCGCTGTTTGAGAACGGGTTCCGCGCGAACCGCGGGCAATCCATCGCCGAGAACCACGAGGAGTCGGCCCAGCTGTACGCTGAATTTGCCAAAGTCGCGGAAAAGCAGCCCTACGCGTGGAACTACGGCAAGCCGGCCGCGAGCAAGGAGGTGATCGGCACGGTCACAAAGAGGAACAGGATGATTTGTTTTCCTTGTATGTCCCGCGGTGGCGTTCTGCTGTGGCAGACTGAATGATGAATGTAGAGTACGGCTAACCGGGCACGACAGATCCGCTGCTGATGAACGCCTTCAACACAATCAACCTCGCCGGCGCGTGTGTGCTGACTTCAGTGGCGCACGCGGAGGAACTGGGCGTTCCAAGAACAAAATGGATATATGCCCTCGGCGGTGCCGGCACGCAGGACAGCGACAACTGTACGATTCCCACCCGCCTGCTTTCCTTGGCTTTTGGTATTGCCTTGACACGGTCTAATGAATTGATACAGTCTGGGAACGTCCGAACTATCATTCCAGCCCGTCCATCTCACGCTCCATCGACGCCGGCCTGCACGTATCCGGCTTGACAAAGGAAGATATCGACCTATACGACTTTTACTCGTACGTTTCATCCACCTCTCCTTAGCTTTGTACGATCAATGATGGCGCATCCGCTAACACACCACTCGCCACTCGCAGGTGTTTCCCAATCGTCCCCAAAATCGCGGCCCATCATCTCAACCTCCCAATCACGCGCGGGCCAAAACCACTCACCATCCTCGGCGGGCTGACCAGCTTCGGCGGCGCCGGGAACAATTACTCCATGCATGTACGTGAGACGTTTCTCTTTGGCGGTTTCCCCTCCATTTGTATTGTCTTTGCGAAGCCTTTTTCTTTGCGCTATTCTCACATCCCTTGTTTTCCGCGGTATAATAGGCCATCACCGAAATGACCCGCCTCCTCCGCGCCGGCCACGGCCGCCACGGCCTCGTCCTCGCCAACGGCGGCGTCATGACCTACCAGCACGTCCTCTGCCTGTCGACCATGCGGCGGAAAGCCGGACTGCCGTACCCGCAAGCAGATCCCCTGCCCGCGTATGTGACGGGGTTGTCTGTGCCGAAGGTGGTGGCGCGCGTCGAGGTGGAAGGGAATGGCGAAACCGAGGCCGTCGTCGAAACGTATACCGTGGAGTTCAACCGCGATGGCGCGCCCCTGCGGGCGTATATTGTGGGCCGGTTGAAGGGGAACGGTTATCGGTTTGTCGCCAACCACGGCGATGAGGAGACGTTGAGGCAGTTTTCGGCCTGGGAAGGGGAGAAGATCGGGCGCGCAGGGCGGGTAAGAAATGATGGGACGAGGAATCTCTTCGTTTTGAAGAAAGAGCGAGAGGGGCTGGGTAAGTTGTAGAGAGTCACAAGGGCCGATGCTGGTGAGGGGAGATTTCCTATCATTTGCTTCTCAGTGCTTGGGACTACCTAGCTAGCTAGGGGTAGGCAGCTACATGAAGTCTGCTTTGCAGTGTTGAACTGCTTCAGCCCTTTCCGTGCCAAGTTGATCGTCAAGCTCCACTGTCATTGTCATTGTTGCCTCCGGTCATGAAACCTCCAATGCCATGTTCACTGTTGCCTGTTGCCATCGAGCTCCAATGTTATTGCCACCGTCGCCGTTGACCATCAAACTCCATTGTCATGGTCATTGTCGTCTTTGACCAGGCCCCGCCTCCAGTGTCAACATCGCCATCGATCGAACTCCAATGTCACGGTCACTGTCTGTCGCCTTCTTTGCTGGAATCAATACTTAATACATGTGTTTTTGTGGGTGTCACGCATGAACCAACGATGGTATTCCCGACACAGCACAACAATGTTATTCAAGAAACTCTGTTGCACGAGTCGGTTCCACCGACGTGTTCCTGTGACTCAACGACCTTCTGCAACTTACTTAGATTGATGTGAGAACCATCAGCCGTTCAGCGGCGTTGGACCGCCAACATCAGTTCTCTTCCTCATTCTTCACCAAAGACTTTCTGGCCAATCTAGCCGATCTCCGCCGCTTGACTGCCTCCTCCTTGGTGGCCTCGAGCGTAGTAGAGGTCAAGGTGGCAGGAGTGCGTGCATGACCAACCATTCCAGTACCCATGGTGGAGCTACTGCCACGGACAGATGCTGAGTTTCGGCCTGAGCGGCGAAGGGTAGGAGTTTGGCTGAGCGGACCGACGATGAGTTTGAGCTTCTGCAGCTTGTTCATGGGCTTCTTGCTGGTCTCGGTCGGGATGCTGCTCTTCTTGCTGGTGCCATCATGAACACTTTCACCCGTTCCGCTGGCTGTAGGTGAAGGGATATTCTGAAGAAGATGCAGCTCTGCAACGGGTGTCGAAGGTGTCGACACAGCAACATCTCCTCCCTCGGAAGTTGCCACCATGCTAAAGGCTAGGGCCTCGCCAGGCTTGCCACGCAGGCGGTGTTTGACTGGTTCGAGAAGCGCTTGGAACTCGGGCAGATCTGCATTCTCGGAAATGGCAGAGAAAGTGGGAGATGGTAGGGGTCGGTGATCGATTGCACTAGCAATGTCCCTCAGATAATTGCCAAAATCGTAAGCCTCGTTTGCTTCGCTATCAAGGCGATCAGTATTGTCTATGCCAGCAGCCACGAGTCCATGTGCAGGGGTCGCGTCAGTATCAGCGACCTTCGTCCGGGGAGCCTTGCTAGCCCTTGAACGAATGTCCGATTGGGAAGCCTTTCTCTTTGGATGTTCCGGAGCGGCCTTGATCAGATGGTGAAGATTTGCATCACGGTTAGCCGGAGCACGTATTGCAGGAATAGCGAAGACGCTATCAGCTGCGCCGGCAGCAACTGAGCTCGAAGGAAATCCCATCATCAGACCACGGTTGAAGCCGGACATCGTGGTAGAAAAAGGCAGGGCTCTAGCAGAAACAGTCGGAGGGGCGTGGACGGTATCGTTCTGGGCTACATCAGACGCCGCTGTACCCTTGAGAGCACCCGTCGAAGAAGTGGCATCAGCTGTCTTTGACGGTGCGTCTCGAACGACTTGAGCCAAACCATCTTTCTTGTCGATCTTAAGAACCAAGCGCACAGAGGCCGACGTAGGGCTCGAGGTCGACTGGTCCTGCACGGTCACGTCACCTCTCTTCGCATTAGCCTTCTTTTGAGGGCGGCTGCCCTTTGTACGCTGTGGCGCGTTCTTTGACTTTGAGCCAGATGGTAGGTCTTGATGAGAGTTTGTGTTGCTGGAGATTGGCACATTCGCCAGGTCGGGTGGAGAAGGCGCACCTGACGATCTCAAGCGGGACTGTCGGGTTCGTCGAGAAGCAGCGTTTCTGGTTACTGTAGGCACTGGCTGGACGATGTCTTGTGCGCCATGCTGTCCGGTCTGAGGAGGAGTGGGTGACTCTCCAGGCGTAGAGACCTGAGCAAGGGGATGACGTTGTCGTCCTGCTGGCTGAGTTCTCTGATCGACCAACTCACGAGCGTGTTGAGCGGCGGCTGGATCAGAAGGGAGGACAGGCTGACCACGCAAGGCTGGGTGACGAAGAGCATTTCTTGCTGTGACTGCTCGCTGGCTCGGCCTAACAGGGTTAATGAGTCCAGGTCGCCCGCGAACCGGAAGTAGAGCAGGATTCTGCACTGGATCAGACAATGGTCGTGGGACATTTGAGGCTCTTGCCAAGGGAGTCATGCGGGTGCTTGGCACATGAGGGACGAACTGGAGAAATGCGCTGCCATACGGATCGAGCTCCCATTGTCCCATAAAGGCGAGTGAGAGATTGTGATCCATCAAGAACCTCCTGGCAAGGCGGACTTCACCGTCGAAGGCACAGTCGTACTTGCAAGTAAAGGTGAAATAAGCGGCGTACTCTTTGAAGACGTCGGGGTCAATGATCTGGTAGCCGTCCATGCCTGGCTGGATGCCTGGAATGGGTATGCTGATACTTGCACAGAACGCCCAGAGGTCCACGAGCGAAGCTGGATGCAGAGCTCTCAAGCTAACAGCATGCTCGATCTGAGCAAATTGACTCGGGTTCATGCCCAAGAGTCGAATTATGTGTCTCGGGTGCACAGGATACTCTTTAAGAGCCTTGTAGATATGGTACTGCATTGAAAGGGACAATTCGTTCCAGTTGACTCGCCGCACGGCCTGCAATGCATGGATCAGTTAGAGTCTCGATAACGAAGAACGATTGCCTTACACGAGAGTCATTAGTTGTCGACATCGTGGTTGCTGCTGCATTTTGGTTCTCAATTCCGTGAGCCGCACCACTACTCAGTGTCTGCTGGGAGGGGTTCGAATCGCGCTCAGCAGTCTGGTCATTATTGCTTACAGTCTACCAAGCACGAGTTAGTCACAGTCTCCATTGACGAGGATTTTGGTGTTACCTGAGTGGTGGTCGAGGACGTCGCGGTTGTTGCACTGTCTTGGTTGGCAGTCGCCCGCGCCACGACATCGTCAGCTGATCCGTCTTTCTGAGTCACTTCTTCGTGAGTCTGGTCTTGCTGAGTGTCGTCTTGCTCGACTTTCACACCGATCTGGCTTGTCTGAATCTGGGAATCTTCCTGTCCATGAATGTCCGAAGTAATGCCGGCGAGGCTGCCCTGGTCAGGGAGGGAGTTCTCTGTCTCATTGTCCCCGGTAGTCGTAGCTTCAGACACAGGTTTGTTCTCCACAGACATTGCCATTGATGTCAGTGGGAGAGACGGGAAGGCCGCTGGAGGATTGTTAGGGTTGAAGGGGGTAGCTTTGGCTTTCATCAGACCAGGGTGAGCGGGTTTGGTGCCATTGCGGTTGTTAGGAGTGACAGGCTCCTCGTCCTCAAGACGAGTAGGCGTCGTGATGCTGGATCTCAGCCGCATTGTTGCATGAAATCAGTTCAATGCGAAGGAGGGAAGAGGAGGAAGTGTGAGTGAGCAAGAGGAGGAGGAGGAAGCGAGGAGGAGAAGGACAAGGAGAAGGAGAAAAAGAACGTGGGACGAAGACAGTAGTGAAGGGCTCATGTCCATCGGTGAAAATTCGAAAGCGAAAGCCGCACTCGTGGGACAGTCGCTGTCTTGCCAGACCCACGCCTTTCTGTCAGTAACATCTAGCGAGCAACCTCTTCCGTCAGTCTGCCATTCTGCACATGAAGTGCAATCGTGTCAGTTCATGCTCATCCAGATCTGAAATTTGGGAAATTGTGACCTACCCTAGAAGAAGCGGGCGACAGAGAAGTACCTTTGTTTAATGAATGCAAAATCCTTCCAGCGATCCACCTTCAATATCGGCAACAGTACACAGCAATCACTGCCGGTCCATGTGCGTATTGGTCCCTTTCTTTCGAAGCCCTCTCGTGCTCTCTGGGGTCAGCTTAATCACCTCCCAGAAGCCTTGCTCGCCGTTCCAATGGCGCTTCTTGCCCCTTGGGCCGCCGCCAGGATGTGTCTGGCTTCAAGACCGATGACAGAAGTGTTTGCTGCAGTAAACGCCATCGTGCACACCTACCAAGACCGACTGCTGCATGGCGTTGCGATGCTGCACCTATTCGAGTATCACATAACGAGCCGACTCAGTGTTCTTTTCCTGGCCAAATTTACCGACAGATCATTGATAACTTGGTAAGTCTCTGCCGTCAATCGGCAACGTCCACAAATGGGGCCACTCCTTCTCTAACGTTAGTTTCCACCAGTCGTTCGACGCCATTCCTCATATCATCATCCGAAGTGTATAATTCATCAATGTTGCGCTTACTAGGCCGCCGAGGTCGGGTTGCAACACTTCCATCATCGTTGGAGGGCATAACAAAGGGCTTCATCACAGCGTCCGCATCGGAGACCTGGCGTTCGGCGGTGGTGATTGTCTGCAGGTCTAGGAGAACGTTCTTCATGTCGTCCGACAAGGTGATGCAGAAGCGCTGAGACTGGACCATGTGGATGGCGGCAATTGCCTCCACTCCAAAGACAACCATTAAATACGCGGCAACCAATAGGGCTGATCGATCGTTTCCGGACTCGCAGAAGATAAGTACCTTGCCACATACGTCGTGAATGTCCCGTATCGGGGTCCTAGCACAGGTGGCCTCAAGGTGCTCGTTGATGGCTCTGATGACTGGCTTGACTAATGATATGAACTCGGCGGGGTGATCGAAGTCGAAAGTCCAGGTTGCTATGCCGGCGCTTGAGGCAAAGGTGGCGGGGTCGAGAAATGATTTGCGGGCTCTCACTGACTTGCTGGACCGAGCAGCCACAAGAAGAGTGATGCCGCTATCGCAGACGAATGCCGGATCTCGGGCTACGCTGCTTGGTCCCAGAAACAGGAAAGGCAGGATCGCTTGAGCATTCCTCCGCATCTCATATTGCCAGGTAAGCATTGAATGTGCCAGATCAAACCTGTGGCAGCTGACTAGAGCCCTCAGAAACTCGTGATGGCCATATTGTCCGGAAGTCCGATTGTAGGGGAGACCGTGAACATGGAAGGTAGGCGTGCCATTCCGGTAGTTGAGGTCAGGCGGAGGAACATTAACCCGAGGAGCTTCGAGTCGTCGCTTGTCGCTGTACCCTTGAGCAGCGACATAGTGATTCGAGTGACTCTCAGCCCAAGATGCCATGGTGAGGATAGAGTAGGAGCAAAAGTCCGACAGCTATGTTGATTCCTGGATGGCGGCTCAGGAGGACTCTGGTGGACTCTGGTGGAGGAGAGAATTCCAGCAGCACTGAAATTCCCGACTCTGGACAATACTAAAGAGATTGAATTCTCGTTCTGCTTTCATTGGACGGAAGCATGCACGCTGATGTTCAGTGAGGTATACGGAGTACTGTGCGATCAGAATAGATCTTGCAAAGTGCAGTCGGCAATGTGAAGGGAAGGCAGTCGACTGATTGACTGTCAGTCTCCTCTTCTTTATCCAGTCATTTACAGTGAAAGTTGGACAGTAACGGGTAGGCAGCGGAACAACATGAATATACGGCGCGCCAGAGGACTATTGCAGCGGCATGTGTAACAAGATTAATGGTTCAAAGATAGTCATCTTGGGGTCAACCGGATGGCGACCTGCCGGAGGAACTGCGAGACCACGATTAAAGGGCAGCTGACAGTAAAAGTGAAAGTGAAAGTGAAAGTGAAAGAGAACAAACTGAAAGGGCGTCTGGCTTCATGCTACCATTTTCATTTACGTTTTCGCGCTAGAACGCACGGGCCCCCTGCAGCTCTTCACTTGGGGTCAACATTATACCTACTCCGTAGAGTAGGTAGTAACGAAAAGGCCTCACTTCAGCTTTATTTTTTGTGACACAACGGTGCAGATGCCCCGTCTCACTGTCAACAGAATCCTTTCTTTGCCCATTTAATGCTGGGGCTATGATTTGAGTGGTATTGTACAGGAAGCACATGTGGCATGCATCATCAAGCGGGCACCACTATTTCTATGTCGTCGTCTCACTATCCAGCCAGAGTAGCCTGATAACACAGACTTCACTCATGAGCCACTACCCTTCTTCTCTGGGTCACGCTGACCAGCATCGTGCTTGGGTGGCTGTTGTAGCTGCTTCTGCTTCTCTTGCTGCGATTGCTCTCGCTTGAACTGGCGCTGGATCTGCCACACAGCC
Organism: Cladophialophora yegresii CBS 114405; assembly: GCF_000585515.1. Taxonomy (NCBI): domain Eukaryota; kingdom Fungi; phylum Ascomycota; class Eurotiomycetes; order Chaetothyriales; family Herpotrichiellaceae; genus Cladophialophora; species Cladophialophora yegresii. The sequence continues at coordinate 898,640 of NW_006913045.1, forward strand.
CGTTCCACCTCGCCACTCAGCTCTGGAACACCTGTCACCTTGGCCACCAGATTGTGGCATTCTGCTGGAAGTATAATCTGCTCCGGCGGTGCAGTGCCATCCGAGGCTTGACTCGGTGTGACAAACGTGAAATCCGGGGCATCAGGAGCGACTTGTTCGTACAGATCTTCAATCTCTGGCGGTGAGACGGGGCGGTACAGTCTGTTATCGAGGATAAAGTCTAGGTGATCTGAACCTTTTAGAGCTGTTTATCTGTAAGCGCGACTCCTGCTGCCGTTCGAGCCAACAGTACCTCTCCAATGTGACCAACACCGATATGCAGCATAGAAGAACGGGATATTAGGTATTCTGGACCTTTGTCAGCGACCCCGTATTTTTAAAGCCAGACGAGTGCGGTCCGTACATGGGTACCAGCGCAAACGGTATGCAAATTGGCATGGCCACCATACTACCAATGAATCTGTTCCAATGCAGTTGTTTCCTCTCTCGCGCCAGCCTGGCCAGCACCTTTGGGACGTCTTCTTTGTGCATGACATTACTGGGGAAGATGACGTCGAATTTCTTCCCTTCTGTGATCTGCTCGGCCTGCAGTTTGGGATTCGAGGGAGGAAAGCTCTTCAGTCCCCATTCTTGGTAAGGGATGCGCTGGAGGCCCCGGTTACCGTAGTAAACGAGTGTCTTCCTCCATCCCTTTTTAGCAGTCTCCCACTGCGCCCATGTTTCCGCTGCCTTTTTAGTTATTCGGTCGGCAATGCTCGGTTTGCTGGTCGGCTTCTCGATCGCTTTTTGGCAAAATACTAGGGCTTGTCGCGTGGTGAGAGGAAGGAGGATGATTTTTCGCATAGCCGCGACGCTTCAAGGGATGGTGCAAGAAAAGAAGGCCACAACCCTCTGCAAAGTCAAGGAAGTCTTGAGGGCGTCATGACTGGAATGGACCAAGGACTTTGTAGAAAAGAACGACTGGGGAAAACTGTGCAATTGAGTGCTCAGACGCCGACGATGACTGATACGACAGTAGGTGAAGCGGATGAAGCGCAAGCAGGGTTCTGTATGTAGCTTCACAATTCAGCAATTTTCCCGGGTCATTATGAGAGTGGTGCCTTAGTTCCTCACGCGTTGCGTCGCAATGCTGTGAGAGCTGTTCGCTCAACGTCATGGCTACAACCGATGCATTGATTCGCCCCCAGTGAGGGATCCCTGTCGCGACGTCTGCGGCAACCAAAGCACCCCATTCGCCAAGCAGCTTCGGCGCCCAGTTGTTGGCACGCTGGCAGGCGCTGTTTACTGCTTAGATGCTAACAGGACAATCATTACCACTTTCAACATCACTTTCACAAGGCTGCATAAACAGCACTGACCTACAGGAGACCACATTGCAGGAGTCGCGAAACCAAACATATTGATCGTAAACACTGTCGTATTGGGGCCGGCCACTCGACATGCGTCTCCGCCATCGCCGCGATTGCTAGGGACTGTGTACCTCGTGCCGTCCGGTGGGATGGACATGGCGGATGAAGCTGGCTTCCCCTGGCAGGCTCCCTCAAGAGATCCCGAAAAAGAGACGGTTGTAAAGGCAGTCCAGCCGGTCAACAATGTGCGACCAGATGAAACGAAAGGAGACGAGGCACCCGCTTCGCCTGTTAAGATCACCACCACACAGCAGAACATCCAGCCTCGCAAGCACAACAACTCGTTACGCGGGAGACCTCACAGTGGCTCAGTCAAAGGTCCTCCGAGAGTAAACCATCCCATTCTCAATGCGTCGGCCGATCCCATCACCTCCAAGCCCACCTCCCCTCTCCCAGTCCGAACGATTCCGCGTAAGTAGACATATACGTTCTCCAAAAGAAAGTACGAGAGATGGCTAACCGTTGCAATAGCCTGGGTAAGAGACGCTGAAGAAGGCGACCTCGATGACCCTCAATTCCTCGTTCCGGACGCTCCGCATTCGGCCCTTGTTGCGCAACATCATTACAGCCCCTCTACCTCCAGACGACCGCTATTAGGCGACCAGCACCACCATACAGATGGACTCTACACGCATTCAAATCGTGCAACACCTTCACAGCCCTCCAGATGGATATCCTTTGCCCAGCCTAGCGCCTATGCGCAGGAGAACTTCGACGGCGAAAAGGTGGACCAGGAATGGCTGAATCGGAATATGACCGACTATTCGAAGGCGTGGTTGGCCGATCACGATGACGACGACGTGGAGGACAGCAGCAGTCGATACCGCGCTTTTCGTCGGAAGAGGAAAGTTTGGTACAAGCGCGCCCAGTTCACTGTCCTACGGAACCCTTTCATCCCTCTGATCTTCCGTATGATCGTGCTGGTCTTTGCCATTGCCGCCATGGCTCTGGGTGCCTCAATATACCATGAAACTGGTAAGATCGCCAGATGCATCGCGCAACCACCAGGACGGCGCAGCCCGGATTGTCTCGAGCGCATCGGGCCTACGGCCACGGACTACTACCGCGACCCCTCCGGCTTGATGGCCATAATTGTCGATTCCATCGCGATAGTGTACACCGTCTACATCACCTACGATGAATACTTCTCGAAACCTCTGGGACTCCGACCTGCCAGGGCAAAAGTACGACTGGTGCTACTGGACTTGTTCTTTGTGGTGTTTCAGTCTGCCAATCTTGCCCTGAGTTTCGAATCTCTGACAGTAGATGAAGGGGCCTGTAAGGCTCCTACACAACCAACGACAGCTGGCAGGTTCGATAAAGTCTGCGACAGGGCCGAGTCATTGAGCTCGGTCTTGTTGGTGTCACTTACTGCGTGGCTGCTGACATTTTCTGTTAGCGTGTTGAGGTAAGCATTGTCCCATCTTTCCTTGCAACCCATGCTAATGGGCGTGAATTCCAGGCTGGTAGAACGGATCGACACGAAGTGAAACGAATAATGATTGAACACTCAATAAAGTAGCATCATTTCTGTTCACAGTCATATCCCTCTCAGACGGGAATAACATGAACAGCGCTAGTCCTGTTGCACATGTACTCTATTCTGGTATTTCGTAGTGCCGCTTCAATGCACCATCACGGGGAGAGGCTCGGCCCATCGTCACCATAGATGGGGTCGCGCTTGAACCAACTCACGCCCTCAATTTGCTTGACCTGCTCCTCCTCACCGGCTTTACCATAACACATATCCCAGGACTTCCCTGTCGGATAGGAGCCTACCATTTGGAACCCGCCAAAGTCCTCCAGCAACCGATGGCCTACTCCGGCAGGAACTATCACCACGTCACCTTGGTTCAGCACAGGTTCCACGCGCCCTTCGTTTTCTTCCCCACCAAAGCAACATTTGGCAGATCCGGCCACAACGCTGAGTACTTCATGCGTATTTGAGTGGAAGTGCGTTTCGCTAAACATGGTGTAGGTCCATTGTGGAGATACTACCCCGATAGATCTCAGATGAGATTCGACGGAAGAAGGAGCGGGGTTTGAGAAGACACCATAATAGATCATGAGTGGTTTGCGCTGGATCGACGTGTTTGGTATGCGCTGATAGGCAGGGATTTGGTGTCGAGAGACGCGCAAGACGCTCAAGGGAGCAACGGCCATGCTGGTTGATAGAGGAGAAAGAAAGCAAGACGAAGCGTTTTCCGCCAGTGAAGAGCTATCGCCGCAGCTGCTTGTGTCGATGCCAGCGTCCAAGCGTTGCCGACTTAATCAACAAGACACAGGACTGTCCTTTTGTTCAAATCGTCAACCTCAGGCGACCTCATACCCAGGATGGCACAGTTTGATTTGAATCATGGACAATGACGTAGTTTGTCAGAATTGTGCTTTTTCCTGTCCGAAGATTATCCGGCGCGTCTGCGCCGATCTCACTTTAGTCATCCGCCATGGGAACAACGATAATCCGGCTCGCAGGGGCGAATGTAGGCAGTGACATTCAGGCTCTGGTCCGCTCTCAACTGACCATTATCCAGACAAGTCTGTTGTGCTTGCTTGTGAGCAAGGCAAAGGCCCTCTTTCTTTATCTTCGCACCGTGGACCTACACACAGTACTGTGTAGGTGAATGAAGGAGGCCCTTGCGCTGTGGTAGTGACTCAAGCGCAAGGCAACTGTTCACTACTTCAACTTCGTCTCCTCTGTCACCAGGACCTTGCGCACCGATCTGACACCGGGCACTGGTACGACGAGCCAAGATACATCCTACCCTACAGAGTTCAACGGCCCGGCGAAATTGCCTCTCAGGACCGGTCTGCCTGTCCGTCCTTCCCGTTCATCGCTCTCCGCATCCTTCGAACACTCCACAGAGATGCCTCCCGCCACGGCGACCAATCCGGCCATGAGGGCCCGGGATGATCTGGACTCGACGTAAGAGGTGTGGGAGAAGATGGGGTGTGTTCTTTGGCTTACATGTTTTAGGTGGACATATCTCGAGAAGAACGTCAACAACGTCATGACCAAATTGCAGGAAGGTCTGGACATGAAGACTTACATGTATGCGTTGCCCACTTCTGTCGTCTATCCGGCGCCATTTATCTAACCTTGACGTAGGGGCGTTTACACAGCAGTTCACAATTTCTGTACCTCGCAGAAAGCCGCAACCAGCCAGCAAGGTGCCTCACAAGTGTCTCTGAGCCAGAGTCACCGTGGCGCTCATCTGTTGGGCGAAGAACTGTACCAGCTGCTCGGTCAGTACCTCACAGAACACCTCAAAGGCGTCTTGGTCGCATCCGAGTCGCACTCAGACGAAGCCCTGCTCACCTTCTACATCCGCGAGTGGAAGCGATACACCGATGCGGCAAAGTACAACAACCATCTCTTCCGATATCTGAATCGGCATTGGGTCAAACGAGAGATCGACGAAGGCAAGAAGAACGTTTACGATGTCTACACACTCCATCTAGTCAAGTGGAAGGATGATTTCTTCAAGGCTGTTGAGTCCAAAGTCATGGACGCTGTTCTGCGGCTTGTGGAGAAGCAGCGCAACGGCGAGACCATCGACCAGATGCAGATCAAGGCGATCGTCGACTCCTTCGTCTCGCTCGGCTTGGACGAGCTCGATAGCACCAAGTCGACTCTCGATGTCTACCGCATGTATTTCGAACGTCCCTTCATTGCCGCCACAAAAGAGTACTACACCAACGAGTCCAGACGGTTCGTAGCAGAGAACAGTGTTGTCGAATACATGAAGAAGGCGGAAGCACGGCTCGAGGAAGAGAAGGAACGTGTTGGTCTGTTCCTGCATCCGGACATTATGAAGAAACTCATGGAAACCTGCAACGAAGCCCTGATTAGCGCTCATTCGGTCTTGCTGCGAGACGAGTTCCAGCTGCTGCTCGACAACGAACGAACTGAAGATCTCGCCCGGATGTACAAACTCCTGTCGCGCATCAAAGATGGCTTGGAGCCTCTCAGAACCCGCTTCGAAGCACATGTCCGGAAAGCCGGACTTGCAGCGGTCGAGAAGGTCGCGGCGCAGGGTGATAACTTCGAGCCCAAGATCTATGTCGACGCTTTGCTTGAGATCCACAGCAAATATCAGCAACTCGTCAACGTTGCCTTCAATGGAGAGTCCGAATTCGTGCGGTCGCTCGACAACGCTTGCCAGGAGTTCGTCAACCACAACCAAGTTTGCAAAACCAATTCTACCCGATCACCGGAATTACTCGCCAAGTACGCCGATCAACTTCTCAAGAAGGGAGCCAAGGCCGCAGACGAGTCTGAGCTCGAAGAACTGCTTGTCCAGATCATGGTTGTCTTCAAGTACATTGAGGACAAGGATGTGTTCCAGAAATTCTACTCACGAATGTTGGCCAAGCGCCTTGTCCACACTAGCTCAGTGTCCGATGACGCGGAAACGAGCATGATTAGCAAATTGAAAGAGGCGTGCGGTTACGAATACACCAACAAGCTTCAGCGCATGTTCCAAGACGTCCAGATCTCCAAGGATCTCAATATTGCTTACAAAGATTTCAACGACAAGCTTGTGGAGGATAACCCTGACAGAAAGATTGTGGATTCCACATTCCAGATTCTCGGCACAGGATTTTGGCCACTGAACGCACCGAACACACCATTCGCCCCTCCTGCCGAGATCAGCAAAGCTGTCGACTCGTTTTCCAAATTCTATGATGGCAAGCACAACGGCCGCAAGTTGACATGGCTCTGGAACTTGTGCAAAGGGGAGATCCGTGCCAACTACATCAAGAGCCAAAAGGTTCCCTACACTTTTCAGGTGTCAACCTATCAGATGGCCATCTTGCTACTGTTCAATGACGCCGACAAGATGGATTACACTGACATCAAGGAAATCACCAAGCTGACCGAGGAGACTATCGAACCTGCCATCAACATTCTGTGCAAGGCTCGTGTCTTGAATGCAACACCGGAAGACGGCAAAGCGGAGCCTGGTACCAGCTACTCCTTGAACTACAACTTCAAGAACAAGAAGGTCAAGATCAACCTGAATATTATTCCTAAGACAGAGCAAAAGGTCGAGTCCGAGGACACCCACAAGACGATTGAGGAGGATCGGAAACTATTGCTTCAGGCAAGATTCTACTTTTGTGATTGCTGTACTTATTTACTGACCTGCTCTAGGCCGTTATTGTCCGGATCATGAAGGGCCGCAAGAAGCTCAAGCACGTCCACCTTGTCGAAGAAGTCATCAACCAAGTCCGAAATCGTTTCCCGCCTAAGATCTCTGACATCAAGAAGAACATCGATGCCCTGATGGAGAAAGACTACATTGAGCGACTTGATAACGACGAGCTGGCTTACATTGCTTGAATAACCCATGCCATTGCTTTTACGATATTGCGATTGCAAACATACGGAACTTTCTCATGGGTTATCAATCTCTTAGGGCTCGGGCGCTGCGGGCTTATGAGGGTGCCGTGTGCTGTGCTAATCTTGCTTGCGACGCCTTGGGCAGTCAATAGTCCGACTGAACCTTCGGCGAATCGGGATTCGAATACATTCTAGGGGGGATGAAAGCGCAAAGTTGATCCATCTTTTTCAGCATTGCGCGGTGCTGGAGCGGGATTTGCCGGGTCTCTCACGGACATATCCCTACAATCACGGTCTCATCAAAGGTTGTTGATGCTGGGAAGCAAGATCATGGTGATGGGAATGAATACCAACGGGATGAATCACGAGAAATGCACAACTCTAACGCACGACAAATGCAGAAGGGCAAGGGTGTTGAACAGCCTCCGGTGCTAGGACGGGACGAGACAACTCAGCTAGTAGCTTCCTTCCCACACGACAATGGAGGTTATGCAAGAACAGAAGCTGCTTCTTCAGAGCGGCCAAAACGTGAAACACGCTCAAGAGAACGAATCCTCATCCTATCCTAATTCTACCCGACGTGTTCTCGTTTGACCTAGCAGGGCTCGTGTCATTTTAACCGCTTCTAGCTTGACCCTCTGACTGCGAAGATGAACTAGCAAACCAGGAAACCTCAGCACCCAAGTTCTAATCTTCGGAGCCCCTTGCTAATCCACGTCGGTCCAACAGCACATCACACGTAACACGGCATCGATACATCAGAAGGGCGAACTTGTCAAGCCACCTCATCGCCCTTCGCCCGCTGCGTGCCCCTCTCGCTCCCCACCCTCCCCAACTTCCTCATCTTTCCCATCCTCCACCCTCTTCCGTCCAACGAAAAACCAACACGGGCTGAAAATGCCCGCCTCCGCCGCATCGGCCACCGAGTCCACACACACGGCCATCGTGTCCATGGCCTGCATGACGCCCCCGTCCACGACCCCGACCTTCTCCCCGAAATACACGTACCAGTAACACAGCCGGCGCATGAGGCGCGACATCTTAAAGCACGTCCACCAGTCCGTCCACGTCGTGGCGAGGTCGTGTCGCCCACGTAGAGGGAACGTCCAGGGCCGATACATCGTGCGGGGGACGTGAAGGGCGTCAGGTGGAGGAAGGGGCACGGAGGGCCCCGGCGCGTAATCCGGGCCGGAGACGAAAGGGATGAGGACCGATGAGGGGGACGTCCTGTCCCCTGAGTGACCGTGGGTGTCGGCGCGGTCAAAACACGCCGCGAAATCTTCTTCATGCTCAATCTCGAACCCCGCCGCCAGGAACTGGCGTCTCGTCTGCTCGCTCCGCTGCAGATCCGGGATGGCGTTGCCCCGTTCGATGCGGTTGCGCATGCGCACGTGCGTCGGGTCCGAGATGTCGTAGCGCGGCGTGAGCACCCACTCTGAGGACGCGAAGGGGGCGCCTCGTTTCAGCACGCGGTGGATCTCCGCGTATACGGCGCCCAACGAGCCCGCATGGCACGTGGATTCAAAGGCGAAGGCGGCGTCGAAGCTCCCGTCCGCGAACGGCATCGCCATAAAGTCACCTTGTAAAAAGGTGCATTTCTCCGAGAGGCCCTCGAGCAGAGTCAGGTAGATCGCGCGGTCGACTTGGGTCTGGTTGATCGTGAGGCCGACCACCGTGCAGCCTGTCAGGCGGGCGATGGCGCGGGCGGGCGCCCCGATGCCGCATCCGACGTCGAGGACGAGCATGCCCGCGCGCAGGCCGGCGAGGTGGGCGAGACGGTGTTCGCAGAATTGCATCGCCGTTGCGAGGGTCGAGTCGTGGGGCGGGTAGGTGGGGACGAAGGGCGCGTAGTGGAAGTGGGTTGACCAGTCGGCTTCGTAGGCCGCGGTGGCGAAGGCGTAGTATCTGTAGTGGGAGGGGGGATTGTTGTTAGTGAGTGCGCACACTCATGGTACTGGCCCTGAGGCTGGGGGGTTGAAGCCGTTATGAGAAAAGATACAGACTTCAAGGTGACTGCGAACGATACAGTATCTCTCGGTTGTGGTCTCTGAGAGTCGCGGATCGAAATAAGACAAATAGGTACTTACGAGTCAACAAGTTGCGCCGCTTTCCCCTGTCTCGCCTTGTGGGCGTCCTCTGAGACGGGGTCTCGATCGTCAGCATCATCGTGGTTCGCATTGTAGTGCGAGGAGAATGTGCCGGTGACTTTGGCGAAGTCTTTGATCTTCCTCGAGAAGCCGCCACGATCGCCCATCGTGCGTAATTTCTACACGTTAGCAGTGTTGAATTGAATGTTGGCAATCCCGACAAAGCTGCAGTGCCGACACGATTTGAATGACTGGGGTCCGCTTGACAGGAGATACAGTATCTTTCGTGAGTGGCAGGTGTGCTTGACGAGGCTGAGAGGGTGAGTTGGCCTGTGCGTAAAAGACATAAACCAGAGAATGTGCTCCATTGTCTGCGAGAACAATACTAACTGTCAGGGGATCACGATCCCTTGCCATCATAACATCGGCTCAGCAGGTCGTTTGCTGGCTTGGCTGTGTTGGATGAAGCTGAGCCCACCGTCGCCGCCTGGACTAAACAAAATCATCCCTCGAGAATGTCGAAGCAGCACGTTGACGACTCATTTTTGGTGCCCGCATACTTCTGCGGAACGTCGTCTTCTTTTGACGTAACCTGCTTGTTGTGAGATGGCACTGATCAAATACGGCTCTCCTGGTGGCAGCAGCGGCTAGAAGATCTGACCCGGCCAGAACTTCACGTTCGGTAAGCACGCACCCTACCTCGACACTTACTGCAGTTGCAAAAGCGAATAATCTTCGAGTGAGTCGCGGCCTTGCATTACATCGCCATGACCACCGACACGAAAATGGTGACCTCTCCAGGGTGCCTTTCCTCCAACTCTGCTGTGGCTGGTGGGTCCCTCGAGAGCTATCGATGGTGCAGCATCCTTTCCCCTGGATCTCGTCCATCATGCTCTCCCGGACATGGAGTTCCGCAACGAGCCGCACTCACCGTATCTTCCACGTCCATTGCGAGTCTCCTGTGCGAGCTGGTGTTGTTTTCCAAGGTTACCGATTTGAAGCGCGTTTGCTTGATAGATGCGGTAGGCAAACTGAGTTCGGGACTTGTCACGAGAGATTCTTCTTTGGCCAGACATACCTGCAGTGTGCTCCGTACAGCACCCTGAATATGCAGCGTAGTGCGCGAAAGAAGCTCGAAGCTCTAAATCATGTTTTCTCGAGCTCGCTGGACGCTTACGCTGAGGAAGTGCAGTCTCGCAAAATGGACGAGGAAGTGGATGCCGCCGAGGTCCTGAGCAACAGTTACGATACAACTCTCTTCAAGCCTCTGATCAGATTAGAGCTATGCTACCTCATGCGATATGTGTTGTAGTATACAGCGGTGAAGGGAGGTCAAGAGGGAGAGAGCTGGCGAGGATTACGAGATGTATGTTACCAGCAGGGAGGTATCTACTTCACCGTACCGACCATACGCCAAAGCATAAACACCAGACGCGTCCCTATGCGCTTGCTGCTCCGCGTCGTGGGGTCCAAGTACTGTACAATACACTCGGAGCATCACCGACAAACAAGGCACCCATATGGTAAAATCAGGATACCAAATTCCTGTACATGAGCCTGCACACAAGCATGGAAGACGCCTCAATAACGTCCCTCAAGGCAGACTTCATCCGCACTCAAGTCCGCCAACTCGACACCCTCCTCGAACCATCCAAGCGATGGCGCGAGCTCCTGCCCGCACCCGCCGACGAAGGCCAGCTCAGCGACAAGACGATCGCGGACTTAGTCACCAAAGCCAACGACAAGATCCGGCAACATAACCGGCTGATCTTCTCGACGCAGTCCCAACGGCACGTTGCGGAACAGATCGAGTCTCTACACTGGAACCTCGTCTCGGGCGACTTGGAGCGCGCGGAGGCTGATACTGTGGTTATCCTTCGCGATGCAGAGTTGACGGACGCGCAGGTCATACGGTCTTTGCCGCAGGAGTATGACGATCTATATGTCCATCCGGATCATGAAATGCAGGAAGGCGAGGCAGAGAGGTATACCCTGTTGCGCGAGCGGTTGTTGGAGTCATGTCAGAAGAGAGACGCGTTGAAGAGGAAGTTGGCACGGTATCAAGAGCTAAAAAGGTTGCTTGAGCCTTTGAACGAACCGCAGGAGAATGGGCAGCCGAATTTGGTCACGAGGGACGGAGAATTGAGCCAGCAGCTGGACCGGATGAGGGTGTTAATGGCAAGAGTGATGGGACGAATCAACGGGATGAGCGATTCGGGGGTAGGTGGGAAGACACTGCAGGAAAATGCCCCGGCACCACTGACAGATCAACAAAAGCTCGCACGCGTCATGGGATTGGGGTGAAGAGATCAAAGATGTTGTGCATTTGCTGCCGATACCACCGGCCCGACTCTGGTGATACAGCCACTATCGTGCGTCAACGCTCCAGATGTGCGACAAGCGGAACGCCGTGAAGATGCAAATGCCCGGAAACACGACTCATTCATCATCAGCTTCCTCCACAGTCGGGGCAACGTGCCGCTTGGCCGCCGTTGACGCTGCACCTGGCTCGGCACCAGAAGTGACAGCCGCACCATTCGAAGATGAGGGGAGAGCCACCACGGCCGGAGCAGTCTGGTTCTTCTCACCACCACTACCTGCAGACTCAGCGAGCTTCTTCTGCGCCTTTCGGGCCCTCTTCTCCTTCTTCTTCCTCTTGATGTCTTCCTTCGTCTCATGCCAGCCCCACAGTGGCCGGAAGCTGTCAAAGAAGCCGACATCCTCGAATAAATTGGGGTACAACCACAAACCCGGTGGGACGAGGAAGAATGTTATGACGAAGAGAATGAGCCGGAAGATGGCCATAGCGAAGAAGAGCGCAATGAGCCCCATCAAGCCGACCGAGAGGTACCACACGCCGAGTCTCAGCTTCAGCGGCCATAGGGGGAAGAGAACCACAGCGAAGACTGCAATCAGGGCGAGGCCGGCCCACAGTTTCGTCTTCCATTGTGATCCTTCAAATAGCCACACATAGTGCATCATCGGGTCGAAATCTTGTTGTTGCTCGATCTTGACTTCCCAGAGTCCCTTGACTCGTTTCTCTTTCTTGGGTTTGGCGTGGTTGTGACCCTCGTGCGGGTCTTTCTTGGACACACGCAGGGCGAGCATCGACAAGGGAAGAAGCTGTAGTGTCTGGCGGGCATCGACGTCGTTCTCGACCTTGGGTAGAAGAGGATTTTTCTTTTGCGCTTTCTTGTAGGCATCGGATTGGAGGGCTCGGAAGGCTCGTTTGACTTGATGGTGGGTCAGCATCCCTGGTGGGAGGAGCGGATGAACGCAGTCTTACCTTTGAACATATCCTTTCTCTCTCCGTTGAAGATACACGTCCTGGTCTTCAGGTCCTGGCCACGTAGAAACTTTGCGACAGCGAGCGCCTCGGGTTTCGCCTCGACGTTCGCATTCACTGGGATATGTTGAACTTGCTGCCCAGGCGGAGGTCCTCCAGGTCTTGACTGTTGCTGCTGTGGTTGGCCTTGTCCTTGTGCCTGCTGCTGTTGTTGAGCCTGTTGCATCTGCTGTTGCCGCATGAACTGTTGCCGTGCCTCTTCCTGCTTCATCTGGACAAACTGCTGCGGGGTCATGCCCGCTTTCGCGGCTTCGGTCTCGATCTGTTGGCGCTGAAAGGCTTGGAACTGTGGAATGGTCATGCCTCGCTTTTGCGCTTCCATGGCGATCAGTTGTTGGATTTGCTGCTGGTTGAAGGGAGGCCCGCCGGGCGGGGGTCCGCCTGGTGATGCCATGGTTCCGAGAATGTCAGAGCAGGAGAAGATGCAGTTGAGTGTAGAAGACGGGTGTTTTGAGACCTCGCGAGAGGAAGCAGCAAGAAAGTGTCTCCAAGGCCAGACACTAGCAGCGAAAGAAGGGTTGTGTGGTGTGAGGGTGCGATTACAATTCACGAGAAGACACGGTTTGAGATGGACTTCAGGGTCCAAAATTCTGGAGACACACTGGCATGTCCTGTGTGGCGCAGCTGCGCCACGATCTCTCAGCCACTCATCATCTGACTAAGCACGACGAGGCGGGATCTGCACGTAACTCTAGGCCCAGATTCGGAGCTGTGGCTGTGCAGTCGCATCTCGCGTCCAAAGTATCATCGTCGACAGCAATGACCAAACTCGACGTTAGCATCACAAACGACATTCTCCATCCCGAGTCTGTGACCCCAGACGCTGTCAAGCGCGACCTGCCGACGTGTTACCTGTGCAACAAAAGCACTAGCCGCCAACGTGTGCGGTCTCTTTCTCAAAGCACCGACAGGTCGCATCTGCGGTTCCCCGGTGCCCAGGGCTGGCCAGCTATACTTCTCAAGATGTCGAGATAGCATCCGCAGCGAGTTGAACACATGACTTCGCTCGAATACAAACCTGACCCCGGCGCTACCCCAGATGACCACTGGGCCACGGTTTATCTGTCCATGCGAGATGCGTCGGGAGAGATACCCATCAACTACATAACCCATCCGGGCGTGCATGTCACTCAAGCATGCTTTGCCGATGGAGTGTATGACGACCTCCCGACGCAAACCTGTATTTCAGATCTGTTCGCCCGGCATTTTCGCCGACTAATCATCGACCTCTACTGGGACAACATCAACCGCCAATTCAACCTTTGTCCAGTCGAATTACCGCCTCTGGTTGGCAACTCATCGACGGGCTACAGCGTCGATTCTTCCGCGCTCTACTCAATCACAGCGTCCACGTCGCTCAGTCCCACAGACCCAGCCACCACAATTGCGTCAAATGCGACAACATCTGTAGGAACGTCCTTCGAGAAGCGCCAATCTTCGGCCTCGTCCTTGACCGCCTCGACTTCATCAACAAATCCTTCGCTTACCACATCTGTGAATGCCACTGCCGCGGTCAGTAGCAGTGCTGCCACCTCAACCACGGATGTGGCAGTTCCAACTTCGACGGGTGTTTCTGGCAGCAGTTTACTGGAGTTGGGTCCTTACGTGTGCAGCCTCGACCTTAATATCGGCTCCATCATTTCTTTGTACAGTGACTACTTTGAGCACACATCGGATACCATCTCAGCACGATTACATTTCTTGGATATCAATCTGCACGCTGCGGCACCGTTTACAGATCCTTCAGCACCTGCCCATACGCCCATGTCCGGCCGACTCCCTGGGGGCGATGATCTCGTAGGAGCTAAGTTTCGCAACAACTTTGCTAGAAACCTCTTCACGCCACAGGACCTGGAAGACGATCGGCAGAATCTTAATCAGTCCTGGTTTCGAGACAGTTATCGAGTCAATACTGACACAGCATACTTTAGCACCGTAGCGACGGCCAAGGATCGTGTGCTTTCCACCCCGGATGGCTGGCCAGGTGAAGCTTGGGTCTTGCTCACCGACAGTCGGAGACTTCTGGTGAGCTGGGGTGAGGTTGATGCTCAGATGGCACAGTATGATTTCCTGACCGACTCAAGCAACGTCTTCAACGCAAGTGATCTGAACACAAGTCCGGCAGTTGCATGGGACGCCCGCGGCGATCTAACCTCAGGCTGCTTTTACCACGAAGGGGACAATTCTGTCACCGCGACTAACGCGACCTGGGCAATGGCTGTAATCGATAACACAGACCCCAGCGCTCTCCCCACTCTTGCCCGGAACATGACAGCATGTGGAATATCTCCGGTGTTGAACATGACCCTTGGTGGCTCCGGTGCACAGAATAACATGTCTTCTTATCGTGACTTTGTCCAGTCAACCGTCTTTGGGTGGGCTCCCGGAGAGCCGGCGAACGCCTCCTCGATGAAGGAGAATGAGGACTTGCGGTGCGCTGTCCTGGACGCAACCGGCGCGTACAGAGGGCACTGGCGCGTCGAAACCTGCCAGAAATCACGCAGGGCTGCATGTCGCATTGCTGGTCAACCATACGCGTGGCGGCTGTCTACGTTCAACGTTCCCTTTGGTGCCGCTCCCGACGCATGTCCAGAACACACCGAGTTTGATCTCCCAAGGACTGGGCTTGAGAACACATACCTGTATCATAAGGTGCTGAATGACACCTCCGGCGACTGCGATGATGATTGTGACGAGATCATGTCCGGGATCTGGATCAATTTCAACTCCCTCGATCAGCCTGATTGTTGGGTGATAGACGGCCCGAATGGGACGTGTCCATACTCGGACTTTCAAGAAGGACAGCAACAGCGACAGATCCTCATCCCTACCATCGCAGCAATTATCATTTTGATCTTGAGCGTTCTGACTCTGTTAGTCAAATGTAACCAGAATCGAAGGAATGGCCGGGCAAGGAGACGGGGAGATCATGGATGGGAGTACGAGGGTATTCCTTCTTGAGGACTTGTTCCGGGAATCTATTACCCACCAGCATTGTACACTCACATCGTAAAGAGTGAACTACCAAGCTGGCGCGGATTGTCTCCTCGCAGCAGAGGCCAGGATGGCGTTGTGCCTGAAGTCCATGTGGGTCGGACCAACTCTGCTCCGACTGGCACATGTCGGCGACTTTCGACCAAGACACGTCGGACCCGGCAGAACACGGCAAATCAACATGACTCAGCGCAACCACCAGCAAGCACACCACAGGAGGAGGCGTAGCCTTGCGCAACACCTTTAGTCAAGGGCGATGTAGATTTCAAACCGCAGTCAGCTACCGTGCGCATATCTCGTGCGGAGACTTTCGAGACTGTGGCAGTGGTCGACGATTCGGCCGGTCGAAAAGAGGTGGGGATTTCTAAGCTGCAGGCAGGCATGGGCACGCCTGAAAAAGGAAATGACTTGTATATACAGTCCCTGACAATAAGGTATAAAGGAGGGCACCTTTCCTTACAGAAGGACTGTTCAACCATTCGACCCCCATTGCACCATATCACATCATTTCTGTCGAGCCATCCGCAATCAGACACAAACTCACCTCCACATCCCGCATTGACACTTCCAGACCAGCCCCACATCATACCACAGCATCGACGAGATATCGTCCCTTCAAGTCAGTCCGCCATAGTAAGCGTTCCTTAGAACACCAAAGTGACGCTCAGCAGATCCACGTCAAAATGGCCTCCACCACCAAAGTCGCCCTCGCCGGAGCCACAGGCAACATCGGCGTCCCGACGCTCAAAGCCCTGCTGAACGCCAACCACGACGTCGTCGTACTCACGCGCAAGGGGTCCGACAGCGCGTCAAAACTGCCCAAGGCATCAAACCTCACTGTCAAGGAAGTCGACTACCAATCCGTGGACGACCTAACCTCAGCACTCCAGGGCGTCAAGGTCGTGGTCTCGACCCTCGCCACGGCCTCGATCGGCGAACAGAACCCTCTCATCGACGCCGCCGTCGCCGCCGGAGTCGAGAGATTTCTCCCTTCCGAGTTTGGATCTGACACAGTCAACCCGTCCACCTCGAAGCTGCCTGTCTTCAAATTCAAGGTCGCCACGCAGGAGTACTTGAAGGAAAAGGCCTCCCAGAACCCGTCCTTCAGCTACACGCTGGTCATCACGGGCCCGTTCTTCGACTGGGGTCTCGAGCACGGCTTCATCCTCAACCCCAAGGCCCACACGGGCACGCTGTGGAACGGCGGAGACATGGACTTTTCGACGACGACGCTGGCGTCGATCGGCCAGGCCGTCGTCGGCGTGGTGGCCCATCTGGACGAGACCAAGAACCGGGCCGTCTACGTGCATGATGCGGTCACCACGCAGAACAAGCTGATCGCGTACGCCAAGGAGAAGGACGGCAAGGAGTGGGATACGACGGTCAAGAGCACCAAGGATGTGTATGACGAGAGTATGAAGGAGTTGACGAGTGGGGGAGACATCGGCAAGGCCATGGTCGGGTTCATCCTTTCCGGCATCTTTGGGGGGAAGGAGACCGGTGGAACCTCTGAGGGGAGGGATGATAACAAGCTGTTGGGATTGAAGGGGTTCTCCGAGGACGAGGTCAAGGCTCTGGTGCAGAGTTTCGTGTGAGTTCTTCAACTTCCGTGCAGGCAGCACGAGCAGGGGCACGGAACAATAAGGGGGAAGCTATGAACAAAAATTTGGGCCATGGGCTGACTTTCAACCTTACGATACAGAGACGGTCGTGCTGGGAAATTGTAACTGCGTACGTAGGATGAGATAGCTCGGCTGACGAGATGGACCTTCGTTCGGGCACCTGGATCAGATCAGCTCAGGTCAAGTCGAGTCATATCCGTATCACGATGCTACTACCTACGTCTTCATTCCGTTTGCATTTCATTTCACGTTGGTTGATCTAGAAGCAGTAGTCCGCAACCCGCAACCTGCAAACCACCTATATTGCCTCCAACGCGAGACCTTACCCGGAAACGCTGACGAGCTGGGATACTGTAATGAGACAGACGTTCGCCCAGAAGTCCCCTATACGGAGAACAGTCGAGTTCAACGCGTGACCTATTTGCCGCCCAACGCAGTACTGCGTACCTGTGCAAATGGCACAGTAGATGACGTTTCAATCAACGGCACAGAGAGAGCCACGAGCGCGAAGTGTGCCCAATTCCAAGCTTATACGGGATCTTCCCCCTAGCGATCAGACCTCAGCGATGATCGTTGATCATTGATCGATGCTTGATGCTTGATACACAGTCAACCATCCTTTCAACCACACTCGCCATCAAATCCACGATACCCCCGCATCATCCACAAAGGTGACGACCGCCCTTCCTGCCCTTGAGCTTGACCAGCGAGGTTGAATCCGCCCGCTAATGTTGAGATACAGATCAGACTGCTGGTGGTGGTGGTGGTGGTGCCGACCACGATGCCGATTGCGACGCTCATCCTGACGCGTTCCCCGCTTCCGCCTCACACCACTAAAGTGCAACTCAGGGTACGACATGCCATCGTAGAAGATTGGATATGATTTTTTGAAGTCTAAATGCGAGTGCGGGGCTCGACTGGGGGCGGAGCAGGCATTTGCGCCGGTCCTAATGGAGATGATAGGTGTGGAACAAGGTGATGTAGGCGGCGGATTCCGAGTAGGACTTTGAGTGGGAGTCTGAGTTAGTGTAGGTGGAGGTGTCGGGGTAGTTGTAGATGTAGGCGTACGTGTAGTGTACGTGTAGCGGCCGATCTCGCAGACGCGATCATGAAAGTCACATCCGTGTCGGGCGTGTGGAGTGCCCGGCTGGACGGTTCAAGGGGCCCTGGGTGGAGAGTCGCCGTTGAGGTCAATGTCGGGGTCGAGGTCCAACTCGTCGTGGTAGTTGAAGAAGAGCAAGAAGAAAAAGAGGAACTGGGCGGCATGGTGGTGGTGCTTTGGTGGTGCTCGTGACTTTCGTCATTGGTAATGTGGTGGCTATGGCTATGGCCGTGGCCGGGGCTGTGGTATAGGTCCAGAATCTGGTCAATAGTATCGTTGAGGGAGTCCCAGGTCCTCTGGATTTGGATCAACTTGTGTTTCGGTTCTGGTTCTGGCTCTTGTGCTGGTGGTTCTTCTGCTTCTGGTCCATCTGGAGTGGTGGTCGGCTCGTCCGGAAGAAGGGGGAGGGGCTTGTTTTTGTCGCTTGGTCGGTTCGTCGGCAGGGGGTTGGTATTTGAGATTGGTTTTCGAGACAAACTAACTTTGCTGGGGTCGTCATCGTCGTTGCTGCTGTCGGTATCGGTGCACAGGATTGTAGACCATGAGGACGAGGAATCTACCGGTATTGGCGGTACCGTCCGCGGCTGTTGGTTTCCTGGCGATGCGTGAGCCGGAGTGTCGTGCGAGAGAGATGTACCTTCCTCCGGGATGGTGACGGTGGATGTTGTAGGTGCTCGTGGTAGGTGTAGTGAGTGGACGTTTAGAGGTTGTGGCGTTAGGGTCGTGGTCCCAGATTTGCACGACGGCATCGTGGTCGGAATGGCCATGTGCTGAATACTCCGTGTCGAGGGATATTGTGGAGTAGCGTAGGACGAGGACGTCGACGTCTGTTCACTCGCGTAATGAAGACCCGGGTTGTTGTTGCCGCCATGTTGCTGTAGGTCCGAGCCGGAACAGTTCCTGGCCTCGACGATGGCTTCACCGTCACACACTGCTGGGGCTGAGGGATGAATGTTCGAAGGAGGTCGAAGGGAGGGCAGCCAGTGCTGAACAGGCGAGCACGTCAAAGTGGACGTCAATGTTGCTGATTCCGGCGGTATAGATGCGTCAAACGGCCACCGTGGAGTACCCTTCGTCTGAAGTTGCCCGGCCTCCGGGAATCTCCCGCGTCGGTCAAGACGACGTTGTGCATCTAGATGGGCGTCGCGCACGATCTCCGTCACCGGCTCGAACAAAGTCATTTCGCCTGCAAGAAACCCATGGTCATTAATCACCGGCGTAAGCCGAGAGGTCATGCTTTTCTTCGCCTCCTCCTCGCCGTTGTCTTGACTGTAAACGCTGCGCTCCTCGTTCGTTTCGGAGAGCGTAACGCTGAACTGGTCTTCCACCCACTGTTTCGGTATCACATTGTCCCAGCCGTCTTGATGGGCTCGAGAAAAGTCTCCCCGATCTTTGTCTGGATCTAGCTCACCAAAGGACTTGCCGACTGAAGCCGGGCATCCTGCTCTCGACGACGAAACCGGTTGGTGAACCTGTGCTCCTTCGTTTTTCGCGCCGCCACCGGTGGTCTTGCGCCACGCCGCGGGTTGTGGCTCGAGAAACATCGGAGTCTGGAGAGCATCCGGTCGAGGAGGGACAGGTGGACTGATTCGTTTGCGAGGTTTGTTGTTGTCCAGTACAGATCGGTTGGGTGACCACCATCGTAAGCCTGTTCTCGATTTGGGCTGCTCCCCGAGGACAACTGGAGGGCCCCGGCTCGGAGTACTAGTATTTCGACCTTTGGCGGATTGGAGTAATGACCATGGCGAGAACGAGGTCTTGCGTTTGAGATTGACGGGCGGCCGGACGGTGGGATCATTAACTTCAGCGGTGGGTCTTCTGATCAGTGCTTCAGCGCCGGATAAGATCGTGCTGGCAAGAGAGAACCGCGTACAAGGAGTATCGGCCTGACTTTTGCGACCACTGGCTGATAGCAACCAAGAGGTCTGAGGACTGGTAGGCTCTGTTGAGGTCCAGCTGGATTGACTTTGACGGTCAGGAGTTAGCGGTGGCGCCATGGATCTGTATCAGGTATGTTGCGATATTCTCCAGTGCGGGAATCGGCGACGACGTTTCAAAACGATTTATGCCGCTCGGACTCGTTCGACCAAACGAGCTGAGGTTGGGATTCGGTGAGGTCGCCATGACTTCACGGCCTCCGGACATCCTTCTGGAATCCTTCCAGACAGGTCATAGTGTTTTGACACTTGCTTGGTTAGTGACATAAAAGAGCGTGGGTTTGCCGGATCGACGACCTGCAATATAGCGCAGACGAAGTGGCCAGGAACGGAAGTCTGGGTCACGAGAACGGAGTGTTGTTTGTTCGGGATCCTCACGAACAAGCAGAGTGGTGAAAAGCGACCATGTGATCCCATGTGTCGCTGGTGCACATTTCACTCCATCTGATCGACATGAGGCTGCCACGTCGTCAATAGAGGTTCTCCTAACGATGAACAAGTAGGACCGATGTCATCGTGAGGGCAAGAAGGGGATGGGAATAGGTGACGAGCTTCGGGAAGGTTAGTATATGTAGCCAAACAATGTCCTAAATTGTCTATCACCCAGCTCTACACCATCTTGCAGGTTCTCTTCGATCACAACTTCGCTTTGACCCACGATTTGATGGCTTTTCCTTGCTCTGTTTCGGCAGTGTCGTTGAACCGCAAGTGGATGATGGGTGCGATATGTGCTTCGTTGGTCCCAATCACGTATGTGAGGTTGTCGGGATTCACAGACTTCAGGTCAACGTCAGCGACTGACTCACCAGCGTCTACTCAACAGAAGCAGCGCCCAACTTACCTTGTACTTCTCCACCCATTCGCTAATTGCGTCGAGCAGGATTTCGTTGGCGCCGGAAACGGCCAGTATTTGTTCGACCTTTGCGTCTCTCCACCATTCAGTTGGAGCAGTAAGCGGCTCTGCATATGTCGTCGTTGGCTTCCCAGCAAGGTAGTCCTTCGACCACTTCCCCCCTGCGTATTGAGTGACAAGATCCTTGTACCGGTTCTTGGCTTCGCTCGGCCAGTCTAAGCGGAAACTAACCCAAGGTGCGACAGCCACAATGCCCTTGAGCTTTTCACCTTCACCCAGTTTGAGTTCCGGGAACTCAGGCGACGGATGCATGATTTGTGAGAGCACTCCCAGGCACATGTTGCCGCCGGCAGAATCACCGGCGAGGATGATTTGAGAGGCTGGTCGCTTCAAGTCTTCCAACACGTACTTGACTGCCTCTACGGCTTCGTACATTATCTTGGGATAGGTCGCATGCGGCACAAGAGTATATTCGAGAAACAAGAACGCGATGGTGATGTCGCTAGTTTTGGCATCGTTCTGTACGCCGTGCCAGAATCTGAGGTGGGTGTCATCACCGTCGAGCGAAAAGCCGCCACCTGTTCAAGGTCAGTAGATGTGCGACGACGACAACACAAAGTTGTTCCCACCATGATAGTAGACACAGATGTATTTAGCAGTCTGCGGGTCGCCGACCCAGAACGCTTTGACGCCTGATCTCAGCGTCACGAAATTGGGTTGCATGCCGTTATCTTTGCACCATTTCTCATAGACTTTGGAGAAAGGAGCGCCGATGTATCTGTGCACATAAGCCAAGCTCCTGACCGAGGGACTGGGGTGTCTCACTGAAGCTGAAGGGTACTGAGCCTCTGCACCATCTGGCACCAGTCAGCAAGGATGAGCGGGCTTGGAGGCAGTTGTGGTCTACCTTTCGAATTGCGGCAAAGCTGATGTGTTGTCCGTATGTGTAGGCTCCCGACTCTCCACGGAACGGAGCTGTCGCCGCCGTATACAACGCGGTCCCCACTGCAAGTCATCAGGCTCAGAAGACGCAAGCAGCGAGGCAGTCTTACCGATCGAGAGAAGTCCTGGGAACACGTCCAGCTTCTCCAGGAACGAGACCTGGTGGATCGGCGTAGAAAGAGCCTGGTCGGCTGTTGGAGGTGCAGTCATGTTGCCGGCTTGTGCTGGTGGTAATCAGGAAGCCAACAGTTGAGCCAGCTTGGCTGAAGATTGTGATGGCAGCTTGAGATGCTCGTCCGGTCAGCGAGGTGTTTGAGGGACGTAGTTGGTGGGCGTTCGATGATTCAAAGGATGACCCGAGCTAACAGATTCCGGCCGAGATCGAGTACATAGATGCTGGAGTATTTAGGTAGAGAGTGTCAGACGGAGATGATGCGTCCACGAGATCCTGCGAGATACCAGGTCTTCTTCCCCACTGGCTTGAGTCAGACATACATAGTACTACGGAAAGACCGAAAAAGCCATGTTGCCGTCTTACGCCAGAGCTCAGTGCCCGGAACGAGCCGAGGCAAATCCAGTTACACTGTACGGAGTACTGTACTCTGTATCTCCAACGCACCATGTCGGAGACATCCATGTCGTAGCTGAACGCTCTCTACTGTACATGCCTACGAGGCTATAGACTTCTTGCGCTACTATGCATCAGTACAAAGACGCTCTGATGCCTCATCTGGCAGCATTATTGCCCGTGCGACGCGTCCCATCATGGGCCTTCGGAAGAGCACGTCTATCTCAGTCTTTGACGCAGTGATATCATTTCACCTCGTAGAGATATTCACTTTGTTTACCGTGCAGCGGTCTTGATGAGTGACAAGGGTTCCCTAGGAAGGTGTGAGGAGATGTGATCGCACAATGATGGTACCGAGCTGGGTGAAGTGTTATATGAGGAAGTCGACTTGAGCCCGTCAGTGACATGGCTGCCAGACAGCGCACCGCAGCGCAGCGTTCGTCCTTGAACCGCAATGTCCTGGTTTTCTTGTTCCTGATGGCAGACAGCGGCGGAAAACAAACCTACACATACGACAAACATCCTCTTCAGGAACACAATCTGGAGGGCGAAGTCATCAATCAGTCACTCAGTCACCTGGAGATCTACACGCACAACTGTTCATATCAAAGATGTCCTCACCGGCAGATACACCAGTGAACACTACGGACGGCGCAAAGTCCAGTAAGGAGGAAGAAAACAAGCAGTCACTCTCCTCCGCCACTTGCGCCCAGATTGTCGCCTGGGGAAGCACCACTGGTAAATTATACCTCGACGATGCGCGGCTCGATGACTCCAATACGAGAGGCAACGTCTGGGAGCACCTCTCCGGGAAAGCTGGTGACAAGGACCAGGACCACGGGGGGCAGTAGGCAACACTTCCGTTGGGACGATGAAGAGGACAGTAGCAGAGAGACCACCTACCGGAAACGACAAGCAGGGTTGTGTACACCGTGATGACTGAACGAGGCGCTGTGAGCAAGTCGACGGATGCTATTAATTATCAAGGGCATCGTGTACTGGTGAATCAACTAAAGTTGAACAGCCTCTATGAAAAACGAATCCAGCACCGCTGGGTGCTAGGGAAAACATGAATCTGCAATGGCTTGGGCGTTGTTTATGCTTTCTTGCTAACCAAAAATGTTTCGTGGTATTCGTCTCACTCCATGCTCACTGAAGAGCACCCTCGACGGTCGTGATTGCATGCCTTGTTTCATGCTAGCCCCTGCCTGCAGATAGACACTCTACTGAACTACCTGCTGATTGACAGCTTGAGCTTGCTCCACCGTCAAAGGCTTGCCCCCCAGTTCAGTCTCCCCGTTGTCAATGTTGTGATAGTCGAGGATTTCCGAGTACATCATGATCTTCCAGGTATCAACGGGGAGATCAGCATCGTTGAACGACCAGTCGAACTTTTCATCCGCGACAGGCTCGTCTGTCGGATCGTGGTAAGGCGAGAGATACTCGTGCTCCAGGGCTCCAGCTGCTGATGCCCGCTTCTTAGGATCGAACACCAGCATTTTCTCAAGAAGGTCGACGGCGGCAGGATCGGCGTTCTTGAACTTCGTACTGAGCGGTTGTCTTTCTCTCTTGGGCAAAGATTGCACAAATCTTAGGGTGTTTTCGCTGCAGATGGTCTCAATCACATCCTGTGGGGGGGTTCCAAGCAGTTCGGTAATGATGGAGAATTGGTTGACATGGTCTTTGCCCGGGAACAATGGCTTCCCTTCCAGCATTTCAGCGAAGATGCAGCCGGCACTCCAGATGTCAACTTCGACATCATACTTCTGCCAGGTAAGCATGATCTCGGGGGCTCGGTAGTACCGGGTAGACACGTATCCCGTCATTTGGGGATCTTGGATCCGAGCAAGCCCGAAATCGCAGATTTTGAGGTCGCAGTTCTCATTGACGAGAATGTTGCTAGGTTTCAGATCTCGGTGCACCACACCGGCCGAGTGAACGTATTTCAAGCCGCGCTACACGTGATTGTTAGAATCCTCGTGGACCGGATAGAGCTTCCGGGGTGATCGGCGTACCAGAATCTGATAAAGGAAGTACTGAATGAATTGCTTCTCGAGTGGTCTGGAGGTCAGAAGACGGTGGAGATCCGTGCCCAGAAGCTCCGTCACAAAATAACTAAGTCCAAAGTCAGTATTGAGGCGGAATGGTCAGATACCATATTTCGGCATACATGTCTTCCAGTGGAGAGATGAAGATGTCACTAAGAGAGATGACCTGCTCGATTAGCATCTTGAACATCGCCGGAACGGTCCAGCTCACATTTTCGTGCCGGAGATGTTTCAACAACTTCAATTCTCGATAAGTGCGCTTTGCGAGGACTGGTGTGGAGAAGGGCTTCATGATCTTCTTGACCGCGACAGACTGGCCAGTCAACTGGTCCTTTGCAGAGCTTGATGAGTGTCAACGAGTGTCCTACCGCCCTCAAACGGCACCATTGCTCACCAGACAAGGCCGAAAGCTCCCATGCCAACCGGTTGTAGATCGGTGTACCTTATCACGAGGAAATCAATTGGGCATCCCAGCATTCAGATTCAAGTCCTCTGTACCTGCTCGTGATCTCGAAGGTCGTCCCAAAGATCTGGGCTCGCACGAACTCCGCCATTGTGTGGAATGTTCAAAGTAGAAGCCAATGGGCGGAAAACTGAAGGGAGAAAGGATGCCCGGTCGTGGAACGTCGAGGATGTTGGAAGTGATCGTGGTGGGAAGGCGCAGCCTGAAGTGAAGAGCTACTCGCTTGCCGGCGAGGGTCGAGGTAGGAGGAAGAGACGAAAAGAGGGCAATAGACTGACGGTGAGGGTGCTGGTACTTTGGAAACTGGGAAGATGTTTCAAGTAGTCCTGAATTGCAGTTAGAGATTAAGATGTGAAGGGACGGCGGCTGTCCAAAGTCACGAACCTCTAGCTCAAGCGCGAGTGGCGCAAGCAGGTGTAGGATGAAAAAATGGTACTCGGACGAGGCGAGTGACTTGGTATGGGTGGCCAATGTCACGAACCGTCAACAGAGCTTTCATGTGCTTTGGTACGAGTAGCATGCAAGAAGAACTCTGAAGAGGCAGCGAGCAGCGTGGGGCAACTCAGGTCACCACCGATTCAGATGGTTACTAAGGCTCTGAGTTCGCTGGAACAGGCTTAGGCGGCCGCTTAGGGCACTGTGTGGCCGCTGGGAAAGATGACGATCTCATCCTGCGCCCGGCATGCCCATCGCGGTTCTCGGTAGGCGGTGGGATAGAATCTCGGTGGTCCACAGTGCGCCTACGGCTGGGTAACTTGCTCCTCGATCGGGCGATCCGATCCCCTTCCAACCTTCCTTCAGCCGCTGGGACTCTGGCTGCCCCGGGTAAGCTCTTCCTGGGGGCGCAGGCACCTACGGAACCAGACTCCGTACGGAGTACACAGGACTTGCTATGTATTCGTACAATACCAGGCACAGCTCGCCACACCGAGTCTTCCAGCTGCAGCGTGGCCGGATAAATCTTCCAGCGAATTTTGGCAGTCTGTCGAGACGAATTAGTGAGGGAACATGTTGCTTGACCATGATTCCAGACTTCTACTTAGTCAGATCTCGTATCCTCCCAATCAATCTCGATCGTCACTGTTTCACCGACCAGATTGCTTCATCAAGCTATGCATTTCAGAACCAGCGAATCTCGCGCAAAGGTGTAGAATAACTGACAATCTCACCTTGGGGGCAAATATATACAACCTCCTGCCCAGACTAAGTCTACCACGCACGGCAAGCTGTCTAGGGATGATTCCTCTCTATGCGACCTTGTGAGTCTGGATGTTCTTTCCTTGGGTCGAGGTGAACTACCGCTGAGGGCGCATACACTTCGGCATCTGAATTCCATGATCACAACCGATAGTACTCATGGCGACCTGAGGGCCTGTCGGTTGTTTATCAAGTTGTCTGAGGGATCGGGTATAACCCATACACGGCCTGCTCGCCGACGGATCGAACCACTCTCGCGTCCCGCTTTCCTCCCAGCACCTCTTCTCGTGACGAAATAATCATCACGACACATGCCACCAGCTCTCTAGAAAGGATTAACTTCAACACAGACGTCTTTCTCGAAGGGCCACTCTCTTTCGGCGGGAGCAATCTCTCAGGTGCACAAGCGGGACATAAGATGCTGACTCCGTGCGATTGAATAGAACACCCAGATATGGCTCCACCACTGAAGCCCAACATTTGCGTTTCAAAGTTGACACTGAATCAGAGCGTGCTTGTGGCAGTGACTTACATTTCAACGCCAGCCTCCTGCTCGCTCCGTCGTTGCACAGTCTCACCTCAAGCACGTTGGATCCTAGCATAGCCCTGATCGGTGTTTTGGGGGCGAAGGTGTTTGTGACAACAGCGACTTCTACCAAGAGCAAAAGCTGTATATTCCGGTGAGGTTCATAGAGTCATCGTGTTCTTTGTGCTCAGGCTGGTGCTGTATCTTTTTATTGCACGCAGATGGCAATTCCAAGGGCTTGAGCCATGATCCCGTAGTTTTTGGGATACCGCAATCAATTGTGTGTGGACTACTGTAGCTGCAAGTCCAAGAACAGAAAGAAAAGATAATTCCGCGAAGGTGTAACCCTGAGTGCCCAGCGCCCAGACCGTCGGGGATTTCCCATGGATACTTGCCCCTAAGTTGGAATGCATTGCTTCCTTTTGCTGCTTGCAATGTGCACTGCTTGACGATCGACTTTCCGGGGAGAAGATGGTGACGATGGCCATACAGGAGCTTCACAACTCGACCGTGGTTAAGCAACAAGGCTCCGTCAAGCCAGGGAAGCCAATAGAGCGTCCTGGTTCGTATGAGGAGCACTCGCCGTTGAGGAAGCCCGGGAATTCTAGAAGGGGCCAATCCCGTCTACTCACCACGGTGCCTGGACACCAGATGGTTAGCCAGGCGGGTGCCGAGCTCTGAAGTAACTCCGTTATTGCTTCTGGCGCGGAGAGTTGTGTAATCATGAGGCATACCATGTGTCGTCTACAAAAAGCGTGGTGATGACATGGGCGGCAGAGACTCTTTAAAGCTATTTGTGTTTTCCAGGCCGAGCGACTTCCTACACGTCACTCGAGTCGACCAAAGCGGGCACTGACCGGACAATGAGGACTACGACTCGTGTGCAACGGGAAGAGGAGCCTCGGAGCGAGTTCGCGACAACTCATAGTGCGCCATGCAAGCGTAATTGGTTGAGCATTCGCCTATATCTATCTGGCCTTCGACTCGCCTGTGCCGACACGTTCTAAGACACGGCGGAGGGCACATATGGCGGTCCTACCAACGAGAGACACTCGACTGCAATAATAACCAGCGAGATCAAATAGTCTGTGAATGGGTAATGCGCGTCAAAGACAAAGCGCCCGACGGTATTCAATTAGCTACTGGCCACTGCGAGTCTATGTAGCCCAGCTTGCCCGCTCTCGGCTACTCCGCCTAGCCCTTCGAGAGTGGCTCTGGCACCTGGCACTGGCACGAGGCAAACTCGCCCTCTCCGCGATTCCCGTTCGTCCCTCTGGTCAGCTATCCACCGACACTGCTCCTGCTGCTGTGCTCGTACGTCTTTCTGCTTCCACCCTACCGTCTCGGCCTCTGGCGCACCCTTTGCGGTGAAGCAGCAGCAATATCCTGATACGTCCTGTGCATCTAACTTTCCTAGCTATCAACCGTGCTTGGCCAGTCTGGAGAGCCGGCATTTGTTGTCCTTCTTTCGAGGCGTTCCAGTCCGTGAGCGTCGAGCTCCACAACCAACTGAATCCTGGTCTCGGCCCCGTTCACGCATCACCAACATCAACGAGGTCATCGACGCCCTCACCTACAACCACTCGCGCATAGATCCCTTGACCCCTCGGCTTTCTCTCTGACGCTCACGGTGCATCGTCCGTCGCTCGTTCGACTCAACAACAGTCGCTAGTTTCCCCGCAATCAGGCCGCAGCCAGAGCAGACAGCCCGTGCAGCTTTCCTTCGCAGCTGCAGCCGCATCTGGCGCTGCTCCTGCAGCGCTCTCGCTGTCGCTGCGCTACAACTCACATCATTCCTTCGATATGGGTGCATGCGGGAGCAAGGAGGCCTCGACCGAGGATACGGAACAGAAGAAGAGGAGTCAGGCTATAGACAAGAAACTCGAGGAAGACTCCCGCAGATTACGGCGAGAATGCAAGATTCTACTGCTGGGTATGCGAAGTACTGATAGATGCGTTGCCCGTCCAAGACTGACACATGCCTATGATAGGGTCGGGTGAGAGTGGAAAGTCGACAATTGTGAAGCAGATGAAGATCATCCACCAGAATGGCTACACGCAGGAAGAGCGGGCGCTGTATCGGCTCACCATCTACAAAAATCTGATCGACTGCATGAAGGCGTTGATCGGCGCAATGCAGCAATTCGAAATCGAACCAGAAGATCAAACAGTCAAGGACTACGTCGAATATATAATGGAGTTCAATGTGGATCCGGACCCCGACACCACTCTAGATCCCAAAGTCGCCGATGCCGTGCAAGCCATATGGAAAGATGCCGCCGCGACCAAAACGATGGAAAGACAGAGCGAGTTTTACCTGATGGACTCCGCCCCCTAGTATGTAGTCGCAATCATGGCCTCGGCCACTTGCTTACTTCTCTACAGCTTCTTCGAAGAGGTCCGGAGGTTGGCAGCGCCCGACTATATCCCCAATGAAGCCGACGTACTACGGGCACGGACAAAGACGACCGGAATATACGAGACGAGGTTTACCATGGGCCAGCTGAGCATGCAGTCAGTATCTGCCGGAGGAAGGTTCCTGGGCGAGACGAGTGGCTAACATGTCTCAGTATGTTCGATGTGGGCGGGCAGCGAAGTGAGCGCAAGAAATGGATCCACTGCTTCGAGAATGTCACGTCGATCATCTTCTGCGTGGCACTAAGTGAATACGACCAAGTATTGCTGGAAGAATCGAACCAGGTATGCGGCTCTCGGAGCAAATAGGTGAGGTGTGTCGCTGACGGATATTCCAGAATCGGATGATGGAAAGTCTTGTGCTCTTCGACTCCGTGGTCAACTCAAGGTGGTTCATGAGGACCAGCATCATTCTGTTCCTGAACAAGGTCGATCTGTTCAAAGAGAAGCTGGGTCGATCACCCCTAGGGAATTACTTCCCTGATTATTCTGGCGGCAACGACGTCAATCGGGCCGCCAAATACCTGCTGTGGCGGTTTAACCAGGTGAATCGAGCGCAACTTAACCTCTATCCCCAGTGAGTGATCGCCGACGAGCCACACGCAGACCGACCTTCGCTAACTGAGTTTTTTCAGTCTCACGCAAGCTACGGACACCACGAACATCCGGCTGGTCTTCGCCGCGGTCAAGGAGACCATATTACAAAACGCCCTGAAAGACTCTGGAATATTATGAAGCCACGACCACACCATGTTTGTTTCGCCTCGAGTTATGCATTTATTCCCCGGCGTCTAGCGTGTCATGTGATGAATGGGAGTCATGACGGACTGGAAAGGCGCCATCAGTATGCGCTTCTACTTTTTCCTGCCGCTGAAGGACGCGTTCTTGCTTGGCAATGGTACTCAGCCCTGGATTTTTGTTGCTGCGGTCTCCGCGCCTTTTGGTCTTTTGATGCAAAAAGTTTGGCGTCTTTGCAATACTTTGGTTTGCTCGCGGGGAAGAGGGAGGGAGCACGTCAGGATTGTTGCCATTGCATGGAGGCAGCCGCCATTGCAATAGGTTTGGCTGTCTGGCTCGGGATGAAGGCCAACTTTGGGTATTGTGGCACTGTCAACGGGTTCCGGCGAGTGAAATGTATGAAGTTTCGACATACCGGCATCGATTTCTCCGTCGGATTGGTCCCTCGCTGGGATCTTTCGCCTCGGACAATTACTTCTCTGCCGAACAGTACGAGAGCGGGCAGACCATTGAACCTCCTGGCGGACAGCAGAAGACGTGATAAGGCATCTACAGGCCGCAATCGTCGCCGTGTACTCATAATAAAGATATCAATCGCACCTGCGAGGATGCGCAGTCGTTCCACGGGGTCAATGGCTGCGGATCAGTGTTGTACAAGGCCGTCCCGACGAGGAAAGCAGTTACGAAGCAAGCCGCAGATTACACAAGTTGCATGATCGAAGGTCTGGGGTCGCGAGCGATGGGTGATGACCTCAGCATGCGAACCGGAGCTGAAGTATAGCAAAAGGGTGGTCTGATCGATATGTTCATGCGACAGCCTTGACGTTATGCCAGCGCTACCCGTTGCGAAACGAATGTACTGTGTACGAGGTACCCTGACAGGGATATGCTTTCTGACATGTGGTACCTCGGGCCTCTGAGCCGGGCTGGATAAAGCCAGTTATGACAGATTTACCGCAGGAGCAGGTGCTCTGAACATGTACTGCGGTACTCTTGCCAATGCTCCCCAGCGCAGACGGCCGGACTCCAACTAGTTGTGTACGATTGAGACAGATGGTAATTGTGTCCAATGGTATAGGCCCGTGTGCCCCCAGCAGGAGTGGACAGGTCGATAAGACGCACCCTTGTTGTCGCCTCCCAGTGGCGCCCATTACCCCGCCATGCAGTGGCCACACCCGCTCCCTTCACTTCACCCTCACTCTTGCTGGCATGTGCAGCTTCCCAGGGGAAATCGCAGCTAACAAACAGATCAGGATGATCGCCCGGCAAAAGCAGATTGATTCGGAAAATAATGTCATCGGTGTTCCTGGGTGCGCTCAACGTGCGGCACATGCCAACAGCTTGTCTGTTGCCCTAGAACTCCCCATACAAGTGGCATCTCACAAGGCGGGGTAAACAGAGTATCTTGGTCCCGCGCATCCATTGCTTTGCAGGCCCGGGTTTTCAACCTGCAGTCATGCAGTAAACATGGGGATTCCCTCTCGCTCACCGCTTCCTTCGGCTCATAGTAGCAGAGCTCTAGTGAACGTAGCCGTGCCATTGACGTCGTGCGCGCCGCATTCCCTGATCGCAGCCGTAGAGCGTTGAAGGCCGG
The DNA here is from genome assembly GCF_000585515.1 of Cladophialophora yegresii CBS 114405. Classification (NCBI taxonomy): domain Eukaryota; kingdom Fungi; phylum Ascomycota; class Eurotiomycetes; order Chaetothyriales; family Herpotrichiellaceae; genus Cladophialophora; species Cladophialophora yegresii. The sequence goes on from NW_006913045.1 coordinate 929,828, forward strand.
TCTGAGCAGAGACCAGGCATGTCGCTAATGCACAGCGAATGCTGAATGATGGATACCCATATCCCGGTCGAGACCCAGTCACCCGGCGACCATTCGTGCGTGCTTTGGCATGGATTATCCTTTGACGCTGCTGCATGGCAATCATCATACTACTGCATTTGTACCAGTGGAAAAGCACGAGCAAGAAGAGCCCCAGTTAGCTTGAGCTTCCCCTTCCTTCCCGCGCACATACACATCTTTTACCAACCCTGTGTCCTCTTCTCGCGGCCTTCTTTCTTCTTGACCGCCCTGCTCTATCCTTTCCGCCCTACCTTCATATAGACACTTTCTCTTCTACCTCATTCTTATCATTGAGTCTTGTTCACTTGCACTACGAGCCGCTCTTCTGTGCCTGTTGACAAGATGGCTGCCGCAGCTGTCGCTCAAAATCCTCGGGAGCGCAAGCCCTCGACGAGTGCCCCCATCTCTACCTTGACAGGTCCTGTCGGTCCCGGCTTCACGAGACCGAAGCACAAGCGAACCGCCACGGGCTTCGGTGCCGGAGACATCAAGGCGGTTGAATCGAGCATTCCCGAGCACATGCGAGAGGCGTAAGTGGATAGCCCCGCGGTGCGCTTGCCTGCACGGCCACTGACAACTTGTACACAGATGGAGGAAATTCGTATGTTTGAGATGCTAGCGCAAGCCGTTTGTCCTCTCTGATGCCAAGGTCACAGTCTCCGCGCGGTTTCACCACAAAGGAAGAGTTCGAGGTGCGTCACATTCCATGCCTGGGCCGTCGAGTAGGGTGGAGCGGCTAACCTTGCGCAACAGGCAGAGGCTGTCAAGCACATTGAAACTACCTTGGCGAGATCTCTCTTCAACTGCGATGAGCTGTAGGTCTTGTCACCCGACTCTGGGGTGAATACCATTGACCACGCTTTAGGGCCGCATACTCCGGGACTGCGCTGGCCTTTCGAGACCGTCTTATCATTGATTGGAACAAAACCCAACAGAGACAGACCTTTGCCGACCAGAAAAGAATCTACTGTATGTTCTCGGAACGAGGTGGGTTGACATCGGACTGCTTACCCATACCTTGCAGACCTCTCCCTCGAGTTCTTGATGGGCCGAGCGCTTGACAATGCAATGCTGAACGTCGGATTGAAGAATGTGGCCAAAGGTGGGTCCAATCTCAGGCTGCTGAATCCCACAAGCTGACAAGGGAACAGAGGGTCTCGCGGATCTTGGTTTCCGTATCGAGGACATCATTGAACAAGAGCACGACGCGGCTCTCGGAAATGGCGGTCTCGGCCGACTGGCCGCCTGCTTCCTTGACAGCATGGCCACGTTGAATTACGCAGCCTGGGGCTACGGCCTCCGTTACAGATATGGTATCTTCAAGCAAGAGATTCAGGACGGTTACCAGGTTGAAATCCCGGATTATTGGCTCGACTTCAACCCTTGGGAATTTCCCCGCCACGACGTTACCGTTGACGTGCAGTTCTATGGCTGGGTCAACAAGTACACCGACGACCAGGGAAAACAGATTGTGTCCTGGCAAGATGGCGAGATCGTCACCGCGACAGCCTACGACGTGCCAGTGCCAGGCTATGGGACTCCCACGGTAAATAACTTGCGTCTATGGTCGAGCAAAGCTTCAAGTGGCGAGTTCGACTTCGCCAAGTTCAACTCGGGCGAATATGAGAGTGCCGTGGCAGATGAGCAGCGAGCGGAGACCATCTCGGCCGTGCTGTACCCGAATGACAACCTTGAACGGGGAAAGGAGCTGCGGTTGAAGCAGCAATACTTCTGGTGCGCCGCCTCTCTTCACGACATTGTGCGCAGGTTCAAGAAGTCACAGCGCAAGTGGTCCGAGTTTCCCGACCAGGTGGCCATTCAGCTGAATGATACTCACCCCACGCTTGCAATTGTCGAACTGCAGCGGATTTTGGTCGATATGGAGGGCTTGGAGTGGGACGCCGCCTGGGATATTGTCACCCGCACATTTGGCTATACCAACCACACAGTGTTGCCCGAAGCGTTGGAGAAGTGGTCAGTACCGTTGATCCAGAACCTCCTCCCGCGTCATCTCCAACTCATTTACGAGATTAATCTCTACTTCCTTCAATCAGTCGAACGCCGGTTCCCTAAGGATCGAGATCTCCTGGGCAGAGTGTCCATCATCGAGGAATCACAGCCGAAGATGGTCCGCATGGCATTCTTGGCGATTGTTGGCTCGCACAAGGTCAACGGCGTTGCCGAATTGCACTCGGACCTGATCAAGACTACCATCTTCAAGGACTTTGTCAAGGTCTACGGCCCAGATAAATTTACCAACGTCACCAATGGTATTACTCCGCGAAGATGGTTGCACCAAGCCAACCCGCGCCTGTCGGAACTGATTGCGTCAAAGCTCGGAAACTACGAGTTCTTGAAGGACTTGACACTGCTCAACAAACTCGAACCCTACGTGGATGACAAGGACTTCAAGAAGGAGTGGGCGGAAATCAAATATGCCAACAAAGTCCGACTTGCCCAACACATCCAGAAGACCAAAGGTTACAGTGTCAATCCCAAGGCTCTCTTCGACATCCAGGTCAAGAGAATTCATGAGTACAAGCGCCAGCAACTCAACATCTTCGGAGTCATTCATCGTTATATGGCCATCAAGGCCATGTCGCCCGATGAGCGCAAGAAGCTCGTTCCCCGGGTGTCGGTCTTCGGCGGTAAAGCGGCTCCCGGCTACTGGATGGCGAAGACCATAATCCACTTGATCAACAAGGTCGGGGAGGTGGTCAACAAGGATCCTGATGTTGGCGATCTGCTCAAAGTTGTCTTCCTCGAGGACTACAACGTCAGCAAGGCCGAGATCATTATCCCGGCTTCGGATATCAGCGAGCACATCTCGACAGCTGGTACTGAAGCGTCAGGCACGAGTAACATGAAGTTCGTGTTGAACGGCGGGTTGATCATTGGTACGCTCGATGGTGCCAACATTGAGATCACTCGCGAGATCGGCGAGCAGAACATCTTCTTGTTCGGCAATCTCTCGGAGGACGTGGAGGACCTGCGCCATCACCACTTCTACGGCGACTACCAGATGAACCCCGAGCTGTTGAAGGTGTTTGACTTCATCAAAAAGGGCACGTTCGGCGACGAGGGTGCGTTCGGTGCTTTGATCAGTGGCATCGCCGAGCATGGCGATTACTATCTTGGTAGGACCTCCCGCCCCCAGACCGTAGGAAATGAGCTGACCACAGGGCAAAACAGTGAGCGATGACTTCAACAGCTACTGCCAGACACAGGACCTTATCGACGAGGCCTATAAGGACCAGGACTCCTGGGTGAGCAAGTCGATCACCAGTGTGGCCCGAATGGGCTTCTTCACCTCAGGTATGTGGCCATGATAATCCCGGCAGTTCATTACTGACTGGCCATTCAGATCGATGCATCAATGAATATGCCGACGGCATCTGGAACATTGAGCCGCTCCAGGTCAAGGAGGAGAACGAGGTCAGATCACGGACCGGACTGGAGACGTAAAAAGACCGAGGCAACAGCCGTGGCTCAGCCTCTCGGTGAAGCGTGGCGTGTGACGGTAACAGAGCTGGGAATACACGACTGTACTTGCATTTCCATGAGCCGGGTTTGGAATCTCCAGGCTGGGCGCGAAAGGGCATGGTGGACCAAGACCAAGACCAAGACCAAGACAAAACCTAGACTCGTGACGCTGGGGAATGGATTCAACCGATGGTTCAGCACTTTGGATGAGAGACGACGAGATCCTGCAATGAAAAGCATACCGTACAAGAGTACTCCGTACATCTCTTCTACAGTAATTAATACCTACCGGGAGTGTTGCTGAGACGGATGCCCGCCAAGACGCCGATTCTGACCAATGCGGCTAGCGTGCCGTGGCCTCGGCGCCATCTCGCATTTTGTCCGAGTCTTCACGGCCTTTCCTTTGGCCGTTGACGACTGCAGACCGCGGCTGAAGGTGTTCTTCTCATCGTATCTATCCCTGACCTCGTGCGAGTCAAACAGTGTACAGTGTATCCAAGAATCTTGGCCTTTGATATGTCTGGCCCATACGAGTGCTACCTGCGGACAAGATGACGACTATTCCGCCCCAAGTCGCCGTAGTCGACTTCCACCACGCTCGGTGTGTACATCTTCTCTGGCGATCTCACGCGACTGCGCAACTCGTGAGCACCGCATGTTCTAGGCCTCGCTAACACGCGGATGTTTGAAGGGGTCCCGAGGTCGAATTCTGGATCAACGAGGACGGCCGGACGCTTTCCAAGCGGAATGACTGGTCGTTGTTGCCGTTTATGGCGCTTTCGGATGGTGCCCACGCCATGGCCGAGGAGTTTAGTTACTTCACGTTGCTGGATAGGCGCGATGCGGCCACGGCGGATGATACTCACAGCCATTCAGCGTCGAGCAGTCCAGATATAAATCATGGCAGGCCGACCTCCCTCTTCGGCATCTCGTGCACGCGTCAGATACGCAGCGAGAAGTTGAAACGCCGCTCCCTGGATGTGACACGTTCGACGGTGCAGAAGGCCGTGGTGGTGGTGAGTCCGACGGCCAGAGGAATGGGGGAGCTGAGGGAGCGGCTGGGCGCGGTGACGGCGGCGTGGTTTGCGCAGGAGTAAGTGTCCTCTTTTATGTTCGCTCCCCTGTGATTTCCGTGTGGATTGATGCGCGTCTGGGACGTGAGATTGTCGCTGTTACACAGGCGCTGATGGTGTGCCAGAGACTTCTCGGACATTTCGATCTTACAGGTAGGTGAGTGCCCTGCGCGTTGTAGTAGCGTCGATCAAGCAAGTTCCGGGACGTGGCCAGTTGATGCGACCCGAACATGCAGGAGTTTCAAGCAAGTCTTGTCAGAGCCCCGCCTACGCATGAGGACGGCAAGGATCATAACTTTGGTACGTCTTCCTGCTGTGTTTAGGCCTTGCGTGCCTGCCAGATATACACCTATGGCTTTTGGGTAGTCAGCTCGAATGAAGACCTACGGACACACAACTGGTGTATTCTTACACTGATACTCGGTTGCCAGGCCTCTCTCTGCGAGAAATGATCTACGAGTTTCGACATCAGACACTCGCCTTGGTCAAATGTTTACTGCTGCAGCGGAAGGTGCGTTTTCATCTTTCTCATAGCCCCAGCACAACGTTCTGCCTTCCATGGCTTCTGGCTCGAACGGCGCACCATGCTCACGTCATGCTAGATGCTCTTCTTCGGGTCAAAGTGCGAACGCCTCTGCATGATGCAATTCGCCCTTGTCTCTCTCATCCCCGGCTTGATAGCGAACCTGCAGGATGCGGCGGATCCGAGTCTCGATTCTTATGCGCAGAATGCCCAACGAGCAGCGACTTTGAGGACTAGTGACAGGAATTCATGTACGTGTGGCTCCCTCGACGCGCTGTGGTCTGGGCGTGTCTCCCTTGGTATCCAGTAAGAACTAATGTGCCTTTCAACAGTATTAGCATATATGGGTCTGCCACTGCAGATATTTGGAAAGGTAAGAAAAGCCGTTACAAGCAAATCCCCGGACCTCGATGCTTCGTCGGGATCGTCCCCATACTCTATCTTCGCAACTAACGCCGACTCCCGTTATCCACTGCAGGGCTCCTTCTTCGGCCCCTACACGCCCCTCCAACAACTCGACATCCTCGCCGACTACGACACCAAATCCTACGTCGTCGGCTCGACAAACAGCCTGCTCCTCCAGCAAAAGGAGAAATACTCGGACATACTCATCAACCTGGACGAATCCAACTCCATCACCATGACATCTCCATCCCTTCGATCCGCGCTGCAACTCTCGGCCGCCGACCGCCGATGGATCGACTTCCTGACCCAAACCGTGCTCGACACCTGGGACCCCGACAACCCTTCCCGCCCCCGCCACATGGGCTACGCCGGCAGCGAGGACAGCATCCGCATGCAATTCGAAGAATACATCCTCTCACTGCTATCGAGCATGGCCTACCAGATCTACCACGAGAGCCTCGTCTCCAACGCCATTCCGGCCACTGTGGCCAACATCCCCGACCACTTCCCCGACCCAGGCGACACGGCAGGCGACTTCAACCCGGAGTTTCTGGCCATGTGGCGGAGCACGCACAACTTTGAGCTCTTCGACAAACTCACCTCGGGGAACCGCATCTTTGACATCATCGAGCCGCGCCACCCCACGGGTGGGGCACTGGGTGTCGAAGACTTGCAGCGCAGGTTCGCCCAGGGCATGGCCGAGCTGCACCTGGACGACCGCGTGCGCGAGGGCCGCGAACAGCTGGGGCGCACGTTGCAGAGCGGGCGCGAGCGCGTCGAGGCCGGCCTGCGCGGCGTGTGGGCCGAGGTCGAGCGCGCGCGCCAGCTCCGCCAAGCAGCGAAACGCCAGAGTCAGAGTCCAAGCCAGACACGGACGCACGCCGCCGCCGAACTCGCCGAAGACCACACGCAGGAGAAGAAGGAGAAGGAAAATCAAGACCCGGGCACATTATCCCCCACGACCTCGAACTCGAACCCAAACTCAAACTCCACAGCCGTGCCCGAAACCGACGCCCGACAACCCACCTCCACCTCGCCCACGCCTCCTGAATCCAGGTCCGGCGGCGTGTGGAGTGCGCTTGTCATCCGAGACCGCGCCCCCAAAGTCGACACCGCGCAGATCCAGGCCTCCGCGCGCGAGAGCGCCGTCAAGGCGGGCGCGTATTTCAGCTCATGGGGCACGTGGGCGAGGGAGAGGATGCAGCAGCAGCAGCAACAACAGCAGCGGGAGCAGAGGCTCAAAAAGGGGGAACACCCCACCGCTTCTGCCACGGGAGAGGATGCAGCCGCCAGTGGTGGTGGTGATGATGGTGGCAGGACGGACGATCATAATGCCCGGGATGGAGGCGTCGAGACGTTGAGATGAGGACGAGATGAGCTGGAACGAGAGATTGATACACGCACGATCTGTTGCACAAGTTTATACCCACGTCCACGCCTGCACCCGCATACACTCTGCATTGGTGCGGTGCAGTGGGTTGAGGACGAGGAGTCCAAAACGAGTGAGAATGAGGGTGAGAGTGAGATGTAGTGGTAGTCATAGGCTGTTTAATGAGGGCACCGACAATACGTAGTAGCACCTATTTTTGAGTTCGGGCCTGTCTGGATTCATGCCAATGCAGCCTCGTTGCACAGTATCTGCTACAATTCTCATTCCCAGAGAGATGGAACCGACACACATACTATGTAGGCATCGTGACACTTCGGAAACCACATGGCTTCTGAAGCTCTGAACAACCACTAACCACCGATACCCTTAGGCATGACTTTCCACGTGCATGACCTTGTCGATACACCGAAACCTGCCGAAAAGTAGACATGCGGATACATCAAGTATATCGACTGTGGCTCCTTTCCAGCGAGACCATCTTGCTTGATGATTGATGAGCAACCCTAGACCTCTTAGCATACGCAAGCAAATTCGTGACAAGTGGTATCATTTTTCCTCGCATCAGGTTTTCCCCTTTTCGAACGCCCTGCCACAAGACAATTCCCACCCGAACACACAACATACCACCGAGACAATATTGGTATTGCTCACTTCCTGGATTTGCCAGCAAATCTCGGAAGTCGGGCCGGAAGTCTTACTCGCCACGCGTCGACCGCCGTCTGCAAACGAGCCGCAAAGCCAGATCTGACCTTGTTCTGCGCGAACCCTGCCTTGACATATTTGGCCCAAGTGTTTGTCAAGACCAACTCTTTGATGCTGAGCTCGGCCTTGTCGAAGATCGCCTCGTCGAAAGAGTCCGGGATGCCGATGTTAGCAGGCAGTCTCTCTCCGAAATTGGTCATCTTGTACTGTTGCATCTGGATCGACTGGCTTGCATCACGCTTCCAGTTGTCCTTTCCACCTTCGCCAATTACAGTCGACACAACTGACAGTGGACCTTTGCCGCTCTGGCTTTCCAGATCCTCTGAGACGGTAGAAGAGTAGTAGTTGTCGAATGGCGTAGCCGCATTGGAGGTTGGCTCGGCGCAGACGAGGGCCGCGTATTGTTCAAAGGTAGCTGCAAGGTCTCTCAAATGCGCCGAAGAGATGTTGATCGGGAACTCCGAGTATTTGAGGCTTACGAACGAAGCATAGATCCCGACTGCCTGTTGGAATTGTCGTCGCGTCAGTGTTGGTTCATGGCCTTTGGTTTGTCCCTGCTTGCGCAGCGTTGCCGACTTCGCGTTCGTCGCTGCCCAATTGGCTTTCCAATCACGAACATGGATCAAAAAGCTGATGTTCTCGCCAGAGAAATCTCTCAGAGCCGAAAACATGAGCAGCCCGGTGGGGTCCAGTTTCAAGGCTCGCTCGAGGGCGCTCATAGTGTACATGACACCTTGTCGTGTGCTCACGGTACTCTTGATTGATTGGTGTCCGAGCTTTGTGGAACTGGTTGTGATGGAGCCATATTTCTGCTTCTCTTCCCACTCTGCGATAATGTCACGAGTCTCGGTCGCGAGTCGTCGGTGTTTGAAGATCTGAAAGAACGGGACAAATATCACTGACGCCTGCATGATCACGATGGATGGCGAGAACCTGAATATGCATAAGTGACGTTCTATGAGTCAATCAAACCAGAGGGAGGCTCACCATAGTGGGGGAACAAAATAGAAGTCTGCCTTTGCCATGCCGGGCGCATACAATGCAATTAACCACATTGGTGAAGCTGGCAAACTGATCTCTCGTCAGTGAACGTTGGGTGACACTCGCAATTGAGACCTACCCGGCGAGAACGCAAGCAACAGTTTGTTTGCGCCATCCGTGAACGTCATTGATCCTTCGGACCCTCCAGAGCAGCACGGGCGCATAGATCCATGACCAGAAAATCTGCCATGCAATCGAAGGCCACCTGAACCAGGTCAGCAGGTGAGCTTCCAGCAAGCATTCATCCACTTACCATTCCCATCCTCGTCGACACTCTTTCATCTGGTCAGGCGTCCCTGTCTGGGCATTACCGGTCATGCCGAAACCAGCATGAAATCTTCTGGAAGCCAGAAAGATGATGAGAGTCAATAGCAGCTGAGAAATCGTTAGCCGAGCCCCATCGATGTCATCATGGATTCACTTACTTGAACACTCATGCCAATAGCGATCCAAGTCATTGTATTTTTCGTGGCATTGTATGTCTTGACCTTCTCCCACCACTTCCGCCAGGTTGGTGTCTTGGAGGTGAAAGTCGGCTTCGTTCCAGTGCGAAGATCTCCTTCCACGTATCTCTTCTGAGCAGTGGCAACCGAGAGCAGTTGAGCATTGGTAGCTTGGAAGAGAGCGATACCCAAGGGCAGGTAGATGCTCATGATCCAGAACTCGGTAGCACAGGGAAAGTACGCATTGAGCACATAGGCGATCATGCAAAGGACCCAGTACACATGGAGGACTGCGACAGCACTGACTGCCAGTGGAATGTTTCGCATACGGAGGTAAGGTTGGCGCCGATGACGGATGAGGAAGATTGCAGCAGGCAGCAAGAGGCATGTCCAGGCAATGACGAGGCCAATGTAGACGATGCCGAGTCCGTCGGTGTTGATTCTGTAAGCCATGTCATAGCCATCCGCGAACCGACGCTGGGTGAGAGCCTGAGGAGTCGAGGGAGCAATGCTGCCTTTGTCGGGACTATTAACGGCCCTCGGCATGGAGCCTGTACATGGTGAAGACGTTGAAGCCATCCGTGCCAGCGGATAGCGTGTTCAATCAGTGGATTTGGAATAAGCCAATGTGCCGATGTCGATATGACGGTGAGAGATTAGAAGGAGAGGATGGTGATGTCGACAGATGAGTGAAGTAAGACGAGCGCGTGTCGACCCAGGTCGGCAGTGTGCGTGGGCCGAGCTGCTGTGAGAGCTGCGAGTGACTGGCGCGTGAGATGTTATCGGGGTCGCACAGCAGACAGGGAAACGGTAAGAGCGAAAGGATGATAGAAGGCAAGAGGGGAGGACAGAATGAATTGACACAGTAAGAAGAACACACTGCCCAGCAGGCGGGATTGAACATGGAACGTGTGAGAGACAGTTCAGTCCGCCAGAAGAAGAACGATGAATCAATTGTTTGTCAGTGGTAGCTGACGGCGACTGTCACCTTCAGTTCACAAGGCTCTCAATCCTGTGTGCCCCTCGCTCATTTTCGCCTTGGGTGCGGCACACCATGAGTTTTATGTACTGTTTCAGCAGCGGGCACTTGCCTGGAGAATTATTTCCCGCACCCCTCCAAGCAGATTGAATGTCCCTGCCTTCCACGCAGGAGGCGAAAAGAGAGATCTGGACGCAACCAAATTGTAATCCGGCCTGAGTGATGACGGCTACTTAAAGAGTGATGGATCTGCCGTCGACGAGTATGCAGAGAAGACAAAGAAGTTTGGTTGACCAGCTCAAGCCTTGCAGGACAGCTAGCGGCCTTGGCCCGGAAGACAAAGAAACACGCCATTTGCGGAGTCGAGACCACCCAGTCACCTTCCAAACACCCTTCTACCGTTCCACGTTCTCCCCCTTGTCTGTTCTCCGTGCATGGTACTTGTACCACCCTGCCAAAGCTCGACGGATCTGCTTTGTGAGATGCCTCGTGTGCCGGACTGGTGAGGCGGATGGGTGTCCTTTAATCCCATTTCCCAGTCGACTACACAACGGCACTATCCTGGTCCGTAAGCTAGTGGACTCTTGAATCCCGCCATCTGAGATCACGCGAGCATCCCAGATCTCTCGCTTCTGGCGAGCTATCTATCATACTCCTACATGTACTTACCAATAGGCGGTGGGGTCACGTTTACGGCTGTGTAATTGTGAGCTCAACCTCCGAGGCTAGCTTGTCCCGAAGCGCAAAACCTTTGACACGTGTGATCTGTTTCCATTGGTATTTCTACCCGAGACAGGCTTCGAAGAGAAAGTTATTTGCTATGGTTACACTTGGTCGGGATTGTACCGCTTTGCCGAATGCAAGTCCCACCGACTGTGCATTGGTATCCAGCATATCTACGATGGAGACACGTTGCCGCACGAGGAGTCACCAACCTACGGAGTACATGCAGTATCCTTCCTCATGCTTGTTCCCCAGTATCATAAGAATGGTTTGGCTCCCAGATTAGACATCACTGTCTACAGCTGGACGTGTCAGCATTGAGATGCCAACTGCAGAGATTCATTCTAGGTCGCCAAAGAGCCCAGCAAGGGCATCGCAAGAGGAGGAGCTATCTGTGCGGCTCAGGTGAGGGAGAAATTGGTCAAGTTGAATCCTAGAAGGTGAGATCGACCTATTCGACAACCAGAAAGGGTGAACAAGGAACGGCACGAGCGAGGTTCGAACCGTCGGTAAGTCCATAGGAGATGACGGCTATTTGCAGGTCGGGGTATCACGCGGGCTGCGCACACGAAAGCGAGATACGAAGCCTCCCTTGAAGCCGGGAGCAATCACACACGCCAGATCCAGCGCAAGACTTCTGACATCAAGACGACAGCACGCGGCAGCGATGAGGCCGGAGCAAGCAAGATTTGATCCTCGTCTTACCTGCTAAGGAGTCAGCAGTGAACCCACGCAAACAAATGTAACATCTACTGCTGTCAAATTTCCTCAGAGATCTTGGTGAAGGGTACGATCATGTCAAATTTGATCATTTACTATCTAGGCAGATGAGGTTGTAATCATCGGAAAGACGCGGTGCTGGGTAAAGAAATAAAGGGAGAGAGGCGCGTACCTTTGAAGGCCTCGTCCTCGACTCAGCCGACGGACGCCACATGATTCAGTAAACAACGAGTCCGAGAAACTGCGGCAACGGAGGCGGACATAGGACATCTTGGGATCTGGTATGGTACCCGCATCGCTGTTCAAGCGGTTAGTCAGTCGTGCCCCACGAAATTGTAGCCGAAGATGGGAGCAGTAAATGGGTCGAGTTGTTCAGCATATGTAAGAATAGAATATCATGTCTCCGGTACTGTTAAGAGGCTCCGGCGAGAGTCTCCAGCACCGAATTCAATCGCAAATTATAACATCATGAAGGGTGAGAAAGGAAGGAGCAGACGGAAGAACTGACCTGCTTGGGCTACCACTGGATCAGATGGCGAACAGTCATCGGCGCTTCCGTTCCAGAGTCGTAGAGGCAGAGACCGAGTAGAAGACGCCTCGCATAGTAGTCGAAGCGAGAGAGTGTATGGCGTGCCCAAGATGAAGAGCTACCTACAATTCTTGCTTCACCAAGCAGAAATTAAAAAGGCCCAAGAGATTCGAAAAGTTCCAGATCTCGCCCGCCATAAAAGGTAGGTCTACCGATATTGCTTGGCACACAAATTCTTGGCCTGGCGCTAACGAATTTCCCCCGGCGCACGAAGGGCGTTCGACTCAGCCAGATTGAACTCGGACGGCACCAACAAATACATTTCCCTCCTTCGTACGTGCTCGACATCCGGTGCGACTTTCCACGGGCTCTCATACTGATCCTCGCGCGCAGCCTCACCCAGTCTCATATCACTTTGCCGGCAAGATGTCCAACGTCGATATCAAGGCCGCTGGGTGGAAACTCGTCGAGGTCGGCCGGATTGTCACCATCCGCGCAGGTCCCTACGATGGCAAGCTGGCCGTTGTGGTGGAGATAATAGATCCCGGCAGAGTATGTTTGATGTTCGGGCGCTTTGGTATCATGCCAGATAGAAGAGAAACAGATTTGGCTCACAAAACTTTTGTTTTTTTCTAGGTCCTAGTTGACGGTCCGTCGAGCAAGGAAGGCGCCGTAGTCCCCCGACAGGCCATCGCCACCAGCACACTCTCCCTCACACCCTGGGTCATCCCCAACCTCCCCAAAGCCGCAGGCACAGGTCCGGTTAAGAAGCTCTGGGAAAAGAACGAGATTGACTCTAAGTGGGCTGAGTCGTCGTGGGCGAAGAAGCGAGAGCAGCAGGAGCGGCGGAGAAATCTTACCGACTTTGAGCGTTTCAAGGTGATGAGGTTGAAGAAGCAGGTGAGTTGAGACAGGTGGCTATAGTCTACGAGCTCTACCAAATACACATCCTGGGCTTCCGCATCCCCGGCTGACTGGAGCCGGGTGTATCTGTGTGGGATTACAGGGCTGACGAACAGGATTTCTAGGCACGATTCGAGACATTGAAGGCTCAGGCCAAAGTCCGAGCAACTGCCAAGGCATGAATGCGACATGGTTACAGGCGTCACAATCGAGTTCAAAATCCTCATTTTCAGTGAGAGGCATGCTGAGTGCATGCATGCCAAGAAGGTCAAATGGTCAATGTAAATTGGCACCAGCATCCGCGGCTGTGGCTTCTTCTCTCCGCCCGCGCGGGTTTTCTGCAGAACATGATTCAATAAATTCATGAAATGCGATCAAGATTCAAAGAGGGAAATCGACTCTGATCAGGCAGAGCCAGGCGAACCCTCCAAAGGTGTACTTACGGAACCAATTCCAACGCACAGTCAGTTGATCTTGCAAGATCTCCCCTTGCACCTATTCACCTGAGTCGATTGAACACCTGTTCGTCCTCAGGCTCTATATCATGTAGAGACGGGTGTCGTCTTGCCTCTGATAGACTCGCGTTCCTTTCGTTGGACGAATTTTCGCACATCCAATGATATTCCAGCTCACAGCAATGTTCAAGATTGTCTGTGAACGGTTGCGTGAAGCTAGTGGCTGGCCGGGGCCTTTTATTGCGTTTCGTCCTTGATCGGTTGCGGTTCGCGGACAAGTTTCACCAGGACGCGTCTCTTTACGTCGTGTCCCTAGTGACAAGAGGAGCTGCGAAACCGCCTTGTCCTGTCCAGCAAGCATGCTGAGTAAGTTTGCATGAGGGCCTCCTTGGGTAAGCGTAGTGGCTCTTTGGTCAGGTTTGCCCAGTACCGCGAGAGCCACGGGCTAGGACCATGTTACTTACGGAGTACCAGTCTTGTATGCCTGTGCTGAGAGTTGTCCGTCGTCGTCTTAATAACTAATATGCTTCTGAGCAGCATCTTCCCAAGTTGTCAACAGAGGGGTTGTGTCGCAGATATCTCATGCTGAGCCATATGGCTTCAGCAGAACCTCGTCGAGCCATAGAAGCCTTTCCGTCCCAAGGGTCGTTTCCGAACTGGACGGGCTGGTCTGGAGCCATCTTGTCCGGAAAGCCGATCAAGGGTTTGATGGCCTTGCTCGTCAAGGCAGTCACTCTTTTGCACAAGGACAATTGGACTTGGCAACAAGGCACAGATGGCAAGTCCCAGCAAGGCTGCACGGGAGCGAATAATAATCCCAAATGTCTATGCCGCATTGTAGCAACCTGGCCTCGGGACTGAGTCCGGCATCAAATGTGTTGGATAGATGATTGGTAAATGGTGGAAGGGTTGACATCTTCCGGGCGAGCCACGATCTCATAGAAGTCAGCTCTTCAGGGCGGACAACATTTTCCCTTTGCTACCACCTTTACACCAAAGCCAGCCTGTTCAGCACAGGTGGTGTTGCCTTGAAGCTCGAGGTCGAATGTAGAGCCCCGGGGCGGTAACGTGAGGATGTTGGACTAAAGCGGCGGCAGGGCAGCTGAGTGCACCATCTTTAATTGCCAAGCGATAACTTCACGTGACCCTCCACAATCCAAACACCTACCGGATCACTTCACAAAATCACAGAGCTCATCAACTGGTTGAAGAATCGCAGATGTAAGTTGCTGAGCTCCAGTCTGCACCTGTCCGGGTACCCCATGCTTATGAACATTCAAATCCCAGCTTCATTCAGGCACCTATTCTGCCTGCAAATCGAGGTCCGGTCCCGCCGACGGAATCCAGCTGATTCACCATGTCCAACCCGAGAATAGAAGAGCTTCCGGACGACGAGCCCGATAAGAAGGCAGCAGCTGAGGACGCATCCAGCTCGTCCGACTCCGAACCTGAAGCGACTGGTGAAGGAGACGCGAACATCCCAGCCGGAGCTTCAGTCGCAGTTCACAGCCGAAACGAGAAAAAGGCACGAAAGGCAATTGGCAAATTGGGCTTGAAGCATGTCCCGGGTATCACACGGGTGACGCTGCGAAGACCGAAAGGCGTGAGTCGTCCTCCGCAGAGCCAAACCCAGATGATATTCCTGGGTGCTGGTTGCATGCACCTTGCAAATCGTGGCAAATTGGCTGATGTGATACTACAGATCCTCTTCGTGATCTCCAACCCTGACGTCTACCGCTCGCCAACCAGCAACACCTGGATGTAAGCTTACAAGTGCCCTGCTTGGGTACATGACCATCTAACACGCTAGCAGTATCTTTGGTGAAGCCAAGATCGAAGACCTCAACTCGCAATCCCAAGCCGCCGCCGCTCAACAGCTCGCAGCTGCTGAAGCCGCCAACGCAGACCACTCCGGCCATGATCATGCACATGAGAACGGCAAGGGCAAGGCAGTCGAGGACAAGAAGGCGGACGAGGAGGAAGACGACGATGAGGAAGTGGACGACAGCGGCCTTGAGGCTAAGGACATCGAACTCGTCATGACCCAGGCGTCAGTGTCGAGGAAGAAAGCTGTCAAAGCTCTGAAGGAAAACGGCAACGACATAGTCAACTCTATCATGGCGCTAAGTGTATGATCAAGAGAATCAGGGCGTTGCAAAAAGTTGTGTTGACTGGTCTGCATCGGTTGGTGAAGGGATTGCCCAAGTCATGAATGTGATATGTCCAACTATGCCGAACCTCGGCGAGGTGCTCACAAAGCGCGCATACAGGGAGGAGTGTGCTTCAGATAAGCGAAATGAACAAATGCTTGTCTACCAGGTCTTAGCTGTAAAGCCCATACACCACTGCTTCTGTGACGCCGCCGTTGTGGGAGAAGATGTCCTCGATATCTGTGGAGCATTCAAGCAGCAGCGGATGTCAGAACCAGAACCAGAATCAGAACCATCGGGCACATGCCACGTGATAATCTACGGACAAATGCTAAATCACGTGATCAAAACCGAACTTCGCCGGAGCTCAAACCTCAGGGACGTAACTTGATTCTCAGACCCAATTCAGCCACTCACTCTCCCCTCTCACCAACAAAACCTCTACAACCCGTCACAATGGCCGCTCCGGTAAGTGGTGCAGCTCGACTCCCCGCCACCGCCTTCCCCCCGCACCATAGAAGACCGGATTGCTGCATCCCAGAAACGAGCATTGGACTGACATCTCAATCTTTCCCCTCTTCCAGGCACGCGCAGCAAGCAAGCTCGACTGGTCCAAAGTCGGTACCCAGCTCGGCCTCCGCGGCAGCACGGCGACCTCGCTTTCGAACTTCAAGAAGCGCCACGACGATGCCCGCCGCCGCGTGCAGGTGCTCTCGGATCAGCCCACAAACGTCGACTTCGGGCACTACCGCTCCGTGCTGAAGAACACGGCCGTCATCGACGAGATCGAGCAGTATTTCAAGGGCTTCCAGCCCAAGACGTACGACGTCAACAAGCAGATCAAGGCCATCGAGGCGTTCGAGCAGGTCGCGGTCAAGAACGCCGAGGAGACAAAGGACAAAGTGGCGGTCGAGCTGCGGAGCCTGGAGAAGGCGCTGAACGACATCGAGGGCGCGAGACCGTGGGAGGAGACGACCGTGGACGAGATCGCCAGCGCGGCGCCCGAGATCGACGAGTATACGGCCAGGTTGGTCAAAAAGGGTCGGTGGATGCCACCCGGGTACCAGGTACGAATGCCTACGTTTTCTTTATTCCCTGACTTTCTGGCCTCTTTCTCGTGGAGGACGTCACTATAAACGTGAACTACTGGTGGCTAATTCTGTGGGGTACAGGAGAATTTCCCCAACCTATCGGTGTTGTAAGCGCTACGGTGTCATGGCATGGTGGGTGCCAAGTTCAAGAAGCAGAGACGGTGGTGGCCGAAACGACGTGTGGCGCGTGCAGCTGGCAGCGTCGCAGGCAGCTCTCGGAAGACCCTTTCCTGGAGACCAGAATCCATGCTTTGGTCTGTCATCCAGAGCTGCGTGTATAGTGGCTTAGACTCGAAACATTGCAGCATTCAATTTTGCAGGCAGATGAAGCTCGTTCTCGTCTAGGTCCTTGAAATTATCGTGTTCTGCCAGCTAGCATTTGAGAGGCCCCCATGTCCCTTGCGTGACTGGTACTCCACTTACGCCTGAGCTATCAGATGATTGTAATGCAGATTTAGAACGATGAGAGGGAAGAGAAGACCATCCGATCATCGAGACGCGAGACAACCAGGACCAGGAAGGATTTTCATTCTCATTCTCAAACTCCAAGTCCAACTCCAATTGTAAGTATGGTTACAGAAGACTCAATCCCGAACCAGTCCAAACCTACAGATGACACGGACTAGGACACGTAGTAATCAGATCATGTGCTGCATGCTTGCTGTCTTGCCACCACACCATCACCGCACCTCAATACCCGGCAATCTCACGTCTTCGCAGCCCCGAATCCTCCTGATGAAAGATGGCGTTCTGGCTGTACGTATCCCACGCGCTACACCCCTGCTGGAACTCCTGCCCGATGCCCAAGCTCGGGATCTGATCCGCCTGCTCGAGGAACTGGGCGGCGAGACCGAGCCCCACATGCCACGCGATATGGCAGTGCATAAGCCAGGCGCCGGGGTTGTCCGTGATGAACGCGATGACGAGGTACCCAGAGGCCGGCAGCATGGCGACGTCGCGGCGCGGCGGGTTCTTGTAGTTGAGCGTCTGGCTGTTGTTGTAGATGCCCGTGCCGGCGCCCAGGACGTAGAAGTCGTGGCCGTGCAGGTGGATCGGGTGCGGAATCGGAGGCGCGATGGTGGGCACGGCCTGGATCACCCAGTACGACCAGGTGTTCTTGCCGGGTAGGGTGATCAGGTTCATCGCCGGCGGGTAGGTCGTGTTCTTGTTGAACACGTATTCCAACGTGGGCCGGTCCCACTCGACGCTCATGGCGGTGAAGTTCAGGTTCCACTGGAAGAGCGTCTGCTGCGCTGTGTTTTGGACAATGGCAAACCCGACGTCGAGGCGCGAGGATGCAGGGATGGTGTAGTTGCTGGGCACGTCGAGTTTGACGTACGGGATGAGTTTGTCGTTGGGGTCGTTGCAGTCCGAGGCGGCCGCGCCGCTGGGTGCATTGGAGCGAGTCGCGTTGGAGGGCAACCCCGTGGAGTTGGCCCCAGTGTAAGAAAAGATGGCCAGGGCATTTTTGTTCAGGTTGCTGCTGCAGCCCGTGATGGGGACGACATGGAACCAGTAGTTGTCGATGGGCTGGTTGGCTTCGACGATGACGTCGTGACGCTCGCCGATGCCGAGGAACAGCCACTGTGTTGTGAAAGGTTTAACGGGGACAAAGTCGGCGGTGATGACGGTGAAGTTGTGGCCGTCAAGGCTGACTTTGAAATTGTCGTTGGTCGAGGTGTTGATCAGTCGCAGGCGGTATTTCTTGCCCTTGGTAATGGTGGTGCGGCTGTATCGACCCTGTGTGCCGTTGAGATTCACATTCGTCCCGTTGATCAGGATGTTATCCCCCGCGGGCGGTCCACGTGGAAACCCGCCGTTCTGGATTAGAGGCCCAAGCTCGAATGCTGGCCGGTGGTAGTAGTCGGTGATTGGAAAAGCGCCGAGATCAAGGTCGTAGTTGGACGTGGCAGGACCATTAATGATCATCGTGCCCACGACGCCGTCCGTGTATTGGCTGGAGAAATGGCTGTGGTACCATGTCGTGCCAAATTGCGTGCACAGGAACTCGTATGTGCGTGACTGGCCCGGCGCGATAGGGCATTCAGTCACGCCGCCGGTGCCGTCCATGTGGTTCGTCTTCCACTGACGCAGACCGTGCCAATGTATGCCGGTCCCGTTCGTGGTAAGGCTGTTCTTGACATGAATCCTCAGCGTGTCTCCCCAGTTGGCAGTTATGGTAGGTCCTGGGAACTGGCCATTGATCACGTAGAGCTGTCTCGAGAATCCATCAAGGGACATGGACGCGTTCTGGATGTCGAGAAAGTACTCGACTACCTTGCCAGTGTTTGGCCATACGGCGTCGTAGTTGGTCGCGATACTGTAGCCATTGCCCCAGCACGCCCGCGTAAATGGCCCGTGTGTGCATTGCGAATCGGCCTTTTGAGTGGGGCTTGGTGAAGTACTTGACGTCGAGGACGCCTGCCTGCGTGCGAGACCATCGTTGATCTGTACCAACTCAGCAGTGGGTATGTAGGCTGCGAGGGCCTGGTGCAAAGATAACAAAACGAGCGACAAGAAGAGCAGCATAGCGAGTGACTGAGGTGGAACGACTGGAATGGATTGAGAAACAACGAGCGACAGAATGCAGGACGAAGAAGCAGATGGAACCCGCGAGACATCCAATATAAAGGGATAGTAGGATTGTCAGAGTCGTGACTCTCTCTCTCTCCCTTGCCATGGCACAGAGTCATTCTGAAGCCCCATACTCCTTCAATATGGCATGATCGAGGTGGAAAACGTGGTACGCACGAGATCCTGACTGCGTGTCTCGGACCCTTAGCAGGCTCAGCGGCTTATTGTCGCACAGAAAGGGATTGCGGCATGTCGTAGGAACCACTGAGATGGAGGCATCTGTCCAACCTCATCTGGCACAGCCGTATTCGGATGCGCGAAGGGGCCGTCGGCTGCAAGAATAGACCGAGACAGGACGCGCGACGCAATTTCCGTACAATACGACCGGTCTTGTTGTTTACAATTCAGCTGTGAAGAATGCTTTGGGAGCCCGAAAGGCGCTGGTTCAGATTGAAGCGAGCAGAAGCATCGAGTGGGCCAGAACAGCGGTGGTGGGAAAGCCGCGATGATGTTGGATGTGTCGTCTTCTCTTTCCGTAAACGGCTTGGCCTCGAACCACCCCCCTGTCGCCCCCCTGACAGTCAGCACGTTCCCGCTGCTAACAAAGGCATTGTCATCTCCGCTATATCTTGTTGTCCCCCTCGCATCATCCGGGCAGCTTCGATATCGGGCTGCAATTCCAATTCTATGCTCCTTGCAGCTTCCGGTAGAGTAGCGCTAGCTTATGCTGTGCCTCCTCAACTAAACGAGGCCGGTTTCTTGTTGCTTTTATTGGAACGCTACTAACTCGCTTGTGTCACTCTGCGCGGCAGCATGGTTCGAGGCAGGACACAACCAGAGACCCGGATTCTGAGCAGCACAACAACGATTGCCGGTACCTCGTACTCGAAGCATTGGCAATGGCAGCGCGGCAGCGGCCGAGACAATCACATTGTGGAAGAAGCCTGTTGTATCAGTCCTCCGGGCGATCCATTCCTCGACCTTCTCAGTCCGTGCTCATAGTCTTGGTTCGGAATATGGGCCGATGTCTCAGTCTGGCTTTGCCAAAAAGAGAACTCATGGATGCAGGGTCTCGAGGCATGACTGTCAAGCCAGCAAGGCATTCTGTCTCAGTCACAATAATCCTGCTGCAAAGGGGCTGACCCTTGATCTCCGATACCATCGACGAGCTTAGCCTTGCGGTCTTCGTCCCTCATATAGGACAATGGCTTCCGTCTTCAGCTGGCATTTTCCATAGCGCCTTTTCGTCCTGTACCGACAGAATGTACTCCTCATCCGCCTATGTCGTTGCTTTGCTTGCTCTGTCAGGCCGTAGTGCGGCTGACTGCCTGTCATATGGCTATGACTTTGTGGATGGTGGAGGACCATATTGTATCAACACGACGTCGACTTCATACTTCACCTTCGGCACGGAGTTCTTCGGTAAGCCGCCAGACCGTCAAGCGTCACTCTGCTGGCACTGACAATGACAAGGCTGCCAGCCAAGCGACGTCCAAGATGTAGTCACTCCGATTCTCATTGACCCTAATGGCGATGAGTACTTCTGCTCCGATATAGGAGTGCAGCCTGATGGACAAGATATGGTGTCCATATGGTAAGCCATCGGATACCTTGCACACATCCACAGCTAACACCCTCAGTAACGTCCCCGGAAACGAGTTGACCAAGAACAATATGTTCTCGGGAACGTGGACTGCCATCATGGAAGGCTTGACATTCGCATACATGCGATCATTCGCCGTCATTGCAGCACCGCCAGTGGCAGTAACGTCAACCCCTACTGCCATCTTCACCGTCACGACGGTGCCTTCAACAACGATAACTTCGACCATCACTAGCGTTTTCTCAACCACTGCGCCAGCTTCTACCGTCACTGTCCCCACAAGCACCTCGACCCGGACCATCACGACAACCCCAGCCCAGACAACCGTATATTGGACCTCGACCTCGACACGGACACGCACCACCAGGGTCTTCTCCAAGACGGTCTCTACTACTACCGTCACCACCTCGTGCCAGACGCAAACACCTTCGAAAGATCCACTCTGTACCATTCGGCCCACCAAGGCTACCCTTGCAGCAGCCGCCGCGTCTATCAGCATCGTCCCTCGCCAATGGGCACGGCAGTTCCAGAGGCCCGGGACAGGCCGCAGCGGCTGGGGTGGCTGGGGAGGTCACAGGCTGGCCATGCATCGACGAGACGATAACGGCGCTTCCGTTGATATGGGTCCAGGTACGTGTATTCCTGCTTTAAGACCCGAACAGATGCTAATAGCTACAGATATGTGCACCGTTACTGTTATCGACACTGCAAAGGCTGTCTCGTCGTACACCACTGTTACAGCACCTACCAGCACTGAGACCGATACGGAAAACACGACAACCACCACCACTGTGTAAGTCACCTAGAGTCGAGATACCAGCCGTGGCTAACCTCGATGCTAGTACGCCTCCACCAGTTACGGCTTACAGTGGCAAGGCGAAGACCACGACCACCATCACAGCTCCAACACCCACACGCACACGCACTTCTCGTACTTACGAGACTGTTTGGACAACATCCACTGTATGGGCAACGTAAGTACTCTGGCCTCCTTTCCGAAGTGCCTATCTAATGCCCGTCCAGAATCACGTCGACTGTCAAGACACCGCCCTCTGGATGGGTCTGTGCTACTACGGCAGCGCACTGATCAGATCATTTCTAGCTTATAGATTCTTCGTGTTGTAATAGAAGCCCGACGCGGCACATAAAACGTATCTTCCCTTCTGAGTGATAATGCCAGGCGCTTGCGTCTTGCGAGGCGCCTTGGTATTTAGACCTCTCGCGCTTTTTCGACGTCTGTCACCTGCTGCAAGAGGTTGTTGTTGTCCTTCTGATCTGCACGTCCCCGTTCGAATGCTGCCGTCAGCTTAGGGCATTGCTTTGCGGATACCGTGTACAGGACTGGGTGATCGGTTGTGGCCTTTGAATTTTCCGCTACACTCACAAGAAGCGCCACTTCAGCCCTCCCCACTCTTGGAGACAAAGTCAGCATTCTCTTTGCGGGAGCGCAGAACCTAAGACCAACCCGTACAAGTAGCTGCTGGAGTGTCTCTTAGTGAAGTCCTCAGAGCTGGTGTACCACAATGCCTACGAGTAAGACTCGTTTCGCATGGGTTAGGATTGTCCGAGCTGGCCAATCAACTTGAGCCCGGAACTTTCTAAACCAATAGGAACAATGCAGCCGTCCGGGCGGAGGGACTATTCCTCCGTGTCTGCTGGAATTCTCCCGTCTTTACTCCCTAATGCCCCAGTCAACCGTCTACACTCCTGTAGCCTGGCCTCAAGCCTGGCACTCAACATCAAGGCAACCCTGGCGGCGGGTTGACCTCTTCGATGATTGACGCGCTTGTGGCTCTGAGCCTCTTCTACCGTGAACGCCTTGCGCCATCATGAATCGCTCCGCCGTTGTAACCTGACGTCCTCAGGTGTGCGCGACTTGCGCGGGCATGAAAGGGTGTATCCTGCATACTTTGTATAAAGACCGTGGGTGACCGACTGCTAGGCTCTCACTAAAGACACAGAACCATACTTCAATAACAGCAGCAGACCCAGAAGCAAGAACACAGCATAACATAGCCAGTAGCCTCGACTTCGACCCGAACTTCAATACTCATTCACGGGATCCGACCCAACGCTCCAGGCCAAAGTCACCATGTCTCCCTCTCCAACCGTCGCATTCTTCGGCGCAACAGGCGGCGTCGCCAACGGCATCCTAATCCACACCCTCCTCGGAGGACACCGGGCCATCGCCCTCGTGCGCACGCCGCAGAAGCTGCGCGATCAACTCCTCCGCCAGGACCTCGCCGCCGACCTCCTCGACAACCTCACAATCGTGCAGGGCAATGCCCTGGACGTCGCGGCCGTGAAGCGCGCCCTTACCGCGCATGGACCCCACACACTCCCCAGCGTCATCGTGACGGGCCTGGGCGGCGCCCCGGCGTTCCAATTCCAATGGACCCGGCCCTTCCAGTTCGCGACGCTCGATGATCCGCACGTGTGCGAGACCGCGGCCGCGACGCTCACGAGGGCGTTGACCGAGATATGCTCTGAAGGGGCATCTGCATCTGTAATTGCGCCTGAGACGCAGCAGCAGCATCCCCAACCTCTCTTGACATTTATTTCCACGACAGGCATCACCAGGGGACCCGAGGACGTGCCATTTTGGATCCGCTTTCTGTACCATCAAATCCTCACGGTTCCGCACGCGGACAAGAAGAAGATGGAGGATATTTACCGCGCGGATGCCGACACCCCCGAGCGGGATCGATTGTTCAGCGCCATTGTGGGCATCAGGCCGACGTTGTTGACGCCGTTGGACAACTCGCCGGCTGATTATCGAGATGTGGTGGGTTTGGAGAAGATCCGGGCGGGTACGGAACAGAAGCCCGCGGTCGGGTATAGTATTAAGAGGGGGGATGTTGCGCAGTGGGTATGGGAACATGTGGTGAAGGAGGCTGTGGAGGGAAGGAAAGGGAAGTGGGAGGGTGAGATGGTTAGTCTTACCAGTTAGATTGACTGCCGCGGCCGAACACTGTAATTACACCACTAGACGCAAGGAGAGGTCGAGTCCGGCGCGATGTGAGCGACATGACTAGGATCGATATGTCTACAACTAATACCATCATATGCAAAATGATACGGAGCTCATAGGCAATGTGAGAGACACCAGAATCGGGATGTTACAACGCTGTGATAGTCGTCCAGTTCAATTCATTATCATTTCTTCTCTATTAGCTGGGCAGAGCCATCAAGACGGTATCGGGTATCGTCGTAAGAAAGGACTAGTGGTACAAGGGTACTAAGTGGTATGCAAAAGCATAAACGTGATGATCCGCTCTCCATCCCTGCCGCAGCTTCTTGGCCTCCTCGACGAAGAGGCACCAGTGCTGTTTATCCAATACTTCTTGTCATGAATGGCTTCCTCCTCGTCAGAAAGCCTTCCACGTCAACTCCTGGTCGCATTTTTTCATGTCGGTGAACACCGTTCTTGTTGCTTCAGGACAACTACCGACTAGACTCTACTCGTCGTGTGAGTCCGTGTACGCGTTGATCGGTGTGTCCGCTTGCGACGACCGCAGGTGAGGCAGGAGATGACAATGTCGAACAGTGACACGATGCCATTGATAATGGCTGTCAGGATCGAGCCGATGCCGTTGACAATGGCCATCAGCACGGAACCGATGGTTCGGCAGATTGATTCGAACTGTGAGGGTGAGTTAGTGTGAGGTTCAATACAAGGCGAGAGGCAAGTGGTGACATACACAAGAGACGACGGCACCCATTGTGACTGTGATGGAATGTTATGAGGTGTGTTGGTGGTTGTTGGTATGGCTGTGTAGGGGAAGTTTGTTGGTGGTTTTTGGGTATGGAGTAAACGGTTGGACAAAAGGGTGGTCAGGCGAGTATTTGTATGTCTTGAGGTTGTCTAGAAGCTTCAGAGGTGAGAGGGCAGAGTGGGGTCCTGGAAGTGAAGAGCTGGTCGCCCTCGTGGTTTCCTTTGTATCACTTGCCTGACGCCATCGTCATCGCAACCGGCCCATGCATTTCTCGTCGCAGGACGCGCACTTCTGCTTGTCTTTCACTCTCGCCTAGCACTACTTCTAACCACACTCAGCGTTAGACGCTTGCATCCAACCTCGTGCTCGCCTTATCCACCAATACGAGCTGATGCGCAGATATCGCGGGAGTGCACATGACGTCGGAGTCCGCCCTTGGTGATCTCAAGGACCAGGGATATCGAATCATACTTGGTAGCGAGGCTGACCATCTCACCTGGCCAACCGAAGGGTTTGCGCCAGCCATCGTGAATGCCCTTCTGAAGGGCTTGTCGTTACGCTAATTCTGGCGCCCGAAAGGGCAAGGATCTTACCACGCCACCAGTGAGACGTCAGGTTGGTGTCCGGTTTGGGAACAAAACTTGGAAGTGCGGCGGATAAGGCGGCGTCCGACGTCATGAAATGGTCCGTGCGTCTTTTTGCGCCGACTTATCCTTGTCAATCCTCGGAAACTGCTGTGGCGGTTGTGGCGTTTCGCCGGGATCTCGATCCGGGAGAAGTCCGATTCTGAGCCCAGGTGTGGCTGCTCGTGGCTATCTGTGGCTGTCTGTGGCTGGAAACGTTCAGCCGCATGCGTGCCTAAAACCTGGAGGTGGCGGTGCAAGGAGATTTTCTCCAACGCCAATAAGATCGCTGTTGCGCACAACCCTCATGACAGATGGAAGACGTACTGGAAAGATGGTCCACTGAAGGGCAGACGAACGTGGTCTTGCTATGCTCATTCCTTGTCACCATTGTATTCGCCGTTGTCTTTGGTGGCTTACTGTCTGCGGAGAATGAGAATGCTATACTTTTGCCAGATGGCCTGGTAAAGGGCAACTCTCCCTCGGTATGGCTGCGCAATAGCCGTGTGTGCTCAAGCGATGGAAAAGGCCTCGACAACAAAGATGCTGGACAGGAAGAGGTATGTCTGGATATAGCTCGTTCAGACAACACTCGCTTACCATGCGCCTAGGTCTCCAATGGCCGGATCTACCCCCGTTCTCCAGCAGATGGTCATCGCTTAGGAGATTCCATCGACCCAGCAGACGCGTCTCAAATCGATGCCGCCATTTCCGCCGCGGAGAAAGCGCAGAAGTCATGGTCCCAGACCACGTTCTCCCAACGACGACGCGTTCTGCGCACACTCTTGCGATACATCATCGACCACCAAGAGGAGATCGTGACGGCGTGCTGCCGCGACTCTGGAAAGACGAAGATTGATGCTTGTTTCGGCGAGATACTTGTTACAGTCGAGAAGCTGCAATGGACAATCAAGCATGGCGAAAAGGCGTTGCGCCGGTCAAAACGACCCACAAATCTCCTCATGTCCTACAAATCCAATTCTGTCGTCTACGAGGCTCTGGGCGTGGTTGCCGCATGCGTGAGCTGGAACTATCCTTTCCACAACTTCATCTCGCCCGTCATTTCAGCATTGTTCTCGGGCAATGCAATCGTGGTGAAGCCGAGCGAACAGACTTGCTGGAGCACGACCTACTTTTTGGCCATTATTCAAGAAGCCTTGCGCTTGTGTGGCCACGATCCAGACCTCGTGCAGAACGTCATCTGCCTGCCAGATATCGCGGATCACTTGACCAGTCACACCAAGATCAGCCACATCACTTTCATAGGCAGCAGAGAAGTTGCGCATAAGGTATGTGCGTCTGCTTCGAAGGCGTTGATCCCTGTTACTGTTGAGCTCGGAGGGAAAGATCCCGCCATTATACTCGACGACACCAAGACCATCAGAGGCATTGACGATGTGGTGTCCATAGTTATGCGTGGAGTGTTTCAATCTGCTGGGCAGAATTGCATTGGCATCGAGCGTGTCATCGCACTACCTCGCATCCACGACAAGCTCCTTGAACAGGTTCTGCCGAAAATCAAGCTCCTGCGACTGGGCTCGGTGCTCGACTCCCCTGCCGACAGCCCACCGGACATGGGGGCCATGATTTCCTCTCGCAGCTTTCCTCGTCTCGAGAAGCTTATAGCTTCGGCTGTTGCGCAGGGCGCTACACTCCATTGCGGCGGACAGCAGTATCATCACCCGGAATACCCCGAGGGAACGTACTTCACGCCAACACTCCTCAGCAATGTCACGCCAGATATGGAAATCGCGCAAACGGAACTCTTCGCGCCCGTCTTCCTGCTCATGAAAGCCCAAGACGTCGATGATGCCATCCGCATTGCCAACTCCACCGCCTACGCCTTGGGCGCCGGGGTCTTCGGCCACAACCCTACTGATATCGATAAGTGTGTCAGAGGAATCAAAGCAGGGATGGTCGCCGTCAACGACTTTGGCGCCTACTATGCTACTTCTTTGCCCTTTGGCGGAGTCAAAGGCTCAGGGTACGGCCGGTTCGGAGGAGAAGAAGGACTCAGGGCACTGTGCAATGTCAAAGCCGTCTGTGAAGATGCTTGGTGGGCAAGACTATTGGGAGTCAAGACCCGTATTCCGCTGAAGCTGCAGTATCCCGTGAGTCGGCATGGATGGGAAGTCTGTAAAGGTGTGATAGGCACTGGGTATGCGCAAACCCTCAGTTTAACCGAATGGGCAGGATGGGTTCTGCGGTTGGTGAGGGCGCTGATGCGGTCTGAGGGTGGTTCAAAAGGCGAATGAGCCGGATGAACAGGGAAGAGGCAGAAGTCTCTGACTGTATAGGGGCAGTTGTGGCTTCTAATGCCTCTCATATGGCTACATGTACAGCATCAGCGTGTAGGAATTTTTGCAACCTTCGTCCAACAACCACCGGAGCCTTGTTTGCCCTGTGGGTGGATTTAAGTTTTGTGATTCTCGACGTTCAGGTTCTAATCCCTGTGTACGTGGCCTTGGCCTCCGTCTTCCGTCCTTTTTAATCTCTGCACGGTTCCCAGACCCAAACCCGTCTTACTTTGAGTAGGGACATTCTCTGAAAGCCAGGCTTGCCTCTCGATGAGCCACGCATGTAATTCACGACCATGAAATCCCCAGCATGATCGCCGCACCCAGGAACATGGCCCCAAACTGGAGAGCCGTCTTCCTCAACTCTTCTCCTTTGTGAGGACCTGTCTCTAATAATTCCGGAATCACAGCCACTGTGCCGACATACAGAAATGTGCCCGCCGTGAAGGGAAGCAACATGTCTCCCCAGCTGAGACTTGTGCCCCAGATCCCTTTGGCCACGCCGCCGTCTGTAGCATCTCCAGCCGGGGAGCCACCGAACTCCTGCACGAAGATGCCGATGCCTGTGCCCAAGAACGCGCCCACCGCTGTCACGAATTGTGCGCCCATGGCTTTCCGCTTCGAAAAGCCGGATTGGATGAGCAGGGCGAAGTCGCCTACCTCGTGCGGAATTTCGTGGAAGAATACCGCCATGGTGGTCGTGGCGCCGAGGGCGGGGGAGGCGTAGAAGGACGACGAGAGGGCGAGGCCGTCGGTTATATTGTGTGTGAAATCGGCGATCAGGTTCAGGAGGCCCGCGAGCTTGACGGACGGGTTTTGAGGGCTGGTGCTGGATGGAGGGGAGGAGCTACCTGGAGTAGAGGAGGGCGGTTTACGCTGTTTGAGATCCCCATTCACGGCTGCTCCTGCGGTTGTTGTCGAGGATGTGGTTGTCGCTGTCGCCGAACTGTGATCTTTTTCTTGGGCATGCGAGTGGCTGTGTCCTCCCCCTCCTCCTCCGGTGGCAATGCGCAATGCTTTATCCATGGCCATGAACGTCACTAGACCGCCGATGATGCCGACTCCGAGGAGGAGGTTCCTGTTGGGCTCGACAATGACAAACTTGACTCGGTCGTGCTCGTCTTCACCCAGAAAGATCTCGGGCAGAAGGTGGAAAAGGGTGTCTCCCAGAAGGCCTCCTACCGCAAATGCCACCATGATGCTGAGCGACGAGGGGTCGATGTTGGGCGGACATAGTGCCAGCAGAAAGTTTGGCGGGCCCGAGATGTATGCTGTTGCTAGGAGGGCGTTGATGGCAGGTGAGGACGAGGGGAACAGGTAGGCGAAGAGTTGGGTCGTCAACGAGGCTTGACTCGGTTGGGTCTTGATTTTGTGCTCGTTCAAGGACTGTACGAACATGCATTGCTATCGCCAGATCAGCCGCTTGATCCAGAAGGGGATGGGATGGGTCCAACATACCTGCAGATTCTCCTCGATCTCGTCGGGCGTCAGCAAGCCAATGTCCTTAGCAACCACCGCCTCTGCGCAGACGGTCACCACAAGGCCAAGTAATAAGGCGCATAACGCATATCTATGCAGTTTTCCTGTAGCCAAGGTCGGGACACCCATTGTTGCTACCAATTGCCCTTGTTCGTTAACAGCACGCGACAACTCCCAAGGGCGACGGAAAGGCTCAAAGTGCATGCAAGTCAGATCCATATTCAGGGGCCGCCCTTATCGATAACCGGCTGATCTTCGGCCGGCTTTTTCGCTTCCTGCAAGCAACTGCGCAAGTCTCCAAGTAAAGGTTTTGTTCAGTGGCTCTCGAAGGACAACCCCGCAAGAGCATCACAAGACAGACTTTGTCTGCAAAGATGGGTCGCGAAAGACAGAAAAAGAAGAACAGGTCTTCTATCTCAAAGGCCAGACCAAAGGACAACCGGACAAAAGCGGGTAAGAAGAAGGTCAATTTCCTGGGCAATGAGACAATTGCAAAAAATTGGTGAGAAATCACTGTAGCCTCCTAGGGGCAGCAGATCGGAGAGTCTAACGTCCACAGGGATCGCAAACTTACCATGTCGCAAAACTACAAGCGACTAGGCTTGTCGTCCAAGTTGAATGCTCCGACGGGTGGCACAGAAAAGAAAGTGAACAAGGGCACCGCCAACACAACTTCAAAGAGAGATTCGCTTGCAATAGCTGGCCTGGCACATGCAAATCCATCGACACAGGAGGTACAGGTTGAGAGGGACCCAGAGACAGGGCGCATCATCAGAATCATCAGGCCTGAGGACAATGAAGAGAGGGACAATCCTCTGAACGACCCCTTGAACGACATTATAGATTACGAGACCCCAGACTCAGCATCAAAACCAGGCAACGATGTTGTTGCGCAACTGGAAGCGCAAGCAGCCAAAGAGGAAGAACTTCTGGCGAAGAAGCGCCCAAGACAACAAAGCCAGAGGGAGGAAGAATGGATGTCGAAGCTGGTAGAGAAGCATGGTGATGATATTAAGTCGATGGTGCGGGATCGCAAACTCAATCCCATGCAGCAGACGGAAGGGGATATTGGTCGAAGATTAAAGAAATGGAAAGCGAGCCACGGCGAAGTCACAAGTTGAGAACACTGTCTGGCATGGGCAACGCGTTACGACTATGAGTGCTGTGGGACAGCTCGGTACCTGGATCCGTATAAAGCACGCTCAGGTTACGGACAACTGTGCTTGCGGCCAGAACAATGCGCCAATGGCCAACGACAGCTGGACTAATTGTTCTGGTTAGCCTGGCTGTATTCGGGGAACGAAAGGTCATTTATCCAAGAACGGCTATCTGGTCTCTGTGGCACAAGTCACTTGCTCCCCTCCATGGATAACATCTTGCTGGAGATGGCCCCGTCTCTTGCTGCGTCGGGTGGTTACAACCCCGTTCAGGCCCTGCGCCGGAACAAGCTCAACTGCAAGGCTGAGCTGCAGGGTGCAGGGGCTTCCGGAGCGAGACCAACTGACCGTACAGGCTCGAGGGGACCAACACCTTTTCAACGGCTTGTGTGAGCACTGAAAGGCGATCAGCTGGGGGGGCTGCGTGGTGGGACACCTGCTAACTAGGGAGACGGGGGCGCCTCGGAGATCTCGAAGCGGCTCCGACTGATGTATAAACTTCTCAATCCCAATCATCCACTCCAGACTGTGTCCTGCTGAGTACTTAGGATGAAATCTCTTTCTGCCTTGGACGTGTTCCTGGCCCTTGATAGCTTATACTGAACAAGGTGCTGAGTTGAAACTGAAGGATGGAGAACATTACGTAGTTCTGTCGTCTAATCGTGCTCGGAAATCGGAGACATGCCCAGAGTTTAGCGAGCAGAGAAATTGGCAGAACGACTCGTGACCGAGATTGGTGGACCAAGCGGCTGCTTCTCTGTCGCCTCGTGCTCGGTTCGTGCAACCTGACTTCGCCATCTCGTCGTCTTCTAGCACCGGGTTCGCCCATGAATAGCATCACCAGTTCGTTGATTCCTTTACTTCCGAGCTTGTCTGCCCATCGCCCCATCGTGATTGCATCCCTACGGCTGTAAGCTCCCGTGCAATAAGCCTGTTGATATATGGCTCCGGCGTTCTTGCTTGGGTCTCCGGCCTCTACGTGTATGATGTTCAAGATGTCGCAAAACTTTCAGCTTTATCTACATCATCGGGAGATGGGTGGTCGAAAGAGACAGTATTTCCCAAGGCTGTCTTATCTGCCCAATTCATAGCCATTGCCAGGGCGTGAAGTCCCAGTACACGTGCCGGTGCGGCAGCAGAGCTACCACCATGATGCTGGCACTGTCACCGCCGTCCAGGTCCTCGTCATCTAATCAAATACGCGTCAGCAATGTCGTTTCCAAATCGCTACCCATCAAGAGTCCTCTTACAGCCACAGCTACCGTCAAGATGTCGAGCCCTTGTGCAGCTCCCTCTACAACAACAGCTCCACTCATTCCAGACAGGATCTTCCCAAACTTGTATCTTTCAGAGTAAGTGGATGTGATTCTATGCGCAAGAAGGCTTCAGCGCAGCGTGGGGCTGATCTTCGTCGGACAGCATCCATACAGCAGCGGCAGTCCTGAGTCCGAATTACTGTGCGCCAGGCTTGGATCGCCCCAAGATTAAATATGTTCTCTCCGTCATTGACAGCCCCGCCAGACAACCGAAAGTTCCCGCTGGACGCGAATCAGAATTTATCCTGAAGCTGGTCAAGCTCCGGGACCTGCCTAATTGCGACTTGCTCAGCATTCTGAAAGAAGCGTGCACATTCATCGGTACCAGCCTGAAGAACAACGACGGCGGAGTCCTCGTACATTGTCAGAAAGGTATCTCACGGTCTCCAGCTGTTGTCATCGCGTTCGTCATGGAGGAGATGAATCTGAACTACGACACCGCCTTCCGCTATGTTCGCAGCAGCCGTTCAAAGGCCCGGCCCAACGCAGGTTTCCAACAACAGCTGATCTTGTGGTCAACACTCTGTTACAACCTCCACGATGAAGACGGCAACGAGAAACCAGAGTATGTCGCTTGGAAGACAGAAAATGAAGAACGGATCAAGAAACTCGGGCCACGTTGGACAGGTTGCGACTGACTCCCACTCTTCACCCAGTCAACAAGGCTAGTCCGCAAGGTGTGCAAGACACCTGCCGACATGCATTGTGTTCTTGTGCTGGGTCAACCCTGTGGTCCCAGCTTCGGACGGTCAGTACACCCGTGGTTGTTGCTCAGTGTTGTCGCTGTCACAGGGTCCCAGGCTGATACTTGCTTGTCACCCTGGTGACTCCCCAAGCGACTCTTCACCTTTCTCATCGCCCTAGCGATCACAAATGAGCATCCACGACTCTGAGCTGATTGGGTAGACCCTCGCATATCTCATCGCCCCAGCGATGACTGATGAGCTATCACATCTTTGAGCTGATTGGTCGGCCTTTCACATATCTCATCGCTCCAGCGATGACTGAGGAGCTTTCACATCTTTGAGCCGATGGAGTGGAATATGGCATCCTCATGGTTCTTCAAGCGCAAGCGCAGGCGCAGGTAGTGGGTGCATTTTTCAAGAGCTGGAAACAATCATGCGGAGGATATGAACGGTGCTGACCAGATTGTTCCAGACCTTAGCAGGACCGAAGCTCTCAATGGCAGATTCAAGATGGTGGTGGTCTTGCTGAAAATCGTTGAGCAAAATACTTCATGCTAACCGAAGTGCTCCATGTCGCAACACACCTTCCTTCTCCTCGCCTCCTCCACGGTGTTGAATCAACACAGCAAGGCAGCCCGTATCCGCCAGATTCTGAAGTTATACTCCATTCTTGGCATGAAATCCCCGCGAAGCAGAGGTCTCCCCAAACCCCTCGAAGCCCTTTTCCCCATCACCCAATCGGCGGCCACACCACAGATAAGCTTATTTGGGAGCCCCATGATCCGTCATGGTTCGTTCTGAGCTCAGTTGCATCTGAGTTGCATTGTTCTTCCCAAGTCGAATGTGTTTTCACATCTTCAATATTTCTCTTTCTCTCCCGTCACCGGGCCGTCATCTACAGGACACAGTTGAAGTGATCGATTGTGTCCTATTTGAGACCCTACAGCCTCGACAGGACGTCAGCATCTCGTTACTTTGCGTTCAGGAACTGAGGTGAACTATTCGTTCTCCCTCTCACTCCTCCGTCAACCTTCCTTCCGCTGGAAGAATTCTTCTCCCTCGTTATTTCCCCGTCAACACTTGTTCTCTTGAACTACTTGAGCCTCCTTCTGTCCGTCAACCTTACTTCGACCCGACGTCTTTTCCTCCTCCGCCAACCTTTTTCGACGCAAGACTATACTTCCCTGCTTGTCGACCTCCTCCGACACAAGACCATTCTCTTTCCATCGTCATCTTCTTTTCGACACAAGACTATTCTTCCTCCTTCGGCAAACTCTTTTCGGCAGAAGACTTTTCTTCCTCCGTCGTCTTCTCTTGTACACAAGACCATTCTTCTTCTTTCGTCAACTTCTTTTCGGCAGAAGACCATTCTTCCCTCGTCGTCTTCTCTTCGACACAAGACCATTCTTCCTCCTTCGTGGACCTCTCTTCGACACAGATTATTCTTTCTCCCTCGTCAACATTTCGTCCATTCAAGATCAATCTTCCTTCTCCGTCAACCTTTCTTCGCCACAAGATCATTCTTCCTCCTTCGTCAGTCCCTCTTCAAGGACTACTCCCTTGAAGTATTCAAACCTTCTTCTCGTCAATATCTCTTGCAGCTAGGACTATTCTTCGTCCTTTCCCATTTCTTGTCAACAGCTGTCCTCTTAGACCACTCGCAGCTGGTTCCTCCACGGCGATCTTTCTGCCACCCAAGATTGTTCTTCCTCCTTCGTCAACTCCTCACCACCAACTACTATCTTGAACTATTTCTACCCTCCCTCCTGGAGCTTCTAAGGGCTTCTTCTCCTATCGTAACCTCCAGCTTTCGTGTCTTTCACGTCGCTCGCACTAAGCAAGCAAGGTATGTCCCATCGACCCACCCAACACAAAAGACAAATATTTCAGCACTGCCCAACCCAGTCTTCGAGCTGGTCTGTCGCCACACGGTGCTTGTTGAAAATGTTACTGACCCTAGCAATCCGAGGCATAGGTTGAATCCTACGAGTGCGGCATTGTCCTTCTCTGCATTTCTTTCTGTGAGTATGACTCCCAAGCACTGTCAGCCGAACGATATGTAGCTTGTCGTTTGTCAATGACAAACGCAAGCGGAGTTTGTTTGCACTGTGGCTGGCCCCTTGACATTTCATCATGTGGCTTCACATATAAGGGGCTCAGCCTTCTCTCTATGTCCCGCACCTGTCACAGTACAACATAACACAACCAATATATACAGACATTACTCACATATTGTATACAGTCTGGTAGCCGCAGAAGCACAGAGACACAGCGGATATTTGACAGCATCAGTTGTTCCCGGAAACCCTGGCAACCTTTTCAGTACCCTCAGGTATTTCCGTGCTTGTCCCCGCAACAATCATACTGGCAAGCTAACCTTCTATCCCAGGTTCTCCCTGTCTCCAGTAAGTTATGGGAACGACGCTGCTGTCCAGCTGTCACATGCGACCAGACTCCTTCCCCCTCCCCTGCACATGCGACCGTTGCCCCTCCCCTGCACATGCGACCAGATTGCCCCCTCCTTTGCACATGCCAACGAAAATACTGTCACTCATAAGAACCTTCTGGCTCACGGACCCTACTGGTGTGAAGTGTACCAGTCCATGACCACGGCAATATCGACGTCATTCAGGGTCGAAGCCCTGATGGCCGACGATAGCCTAGTGATCAGGCGACGCTGTCGGAGTGACACTGTCACTCCGTCGTCGCCTCCGTCATCGTCATCATCTTGATGGCTCTTGGCAAGCATGTGCTTCCTGTCGTCGATTACAAATACCCCCTTCCCTCCTCTCTCATCCGTCCTCTTCCTTCCTCCACAGGCTCCATCCATCCCGTGCCGTCAGACATCTTCCTTGCTTCCATCCTCTCCTTTGGTCACCACCTCTGGTGTACCATGAGCTTACGCCTATACAGTCCATCAAGTATCGATAGAGACTTCTGTCATATACACCGACATCTCCTAGCGGCATTCTGTTTTGACTGGCCTCTAGCACCTACGGCCCAGTCTGACAGTTGAGCTACCTCGCTTTCTTGACGGCTCAGTCACTTTGATTTGCTGGTAAGTCGCTGCTTCGTTCACCACACTTGTCCGTTCGTCAAAGCATTTCTGGTTCGGGTGGTACACTGGGTGCACTACATACAAAGCACCACCCCCGTGCTCTCAGCTCCACTTCTGCAGCGCCAAGGTTCGAAACTCAACAAGTTGAACCGCCTACTTTGACTATTGATGTCTTACCTTAAACTTCAGAACGCAGAAGTGTCGACAGCTAGCGGATTCGATATACTCTCTGTGGTGGACGATCTATATCGAGTAAACTCGGTTCGACAATGGCAGATGTACAGTATCTCCTGCTTTCATTCGCCAGCATATGCTATCTGGATCTGGTCGTTAGCTTTCCTGTTCAGGCAAGCGGGTCGACGCCGTGCCTCCTGCATTCACTCACCAGCGTATACTGTCTGGATCTGGTCGTTAGCTTCCCTGTTCAGGCAAGCGGGGCAACACCGTGCCTTGGCAAGGCTGGGTGTATTATGAATTCGCGATACTATACCCTTAGAGGGTGAATCCGTGCTGAGGCCAATCGACATGTGCAAACAGCGTGGAAGTCGACATGTGCAAACAACGTTGGAAGTCGACATGTACTGTGATATGACCACCGTGGGAAGTCAACTTGTTTGACCACCACGGGAAGTCGACTTGTATGACCACCACAGGAATTCAACAGGTTCAATCGACATGGCACTACATACCTACATCAACCAGGTCAGGCTGCGCATCACTTCGACATACATCGAGCCCTCTTTCATGCGCCCTTTGTGGTGCTTCTAGGAACACACAACATCCCAGCAGTACCCCACTATTATTCTGATATACCCTTGTTTTGTCAAATCTACACTTTGTCTTGCGCTGCCAGTCTGGACGCAAGGGCTGACGAAATGTACACAGTTTCCCATTCGACTTTGTTTCCTGATACGATTTTGAACAGTCAACATGGCCATCTTAACACGTTCACAGTCCGCTACTCAAGACTCCAAGGACGTCAAGGAGATTGACGAAGCATGTGCCGCCATCTCGTCTACCGTCGTCTCTGGTCGCCTTGTGCAGGAATCTTCCAGCTTCACGGCCCTACAGCCGATGCCTTCAGGCGCTGACTCTGATACGCCAGTGTTGGATCAGCCATCCTCGACCACCAGTCCAGACGGCATCAAGCAAGAGTCCTCCAGCTCCGACACCATGCTACAGCGTCAACGCCGCACTCTGAAACTCACTTTACGGGTCACTAAGCTCGCAGCTGTGTCAAATGCGGACGTTGTCCTGAAGGCTGAGGAGCTCGAGAAGACCATGGTCATAACTGAGACACAATCTGTTTCTCAACAAGGTGCAGCAGCTCGCGGTACGAAGCGTGGCGCTCCCAACCAAAGTAAGCTTGCATGCCCCTGTGTCTTGATCTGAGCTGACAACCCGAGATGTTCGTGCAGCGCCGGCAAAGAGAAGCAAGAGGTCCGCTGAAGACGCAGACGAGGATTACGAAGATGCAAACGCTTTGAGAAACTCAGACAACACCGTGCGCGTAATCCGGTCACTGCGCGCTCGCACTGTGCAGGGGACAGTCACTGGAGCAATTGCATCTGCCGGCATAGGTATTGCGCCCCCTCCGCTGATGCACGAAGTGGCTGACCCCGGGTCAGTCAAAGAGAATATCTCGGAAATGGTCAAGAGGAATGCCTGTCCCTCCTTCGTCACCCTGAAAGTCCCAGGTCTCGCCGAGAAGTACAAAACGTGGAGGCTCCGACCCCAGAAACGCCTTAATAAGAAGGGTTTCAGATTTACTCGCAATCAGATGCCCTTCTGGTGTTCTCCGACACCATACGAGCTGCGTGAGGTTGTGAAGATCCTGGAAGCGGAGCGCATGGTGTTGACCAAGACTGCTGCGCAAACCGGAACAGCAGCGAAGCCGTTCCATGCTGCGAAAGGTCTCACCGTCGACAGTCTTGTTCGCGTCATTCTTTCCCAGTCCTTGACGAACGAAAAGGCTTTGGACATGCAACAGTCCCTGATCTACAACTACCCCTATGAGGTTGATGGCGAGGCATATGAGGGTACGAAACCTAATTACCACGAGATTCGGGAGCAGAGTGTGTCCAAGCTTCTCAAAGTCCTGACCGGAGCTGGCCTGCAAGCAGTCAAAGCCCACCCGATCAAGGAATGCCTGGACGTCATCTATGAGAAGAACCTGTCGCTTCTGAAGCCTGGCGAAGTCGTCTACTACGGACAAGAGCCCGGCGCCACAGACTTTGTGCCTGGATTGCTCTCAATGGACTTCGTTTGGGATGCGTACAGACAAGGTGGCAAGCAAGCTGCGTTCAATGAACTCACCGCGCTTAAACAGGTCGGAGTCAAAACAGCAGCCTGCCTCATGAGTTTCAACATGGGCATTCCAGTCTTCGCTGTCGACACGCACGTCGCCGCAATGTCGAAGCTTCTTGGCTAGGTACCAAGTTGGTGTAATAGCGAAGACAAGATGTGCAGCCACCTGAACAGCCTCATTCCCCCAAGCATCGCGACGGATCTGCATCAGGATTTCTGGAGACATCGTCGTGGCTGTGCGCGATGTGGCGGCAGGCACAATAAACACAGCCATGAATATCAGACTGCAAAGTGCTGCTTGGAGCACTTGATCAAGAATCGCAATGTCCTCGAAAAGCCGCGAAAGGGTGCGAAAGCTGTTGACGACAAACCAGTACAGCCAGCAAGACCCAAAAAACTGCTCTCGGATGCGCAGCGTGAGCGTTTATGGCGCAAACACCACGATGCTCAACTCGCCAAAGGGCATATCTGCAGAGAATACGAGATGGACGACGACTTTGACGCAGGCGGCAAGACAGGCCAGCTGAAGCATGCATACTTCAGGGACAACAGAGCGAAGGTCTACGATGAAGATGCTGTGGTTGTGATGGAAGAAGATGACAGCATCTATGAGCAACTGGTGGTCTTTACGAAGAAAATTTTGATCTGATGGCACACATGGACAGCAGCATTTCTGCGATACAGGAGCACATCTACTTTGAGCTCTTGTGATTTTTTCGGCGTTTGGGGGGATTTGACAAAAGCTTTGTTTTTGTACGTTTATCGACATGGCACAAACCGGTGACATTTGTGTCTTATGCACCTACAGCCATCATGAACCATTGCTTGCTGTGCCTTATGCACTTACAGACATCATGAGATGTTGTTTGCCAATCAAGGCCTTATTTCCAACCAAGTCTGCCTACTTTTCACATGATCATCGCGAAACATTTGAGCTCCTGATGAGTATGACGGCCTCGGGTAGCACAAGTGGCTGGGATGACAGATTCTTCAGCGACGTGTTGTTGAACCTCTAGTACGGGACGGAACTTTTGTTGTCCTCTCAGTCATGAGGTTGGTGGTAGGGGCATGACACGTCGCAGGTTGTCACGATTGCATGCTAACACCTCAGTCTGCCTTGAGCGCCGGACTGCAAGCCTGTTACAGAAGTCACATCAAGCTTCCACCCTGATATATCGTAAGGAGGCCGCTGCTATGCGTAAGCATGGTGGTAGATGCAGGAAGGAGAAGAGGTCGCACGTGCCGCAAAGGAGCAATCTCAATGATCACGGTTGTTTCGATGACGTCTACACGTCTACACGTTCAGCCCTCCCCGCCCGTGATAGACGACGAAGCCTCGGACACTTGGAAGTAAAGGAAGACGCTGGGCATTGTGGTTGTCTGTCGACAGTAGTTGCTGTCTATCGGATCTAAGTGCTGGCCCAAACAAGTCATCAGAAGCTACGAGTACCATTGATTAAGTTATTACTCCACAGATCATACTCGTACCAGCGCAATGTCTTCCTTCGACCACTACGCCCTACTCAAGAACCTCTTCGTCCTCGGCACGACCACTTCTGCCGTCGGTGCTGGTTTGTCTACTAGTAGCCTGTGTCACCTTCACTGCTGATGACGTACCCCAGGTGGCTTGCTCTTCACATCGTACTTGCACATTCCTGCATACGTGAAGAACACGTCGGACGATTCCCTCTTGACGCAATGGCAGACCATGGGCGCCCTGGGCAAAGTCGCTCTACCTCCGCTGGCTCTCATTGCCGCGGGTGCGAATTTTGTCAACTCGTACCTCACTCACGGTCAGCCACAGCAGTACCGATTCATCGCGGCTGGAGCCTTGAGCCTAGCGATCCTTCCATACACTTTCGTGGCGCTGGGTTCCACCAACGGCGAATTGACCGCGAGGGCTGCGAACAAGGAATCTGGCGGGGATCCGGCGGCGAGGGGCCAAGACGTGAGGAGTCTGATCAGTGAATGGGGCAATCGCAGTGCCGTTCGGGGTTTTCTCATGCTCGCAAGCGCGATTTTCAGTTATGATGCCATGTTACATCTGACATTTTAGAAGGCGAGGCCGGATCAGCCTAGGGCTTTTGTGCCCTGATTGCGCTGCTGGAATGTTTTCCTGCTTGGTAGCTTGTGGACTTTCCATCGCGGGTTGTACGCCTTTCAATTCAACGAACCTTTTCATGAGAAAGCTCTGCGCGGAGCTTGAGAAGAGTGTAAACAGAGCTCGGGCCACAGCACCACGAGTCGCCCTCCATCGCGGGGCACGCTCACGACGCTCTATCAAGAAGCGGGAGTGGGCGGCGCGACTAGTCGGCTGGTTGATTTCTTAGCGGAAGTCAGGCCCGTTAGCGGCTCCCTCGTATTCACCTGGATTTCCTCCGGTCGATCCTCACGCCTGGTCCCGGCCAATGAGCGGTGGGCGTAGACTGGCCGAGCACAGTGCATGTCCAGGATGCGGCGTGGTCGTGCGCTGCAGTTCAACCCGGGATGCTACCTTTCTCCACGACGACGGGACGATGGATCTTGGCCTCTGGAGAAGGCCGACAATTCTCTTATCTCTGCAGCCACCATCGAGGCCGTGGAAGCTTGCCAGGGCTTGCAGAAAGCTTGCGACGACCATCGACTTACCCTAAGAGGCAGCTGTTCAGACGACTTGGTTCTTCTGTGGAATCCGGCAATGAACGATCGGCCAGCTCATAGGACACCTTTATTAACGCTGCAGGTCCAGCGTCATCCTCGTCCATCCTCACGTCGTCGTTCGAGAGCTCTTGCCCTCGCTCTCGGCCAATGCCGAGCGCGTGGGGCAGCATCTTCACCTAGCTGTACCTGTCGCAGCTGGGAGCTACCTCGCTAGAGCAACGCGAGGATGCCGTGGATCAAGAGGGAACAAAAAGAAATGCAGATAGCTTGCAAGGTAGGTTATGCATGACAGATCCTGTCGTGCTACAGCTACCACGGGGTACAAGAAGTCCCTCTCTTCCGAGCGCGTGTTCTTCTTGTCTCGCTTTTCTTTGCTGGCATCTGAGACTGGAAGCTTGACCACCATGCTTTTACTGCCCACAGCCGTGCTACTGGCCAGTGCCAGCCAGCTCGCTCTGGCTCAATTCGTGCCCCCTCCCAAGAACCTCACGAGCAAAACAGGCTACGCAGATGTGACCGTCCGCTACAAGTCCGTCCCAGCCGGCATTTGCGAACAAGACCCCGACGTGAAAAGCTATGCAGGCTACGCGGACGTGGCGCCGGGCCAGCATATCTTCTGGTGGTTCTTCGAAAGCCGAAACGTCGACCCCACGGAGGCGCCCTTGACCATCTGGATCAATGGCGGCCCTGGCTCGTCGTCCATGATCGGACTGTTTCAAGAGCTGGGACCCTGCCGAGTCAACGAAGACGGAGACGCCGTAAACAATCCGTACTCATGGTCCAACGTCAGTAATATGATCTTCATCGACCAACCCACGCAAGTCGGGTTCAGCTATTCCAGCCCCGTGCCCGCCTACGAAGACCCGAACTCGGGATACCTCGTCGAGCTACCCGGCAACACTTGCCCCGGTTATGCCAGCGACTGGGCGTGCGGGACGTACTCGTACTGGAACGAGTCCTTGACCGCGAACAGCACGCCCGCCGTGGCGCCGAACATGTGGAAGACGCTCCAAGGCTTCATGGGCGCGTTTCCCCAGTATGCGAGGCAAGAGATCAACTTTGCCACAGAGTCGTATGGTGAGTGTGCGGCCTACGCCGCAGTAACAACAGCACTAATGCTTGGAGTAGGCGGCCACTACGCGCCCATTGTCTCCGAATATTTCATCCAGCAGAACGCACTCAACATCAGCGGCGCGCACAACATCAACCTCCACCACGTCCTGATCGGGAACGGATGGTACGATCCCCTGGTCCAATATCAGGCATATTACAATTTTAGTGTCTTCCCGGGCAACACCTACGACGTCAGCCCATTCAACCAGAGCGTCAAGAGTGAGGCGCCCCCGCCCTGTGGGTAAAAAGACACAAAGCTAACAAGTGGCCAACAGACCAATGGTACAACAACCTCTACGGGCCGGGAAACTGCTACGACCAAACGGTAGACTGCAACACGCGAGGCGTCGACGAGATCTGCTCCGCGGCAGACAACTTCTGTTATCAGGTGAGCAGTGCTTTCTCTCCCTTCATTGCCACACTTTGCCTCCTAGAGGCGTCCTCCAGACGACTGACATGTGTGTGGCCCAAAACAGCAAGTCGAAAACCTCTACGACATCTACCTGTCCCGCGACGAGTACGACGTGCGGTACCTGACCCCGAACCCGTTCCCCCAATCCTACTACATCGACTACCTGAACACCCCGCGCGTGCAGGCCGCGATCGGCGCCTACGTCAACTACTCCGAGTCCAACGCCGCTGTGGGCAACGCGTTCGGCAGCACGGGCGACGACGACCGCGAGATCGGCACCGTGGCGGCCCTGCAGAGGTTACTTGCCCAGAACGTCTCAGTAACGATGTACTTCGGCGACGCGGACTATAATTGCAACTGGCTGGGCGGGGAGGTCGTGGCCTCGCACGTGGCAGCCACGGGCTACGCCTCCGCAGGGTTCACGAATCTCAGGACCACCGATGGCGTCGTGCACGGCCAAGTCCGGCAGGCGGGTAAATTCGCGTTCGTGCGCATCTACGAGTCGGGCCACCTCGTGCCGTTTTTCCAGCCGCTGGCCGCGCTCGAGATGGTCGATCGCGCGATTAACGGGCTGGATGTCGCGACGGGGCGGACGGTGGTCACGCAAGCGTATCGCACGAGTGGTCCTGACGTGACGACGTTCCGCGAGGGTAATCATACCGTGCAGTTCAAGGTCACGCCCATGGGGAGCGTGTATAATACGACGACGAACCTGCCTCAGAGTGGAGGTGGTGGGGACGAAGGTACCGGGGACCCGCCGAAGACTCAGAGGCAGTCAAGGAGGGCGAGGTATAACTTGAAGGAGGCCAGGCGGATGAAGCTTGAGAGGAGGCTGTCCAGGTCAAAGGCCAAGGCCAAGGCCAAGGGCAGGAGGTCCGAGGAGGACGTGAATGTCAACTTTAGTGGGTGGCTGACTTTGTAAAGGGGGGATCTGTGGCTCAAGGACAGTGAACCACTTCATATACGAGATGGAATCTCATGAAACATCACCGGCGGCCCATGATGAGAGAACAAATTTTCTGGTCTTGTTTGGTTTCTGCGTGCTCGTGCTTGGGATTGTTTCCCTCGCTTCCGCCAAAGCCCTTTTGTTTATTGGGGAGAGACCGTCGTGAAGCGACGCGAAGGGACACGAGACGCTAGGCTACCTCATGCCATAGTAACTACTTGCAAGGCCGTGTGGATGGATGCACAGCTCTCGCACCGCCGCTGACTACTGGACATGGACTTGGTAAAACGTGCTTTTCTGCCACCCCAGGCCACTTCATGCCATGTGAAGAAGGGGGCGTTACGGTGGTTGCGCCCTCGTTCATCTTCCCCATCCATTCTTTGCCAGATGCGCCGAAGCTTGCATGCATGCATGCAGAGAGGTGCTATCTGCCGAGATAGCTATTGCCGGATTCACTGAATAGTCCTCCAGTTCGGTGGCGTCCCCGCGTACCCTCCAGAGTGAGAGGTTTCTCCATGGCTTCCCGGAACTGGGGTATCTCTATATCAAGGCGATGTCCTGGTTCGCCATCTTCCATAAAGATGAGTTCCTGCTCTGCTGATACAGGGTTACATCAGCTGCTCAGCGAAGCTTGTGCTGGTGTGTACACGGACTCAGGTAACCGGCTCGGCATACGCATTTGATTCACTGGCTGGGAGTGTGTCGTCTGTTGCTATGGCGAGCCGATCCCTGGCAAAGCCGGCGAATTGCGTCTACTTTGCGTACAGCAAGGCTTTTCCTTCTCTATCGAGTCGTCTAGATGTCCTTATTCGTTGTGATGATACACCTGATAGGTATCAAGTCAGTCAACCAATTCCTTCATACGTTTCGGACCGAAATTGCAACACTCACAAAGTAGTCAGGCAAGCCCCAGACGTCAAATCCAAGGCGCCTTGCCATCTTCGCAAAGCCTTCCGTCTCGATGAGGTGGTAGAACGGAAAAGGAGGGAACATGGCTCCATCCCTGTGAACCTCGGCCTTCACCAAGAGAGCTGTTCCACCGACACCATCGAGGGGCATCAGACGGCGTTCGTCACGATCCTTGCCTGTCTTGGCCAGTTTTGTCATGAGTGTCCTGTATGTAGCCATCTCAGCATATCCCTCCAGGAGGACCTCATCAGGACCCATCTTGCTGGCAAGTTCTTGTGCGACGTCACTGTCTCGCCAGTTGTTGTAGTCGTATGGCCTGATTTCTTCTTGTCCTTCGTCGTCAATGAACCGTTGCATGCAGCTTGGCGCAATGACTGCTTTGTCATGGCTGGCCAGGTCTTCGATGAGGGTCGGGGGAGTCTCGACCACATCCCCGTCGAGCCATAGCACCCACGCGGTGTGTGGGCCGATTGTGGTGAAGAGCAGACTGTTGCGTGCCTGAGCCATAGAGGCCCGCCGGACTTTCTGATTTTCCATCTTGTGCCGCTCTTTTTCGTCTTGCGACGTCAAGGGAGGTTCAAAGTCCTGCCGTAATATGGTTATAGATTGGAAGCGCTTTTCCACCGGGCCAGATTGTGTCTCCTTGATGGCCTCTTGCAAAGCAGCTGTTGCTGCATTTCCCTCCTTGGTCTTTGGTGTGATGAAACCCAAGCTGATGTGCTCGTGGGGATAGCTCAAGGCAAGAAGATTGTCCCAG
Source organism: Cladophialophora yegresii CBS 114405 (assembly GCF_000585515.1). Taxonomy (NCBI): domain Eukaryota; kingdom Fungi; phylum Ascomycota; class Eurotiomycetes; order Chaetothyriales; family Herpotrichiellaceae; genus Cladophialophora; species Cladophialophora yegresii. The sequence continues at coordinate 974,091 of NW_006913045.1, forward strand.
TATGTAGGATAGAAGCGGGCAAGGGGCGTGAGGATGAGAACCTTCTCGTTCTTTTGGGCAGGCCATGCCGATGAAGTCAGATTGTTCAGCTGGTAGTGAACGACTGGGGGCGGACGGCGGACACCGTGTGCATTCTGTGAGTTGGGCTGCCGACGGAAAGCAGAGGTGGGAGGAGAAAGAGGGTTCTCAGCCGCAGACGTTTGGACTCGTAGGCGGAGTTCGGACTGATCGACGGAGGCATTGTGGATGCTGTAGAGGAAGTAGAGGAAGACAACGCCCAGAAGGATGGCGAGGGAGGTTGTCCGCGTGCCGCTGTTGCGTGTCGACCGCATGTCGAGGGAGGGTATGCGCTCACCGCAGACAGACTTACAGCAACTGTGTCACCTTAACAACGGTACCTGGATGTGAAGGAGCATCGTCAGGAGGGTGGCCTGAAGAGCGCGCTGAGGGTGGAACGACCGCAGATCAATGGTACGAGGCAGTAGCTACAGAGGACGCGCGAAAGGACCAACAAGATCAAGTGAATTACTGAATGTTGCGCCTCTAGCAAGAACTGACACTGGCATTTGGCATTGTGAAACATACAAGACAGAGTCGTATCTCGTATTCCTGTCTGTGGCTGTGGCAGTGGCAGTGGCACAAGGAGAGTCATGTGGCGCAGTGGCGGTGCGTCCTGGCTACACTGTCCTGGCGCACTTTCATTCACAGACAGGTGACGGTGACTGAATCTTTTGTTTCAACAACCTCTTGGTTGGATTTGATCTGTGCTTTCAATGATAGACTATATTTGTGCCAGCCCAGTCCTGACATTGACCTTGCGCTATGCTGAGTATGTAAATTTTAACCCCTGCAGGAAAACCAAGTTGCGCCAGGCAGCTATGTGGCACGGGCAGCTGTTATGCAGTCTCGAGCCGCACGAGTCCAGCCCGCAGGGACGTTGACCGTCTGTTATCAACGAAAGAAAAAAACGAATGCTGTGGGCATCCATAAGCCCTTAGGGCGACATCTGGTCGTCGCTTATAGCTCCGAGTGCTGTGCACACATGACAAAGAGAAATCGTACATTCGCTTTGGGTATCTCACACATAATGGAGAATGGACTCTTCATTGCGCGGGACTCGGGGTGTCGTGAGCCCCATCATTGGTAGACATCGGTCTGCCTACCCTGCTTGCTCTTCTGCGAGTCTTCCTTGTCTGACGAGGCTTCACTACGCGGACTCCTGGTTGGACCCGGGCTTCCTGCTGGCGAGATCTTCCCTACCCCAGCAACTTGGAAGTAGTCATCGCCTTCTTCCAGAGCCAGTGGTGTCACGGGTCCCTTTGGACTGCCGAGAGGATCCAGCCGGGGTGCGCCAGGCTTGATACCCATTGACGAGGCTGCGATTTTCGACGACACGTGTGCTCTTTCGAGGAACTCGCGTTGCTTCTCGCGCATCAGCCTCGGTGACTCCATCTCAAGCGGCTCTGTCACACGATTGAGCGAGATTGCTGGGCTTTGAATGGCCGAAGATGGGGTCGCCGCTTGATCACGATGGATGAAGTTGCCAGGGTGAAACCGGGGGAGTGTCATGTGCATGTTGCGGGCGGCTTGCCGTGTGTGTTGTCCTCCTGCTCGAGCCCGGGTCGGAGGAGGTGAAAGCGGGTGTTGGCTGGAGTGAAGTCGTGGAGACAAGGGCGAGGTGGGCGTGTAACGCCCCGAATATCCATCAGGATTCATCCTTTGAGAGTACCCCATTGAACAAAGGGCTGTGTGGCCAAGTCGAGGGGATGAACGCCGCGGACCCTTGCTTTCTTTGGATCTCTGCGACGTCGACCGGGTTGCCGTTGTTGGTTGCATGCGGCAGCTGCACGTCGGGTCGCTGGGCTGTACGAGCTGTGCTGGTTGTACTTGAGAGTTTTGAAAAAGCCCAGTCCCGGAGCAAGACGGAAGGCCTCTGCAATGCGTGGTGACTTATTCTGTTGAAGAGCTGGGACGATGAATATCACCCCTTGCGTTGCTCAGCACCTTCTCGACACTTGGACGTGAGGTGATCCTTGGGACGAACCGAGGGCGCCACGGATATCAGTGGTCCTCTGATGTACCGGTGTTCGAATATCGGAGAGCAACAGATCAGGGTTCACATGGATGGGACGGAAGAGGGGTTGATGTTTTGAATCCCAGAAACCGCGTGTCGCACAAGGATAAAAGGTGGATGGATCAAGCACTGGAGACAACTCAACAGACGACCGTGACTTGGGATATTTCCGTCAACTCCTTCTGGGCCTTGTCCTTCGCAGAGTATCTGTCGGTCAATGAGGTTCAGACACAAAGCACGAGGTGGACTCGGTGGGATAGTCTTGACCGAGCCTGACCGCCCAAGTATACTGTGATACGAGGTACGTTGGGGGGAGGTTTGAGTTACAATGACCGATAGTTGTGGGCGGCGATCAACAGCTTCCCAGCGCCGTCAGTGGCTAAGAGCAAGAGTTGATCTCGCGAAATGGTGGGTTGAAATGTGACAGAGACTATCAGCAACGAAAGCCGCGAGTAATATGAGTACCAGCGAACAAAGTGGACGGTCTTGGCCCTGCAAACAGTCCACCGCAGACTTTGGCTATCGACTCGTCACTGCACAGGAGTCGAGAAGATCTTCGTGCTTGTGCGAAGTCTAGAACGTTGGATGAGAGAAACGCGAAGGAGCCATGCTTTGAAATGTTTTGTATGCAGGGCAAAGTAGCCAACCGCCCGAGGAACATGGAAAGGTACCTCGGCGCTCATTGGCCAATCTCTGAAAGGTGGGGACAGCGAGCAGAGACCCCGAACGAAGCGATGACGGTAAGCGTGGAATTGGGAACGCCAATGAGCGCCACCCGCCCTGACAGCCAACAAAACACAGGCGATGGAGCCAAATGAACAGGGCTCCGCCGGAGATCAAACGAGGCCCGAGTGAGTCTTTTGATGCTTGCCGACATAGAGGCTGTGGTTGCGATCACAGAGGTGCTGAACACAATATATTGTCTACAGAATATCTGGACACAATGCGGTGGTAGGTACCTAGGTAGTCACCAGTCCCGAACAGCAAACAACGCTGGCAGCCACAACTCGATTCTCACCCACTGATGTCATGCTTCAAGAAGCGATGAACCGATCGTGATGTCGGGCCCGACTAGTTATCGTCACGGGACGCACAAAGCCCAGAGAAAGCGTCTGACAAGCGGCCAATTGAGCTCCCGAGGGATCGTAGCCCGTTTTCCCGCTCGGGCTGTGCAACTTCTGGTCTGAAGCATACGGAGTAGTCTATCTTGCATTTACTTGGGCGGCAACGTGGCCAGCAATCAGGGACCTTGCTAGGAAACCTTAACAGCCTGGATCTCGCCTCAAAATTTCCGACCTACAAGACTGCCTGGGGCCACGCCCGGATCAGGAGTTGACGGCTACTAGGTACCGACCACATCAGAAAAACGAGCGTACTCGCGCAGGTCAACTTGGAAAGTTCTTCCTCCGAGAGGCAAGCAGAACTCAGGCAACGCGACTCTCAGTGCTGACGTTGTGTTGCGATGTCCAGGGCATTCTGCAGGGCAAATGGTGCCATCGTTGCCATTGTTCGCTTACCGTTTCGGGCCTGCTACTTGCGGGGCAGCGTGTCGGCTACGCACTTCGTACTCCGGAATGAACGCACCAAGAGTCCTTATGATGGTATCTGGAATCGGACCACGTCGTTGACTTTTGAGAGTACGTGTAGACCTCCGAAATAATGCGAGTTTGCGGCGCCTCCTTCGAACCGAGTCTGCAGCTGCCCTGCATGTCGCTGTTCGTGGCTCAGACCTGAGACGGCGACGAGCGTGCCGACGAATCTCATTATCCCTTCATACCTCGAAACGTGGTAGCCTTGGTGATGGCCGGTCTGCCACAAATCAGATATAGGTTCGCACATTCCTTACCATCTGCAGGAACCGATCCCTGCCTGTTTGATGTAGTCAGGAGCATACTTGGACGTGCCGACGAGCCGGTGAGCCGCTCAACCGTCCCACGCTACCTTTCTCCTCCGCACTCGGCTGTTTCACCAGACGAACGTTGCATAAAGGTAGTGGTACTACTGTACGCAGTAAGGAGTACACACCTAGGCAAACTTTTTTTCGCAAGTCATCCTGATCTTGTGCTTAAACTGAAACCAACGTAGACCTGTTGACAGAGTAATCATTGGTCCTTTCCCCGACTTATCCGGCTCGCCTCAGCAGGATCCTCGATCTGATTGCCTTCAGAGGCAGGTAACATCCGATATAGACTACAAATGCGGAATACTGGGCGGCTTCCAATAGCTACTCATACTGCATTTGCACAACGCATAGCAGGTTTTCTGAGGACGACCCCTCGTCTGTTCGGACGGGACCCTTGGCGTTTGTCACACAAAACGGTAGTGGGAAGAGATATTTCTGCTGCACAGAAGCTTGTATTCAGATAAGTTAAGGTGTATAAAGAACAAATTCTGGGCGAAGTCGCAGAGGGAGACCACGAGGAAGGCGACCCAGTGCTGTATGGATACAATTTCGTGAAAGGCTCGAGGCGTGTGGAAAAATGCTTGAGGGAACAATGTTGAGGTCTCCGGGCCTGCACATCAGCAGCTTGTTGTGGCACGAGTACTCACTGGTTGCTGTGACACGTTCACGAAGACGGCGTTGTTGAACGCATACCGCTGCTTGGTTGTGCCCTTGAGGAAGGGGCATATCTCAAGCAAGCCTGGGCTGCTGACAGAAAAGTCGCAAGTTGTATCGCGGCTGCGCCATGGCACGCTCGTCATGTCGCCGAGGAAAGGCTGACCATTGTTGCGGCGCGCCTGTCTAGACATCGTCCATCGCTCACATTTCGACTTTCGCACGGTGTGTTGGCCCAGTCGCTCCCTCTTCACAATGGATGCATGCGCCCAAGGATGACCGTTCGGGAACGGCAGTTCGTCCTAGACGAGAGGCTCAGGTCCCGGAGTGGGCTCGCTTCGCTCGAATACCGGTGAGATCGACAGCATCAGCCACAGTTGTGGTATCGTAGACAACCCGGAGAGGTCAAAATAGTCATCGTATAGAGCCCGAGTTGACATTCGCAGGGGGAGGTGTTCGTATTGTGTTATCGTGTTTTGGTGGCGCAGCTTTGCGGATGTCGAGCACGCCGAAGAGGGTTTCCTCTTCCGCCAATCGTCGCAGTCGTGCCCTACAGCAGCCTGGAAGCCACCACATAAGCGAGTCCAACAGCTCGTCGCGCTCCTCCTGCTCCTCATTTCTGGCACCATGATTGCTTGGGGGAAGGGCAGATTGTGCCCGTCTCGAAGTGGCTAGCCAGGGACCCTGCGACCACATTATTCAACTGCTGCTCTGCTTCGTCGGAAGTTCCCTTCGCCTCCCACAGATCCCCCGTATCTCAGCAGTAGAGGTCAAATAACGTCAATATAAGATGGGGGGCTCCCGATGACAATGTGAACCTCTCTTTCCAGCGGTACATCAAGCCCTCCACCAGAACAATGATTACTCCTCCCCAGCCGACCATGACGGCCCCCTTGGACTTAGAGTCCGCAGGTCGTGAATTCGACAAATGGCTCGACTGGAATGGCGCCGCGAACACATCCAGCGAAACTGCCTTCGACAGTAACCTCGCCGCAAGACCAGACAACTTGGTCCGCCTCCCGATATCTCCTTCATCGACCGTGAGCGGTGACGCACTCCTCGCTCACATCAAGACCGACTTCCTCACCGCCCCTCCTTCACACGACCTCCTTACCCCTCGCCATAGCTCAGCTTCCCCAGAATCTCGCTCGAGCGCAGAGATGAGACTTAGTGGGGATACGCTGAGAGACGAATCTACTCCCAGCCAGCGTCCTATGCTCAAGCGGAAGTTATCCCCAACCGATATCCCGACGACAGATTACCGCTCCGAGGCTCCTACTCCGGCGGTAAAGAAGCGACCACACAATATCATTGAGAAGCGATATCGTGCCAATCTCAATGAAAAGATAGCCGAGCTCAGGGACAGCGTGCCCAGTCTACGTCTAGCGCAGAAATCCAAGATACGGGACATAACCGGGGATTCCGACGAAGACGACTTGGATGGCCTTACTCCAAGCAACAAGCTGAACAAGGCTTCCATCTTAACCAAGGCAGTCGAGTATATCCGACACCTCGAGTTCCGTACAAAGCGGCTGGAGGAAGAAAACAACGCACTCAAAGATCGGCTTGAGACACTTGACAAAGTCATCGCTCAGGGAGGCAATGATGCTCAGAGAGCTGCAGCCTTCACGAGTGACGTTGTAATTGAAGAATCATCGTCTTCGTCGACCGCCGAGTCTCCGTCGTCAACGTCGACTACGCCTGCCAAACCCGCTCAAGGGCTCATTCCCCTGCCCGAGAGCTGGAGGCGTCTCCGTCAAACTCAAACTCAAGACCATTATGGGCACATCTATCAGACGCCGGCAGAGCGCTCTAGGTTCAAGGGCAAATGGCCTACTAAAATCATGCTGGGCTCACTGGCCGCTCTGATGGTTATGGATGGCCTCAGTGAGTCAGATATGGGCACAGAATCCCGCGAAAAAGGCCTCTTCGGCATCCCTCTGGAGATACTGGATGGCTGGAGCTTCCTGCGATCGCCGCGGATCTACTTGGCCACATTCAGCCGGTATTGCCAAGCTGGAGGTGTCATTCCGTTGATCAAAGGCTTTATCGCCCTGACCTTCCTTGCATTCCTCATCTTCTCATACCTGTTCAACTCCAAGCCGCCACCAAAATCCGACATTGAGGAATCGGCCACCGGGTCCAGTCAGGCGCCTGTGCCGGCCTCCCCTATCGAAGTCAGGCGGCGCGCCTGGAGCACAAGCATGCAGGAGCTGCAACTACCTCACCACCACTTCTTCCCGGAGTGGTTAGCTATCACTTCCGAGTGGCTCAAGTACAGTTTTGGTTACCTGTTTGGCCCGCGGGCTTATGCTTGGCTCACGGGCCGCACTGCTGACGACACTGTGGCCCGGATCAAAGCATGGGACATTGCTATTGACGCTCAATTGGCCGGTGGTGACGCCGAAGTGAGCCGGAGCAGGCTCCTCCTGACCATCTTTGGGGCTGGAAACCTGCCCAGGACGCCCTTGCGACTGATGCTCAAGTCGCTGCATTGCCGGGTGCTCTTGTGGAACGTGGGCGCACTCGGAACTGGCCTATCCAGTGTCGCTAACCGCCTTGGGAAATTCTTTTCAAACCGGCAATGGAGCCGTGCCAAAACATCGCAGGACAATCTGCCCCTGCATCACGCGGATCGGCTGCCTCGTCATTTGTCAGAAATGCTCGATATGCCTTGCGACGAGGTCTTCCAAGACACAGTCTGCCAGAGAGCGTATAATCTCATGTACGACCGGCCCACCGCCGAAGGCTCTGCCAATCCACTCCTGGACGTTGTGGTCGAAGACCACGCAGTTCGGTCCCCACTGGACGCAGTTGCTGCCTGGAGGTCTTCCCTGTCATTGACCCAGGCCCTGGACCTGTCTCTGCAATCACCCGAGTCTTCCGAGCTCATCCAAGAACACTTGAATACTGCCTTGAGAATAGCACCACCGGGCTCAGCAGCTGAAACGCGGGCGTTGGCTGCAAGCTCCGTACTCCGCAGCACTGGTCGCCGTGCATGTCTTGAGCAGGCTTCGAGAGCGATGGAGATTCTACCCGCTCCAAATACGCAGCTTGAAGCTAAAGTGCGGCCCCCTTTTATCATCGATTCCTCCACACCGATATCAGCCAGGACGGATGTCCTAAACTGTCTGCATTGCGCGGAGACGCTGCAAATTCTGGACCACGAGAATGATCCGAACAAAGCCCGGGCATACTTCGAGGCAAAGACTCTCGAGATCAACAGCACCCAATTGCTAGCCCGAGCAGCGTTGACGCATCTTCTCTGGCGGCTGCCATTGATTAACACACCAGCGCGGGCTGGTAGAGAAGAGGTTGGCATTACACCACACGATCACATATTCGCTGCTGACGTGTCGGTTCTGAGAAGCAGCAAAGGCAAGTCGCCACGCCGGTATAGCACGATCAGCACCGATTCCGGGTACGAGAGCCAGGACGCCTCGGTGTCTGCCTGGGACGTCGACCTAGAAGAATCAAGATGTAGTAATGACCTGGACATGGCGCTAAGGCAAGGATTTCAGGTGTAAATATATAGATGGGCAAAGCCACAGCCGATGTCGCGCAGAGCGCTGAGGGCGAGGAGCTGGGCTATAGGCTCATGACATGCTATTGAATAACATATCATTCTGGTCATGGACAACCAGATACCGGTCCGACGGTGTACTTGATAATCGTCCATGACATCTGCCCTCCTCTCCCAGCTCCGGTCCGGACAATAATCAATGTTCAGAGCCCTCCTTGCCCTGTCATCTACCTACTGTGGTACCTGTCAGTCTCGCCATTCGCCGTAAAATGAGAGCAAATGATGTCATTCGCGTAGGTAGGGATGCTCAACTCCACGAAACGACATTTCCCCCCTGTCGCCCTTCATCTACTCCTTGATAGCGCGCGAGAGATCGCTCTGGTGCCAACATGGACGGGAACGAGGATCGCGTCGATGCCATCTGGCAGATTGGCGTCTTTGATGCTCACTGTCACCCGACCGATATCTTAGCGTCCATCAAGGACATCGCCAACATGAAAGCCAAGGTTCTTGCAGTTATGTCGACCAGGTTACAAGATCAGGACCTCGTTCGCGAAGCTGCCGGGAGATACCTGCTCAAGGACTCACGCCCGGACTTCTTGGAAGATGACTCAAGATACGTGATTCCGGCGTTCGGATGGCACCCCTGGTTTTCACACCAGCTGTATAATGATCTGGACAAGGATGTCGAGCCGGACCAGGTGCAGCACTATGAAATGGTATTGACACCGAAGCCGGCAGATATTGGATTCATGCAGGCTCTACCGCGACCGCGATCTCTCCGCCAGTTTCTGCAAGAGACGGAGGAGAGGCTGAAAGAGTTCCCATATGCGCTCGTTGGAGAGGTCGGGTTGGACCGTTCTTTCCGTCTCCCAGAAGGGCCGAGTTCCATGACAGGCGATATGAAGGGCAAAACCGGGGGCTCTGAAGAAGAATATACACCCGGATCCCGGGAGGGGAGACCCCTCTCACCTTATCGGGTCAACATCGACCATCAAAAGGCCATCCTGAAGGCCCAGTTCGGACTTGCAGCAAAGCTACGTCGGCCGGTGTCCGTGCACAGCGTCCAAGCACACGGCTTAGTGTTTGAAGTCATGGAAGCTCTGTGGAAGGGGCACGAGAGACCTTCAAAAGCACAGAGAAAGAAAGCTAGGGAGGCGGCAAAGGCTCATCATCCCGATGATGACGAGAAGTCGCAGCAGGTGGCGGAGCAGTCAAAGGCATCTCCATTCCCGCCGCGTCTATGCATGCACTCCTACTCCGGCCCTCCAGACGCGCTCAAGCGGTTCCTCGCGCCCTCCGTTCCTGCGGACATCTACTTCTCGTTCTCCATGGCGATCAACTTCTCGAATGCATCCACCGCAAAAGTCACCAGTGTAATCAAGGCGGTTCCGGATGACCGAATACTAGTTGAGAGTGATTTGCATTGTGCTGGGGAAAGGATGGACAAGCTTTTGGAAGAGATTGTGCTCAAGGTGTGTGAGGTTAAAGAGTGGCCAGTGGAGGATGGCGTGCGACGGCTGAAAGAAAACTGGATGAGATTTATCTTTGGCTGAAGAAATCGAGTGCCCTACTTGCAGCAATTTCAACCTCGACGACGCGTAAACTGCGATTGGCAACGTGGCCCTGGGTCCGGAGGAGGCAGCCTGCCCGCTATCGATCTTACTTACTGAGCAACCCTTCATGTCGATGGTACGAATTGATCTACTGGGCGGTGAAATGATACTATGCGGTACTGTGAAGCGTGCCAGCACCCGGTTGAAATCTTCAACAACAAGGCAGTTGAAACCACTGCCGGACCTGTTCGCGCGCTTTTCTTTCGTCGCGTCCAGGGTGCCAACGTCTTGATCGTCATCACCCGAATCCCTGTCGAAGCTCTTTGTTCTCTGCTATAATGGCGCATTCAAGCGAGACTTGGCCTTCTGAGACCGCAACGATGCTACCGCCATCCCAGAATGTCTTCCGTCTTGACCCTCCAGAGACCTTCAGATACACGGACTTCGTCATCCAAGCACCACGTCCGCGAGTGCCTCACAGCATGACCGAAGAAGCCGCAGGAGCCAAATACCCACGTACTCGGTTGAAAAGATTGATGCGAGTCGTGGAAGCTCGCTTAGGAAAGAGCCGATGCTTTTTCAGTGAAGCTCAGCCGAGAGATACGAAGAAGGACTCACGATTCAACATCACCAAGCTGTATGCGCTATATGAGGTTGAGCACTGGCCTGGAGCCCTTGCGCAGTACGAATGGACGCAGTTCGTCATAGCAAACATGGAACGCGACGCAATCCGTGAGCAAGTCGGTCCCGAAGTGAAGCTTGCCTGTAAGTGCTCTTGTTCCGGGCTACTAATTGATCCGCTGCTGACATTGTCACGCAGTGCCCATGCTCCCGTCCTCGGCTATACCAAAGTATCAAGAAATGATGCGACAAGAGGGTTTAAATCTGATGAGAAGTATCCAGCCACCTGGTCAAATCAATGGAGTAGTCTCGGGCGGAGGTGGCCGTGTCTACACCTCCCGCGACCCTCGAAGAGACGAGTTACATGATCGACCTACGGCACACCATCTGTCAGAGCGGCCTCATTTAATGGTGCGACTCCCTGATCTCCCAGACATCCGCCGGACCCTTTTCGAGATCCCCAGTGGTCAGCTTCAGGCAATATCTCGAAACGATCAGTTATACCGGAATACCTGCGACAGTCACAAGAGCTGGGTCCAAAAGGAGTCAAAGTCGTTGACCAGCCACTACATACGTTGCCTTGGTCGCGAGCCCGATGCAAATCTCCTGACTTGGACGCAACTCAAGGCCGAGGCGAGGAAGCTGATGGGAAGCACCCTCTACCAGCTGATAATTCAATGGCTGCGACAACAACCCAACCTCAACTTCGAGCTCGGGGACGGAACAGAACTTGTTGACCGCCAACTGTCCTTCTTGGCCATACGCATGAACCACCATGATCCCATACCCAACACGGCGTCACTCCAAGTTCAGACCGAGCGCGGACGCAGACACCGCATGGTAGCCATGCATCAGCAGCGGCAGAGCTTGAGGCAATGGACGATAGCAGTGGCGGAGCAATCTAAGTTATGTATCGGCGAAAGATATCGGAAAGAAGTCGACCACGTCCTCGACTATTGGAATGGAAAGACCGAAAGCCTGGAGGATTTCAACGAACGCAACAGAAAAGAAAACACTGGTCTGAAACTCGACATGCTTCCGGTGGGTGCGCAGCAACCTGCCGCTACGGCGCAGGTGCAAAAGCAGGATCGGCCATAAGGGCAGAGTCCCATTCAGGCACAGGTGCACGACCAGACTACCCATGGTGAGGTGTCGGCCCGTGACCAGAAACAGCCGGTTGACCACACGCAGCTTCTGGCGCACATGCAACAGAAGGCTCAGACACCGACTTCAGGTCACACTCAGCGCCAGGTGGAAGCTCTCAACGAAGCGCAGACGCAGCCGCAGTCGTTGATACCGATCCAAACACAAGGACACAAACCGAAGTATGGGGACACCGAGATGCCAGACTCGAACCAAGCGCCGGTCCATCACCAAGTGCAAGCGGACACACAGATGGCTGACACCGCCCAGGCAGAAGCAACGGAGCCCGCTCAGCTACAGGATTGTATGGAGGTGTACACAATATCCCCGGCCGAGAGCCAGACGCCAGCACGGAAAGAAGCTCAAGACGAGGTATGCAATCAATCATATGAGCCGGAGCAAGCTCAACCTTTACCGCAAGTCCAAGCGCGAGTACAACTCGCTGCAAGTCCGTGCGAGGAGGCATCTACAGGAGCTTCGAATCCAGACCCTATGGAAAACGTCGTGTACGAGCATGTGCAGGACGAAGGACTTGGACAAACACAGCAAGGCTCGCTACGGGCACAGTCTCCAGCGGCAGTCCCAGCGGCAGAATTGGCATCAGTTACAGCGCAGTCGGCAGCTCCGGTTCAAGTTCAAGAACACGGACCGCTACACGCACAGCAGTTGTTCTCGTTCCAAGCTCAAGAACAGATTCAACAGCACGCACAAAAGTTATTCCCATTCCAACCCCAAGAAGAGAGTCAACAGCACGCACAGAAGTTGTCTCCGGTTCGTGCTCCGTCAACGCAACCGAAGCCGGCCAAAGCATCCGAGGTGTCTCTTTTCCAGGGGGTGATTCAGGCAGGGCTGCAACATTCGCTGCAAGGGGTTTTACAAGCATCGCTCGACGCGTATGATGTCGTGGCATTGACTTTGCGTGGTCAGATTCAAGATAAACTGTCAATCGGTGTCCAGGGGCAAGGACAGATGCTATCGATCGAAGTGGCCCAACCTCAGCAGGTGCCGCAGGCAGAAGAACAGCTAGCGAGCGAGCAACAGAACAACGCAGACCGAATGCTCGAAGACGGACGTGTCCAAGAGACAGTGCCTTCTGGGGAGGAAGACCAGACGCAAGCAGAACAAGGAGAATCTCAAGAAGCACAATTGCGCGCCGGTAGGCTCGAAAATACTGAAAAGCCCGTGTGTTCCAAGGATGGGGAAGCTGCAGACGATGGGTCTCGGCGTCTGACTAAATTCTCACAAGCACAGCGAGCAATGGATGGTAACGTCGACATTACCTGCCCATCGAATCCGGGTATCCAAGAAGAGAAGACTGCAGGCGCACACCCTCAGATTGACAAGTGCCACCATTGCACGAAATCCAAGTTGCGCTGCAACGGTGAGCGACCATGTCAATTCTGCATCAAATACCGCAAACGCTGCTATAATCTCAACGAGCGACCAGCGCGGAACATGAGGGGCCATAACCTCAGGGCAGGTGGTCGATCTACAACCAAGGCTAGCGAGCGTCAATTAGCAGCAGCAGCAGCAGCAGCACCGGAAAAAGCAGACGACCGAAAACAACCTCGACAGCCAAAGCCCGTGCACCAAGTGTCGTCCACGCAGCAAGGATTGGCAGATCAATCGGTAGCTACAACCACCACGCACAATGAGGATGCAACGGAGCCAGAGCCGGACACTCACCTTACAGACCACGACGACCACGGATTCGAGCGTCTCGGGAGTAGTGCCGCCGCAAGCGAGAGAACCCGTGCTGCGCAAAGTCAGAGTGAGGAGGACCAGACATGTGATGATGATCACAAGGAGCATCAGCGGCAGCAGCAGCAGCAGCAGCAGCAGCAGCAAACAACACAGTCTCAACCGACCAAACCTGCTAACGCTAGGAAGCCAAAGCAGGAAAAGGAAACTGCCCGTAACAAGGCCCGCAACGTCACCACGAGGCTGGCGGAGCAGAAGGAGGCAGGAGAGGACCGTCGGTCGTTGCGCGCGATGGCGCATCGAGGCCAGACCTAGGAGAAGAAGGCGTGTGTGTGAGGTGGAAATGCACTACGATGAACGTATGACATGGAACATGAAGGACAAGGCAGTGCGGCGCGGTGCATTGCTGTGTGGTAGCGATGTGAACGTGTCTGGCGAAGAACCGACGATGGACTGGTCAAGCTGTTGAGTACGGTAGGCAGGCTGTTTGTTGGGTATGTAGTTGAGCTGTCGAGCCTTCGAGCCCTCGAGCCCTTTAAGCATGCCCCATCAAGAACTGTCATTGATAGATGATATCGGCGCCTCCCATGAATGACAGCTGATGCTGTACAATCGTAGCGGCAAGGCCATGGAAGAGATATCTATGTCCCATAACTTGTACCGGCCGCTGGCCGTCACTACAGCCAAGCGATCAGGAGTTTCTTGTAGGTCCTTTACGTAGTCGGTACCCTACCTGTTTGGACACAGTGTTCAAGGGGGTTGCACACTGTACGAGACTGTATGAACTGTGCGGGTATCCGTTGCGCGATGAGCCTCGAGGTTGTGGGACGATGTTGGGACGATTCTGGGATTCCCCCCTTTCATGTAACAGTCGGGCCACATGAGGATGACCCATCTGTGCCACTGATGTCGACCGTGAGAAAAGACATAGTCCTATTCAACAGAATCTCGATTGTTCTCTACCTACAGGCATTTATCTATCGGCTTTGCGTTTGGAGCAGACGAGACATTTATCTATCCTCATCGCAGGGCCGAAAACCCCAGCGTATCAGGACCGTTGCAATGACTGCCGTCATCATCTCATTCCATGGCATTCATCCCTACAGGCTCGACATCCACTTGATGCCCATTTCATCACACCTTGCTTTGAAGCCACCTCGTCATAATGCTTTCGGCGTTGCTGTCATACAAATGCTTGCGAAACCATAACCTCTGGTATGCAGTGTCGTAAAGTCATGGTTTTATCTATCACTCTTTGCAGGACGAGTGGTGCTTTACAACTTGTCTGTAGCAATGTCAGAAATCTGTGCACACTGGGGCGATAGAAGCATGGGGACTTACCGTAGTAGTTGTCGTAGCCTGGCACGTTCTCCTTGAGACCCTTCCTCTTACGCATTTCCGTGACAATCTTGCCAACCATGGTGTTGGGGTCAAGAGGCGAACCACCAGGAAGAATCTGCCAGTGGTCGAAGACAGATTGAGGGAAGGCTTGGCCACCGGTACCGGCACGCAGGTCGGCGTTGAAACCGAAGGACTCCAAGACGGGAAGGTAGGCCTTGACAGTGAACAGGGGAGTACCGACACGCTGTTCCTCGGAGAAGACGTGACCTCTTCTTCGGGTAAGGACACCGTAGATGCCGCCCATGGCTTGTTCGGGCACTTGGATTTCAACCAGGTAGACGGGCTCGAGAAGACCGGGCTCGGCCAACAGGGTTGACGCATAGAGCACACGTCTAGCCGTAGGGATGATCTGACCACCACCTCGGTGAATGGCATCCGCGTGGAGGGTGACATCCATGATGTTGAATCGAATTGACCGCATGGGCTCTTCGGCAATAGGACCTTCACGAGTGGCCCATTGGAAACCAGACACAAAGGAGTCCTTGATTTCGTTGAGATACTGAACGGCCTTTGTCTGGTCAACCAACAAGTTGGGACCGGTGGTATCGGGACCAAACGCCCAGATCTTTCGAGCGTCGGTGACATCCCAGCCGTGGTCATCGGCAAGAATACGAGCACGGGTCTTGAAGTCGTCACGGGGATTGATTCTTCCTTCCTCAATTTCCTTGGACACTTCCTCACCGAGAGGCTCGGCGATGACGTACAGGCGGTTGTGCTTGTTGGGTGACTTGGACAAAGCGGTCATGCTGGAAGCAGCGCCAACAGTCTCACGATAGGCGACGACGGGGTCGCTGATTTTAAGTGGCACGCCGGCGTGATCTTCCTCGAGATCCTTCAAGCAGATTTCCAAGTGCAATTCACCAGCGCCGGCAACGATGTGCTCGCCGGATTCCGAAATTTGAGTCAGCACACAAGGATCTGACTTGGACAACCGCTTGAGACCTTCGACAAGCTTGGGCAAGTCGTTGGCGTTCTTGACTTCGACTGAGCGTCGCACGACAGGAGAGACGGAGAACTTCATGACCTTCAAGTTGTGCGCGGTTTCCGACGTAGTGAGAGTGCCAGACTTGAGCAGGAACTGATCAATGCCGACAAGCCCAATGATGTTGCCGGCAGGCATGTCGTCGATGGGCTCGACGGTTCTGCCCATCATGAGGACCGTGCGTTGGATGGCCTTGACGAAGAGATCTTCCTTCTTGCCGGGAACATAGTTGGGGCCCTGGATACGGACCTTCAAGCCAGATCGAACCGTACCAGCGAAGACACGACCGAAGGCGTAGAATCGACCCTTATCGGAGGTAGGCACCATCTTAGAAACGTAGAGCATGAGATCGGCCTTGGGGTCACAGTCGCGGATAGCAATGCAGGACGGGTCATCGGCAGGACCCTCATACAAAGTCTCAGCTCGGTACTTTTGTGCAGTGACAGGTGATGGCAGGTGGATAACCATCATTTCCAGAAGCGCATCAGCGGCTGGCAGGAATTTCCTCATGGCAGCCTTGAGAAGGCCCTTGCCGGGCAATTCCTTCTCCTCGCTGGTGATCTTGATGTCCAATTTGGCGCAAAGGTCGACAAGCTGGTCGACTTTGCCCTTGGTGAAGGCATCGAAGATCTTGAAGATAGGATCCAGGATGAACTGGTTGAAGGCACGCTCGAGTCGTTGACCCTCGTGCTCCCCAACCTTTGTCCACTTCTTGGTCTTTGGGTTGAAGTAGCTGTCACCCCACAGACGCTCCATCATCTTGTTCTTGTCCACGCCGAACTTCTTGGCATATCGGACGGCGAATTGGCGGATGGTGAAAGCCCAGCCGTGGAGGCCGGAACCGAAAGCGACAGTACCCTTCTCGGGCCAAACTTGGACATCACCGAGAGCCTTGTCAAGATAGGTGGAGATGATGACGTTGACGGATTCGATTGTCCGCAGGAAAGATTGGTACAAATCTTCCTTTTGGACCTGCAGTTCGAGGAGAGCACGATCCACCTTGTTGATGATGACAACGGGCTTGATACGCTCACCAAGAGCCTGTCGCAGCACGGTCTCGGTCTGAACGCACACGCCTTCGATGGTGTCGACAACGACCAGGGCACCGTCGGTGACTCGGAGAGCAGCTGTCACCTCGGACGAGAAATCAACGTGGCCAGGTGAATCAATCAAGTTGATCAAGAACTCATTACCATTGACTTTCTACGAATTATATTAGTGGGTGAAGAAAGTGTGGCTGCGCATGAATTTTCGTACCTGTGGGATGTCCTTGAGATCCTCCTCGTTGGGAAGGTGAGCGTACAAAGAGATGGCAGTGGACTTGATGGTGATGCCACGCTCTTGTTCGTCTTTTCTCGTGTCCGTAAACCGACTGATGGATTGTTATTAAGCTTCTTGTCTTGATTCTCTTGTGCTGCACCTACGCTTCGCCTGCTTTGGCTGCCGAAATAATACCAGCTCGCTGGACGAGGGAATCGGTCAAGGTAGACTTTCCGTGATCGACTGTGATTCTTGTTAGTCTCAAGATGCTGTGTGACAAAGCTTTGGAGACCAACCGTGAGCAATGACGGACATGTTACGGATATTTGCCGGCCTGTCCATCAACTACAATTGCGTTGTTAGTCCGCGCCATTTGGAATAGTCCCATGATCATCCCATCCGATAGTAGCAGGGTGTCCATCAGGGTCAGATGGCGACTTACAGCGCGGATCTCGTCGACGGTGAACTGTTGATGTGTTAGGCATAACCATGCTGATGTTACTTCTGGTATCTGAACTTACGTTGACCATCTTGACGGTATTGGGTGTTGAAGTGCCTTAGAACGGCGGATTGGGCGCTCTCTTGAGCTGACGAGGAATTAGGGCACAGTTGAGGGTTCGCTCAACCTGTTGGAGCACTTAGCGTCACCTGCGCTGAATGCGATGAGGGAGACGATAAGAAGTGCAGCTGTACGAAGCCGCGCGTTGACGGTAAAGTACTCGAAGGGGAGAGGTGAAGGAGGGGCTCTGAAAATCCTGGTGGTTGATAATTCAGCAGTGCGGGCCACTGCCAAGCATCACATGAACCCCACCAATGTGGTGAATGGCAATCGAACTGGTGGCGGTGTCTCTGACCTGCCCCGGAGGCTGCCCGGAGTTAAGCAAGTCGTGGCAAGTGACCAGAGTGTGACTCGGACTACAGTACTAGGTGACTACGAGGTACATTCAAGTGACCGAGGTGTGACTCTTGACTCCTACGCTTCGCCAATTGTCTGTTTCAGATTACTGTGAGACTTGTGACTCACCGAGGGCATCCAATGGCGAACCTTCTGTACCATCGACGAGAGCTTGATCAAGAGGCAATTCGTGGAAGTGTTATTCAGGTCTGGCGAAGGTGCCTAGGAGTCATCGTTGGCCCAGCGTTCGTGATCTTGGAGCACTAGAGTAAAGGTACAAGTAAAATCTCAGAGAGAAATCCTCACTCCATTTTAAGCATATTCGTCCTGAAATCTAGTAGGACCATTGGCATCTTGATGAGAGGATAGAAGGATTCTTAATGCTGGTGGTTGTAACGATACTCGCTTGAACGCTCTCATTGCCCAAACGTCCCAAAAGAGGCTGTATTCAACAGTCGAGAGGAGCTTTCTTAAGACTAACCACGAAGCAGCTCCTCGGCCCCGGCTGGGGGCATTGCACATTGACAGCAAGGCTTCCCGGCGTCATTTCCACACATTGTCTTCCTCAACCAAGCTAGCATACTGTCCTTCTCCGCGCTCCGTGCCATTCTGGTTCAGTGGCCGACCTCGGTCTCCTTCATCTAGTGTGTTGCTCTCATCATCGCTCACGGCCCTCTCTGGAGCTGGCGGCCGTGACGGCACCTTGCTTGGGTCGTAACCTTGGCGAATGTCCTCGCCTTCTGGGGCTTCTTCGTCAATACTGTAGGTACGAACAAAGTGTCGCTGCGGCCTGCGGTTCCAGGCATCGCTGCCTTCCTTGCGTGCTCGCACGATCTCTGCTTCTTCTGCTTCTGTATCCTCCACGACGAGGTCAACCAACTGGCTGCGATCTGATTTACCCGAGGCCGAAGGCGACCGCTCCTGTTGTCGTCTTAATTTGGCTTCAATTGCACCCTGTTGAGAGGAGCCCTCGGATGGTGAAGTGCTTCGGTTTTTGCCTTTCCGAATGTGCTCTTGTAGTTCACTCCGACGCCGCGCTTTATGGTCTCGGGTAGGCTGAAGCAGATTGCGATTCGTGGCTGTTGTCAGTATATCGGGATTGCGCCGCATCCAGTCCTCACGCCGTGCTTCGTGTGCTGTTATGACGTGATACTGCACGCAACATTAGCAAGAGGTCTCCTCGAGTCCGGGAGACGGGACAACTCACATTCCAATCACCAAACTCCAAAGCTCGCGCGTTGGTATATAACCTCTCGTCCTCGGCGTCAATGCCGATCTCGATATCTGGCTCGGTAGCGCGGTACTCATGCGCCTTGCCTCTGGATTCAGGTGCTGGAGCCCTTGATACAGCATCTTTACCTAGTAGGGGGGTCCGACTGCTGGCATCTTGTGGCTTTACGATCCAATACTTGCCTTTTCCACCTCTCTCATACCTCATGCCGTCCATCATCCGGGCCACGCGCGAATGGGATTCCTCATGAGCGATAACGTTGTCACCAGAATCGAAGCTCCTGTAATCATAATTCCTGCCCCTGAATGTCTCCTTGGTGTCTTCAATCAAATCCCTAGGGCCAAATGCATCCCTTAGCGCATATCTGACCGGGAGACGAGCGGCTGAAATGGTCACATCAGCATAGTCGTGCCACGAAAATGCGTACCAATGGGAGATGGCGAAGATGGGCATCTCGAAGCAAATCAAGGCATCCTGTATGGCTGCAGCCAGGTTGTCGGGCGTGTAGCCGGGGACGTCGTTGGGAATGGCGCCAAGGAACTGCAGAATGGAGAGGAAGAAGCCTTGCCAGTAGGAGGCAAAGATGATGAGTTTGATGCACAGGAACTTTGGCATTGGTCGGAAAGGCTTGAGGTCATTGTGCATACAGACCCAGAACATGGCCAGGAAGTACAAGCTCAAGGTCACGCTGACGTTGTAAAGAAGCCCTGTCCAGAAGTAGCCCGAGTCGGCCGAAATGTACCCTTCTTTGTATGTGTCGGTGGATTTCAGTATGATGGTGGCGACGCCCAGGACAGGCTTCAGCCAGGCATACTGTAAAATCCCCCGTTTGATCAGCAGGAAGGTATGAGGGTCCGATATGTCCATTTTCGGGCAACACAGACTTATGGGCCACGGATGAGAGACGGGAGGCCTCCCATGCGTCATGATAATCAGAGAACGCTCGCCTCCAAGGAAGTTGATGAGAAGCTGAACGAAAGTGTAGATTGTGAATGCCTCGTAGATGTCGCGCAGAGGATCGAGGTAGAAGGCAGCTTTGAGGGAGACGATGGAAGCCCATGACGCCGCCGAGTAGATGGGCACCATGAGAAGAATTCGGATAACATATCGTTGCAGCAAAGGCTTGCGGTAGTTCTTGGATTGAAGCCATATCGACCTGGTGCGCGGTTAGCAGCGAACGCGACTGCGCACTATGAGGACAGGCACGTACAACACTGAGATCAAGGTGGCTACCAGCGACGCGACCCCAGTCAAGATGATAATGACCCTTGTGAGCTTGTTGCCCGTGCCACCACTCGACATTGCGTCCATGTTGCCTCGAGGCAGCAGTGGAGAGACGAACTGGCAACTTTTTGTTACCTAGAGGTGGTGATGGGCATGGTTCTTCTCGACTTCGGGGAGCTTGAGCAAGAGTGCCTTTTCTGGGAGATGTGGAACTGGTCTTCAGCCAGGTGACATGCGCATGGGATGGAGATATAGGGTCGTGCACCGTGATCAAGAGGAATGGCAGATGATATCAAGTCAACGGCGTTTCTGCGGGGAAATAATGTTCTGGTCATTGTACTGTGTACATCGCACGTGTGCTTCCACCACTCACAGCAGCTGCGCATCTCGACTCTGTCTTTCTGCGTCTCTTATCCTTCAACATCCTGGGCAGACGCGCTTTCTCCCTGTTGCTTGCCGCGGAAGGGTACAGACATGCTACTTCGTCGCAAGTGGCAGCCATGAGTGACTTGTCATGCGGAGACCGGCGCGTGCACCATGTCGGATAATAGTGCCTTGGTCGGCGAGCCTATATCAAGGAATACTTCGTTCAACTGGTAAGTATCCAGAAGGCAAGGATGACACGACGCCTATACACTGACTCTCCCCAGGACATGGTTTGTGGAGCTCGCGACAGCTTCTTGCCTGACGCTCTTCTTTCTCTTCTACTTCAATCGCCTGTTCGCTACTCTTGTTTCCTATGGCATAAGGGCCTGGACGTGGCACAAATACAGAGCATGGATTGACATTCAGGCGCTCCAGTTGTCCTTTCTGGCCGGTCGGGTCTTCTTCAAGGGTGTTCGCTACCATGCTGAGAACGAGACGGTCTTGATTCAGAGTGGCTACATCACGTGGAGGTATTGGCAGTCATCCTCGCGGCAAGTCGATCTGAGCGATTCGAGTGAACATGAGCAGAATCCAATACAGACCGAAAAGAAACGCTCACCAGCAGACGGGTCGGACGAACCACAACCACCGTTGACGGACCCTGAATCGGGGCGAGTGAGGAAGAAAGACACTGCAGACGCTCGCATTTCGATCTTCATCTCGGGCTTAGAGTGGTTCGTCTACAACCGTACCCCGGTCTACGAGTCCATTGTGCAGGACGTGTTGGTCCACGAGGTCAGGCATGGCAGCTCAGACTCTCCAGCTACCGAACAACAGCACGAGCACAAAATGCCCAAGCTTCGCCACCGCAAGGATGCAACAAGGCCTCACTCCAAAGATGCACCCAGCAGCGACATCTCCGCCGACAGTCCGCTTGGCGAAAAGCACGAGCAGCAGTCACCATTCGACGAGTTTCAGGTCCCCGTCGTCCGTGCCGGTACTTTCACGAGTGTGGCCTCAGGGGTAGACGTGCCAACAGCTGATGTCCCGTCCTTCTACAGCTGGATCCTCCGCGTCCTTCCAGTTGCGGTCGAATGCTCGAAGGGCGCAATTTCCCTTGGAAACGAGAACACTCGAGCGCTGGTTGTCACGACCTTCGCGTCCGCCAAAGGCCATATCGATGCGGCTGCCGCTGGGCCCGCAGACTATTTTCGGCAAGTCTTCGATTTCGAAATCGAGAAACCAAAGGTCGAGATGAGGCCCAACCCTGATTTCCGTAGGTCCCAATTCGCGGCTGCTGAGAGGATCATATTGGCCGCCGAGTCGCTCAGGCATCGGCCACGCTGGTGGCACGTACACCTCGACGTACGACGTCGCCTGGTTAGAACTTTCCGCCGCCTCAGGCGTCTCCTTCCCGGCAGCTCGCGAGGCTCGTTACGTACTACTGCATCGCAAGAAGACTATGACAAGAAGCTATATGCTTACGACGAATTTCAGGACGACAACCGATCATGGCATGGCCTGGGCAGGTATATGGACGAGGACGAGCGCGACGACCACGAAGGCTGGTCACACATTGACTATGCGAGATTCTCCCAGATTCTAGACTGTCCTGCAGTCCATTTCAAATTCTTCTGGGACATGGCGGGGAAGGTACTGCAGGAACACGCCGAATTGGCAGCTCAAACAAATATTGACGACATTAACATGTCCAAACCTCCGTCCTATGGCATGGACCTGGTCGTCAAGGGAGGCTACGTCAATTATGGGCCTTGGTCAGACCGGCTCCGCCTTGAACTACAGACAGCCTTCTTCCCAAACCCCTACCGAACCATGACACCAGCTTCCCCAGTCAAGCCGGGAGAAGCTCGGCAGTATACGATGATGACAATACGTGTCCACCTTGAGGATGAAGTCAGCCTTCGCGTGCCGACAAGAGAACGATCAAAGGACTGGCAATGGAG
This sequence comes from Cladophialophora yegresii CBS 114405, assembly GCF_000585515.1. NCBI lineage: Eukaryota > Fungi > Ascomycota > Eurotiomycetes > Chaetothyriales > Herpotrichiellaceae > Cladophialophora > Cladophialophora yegresii. The sequence goes on from NW_006913045.1 coordinate 996,589, forward strand.
GAATGGGGCACATGCTGTCCGCGAAGCAGCTGCAGCACGAAAGCAACGTGAGAAGAGACATTTTCGATTCCGCCGCTCCGCGAAGACCAAACTCGGTCCAGATGTTCGCCCATTTGGCTGGCTGACTGTCTCTGCGGGACAAGACTCGACTGTACGATATGATATGGACATGTTACCCCGAGCCGAAGGCTACAGGAATCATCTGCATCTCGACCTCAAGAACACAAAGGCAACTTCCAGTGTTAACCACGCCCTTCTCTGGCGTTGCCCGTCGCAAAAGGTGTCCTGCGATCTGTCGAACCCGCTGGTATGGAACGGTCTTCATAGCTGGGGCTTTGATGTCGAGAGCAATGCTATGGAGATGTTCATCCTGAGGGACCACATGATTATGCTGACCGACCTCGTGAGCGACTTTACGGCTGGACAAAAATCTGACTACATGACATTCGTGCCTTTTATCTACCGGCTTCATCTCACATTCCCTGAAATGAAGCTTTTCCTAAATGCAAATGACTACAATATCATTGACAGTCCGAACGACCTCGAGGAGAACGCGTTCTTGATCCTCGGGTTTCAAACACTTGCCGGGGATGTGGATATACCCATGCAGTACTTTTCGCCCCGTCAGAGCTCTGTTCAGTTCATCGGAGAGGGCCACAATGCGTCCTTGGAACTCGTCACTCCTGTGTGGAACACGCTCAATACCCTAGCAGAGAACACGACCATGATGACTCTGAAGCAGCTGAATCTAGAAGGCTCGTACAACTACTACCCGAATGTATCGCCAAAATTGACGGACTCCTTATTCATGACTATTACGGGTTATGCCCCCAAGTTCTTTCTGCACGGCTATCTTATCCGCTACTTCATGAATGTCAAGGAGAACTACTTTGGCGAAGATCTTCACTTTAGGACCCTTGAGGAGTATCAAGATATGCTGGCTGGAAATGAACCACAAGGGCCACGACCGGGCACCAAGAAGGATAATGACCTCGACGTCATCCTGACAGTCCGTGCCGATAGTGCAGCTGTGCTGATGCCGGGCAATATTTACTCCCGGCGTGAAAACCTTCGTGTGGATATCTTGCTCGTGGAGGCAGACATGCGTTTCACCAACTACTACATGGATCTGCAAGTCAGCTCAAGTCCACTTGAGGCTTCGATTGAGTCAATCTCGCTGAAGCACAATCAGCCGCGCAGCGACATCACGAATTGTCAGTTGTTCATTGAGGGAGTCGGGATCTACGGCCATCGACTTTTCGGATCTCCGCCGTTGGAGCCGACCTACGCCTGTCATTGGGACATCAACGTTGGTGAGGTGACGGGGGAATGCACTTCGAAATTTGTCCAGACACTGCTCAACGCTGTCATGGCCTTCATTTACACATTGGACGACGCTGAAAATTCACTGCCACCTCTCAACCGGACCCCTGTACACGATGTAACATTTCTTAGAGCTAACCTTGCCGGTCTTCGTGTCTGGCTCGTTGCAGGGGCTGCCGCCTACATGATCGGTCTATCAGAGACTGATGTCTCTTTCAGTGATTGGGCCAATTCCAGCTTTGCCAAAAAGTTGAGGGCAAGCGTTCCTAAAATCGAAGTTGCGGCCGTGGACTACAAGTGCGCTTTACGACATCACGAGCGCAAATCAGGCCCTGTAGAGACTTATGGTTGCTTCGAGACCTCTCTTCGGATTGGGACACTGGATAAAACGGATGACTTGGCCCACACACGAGCATTGCAGCAACAGCATATTCGCTATCACGATCAACGGACTCACCGAGCGGACTGGCTATTAGACAGTCGTAAGCACTATCCTCCCAACCACAAGATACCTGAATGGGCCCGCGATCCCCCTGCTATGCCAATACCTGCAATGCCTGAGCCTTTGGGTACACCAGAGAAAACAAGTTTTCCTGAACCGGTGGATAGATTTGGCCGTAAACGCTCAAACCGCAATAGCTCCTTTGTATCAGTCCCTTCCCTCAGAAAGTCTAGCGACTCGTATGTACAACATCAGCCGCGCCCAAACCCAGATACTTCTTGGCGACCTCTCTCTGAACGGCCGGCTACGAACGAGAGAACGAACGAGAGACATCGCCTCGATCATCTACATGTTCAACATGGAGATGCCCACAACGCACTGGTTACCTTTTCCAGCCCATGGACGCCACCTCATTTCACACTGCAGGAGGTCCAGCCCGAGAAAAAACACATGCCACAATTACTAGATCCACGACGGAATGATTTTGCGTCCTTGACAGCGCAGGAAAGCGAACATCCTGAGAACGAAGGGGACGAGTTTGAGGGCACTCCCCATAATGGCGTTATCTTCATGGTGCAAAACGGCCTGACCGGATTTTGTTCCCCAGCACTGTTTCTCTCGATAGGTGAGTTGATTACGGAACTCATTGCCGACCATCCTGTCGACCAGCTGGATAAGATGCAGATGACAGTAATGAAGCGTATACTCGAGACATACAAGCATGATGATCAGGGCCACATTGTTGATTTCGCTGTACAAGTGCCGTTTGCACATATCAGATTTGTCAACAGTCTGACGCAGGACGGAGGCATCCGTCCATCGAATGATCAGTACGATGTGAAGCTCACCGGCACCCAGATGATGTACCGACTTTCACATCCCAAAACCGCTCGGCCAGGGATTTCTACTCCTCATAGCCAGCTCGCGTATGGATCTATTCAAAACTTCTCCGTCTCTGTCAGAGACGATGCTTTTGCTTCCGGACAACCATCTGCTCACGCGGCAGTGTCCCTTGCAAGAGTGGGATTCTGGTTCTCTATGAAAGAGGAAGTCAATTCAAGACTGCAGTTGAGCAACTTCGACGTCGTTTTGTGGGCGGAACAGCTGAACAGCATGGCGGCTCTGATTCAAAGAACTGTGGCAATGGTTGATCGTATCATTGGCGCCTTCAAAAGCCTCGATCAAAGCTTCAAGTCAAGACATCTGATCTACCATTTGACTCAAGCAGGCAGTGCGATCGCAGATCCCGTATTTCTGACGAGGCCGTCTTACGTGCTGAGAAGCGCCGACAAGCACGTTCGCCTGAGCGACTCGTGGAAGATCATTTCTCGTCTCAGGTATATTTTCGCTACCGTCGAGAAAGACAAGGGCAGAGAGTTTGTCGAGAAGTGTGGCTGCCCAGATCTTGAGCTGAAAGACCTGGACAAGCGTCAAGTTTTGTCTTCCTTCGAACAATGGCGAGGATGGGACCACGCCCGTGATAAGGTGCCGTTCATGATCACCTTGTTCGAAACCCCGGGCAGTCGAACGCCTGAAGCTTCACACAATAGCCTTGTTGTACACTCCGAGATTGTAGTTGGGAAGCTAGGAGTCATTTTGGATCCAGGTCCACGGCAAAGCGATTTTGCTATCCTAGGTCTCGACTTCAATATCATCTTGCAGCGAGGACAAGACTCTGGTGTTAGCAGCAATACGCAGAGGGTTATTCTTCAAGCGTACACTGCAGACACATCACTTCACCTCAACTGGGCTCTCGTGGAACTGGCTCGTCAGTTGATCGAGCTGGGCGACCCTCTCGCTCTGAGTCCTCCCAGGAACGATGCGCCCGTTGCACATAGTAAAGAGCCTTTGAGTGCGACAAGAAATCACTTTACTGTCGTGGTAGGCACTGATGCAGCGTCGATTCACCTTACCACCATCAATCTCAAACTCAAGTGGGCGGCTGAAAGCTTTCGAAGTGCGTTTTCTTTCTCCGAAGGAAGCTCTGGGCCAGCAGTATCCTCATTCACTATCGCTGCAAACACCGCAATGGCCAAATTCAGAGGCCCGACCCGTACGTTAATGTTGTGGCGCATCCGCATGCCCAAGCTGTACGGCTCAATCTGGCCACAAGCGGAAAATCACTTTGAGAACCAGAAGGTGATTGTTCAGATCTGCGCCGCTTCGAACAGACTCAGGTTTCAGATGAAGGAAGAACTTGTGAAGATGCTTGTGGTCGCGGACTCAGTCGTACGGGACGAAGTTGCTACGATCATCCGCCTCATCGACGAGATTCCAAAGAGCCAAAATAATCATGAGACAGTAAAGTCGACTAATCCACCAGGCCTGGACCTGAACGTTGACCTACGAGTGGCCATGTTTTTGGACGACTACCGCTTGAATTTTGCCATCCTTCCATCACTGCAATACGCGATTGCAGGGAATGCAGCAAGAACATCCATTGTTCCTCGACGAGACGGGGGCCTGGATATCAATCTTGACATCAAGGAGCATGAGCATTTGTTCGAGGTATCCCAAGGCAGGTCTATGGATAACTTGCCTCTCCTGACGATGCCACCGATAAACGGTCATATTTCTGTGGTACCGGCGGCCTCTTTGATATCCTTACGGGCTCGTATGACTGTCGAGCAGATCAATCTCGAGGCATCCGGAGTCCGGGCTTGCTTCGACGCACTGAACCAACCTGGCGTGGTCCAACTGATACCCGATGCCAAACATGCAATCCAGCAGATTCAAAGCTCGGTGGACCGCGCGCTAGGATCGAGATCGAAGCCCAGACAGCTAAAGAAGGAAGACGCAGCTCTGTTGCTTCGCTACGCAATACATGGCACTCTGGCGGGTGTCAAGATCCACTTCAGCGCTCCTTCAATCCGAGAGGACCAGGATTACCGGGCAGACATGGAACTTAAGCTTCGGGGCACGACCTTGTTATTGCACAATGAGATGGACAACCCAGCCTCGATCCAGGAGCGCCCACAATTTACCCTCAGTACTCAAGGCCTCGGTCTTGGGCTTTACCGGATTACGAGTCACACCCGAGAGAGTTTCGGGACGATATCTGTGGGCATGAAGGCCTCAGGCAAAACAGAGACTCTGGGGAATGCGGGTAAAGTCCAGGTCTATAGAGCCTGGAGTGACGGATTGACCGTTGAGCTATACGAGGAAACCGCGACGCTTGCCGTCGATATCATTGCCTTCTTACAGGACCGCATCAAGCTGATGAAACTGGCCGACCGCGAAAGTAATATCCATCACATACGGAGATTGACGACAGCCGGTCTGACAGACCGCCTGAAGCCGAAGGAACAGCTCTCCGAGACGGGCAGTGACGGTGGTGAGAGTATCGACGGCTCTTCCACGGTATTGTATGACTCGACCTACGCCCTTGACCTCGGAAATATCTTGTTACGATGGAATTTGACCAGTGGTTCTGGGCCTTCATCTAGCCACGAGACGGAAGATCTGGTGTTTTCCATACGCAAAGTCGACCTGAAGACTCGGCAGGAAGGCACTGCTCGTCTTGCAATCTCAGACACGCAACTGCAGATGGTTCCCAAGTCCCAAGCCGAGACTCCTACTGCTCGCACAGCGAACTCTGCGCTACTGCCAGAGGTGGTCTTCGGGACCGGCTATCTCTCGACAAAGCATGAGCGCAGAATCGCATTCCAGGCCAAAGGTAAAGCTCTCGATCTTCGGTTAGCATCCGACTTCATCATCCCTGGGCATTCCCTGCAAAAGTCGTTCGGCAATGCTAGTGGAGAGTTGCGTAATGCCAGAGCAATCTACGAGACCGGCCCAGCGGCTCCACTGGCTGCACCGAATGATCTTCTGGGTGGAAAACGCCTGGCTTCGCTCCTGGTCGATGCGGATTTCGCCGGTGCCGTCGTCCATATCAGTCCTCGCGCTGAAGTCGAACACAAAAGTTCCGCTTTCGGATTTCTAAAAGGTCCTAAACGATCTCGCGCTGGCCGTTATGGTCAAGCAGTCCAAGGAGAAGATGTTTCTTCCGCAGTACTTCAGGCTCCTGGGGTTGCCCTCAAAGTCGAATACAAAGACGATAACAAAGGAGATCCGTCGCTCAGCACTGAAGTCAGAGTTGCAGCCTCCTCGAACACACTGTATCCCACAGTCGTACCTTTGATCTTGGAGATATCAGCCAGCGTGAAGGAAATTCTAGGTGACGATCAAGTGAACACTGCCGGCTCTCCTGCACCAACAGAGGCCCGCAGCTACTTGTCAGACACAGCCCTCACGAATCCTAATCCAGATGCCATCTTCGGCCGCTGCAAATTGAATGCCGGCCTATACATCCAACCGCAGGAGTTCAGCTTGAGCTGTCAACCAATTGCCAGGGTGGCAGCCACTGCGAAATTTGCCGACATCTTTGTTAGGATCAATACGGTGTCGGCCCCTGATCAGGAGCGTTTCTTTGCCATAATCACGACATTCAACAAACTCGAAGCTTCAGTCCAGCATGTATACTCTCGAGAGTCGACCGCAAGCTTCGAGGTTGATTCTATCGTCATGTCCCTGATGAACAGCAAACATGTGAGCGCCACACCAGGCATTTCCGCGATCCTCAACATCAGCCCCATGAAGACGGACATCAACGCAAAGCAGCTACAGGACTTCCTTCTGTTCCGAGAGATCTGGTATCCTCCAGAGCTACGAAGCCGATCAAAACCCTCGACATCTGCCGCCTCGCCACTCGATCAACAGGCATATGCAATGCAGCGCTATCAGGAGCTCTCTGGAAAAGGTACACTACCGTGGCACGCCATAGTGTCTGTGCAGGAGCTACAGCTCGTGGTCGATCTGGGACAAGGTCTCGGCAAATCCGTTTTTACAGTCTCCAAACTCTGGGCCTCTTCGCGGAAGAACAGTGACTCTGAGCAGAACCTGTGCATCGGGTTTGACAGAGTCGGTATCGATAGCACTGGCCGTATGAGTGGCTTCGTTGAGCTGGAGAACATGCGCCTCCGGACGTCCATTCACTGGCCTGAGGATGCCGCAGCCAAGGCTCGTGCTCCGCTGGTCCAAGCATCGATCGGTTTCGAGCATTTCCGTGTCAAGGCAGCCTTCGATTATCAACCATTCGCTGTTGCGGACATTTCCTTCTTCGACTTCCTCATGTACAATGTCAGGCACGGGCAAAAGCACGACAGCGACCGGCTGGTCGGGATCGTCAACGGAGGCAAGGTTCAGGTGTTCTGCACCACAGGCACGGCAGCCCAGGGTCTCGCTCTCGTACAGGCATTTGAGAGACTGGTCCAAGAGAAACAGGAGGCATATAAGACTTCGCTCCGAGATCTGGATAAGTTCCTGCGGAGGAAGTCAGTGTTCCCCTCCAACAGCTGGACTGCGCCCGTTCCGGCTCGGCAGCACAGAGAAGAGGGAGTGAGCAAGAAGGGAACCTTCACCCTGCATACCGATGTGATCGTCACTCTGGGGGCCTTGGACGCCGGTGTCTTCCCGAACACGTTCTTCGACAATCAGATCCTCAAAGTCGAAGCCACAGACGTGCAAGCTCGCTTCGCCGTTGCGACAACGCAAGGCAAAACGCACAGCGGCCTAGGCATGACCCTTGGACAGCTCCGCGTCGCTCTCTCCAGCGTCAATCGAGCCACAACCAAAGCCCTCAGCGAAGTCTCGGTGCCAGATGTTGTTGACCGCGCAACCAGCTCCCGGGGCGGCACGATCGTCAAAGTGCCTCGCCTGGTCTCGTCGATGCAGACATGGCAAGTCGCAGATTCAAACGTCATCGAATATACCTTCCGCAGCACGTTTGAGGGCAAAGTCGATGTGGGCTGGAACTACGCCCGCATCTCCTTCATCCGCGGCATGTGGCAGACTCATTCTCGCGCGTTGGCCCAACGGCTCGGAAAACCGCTGCCACCTTCAGCTATCAAAGTCACGGCCGAGCCGCCAACGGCGTCGTCTGCCTCCGGCGGGGGCGGCGACGCAGGTGGCGCTGGGGGCGAGAAAATCACGGCCGTGGTGAACGTGCCTCAGAGCAAGTTCACGTACGTCGCGCTGGAACCTCCCATCATTGACACGCCGCAACTGAGGGATATGGGCGAGGCGACACCCCCGCTGGAATGGATCGGACTGCACAGGGATAAATTGCCGGAGGCGACGCACAGCATTGCCATTGTGTCGCTGTTGGAGGTCGCGAGAGAGGTGGAGGATGCTTATACGAGGATTTTGGGCGCCAGTTGAGAAGTGGTTTTTTTTTCGTTGGCATAGCACTGGAGTTCTACTGTAAACGTGTCCGGGACAAAACAACACGATGCTAATTGGCTGTTACTAGATTGGTTACAGTGCTTACAGCCTGCTCCGAGCAGCCTGCTTCTTGAAGCCCTTGACCAGCTGCCGAATCGACAGATCGAGCATGACGTCCTCGCTCCCACCCGGGATCCTAGCGCCCATGACGTCGCGGTAGATCTTCTCGACCAGCTCGCCCTGGCCCGTGCGCGTGTATCCATTGCCGCCAAACACCAAGACGGCCGTCTCGGCACAGTCCCTAAACACCATGCCTGCTTTTGCCTTCAGCGCGGCCGTCGGCCCGCCCAACTTGTCGTCCGCCTCGGCCTTGGTCATATTGTTCAGCTGGTACACAAACTCGTACAGCCAGGCCTGCAGGCTCTCGAGGTCGGCGCCGCATTTGGCCAACCGGTGCCGCACGACGGGCTGGTCCATCAGCGTCTTGCCAAACGCCTCGCGCTTCATGGCGTACTCGACCGCCGTGGACAGCGCGACCCTCGCCTGCCGCGTGACGCCCATGGCGATGAGCAACCGTTCGTGGTTGAAGTTCGTCATGATATATTTCATCCCCTGGCCTTCCTCGCCGACGAGGTTCTCCGCGGGGACCCTCGCGTCGTCCAGTTCAATGTACGTCGTCCCGCCGGCCATTTGGCCGCTTACCTGTAGGCGCCGCATCGTGACGCCCGGGTGGTTCTTGAGCGGGACCACGAGGAGACTTATCCCGCCGGGGCCGGACCCGGGGCCGCCTGTCCGCACCGCCATGGTCGCGTAGTCGGCCCAGATGGCGTTGGTGATCCATTTCTTGGTGCCGTTGACGAGGTAGTACGCTTTGTCGGCGGTTTTGGTGGCCGTGGTCTGAATGTTCGCCACGTCGGATCCGGCGTGCGGTTCCGTGATGGCGATGCAGGCGCGGACTTGGCCCGTCAGCATCGAGGGGAGGAATTTCTCCTGTAGGGCCACGGACCCGAAGCTGAGGATCGGCGGGATGCCGTAGGCGAAGCCGGGCGAGAGGCTGGAGCCGGGGCCGGAGATGCCTGCGTGTGTGTGTGTAAGTGAGTGAGGCTGTTAGAGCGTATAATTCAATGCAGGGCGTTGCAATGCAACTTCTACAAATCGTAATGAAGTCAGGGGAAAGTTAAAACCTACCCGTCCTTGCCCGCTCATCCACCCAGATGGCCGTGTGTAGGTAATCCCACTCCTCGACGGGAACGCCAAGGATGTCATTGATACCCAGCTTCTTCAGCCAGGAGACCGGCAAGGGGGACTTCAGGTTCGGGATCAGCATGTTGTGCTTGTTGAACGTGTGCCACACGTGCTCGGGCACCGTGCCTTGGGTTTCCCACTCGAGCGCGTACGGGATGAAGTGCTCGTTCATGAACGCGCGACATCGCTTCTGGAAGTCCAGGTGCGTCTGGCGGAAGTACGGCGACGGGAGGCCCCTGAGGTAGGCCGGCTCCGCGAAGGGGACTGAATTGATGGCGGTAGACATGGTTGATTCCTACACAGATCCTGGTCTTCGTGAGTGGTCCTGGGTTAGTTGAGAGGGTTTGTCGGGTGGCATCATAAGGTGCCGGGATACGGGCTTCAAGACACAGTGAGGTCGAGGTTGCGTTGCCGAGGCAGGATGCCGGCTATGGATTGGACCAGTCCGACTGCTACAGTACAGTACGAGTGCCAGCACCGACCGTGCCCATCTGCCTGATTTTCCCGTCAAATATGGGACAGTCACATGGTAGCTTTCGAGCTCGAGGCCAGCGAGGGTTGTCAAGGCAAATCGAGAGATCTTTGCCCGACGGCGACAAACACCTACTGTGAACAGTGCGTACGACGGGTGACATGGTACGGCGCGAGTACTGTAGTAGAGAGGTCTGCGGTGAAGCCGAGTGAGCAGCTCGCATCTGACGTGTCTCACCTCTTAGAGATGGTCATTGCTTCAGTGGGCAGGGTTCGCGTCGTCTCAGAAGATGGTCGCCCAAACATGACAGTGCCATGTGTCCATCCCTCCCTGCTGTTTGTCGATTGTGTTCGCCAGGTTCGGCCACTGTACTTGACCGTATCTTTCTGCGTCTTCCTCTGACATACTCAGCCGTACCCAAGACCTTCAAGGATGTCTCGACGATATGTCCTCACAAGCTACTACTCTGCGTTCTGACGGATGCTTATGGAGTACTAAGTAATATGTACAGTGCTATTATTCTAGAAGCTTCTGCTACCGTTCGCCTCATATTGTCAGTTTCTGCTTCCCTGGAGTTCAGCCATCCAAAAGGTTGAAAAGAATGCGATCACATCTACGTGCCCCAATAGCCTACACAGGACGCCGTACTCCGTAATTACAGAAAAGTGGCCTGGATCAATCTCCGCTGCAACACCGTACCTCTTCAAGCCCAGAACTGCACCAAGAAGCCTAGCCCTCAACTCCAAATCCTTTAGACATTTCTCAGAGTCTCTGGTCTGAGGCTTACTTTTCCGTCAGATGTGGCGGATAAGCGGCAGAAGCACACAAACCTTCTCTGGCTTCCCTCCGAAACGTAGACATGCGGTCCCATCACACCTTCTCCTGACTAACCCCTCTGACATCGTCATCCTCGTCATGAAACGCAAACTTGGAAAACCTCCTGATTCTCGCACCATAAAAGTAGAAAACATAAGGGATGGCACAACAGGCCAATGCCAGGAACGCCAGGAGGAAACTCGCCCACCGGTACCCCAACGTGTGATACATCTGCTCGGTGAAGAGCACCACACTGGCGCCCCAAAATGACCTGATGCACGTCTTCGCAGCGAGTGCCGATGCAGCTTGATGTTGATAAGTGTCGACGAGATAGTTGTTCGCCGAGTTGTATAGGAATATGAAGCCGAAGCCGACAGGAAAGCCACCCATCATTGGACCCCAATAGCTAAGATACGGGTAACTTGTCCAGCCGAAGATGAACAACCCCATGGGAATGAGCCAGCAGGAGAACATCATTGGGATGAGACGCGCTTCCGCTGGAGGCTTTCCGTTAGGAGCCTTTCGGCACAGGGAGATGTAGTGCTTGTTGACAAGGGGTGAAAGAATGGCTGACAGGACCACGCCAATAGCCAAGGGAATGAACATAAGGCCAGTGATACCCTCGGAGTAGCCTTTGCCCTCAACGTAGACGATCGGGTAGGCGACGAAGAACATGTACAAAAGACCGTACAGGACAGCCATGTACAAGCTGATGAGCAAAACGATCGGTTCCAGACATAACAGCTGAAGAGGACGCACCAGGAATATGCGGATTTGTTCGCTCATCGGGCGCAGGTCGAGGTCTTTTTCGGTCACGTATTTGGCATCACCAGTTTCCCTGCGCAGTTTTTTCGCCCGTTTATCCAGAATAATGGGGGCGTAGGTCTCCGGTATGGTGAATGTGAGAATAATCCAGCAGATTCCCGACATGATCAGTTGAATCCAGTAGAGCCAGCGCCAACCAGAGGCGTCGCCGAGAAAGCCTCCCGCAAGCGGTCCAATCGCGGGACCTGCGAAAGGCGCGGCTGAGAACACGGCCATCGGAACTCCACGATCCTCGTTCGCCCACAAATCGGCGAGCGTGCCGCCCACGAGGGTCATAGGCGCCGAGAAAGCGACGCCATCAATGAGACGGCACACCAACAGTGTACCGATGTTCTGTGCAACCGCGCATGGTATCTCGAAGATCACTGCAAGGGCGATGGTGATGACATAGACAGGCTTCCGCCCGTAAAGTTCCGACAAGGGCGCGAACGCAAGGGGGCCAACGCCGAAGCCGATAACGAACGTTGTAACAGTCAGGAGGGAGACTTCTGCTGAAACGTGGAACTCTTCAGAGACGCCTTCAAGGTCGGCAGTGATCACAGCGCTGTTGAATGCCACGGTGAAGCAGGTAAAAGCGACAACCATCGTACACCACCATTCTGGAGCCGGCGTTAGCAACAAGGACCGAGACAAGTGTCAGAGGAATGGAGACATACTGTAAGGCTTTGACCAATTCTTCGGGTTCTCCGGGTCGTTGATCTTGAAAGTGACCAGCTCATGGTCCTCCGGCTTGCCAGTTGCTCTAGAAATGGTCCTCTTTGGAATGACACCCGCTGCAGTCTCTTGGATATACTCTGACATATCTGCCTCGTCGCTGAGGATATCGTACGGAAGGTCCAGCACGTCCGAGGTATCTTGTGTTGGCATGGTCTCATATCTTTCGAGCGTACGACGCGTAGATGCTCGTGTGAGGCGCGATTCCGACTTGTCGACGCTATTGCGAGGGATGCTGCCCTGCGAAGTAGCAGTTGGTGTTGTGCTTAGCGAAGACATGTGATTCATGTCGGGACTGGTCATTGTGAGCTGCTAGATTGATAGCAACGAAAGGAAAATAGTCCTGAGCAACAAGGGAACAACAACTACCTTCTAGCTGAGTGTAGAGAGATAACCTGGATGTTGAAATGCGAGACAGGGTGGTAAACAGCCGGGAGGATGGGCGTTATATACCGTGCGATCCTGGAGCTCGGCCTTCATCTTGCAAAACAGATCTGGGAATGTCGGCATCCAACAAGACCATCCTCTTGCCGGATCATATGCACGTAGATGAGTATTTAGCGTCAAACATGCAACGCCGTTATTCGTATATGCAGGTATCTTGATATCCATAATCTCTGCTCGGCAGTGTGCAAGCGCGAGCGACGGCGACATACCGACGATGTGGAGACAAGGTGCGGAATACTAGAGCACCTGGTCATTGTGCTGCCAATGGGACTGTATATTGTGTTAAGCTCAAACCAGAGCATATGGAAAGTCGGCACAGGCATGGTTGAGTTAACAGCGAGGCGAGATCGATGAGACAGCGTAGGACTGGTTCAAAGAGGTCAGAGATACCGTTGCGAACAGCCGTGCGGCTTGACTGGCGCCTTGACAATGACCGAGAGTCCACCGAAACCAGGGGTCAGAAGGGCTTGGCTTGTTTAGGGGAAAGTGCGACTGCCACTCGTTGGTAGCCTTGCGGTTGTTACAAGGCTGCGTGGTGCATGGACGGACGTCAACAGGTAGCTGAGTAAGTGAGTCGCAGATGGTGGCCATGTCCACGCCCTGGATGGCGTGTACCGGCCAGATCTGGTGTTCCTGAAATCATGTGAATAGCAAAGTTCCAGTTTTAGTTCAAGGAGAGCCGCGCATATTGTAACAAAAGCTATGACACAAGCTGTCGAGGGACTTACGAGCTTGTCACGCTGCAGCTGGTATGGCACAACACTGATTTCTAGCAGGATACTCCGTACTCGAGCACAGAAATTCTGGTATGAACACTTGCGTTGGAACGGCGAGCGGATGACGTCACACACTTCTGCCTTTCCGGTTAGCCTCGCGTTCAACCACGTGTTGCGCGATATGACTAAGGCATGACCCCACCGTCTTCAGCTCGCCATAGCAGCAAGGGCAGGCCGTGATAGATCTTGTATCTGATGCCCTTGAAGACACCTTGACGGTTCTTGGTCGACAAGTTGATAGCGAATACCTGTAGTCGCAACCCAGTCACACGCTCACCATGTCAGACTACTACAACCCCAATCAGTATCCTCCCCCACCAGGGGCCGGCCATAACCAATATCCTCCTCCTCCAAGACCAGAGGGCTACCACTCCCCAGAGCCACAGGTAAGGCATTCTTTCAAGCTCTGCAGCGCCATCATACATTGGCTGACCACTCATAAGTCCTCGTACGGGGGATATCAGCCCGCACGGGAGGATCAGTATCGATATTCACCGAGGTCATCGGCAATGCAAGTAGGCCAGTATGGCGGCGAGTCCGGATATAATCGGGAGCGTCGCAATTCAGGCCCATATGCTGCTAGTCAGTATCGCGAAGCCGAACCCAACACCTACTATGCTCCTCCTCCACGAGAATATGACGACCAGTATTACGACCGCCCCAGCTCCCGAGGCTCGCGCAAGGAAAGGGAAAGAGACCGGGAGAGGTCGAGAGACAGAGGTGAGAAACACCATGGCGAGCATCATGCTGAGAAGGCTGTGGGCGCGACTCTGCTCGGTGGTGCAGTTGGTGGATGTAAGTGACTGATGCTTTGGCCTCGTCTCGTACTGACCGGAGCAGGGGCCGGCCACGAATTTGGCCATAACAACAATTTGATTGCCGTCGCAGGTGCATTGGCAGGAGCATATGCCGGCCACAAGCTCGAAGCAAAACATGAAAAGGACAAACAAAAGAAGAAGGGACATCGGGAAAGCGGTGCTTACGACGACGGAGATTATGGCAGCCGGCGCAGTCGCTCGATCTCGCGGTCTCGGAAGAGGTCTGGGAGCAGGCGGAGAAGCAAAAGCAGCAGCAGTGATGAGAGCGATAGCAGCAGGCGCAGACACCGTCACCGTCGCGACTAGGAGGAAGCGTATTCCTCTGCTGTGACTTCTGGCAGATCCAAGGAGGTGGAGGCCTATCGACGGCGAGGATAGCATACCTCTCGAGGATTGATGTGGCCCTGTTGCAGTAATGGTGAGATGACGACAACAAAGTGTTCTCAATAGTGAAAGCAGTGTGACCTCTTCACGGCGCAATATAACAAGCATCTGCATGCTCAGTCGGCCGCAAGGAGGGTATCCGTAAAGCGGTCCCTGGTAATCTGGGGAAATAAAGTGTGGCGAAGCCGGACGACCTGCAGCAACCATGCTACATCATGCATACTGCGTACTTCCATCCTCGTCAGGTATTTCTTCATGTGGAGTCGGGATAGATTGCACACTCTCCGGGAAGAGGCTGACGGCAGTTTCTGCTGAAAAGCTGGGGGATGGGTAAACCTAGGTACCTATGAGAGGTTGGTAGATAGCCATTAATGTCTCAATGGAAAGTATCAACTCTCCCCCGTAGCACAAGGCTGTGATGCACTTGGGTATTGTGGCTTGTAAAACAAGTGAGCAACCAGGTACGGGATAGCGGGTCACCCACAGAAGCGTCACAAATCTTTGACGAGAGAAAATTCTTCGGGTTTTCTAGCACCGAGAGACGCCCGCTAAAAGACCCTGATCCGGCGCCTGCATCCGCCAATTGGCAACGGTCTAAAAGAAACGTTTTGCTGCAGGCTTGGTCACATTTCTCGTGGCAGATGTTGGATGAAGGAGTTGACCAGCATGACCAATTATGGGGACTGGCCTATCCATTCCTTGGGTAATACTCGTGTTCTCTCGCTGTTTGGGGAGACTGGAGTTTGGCCTGGGGACATGCGGACAAGAGCAATTCTGCTTATCATTTAGCGAACGCCTATCGATACGAGCGCGTCGCCTCGATATGAGATAAGCCTGAAACGTGCCCCAACCCCTCACCCCTCCAAAGCGCAAATTCAGACTGTAATCCCGTACCGTGGTACTGCGAGCTGCCTGTCGCGCCTGAAAATGTGGTCGGAGGAGAGAGCGTGGCAGTTCGTCACTGGGAAAGCAGTTTACCAATCAGACAAGTCGTAGATTTTGTAAGGGGCGAAGTCGGTGCATGCTTACACACTGATGGTGCAAGCGACCTCAGGCTGGGGGAGGAACTTTAATCCAAGGGCCTGCATCTGACGTGGTAGGCGCAAATTCAGTTCTGAGGACTGGCTGATTCGGGTGGGAACCCCTGCTCGTGGTGCAGCAGTCACGAAATGATACGGGAAGGCCTGTGTCTGGGACTTCAGGGCTGAGTGGCGACAAAAATAGGTCTTTCGAGAAGCATCAAATAGGGTCCTGCTGTTGCCCCAGCGTGTCCCCTTACGTCTCCAAAATATTGGACGTGGGTCGGGCCAGTTCTCTGGCTGCAGTACGAGGTACACAGTACTGGTTGAATGATCGACGAAAATCTCGACCGGATAATTCGCTCAAGCAGGCCTGGCTCTGGTATCGAGGGCTTTGCGAGTAGTTACAGTGCCTAAGTTTGATCTCTTCGGCCAGCGCGGCCGGGCTAGGAGAGGCGGTCAAAGCGAGGCAGACAAAGGAGCGTTTTGATGGGATGGATATCGATCAAATGGATGCGGGATGGGGCAATGCGCCGGATCTGAGTGGATGAAACGGCCTGGGGACCGGCACTGACTAGCGAAAAAAAAATTTATGATGGCGAGGAGAGTCGCTTTGATTAAATAGCCTGCAGCCTTCCTGCTCACCCTCTCCTTCTCTTACCATCTCTCCTTCACCTCTAGACTCACCCCCCTCTTGCATTTCTCTTATCATAGAGTCTGCACACTCCTTCTTGTTCCAACCGAATAGACGCCACATAGAGCGAGACCGGCGTGGAAACGCTGTCTGCGTGGGCACCCCTTTTGAGCCGACTTAGACCGCCTTTTTCCACATTCCTGCGATTTTCCACACACAAAAACACCACCTACGACCCCCTGATCCCTTGTCGAACCTCCTCCACGAAATGCCCGCGGTCGACACCATGACATCCACTCCAGCCACCTCCGCAAAAGAGACAAAGCAGTCACTCGCAGATCTCGAGGGATTATTGCAGAAATTGTCAGTCTCAAAATCTCAAGATGAGGCCAGCATTTCCGCAGGCAATGTTGCCACTTTCTTGAACGGCCCCATCGAGGAGCACGATGTCCCTCTCAAGACTGTCGAAATTTTCAAGAAACAACTTGCCAACAAGAAAGATGCCGTCGTTCGGGAGCGCGCTCTCGACGGAATTCGAGCCATTGCCGCGCACGGCACTATTGCCCCTGGCGTTGAGCCCTACCTCGTTTCCCTGCTACCGCTCTCACTCGCCGCTGTTGGCGACAAGATGGTATCAGTCAAGAACGCTGCGCAGGCCGCGGCTCTGGCCATCGTCCGACAGATCAACCCCAACTCCGTCAAGGTTGTTCTCCCTCACATCCGAAATTCCATCATCACCGCACAAAAATGGCCTGAGAAGATGACTGGCCTCGACTGCATCGAAGCCCTCGTTGAAACAGCCCCTACACAGCTCTCCTTCCTTGTCCCCACCCTCATCCCGATCGTTTCCGAGTCGATGTGGGATACCAAGCCTGAAGTCAAGAAGAAGGCCTACGGCACAATGGAGAAGATCTGCAAATTGATCGAAAACAAGGATATCGAGAAGTTTATTCCTGAGCTGATCAAGTGTATTGCTAAACCAGAGAACGTCCCTGAGACGGTTCACTTGCTTGGTGCCACTACCTTCGTCACTGATGTCCACGAGCCAACTCTGGCCATCATGGTTCCTCTCCTTGAGCGTGGTCTGGCCGAGCGCGAAACCGCCATCAAGCGAAAGTCTGCAGTCATCGTTGACAACATGTGCAAACTTGTCGAGGATCCGCAGATTGTCGCAGCCTTCCTGCCGAAGTTGATGCCTGCGCTCACAAAGAACTATGAAAATATGGCCGACCCTGAGGCCCGTGAGAAGACCAAGCAAGGTTTGGACACTCTGAAGCGTGTTGGTGCGGTCAAGGAGGATGGCTCCTTCCCCAAGATTTCTAACGCTGGTGAAATTGCCACTGTCAAGCCCATTCTCAAGGAAATCATCTCACAGAAGCACAAGGGTGCAGTTGAAAAAGCCGACACTGTTATTGACTACGTTTCCGCCATTGCCGGTCAGTTGATTGACGAGAAGATCACCGATGAGCCTGACTGGGTCTCCAACACCGTCGAATATCTCAAAACCATTGTTGGTGAGGCCGATGCTAAGTCGGTCGCTGAGACTCTTCGCAAACGCGCCTCTCCCGGTATTGAAGACGAGCCTGAGGCCGAGCCCGATGAAGAAGAAGGCGAGGACCTCTGCAACTGCACATTCAATCTGGCCTACGGTGCTAAGATTCTGCTGAACCAAACCACCCTCCGCCTCAAGCGCGGTCAGCGCTATGGTCTTCTCGGACCAAACGGTTCCGGCAAGTCCACCCTTATGCGTGCCATTAACAACGAACAAGTTGAGGGTTTCCCCAAGCAGTCAGAGGTCAAGACTGTCTTCGTTGAGCACGATCTTGATGCTGCTGATACCGAGTTCACCGTCGTCGGCTGGACCGAGATGAAGCTGAGGTCCGTTGGTATCGAAACCCCGGTCGAAGATATCAAGGCCAAGCTGCTCGAATTCGGCTTCCTCGAATCTCAGATGGATGGTCCCATCACCTCCCTCTCTGGTGGCTGGAAGATGAAGCTGGCTCTTGCTCGCGCCGTGTTTGAGAACCCAGATATTCTCCTCCTGGACGAGCCTACAAACCACTTGGACGTCAAGAACGTGGCCTGGCTCGAGAACTACCTCATCAACTCACCGTGTACTTCCATTATCGTCTCTCACGATTCCAAATTCCTGAACAACGTTATCCAACACGTCATCCACTACGAACGCTTCAAGCTTCGAAGATACCGTGGCAACCTGACCGAGTTCGCCAAGAGAGTGCCATCCGCTCGCTCCTACTTCGAGCTCGGTGCCTCCGAGCTGGCCTTCAAGTTCCCCGAGCCTGGTTTCCTGGAAGGTGTCAAGACCAAGGCCAAGGCCATTGTCCGTGTCAACAAGATGTCATTCCAGTATCCCGGTACCGACAAGCCCCAAATCCAGGATATCACGTTCCAGGTATCCCTAGGTTCCCGTATCGCTGTTATCGGACCGAACGGAGCCGGCAAGTCTACTCTCGTCAACGTTCTCACTGGTGAGCTGATCCCCACCACCGGTGAGATTTACCAGCACGAGAACATCCGTATCGCCTACATCAAGCAGCACGCCTTTGCTCACATCGATAACTTCCTTGACAAGACTCCCTCTGAGTACATCCAATGGCGATTCCAGACAGGTGAGGATCGCGAGACCATGGATCGCGCCAACAAAATCGTCACCGAGGACGATGAGAAGGCCATGGACAAGATCTACAAGATTGAGGGTACCCAACGACGTGTCATTGGAATCCACGCCCGTAGGAAGTTCAAGAACTCCTACGAATACGAGTGCTCGTTCGCACTTGGTGAGAACGTTGGCCAGAAGAACGAGAAGTGGACTCCCATGATGACCGCCGACAATGCATGGATTCCCCGCTCCGAGATTCTGGCGTCCCACCAGAAGATGGTTGCTGAAGTTGACCAGAAGGAGGCTCTTGCTAGCGGTCAATTCCGTCCCCTCATTCGGAAGGAGATTGAAGCACACGGCGCCAACTTCGGTCTCGACGCTGAGCTGATCTCTCACTCTCGGATGCGTGGTCTTTCCGGCGGCCAACGCGTCAAGGTTGTCCTGGCTGCTTGCACCTGGCAGCGTCCTCACTTGATCGTTCTGGACGAACCTACCAACTACCTCGACCGCGACTCCCTTGGTGCCCTCTCGAACGCTCTTAAGGCGTTCGAGGGTGGTGTTGTCATCATTTCGCACAACGCTGAATTCACAGAGTCACTGACTTCAGAAGTCTGGACCGTAAACGTACGCTTTTGACCTCCTTACCATAATGAGATCTTTTGCTAACGCATCATGACAGAATGGACGAATGGTTCCTTCTGGTCACAACTGGGTACAAGGTCAAGGTACCGGACCCCGACTGACTTCCAAAGACGACGACGAGGAAGAGAAGTTCGATGCTATGGGCAACAAGATCGAAGGCAACAAGAAAGCCAAGAAGCTCACGTCTTCCGAGCTGAGAAAGAAGAAGAAGGTTAGTCTATGACACCCAGTGGGTTTCTCCTGGGCAATTGCTGACTTCGACTACAGGAACGTATGGCCCGACGAAAGCGTGGCGAAGAAGTCTTCAGCGACGAAGACGACTAGATTACTCGCCTTTTCGACGGTTTCCACACCGCGACTGTTTGCGCCACTGAGCAGATAATTTCGCTGCCCAGGTCGTTTTCAGGCATGGAAAGCTATTGTTCGTGGAAGTTTGGATGATTAATGAACACGGCATTGATATCCGATCCGGCGTTTGGAGGTGGGCCTGAAAACTTGCATCGCGTTCTACGACAAGTCCTATCACTGTGGATTGCTGGCGTGTATCTTGGAACATGCATGCCCGAGCCATGTTCACTTGAGGCGATTATGAAAGAATCGCTACGATAAAACTAGGGCCATGATAGAAGGCATAGAGTGGAACGTCCTGCATAGACGATAGAGTTCTTTGCAATGAAAAAAAGGTTTCTTCAATATTATGACTGCGTGCACCGGTTCCTTCTTGCGATTCAAGCAACGGACAAGTCTAGATTCGCCCACTGTTCTTTGCATTGGCTTTTTTGCGGATGTCCCGCCACATCTATGTCCTTGCCCTGCTGCTTGTCACCTGCACCCCTTGGGACGTGTTGTGGTAAATGGTACAGTCGATAGGAGCCTCGATATCGAGCCGAGGAGCTTTGGCAAAAGGAGAGCTCGCTCCTCATTACAGTATTCCCGTACTCCGTGCTCCGTATTCAATGGGACTATTACATAGAAACAGCCTAGCGGGGATGTGGATGGAAGCCGCGAACTGTTCAAGCGATTGTGTATCGATGCTTCGCGAGATCACGAGATCAGCTCTACTGGGTCTGAGACAACAATAACATCTGTCTGTCGAGCACGCTGCTCGCAAACACAAGCATATCGAGGTGGTGAACCTCAGTCTGACGACTCCAATTTCGAAGGCCGAGGTCTGTTGCCGGGGGTTCGCCCGGAGAAGTCCCACCATCCACCTTGGTGCAGAGAGCCACCAGCCACGACCGGCGTTGGGGTAAAGCCTGACAGGGCTGTCGGATAGTGCACCGAAAGGCTGGCGGTCGCCTGCTCGGAACAGGCGACCGACGCATAGGAACGAACACAGCTAGAGCCTCCGCAGCCTCCCACATCCCTCCATGGAGTTATCCCACGTTCACTCCGCCATCACCTCCAGTGTGGAGGGGTTTCCTTCATAGTCTTTGGCCATGCTCTAAATGGTGCGATTGACCGGGCTAGATCGTGTGCACCTATCTGATGATGCCTTTTTTTCGGCAGATCGAAGGTGCCAATGGTCTGGCCTGTCTGAAATGTGATGCGCCACGATAGCGGCTCGTGTATCGGGACCCGCGGTAAGGTACTACTAAAGAGAGACTGTTTCCCGTGCCTGCCATTGACGCCGGTTTTCTACTTTGCTCGTCTTCCACTCGCCGCCCGCTCGATCCCCGCTGGAGAGGTTGCATTCCAGAGCATCGTGAATCAACAACGCATGCGTCGTCACTGAACTGGTTCCGTGTCTCAAAGCCATCCGCGCCGCCCCCGTCGGCTTCGATCAGGATGGGCTCTCTGGGCTACAAGGTTGCCGACAGCATCTATGCGCACCCTCTGATATCAGAAAGAGCCATTGACGAGCCTCGGCCACTCAAAGTCATCTATGTGGGAGCCGGTGTCTCTGGTATCTGTGCAGCTATCCAGTTTCCCAAGTTCCTGCCGGGAGTAGAACTTGCCATTTACGAGAAGAACCCCGATGTGGGAGGTACATGGATTGAGAATCGATACCCCGGTTGCGCATGTGGTACGTGGAAAGGGTGATCTCCTTTCCGAGTCGGCATCTAACACAACCCCAGATATCCCAGCTCACTCTTACCAATTAAGTTTTGAGTCTGAAGTACACTGGAGCCAGTTCTATGCTGGAGCCCCAGAGATCCTACAATACTGGAAAAAGGTCGCAGACAAGTACGACGTCAAGAAGTACATGAAGTTCAACCACAAAGCTATCGAGGCTCGGTGGAACGAAGAGACGTCAAAATGGCACGTCAAATTCCAAAGGTTAGACAGCGACGAGGTTGTGGAGGATGTCGGTGACGTCTTCATGACCGGCATTGGCGCGTTGAATGAATGGAAATGGCCCAACATCGAAGGCCTACACAGCTTCAAGGGCAAGCTGTTGCACAGCGCGAACTGGGATTCTGAATATGACGTGACGGTCAGTCCCCTCTCGCTGTCCCGCCACAACCCACGCTAATCGCTTCTGCAGGGCAAGGAGATCGCGGTGATCGGTGCCGGTAGCAGCGGAATTCAGATCGTCCCAACCCTGCTGCCCAAAGTCAAGTCTATGGATCATTATGTCCGCGGCCGAACATGGATTGCTGCCACCTTTGGCAACGAGCTGGTCAGAGAACGAAACAATGGACAAGACGGCAACTTCAAGTACACCCAAGAAGAGATAGAGGCCTGGAAGAAAGACCCCGCGTCCTACATCAAGTACCGCAAGGCCATCGAGATCGGTATGCAAGGTGGCTTCGCCTTGACACACCGGGGGACAAAAGAACACGAGGGCGCATGGTCGCAATTCAACCAGGAAATGCGCAAACGACTAGAGAAGAAGCCACACATCGCGGAACACCTCATTCCCGACTTCCCGCCTCTTTGCAAACGACTTACACCTGGACCCGGCTACCTGGAGGCTTTGGTGGCCGACAATGTCAATGTTATTGCCGACAAGATCGAGCGCATTGACGAGACTGGCATCATAACGAGTGATGGTAAACACCGACCCGTGGAGGTCATTGTCTGTGCAACGGGCTTTGACACCTCATTCCAAGGCCGATTCCCCATCTACGGCCGCGGTGGAGTGAACCTACAAGACCGTTACAGGACTCGGCCAGAGACGTACCTGGGCGTTTGCACCGATCAGTTCCCCAACTTCTTCCAATCACTAGGTCCCAACCAAGGTCTAGGGAATGGCAATCTGCTGATTCTCATCGAGGCCATCTCGTTATATGTTGGGCAGATCCTGCAGAGGCTCGGCCAGGGGAACGTGAAGACCATCGAGCCGAAACGGAAAGTCGTTGAAAACTTCACGGACTACTGCGACGCCTACTTCAAGCGTACCGTCTTCTCGGCAGAGTGTGGAAGTTGGTACAAATCAGCGCCGCCCAATGCCACGGCGGAAGAACGAAAGAGAGGGCGGGTGACCGCATTATGGCCCGGCAGCAGTATTCATGCCGTGCGGGCATTTGAAAAGGTTCGATTCGACGACTACGAGATGACCACATGCGACGGCAATGACTTTGGATGGTTCGGCGACGGCTGGGCCGTGGCAGAGCGAGTAGGCGACGTTGAGGGTTTGACGTGGTACCTGAACGGTACACGCTTCCTGCACGAATCCTTAGAGAAGGGCGAAAAGCTGGTCGTCGGCGAGGACAAGATTGTGACTCGGGGGGAAGACGATGGGCTGAAGAAGGGTGAGATCGCAACGGAATTTCGAGTGCCAGATGGGATTGCGGCGACTTGAGATGGAGTCCCACCGACAGAATAGATGTCGTCGAGGCGACATATTCATTTGTCTATAGTAGACATACTCGCGAGAGAGTCATATCCGATAAGGATTGTTGTATATGCAGGTTTGACAGGACTAAAGCACGACTATTCCATACAAGGATACTGCAGCCTGGATCGACTCTCATCTCCGTGTGATATCAGGCATCTACGATAGCAATACCCAAGTCTCATATTGAAAGGCTGTTCCTTGTCGCGATGAGGCAGCCGTCGTCTTCGTTCTCCTTGGCCTTCTAACAACCGCTGCCATGGCATCGTGGCGGTCGGTGAGCGTGTCCATCTCTGCCCTCGTCGTCTTCGTCGTCAGCCTCGCTTATCTGCTCATCTCCGCCTCCAGCTCCACTTCCGCCCTGGGCGGGCAACAAGATCTCGGCCCTTTGAAACATCCTCACAGACATTTTCAGGCTCCAGCAGAGAATCCTTGGGCCGAGCTCGATGACGCAGAGGCCTCGCAACTCTATCTCTGGCTCCATGAGAACACGAATCTGTTCGATTCTGCGTCGGATACCAACGCTCTGAACCTGGTCGAGCTCCTGCGGCCGAACAAGTCCGATGTCGCCGACTACCTTGACCACGGAGGCCCGCCACCAGAGCGGTGGGCGAGGCTCTCCAATCTCGAAAGCAAGGGCGACGAGGCCTTTGTCAAAGAGTACATGGTCGGCCCGTTGCCTCCATCGAACCACACCCAGATTCTCCCCTTGACATACTGCCACAACTCCGGGCGCAACTCTGTCCGGAGTCCCATCTCAGACGTCTTCGCCCTCCTGGACTGGGCCCTCGGCATCGGCGAGAACGCATCGGACATCACGCTCGACCTGCTGGGCGCGAAGACGAACCGCCACGACCTCGACGACCCCGATGGCCTGGTCATTGGCTCGAGGCCCGCGCTCATCGACTCGGGCCGCATGGTGCACTGGCTCGAGTTCTTCCGTCCCGGGATGAAATCGGACGGTCGGAGTCTGCTGCCCCAGGGACTGTACGTCAAGCTGGACATCCCCACGGCGCGGCCAGAGACGTGGACGACCGGCGGCTGGTTCTACAACGGCATCCTGTACGACAACGACACGATGCTGCGCGAGGCCATGAAGTCCCCCGATTTCGAACGGCTCGTGGTCAACGAGGACGGCGGCTGGACCGACACGGAAGATCCTGCCAGTGTGGCGCCCGAGCGAGACATGCCCCCGCCGCTGTCGATCCAGCCGTACGGACCACGGTACCACCTCGACCGAGCCGAGAATTACGTTTCGTGGATGGGCTTCTCGTTCTACGTGGCCACGTCGCAGGCCACGGCTGTGTCACTGTTTGACATCCGCTACAACGACACGCGCATCATCTACCAGCTCGGCCTGCAGGAGGCGCTGGCGCACTACGCCGGCGTGGAACCCATGCAGTCGGGCCTCGAGTTTTTGGACACGTTCTTCGGCATGGGCAAGATGATGTTCAGCCTCGTGCCGGGGCTCGACTGTCCCGGGCATGCCGAGTACGTCGACATGTCGTACCACAGGGGAGGAAAGATGTACACGAACAAGAACGCCATCTGTGTCTTTGAGTACACCTCGGACGCGCCCCTGCAGAGGCATACCTCTGCCTTCAGTGCGACCGTCAGCCGCAACACGTATCTTGTGGTGAGGAGCGTAAGCACCGTGGGGAATTACGATTACACGGTGAGTCTGCTGCCCTTGATCACCGCATGTACTTACTGTTGTGCCCTCACAGATCGACTACATCTTCTACCTCGACGGGTCCATCGAAGTCAAGCTCCGCGCGTCAGGCTACATCTTTGGCGCCTTCCACGCGGAACCACGGCATTCTGCTGTTCCGCCACGCGACTCCTCCACGAACGAATACGGCTACCGCATCCACCCGGGCGTGCAGACCTCCATGCACGACCACGTCGTGAACTTCCGCGCGGATTTCGACATCTGCGGCACGGCCAACACGCTCGTCCGCACGACCGTCGAGCCCCTGAAGCGCGAATACGATTGGGATGAGCCCGAGGTCGACGGGCCGCGGAACACCATGCACATGGTTCACGAACCCATCACGCGCGAGACGGGGCTCAACTGGCCCAAGAACGCCCGCGAGATGTACCTCGTCACATCCCCGTCGGCCACAAACAAATGGGGCGAGTCCCGCGCGTACCGCATCCTGCCCGGCACGGGGATGGGCAACCCGGCGCACCTGACGATCGTCAACTCGACGACTCTAGGCAACTCGGCGGCCTGGTCGAGCGCGGACCTCTGGGTGTTGAGGAATCATCCGGACACGGAACCCAGCAGCGCGCACGAGAACAATTACCTCGAGCCACTGGCGCCGCTTGTCGATTTTACAAAGATGGTCGACAGTGAAGACATCGAGGGCGAGGATCTGGTCGTGTATTTCAACTTGGGGGGCCATCATGTGCCAACTAGCCAGGACGTGCCGAATACGTTGATGCACACGAGCGCGAGCAGCGTGGTGTTTATGCCGTTCAATTACTTTGACGAGGACGTGAGTCGGGCGTGGAGGCAGGGCGTGCGGGTTGATCGGCGGCCGCCGGCGCGAGAGGGCGTGGGTAGTGCTGTTGAGAAGGACGAGGTCAAGATCAAGACTAAACGGACGGCGGACGCGCAGGGCGAGGAGAACAACAGGCACAGGGATGAGGACGCGCAGAGTGAGAAGGACAAGAGGCACGAGGACGAGGACGACGGCGTGACCTGGTTCGGCGGCCGGTATACGCGCGATGTGCTTGTGTCGCCGCAGATGCTCACGCCGGATCTGAGCCACTATATGAGAGAGCGGGATGAGGGGGAGGCCGGGGGTTGGAAGACCGTCCGGAATGCCGTCGGAGGCGGGTTGGTAGGGTTGTTTGTTGGCAAGGAGAGGGCAGGTGAGGAGGGCGGACGTGGACGTGGTGGGATGGATTGGTGAGGGAGGGCACACGCAGGGTGGTTAGTGGGTCGGATGAGCGAGTAAGGAGTATAAGGCACGAAGGACGTACATGCCCGAGAAGCTGCGAATGTGTATGGGTAGGGGAAACTGGCTGCCACGGTATAGTATCTATTTGTCAACGGATAGTTCACCACAAGGAGGTATGGGGGCCAAGCTGTGAAGAAACGGTCACGGTGCTTGCCAGCCGATACTAAGCCGCAGGGAGAGAGGGGGTTCAAGCTGGGGAGGGGGCGTAGTGGTAGTGTTGAAGACGTCGCTTAGAGATATACACAGAAATACACGCCCACGTGAGTGTGCGTACCTAGCGTTATATATACGTACAACCCCCTTTTCCTTGGTGTACTCCGTACACATACACAATACGCATATGTGAACACGTACATCTACATCAATGCATATGGGCAATAACCACCCGCAACACATCCAGGCAGGTGGATGTACAGTATCTGGCCCTACACTACATGTGTCAGGATATCCGTGGCTCTGATACCGCCTGTAATGAGCACCTAGTGGGAAAGGCGGATACATAGGGAGGGCGAGGATATTCCTCTCGTCGACATTCTCCTCTCTCTTCCCTCTGGAGACATGATAGAGGTACGTTTGGCTTTTACCTCGCACGTACTGCTACAAGGACTACCTACGTACATTCGGTCCATCTGTGATAAAATGGTCCTGGTCACTGTCACTGCTCATTCATCACCCCGCCAATCAGTCCGTCGGTTCGGATACACGCCGTAATCAACAAGTATGTATCAGCCTTGCTCCTGTCCTCGTCGCTACCGTTCCTCACCTTTTACGCCTTTACAGTATTCGCACCCAGCCGACGAAGAGGGAACGACGAGGCAAACAACTTGTCCCGCTTCCTGACCTTTCCGTTTCCGGGCTTGACTTTGACGGCTTTGAAGATCGAGGTGATGCTCGCTTTTGGAGGTCTTTCTTCGCCGTCAGCTTCACCTTCATCTTCGGCTTCATCTCCATCTCCGGCTCCGGCTCCGAGCTCAGCGCTGGCTTGACGCTTCATATGCCGTGAGGCTTGGGCGGTGTGTGAAGTGGTGTCCTTCCTGCTGGTGCTGCTGGTGCTGATATCTTCGAGATGGAGATGACTTTGATTGTGGTTGTGGCTGGCATGATGATGATGTAGACGAAGGTGACTGTCATAGCAGTGGTGGTGGTTGTGATAGTGATTTTGATATGCATCCTGCTTGTGCGTTTCCGTCAGCATGGGTCCTTCAATGGTATGGTACACTATTGCTATCTTTCATGTACTGCGACGTAGGTTCGGAAGATCGACACACGTACCTCGTCGTATCCGCTGGTCGAGTCAGATAAGGTCAACGGGCTGATGCTGCGTTCCGAGAGCACGTGTGTGTGAGTGTGCATGTCTACGTCCCTATTGCAGGCAGTGAGGCTGGAACCTGTTGCATGGCCTGAGGAGATTCGAATTCTCCGTCCTGGATGGGGCTCTTCATGGCCATGTTCGTGGTCTTGTTCGTGGATGGTCTCCAGATTCGGATTCGGTTCCGAGTGCGGGCTCGGCCGCGAGTTCGAGTGTGTGTGCGAATCCGAGATGCCGGCCCGTTCGAAACTGCGGATCAACGTCAAGGCATGCTCTGGGGTTGAGTCTTCACGTATTCCCGACGGCAAGGAGTTGAGGTGGTCATCTGTGCCCGAGGCAGGTGAAGACACCGTGCAGTCGCTCGTCGGAGTGGTAGGCGATGGGAGGGTCAATGTCACGCCAACAAGGGGCAGATAGTCAAGCGTCCGTTTCGCTTCCAGCACCGCCAGGAGACTCCCTCGACCTCTCTTCGCGCTCATGGTATGGGCGTTCACTGGCACAGGTGGCCCACCCTGGGTGTCAATCCCGCTGTCCTCGCCGTACAGCCATACGAGGTTGAAGAACAGGGTCTTTGCCGTGTTGTACTGGCGGACGAAGGGGATAACGTTCTCGGCCAACGTGGCCCGAATGAATCGACAGGTCCCCGTGTTTGCGGTGTGCCAGCGGCGGCGGTGCTCGTCGAATTTGGCCTGTTGTTCGACTGTGCAAGGTGTCGGACAACGAGGTTCCGTCCACGCGCCGATGATGAGCTCGTAAGAACTGGAAGTGGCCAGAAGGATGGGTTGGATGGCGGCATGCCACGCTTGGAAATTGGATTTGCCTTGGAGGAGGCCAACGGCTGCGACGGGATCGGTTGGAAATCCGAGGTGGCCAAAGTAGGCTGCCCGGTGGTAGCTAGGCGACATGATGGATTGCAGGGTTGAGAAACTCGCAGTCTTCAGGTAGGCGGCGACCTGCTGCTTTTGAGCTCGATGCACTTAAAGCGATTGTGTTCATACAGATGTGCCATAGAGTCTCGAGCATAAGTCGAAATCCCTGCTCCTCGAAATGAGACACTGTTCCAGCACAATCTTCGAAAACTGGGCAACTCTTGAAACAGACAGACTCTTTTTGGAATTGGTATCGATGCTGCAAGTCAATATATGGCATTTAAATCGCCTCGTGCATCCGAGACTGACGGTCAGCTTTCCTTTTCAGTTCCAATAGTGCTCAACTGGTGGCACATCCGTTCGTAGACCCGAAACCGTTCCCGATTCTCTCGGCGCCCACTTCCTTGCCTTGCTGATGGATACAAAGGGCGAGGCGGTTGAGGAGTAAGTCCGTCGAGGGCCCACGGTGGGGTAGACCAGCATGAGACATCGAGGCCGCTCGACGAAGATATTGCTCGGCGAGGCCATAATCTCCACGACTCATGGCAAGGGTGGCAAGTTGATCACAAGCCCAGGATGCCGTGCTGCTATTCGCCGAACCTGAGTCAGAGGTTTCGTGAGCGAGGATTCTATGCGCCACTCCCTCGAGGGCGAACTCCTCGTGCTGCTCGGCATACAGTCTCCCCAGAGCTGCCAACGCGGTTCTGTACCGTTTTGGGCGCATCGTTTGACTGTCCCTGAGAAGCTGCTGGCACAAGAAATGTGCGTGTTGGAAGTTCCTGCGTCTCCGGAGCGCGTCAATCTGGTCAACTCGTAGAGCGAATAGCGACGAATTGTCTGACTTTCGGTGCGCCATGTAGCCCTCGACCACCAACTGCATCATTGACTCAATTGCACGATCGCGCAGATTGGCTGCCTTGATCATCGTGAGAGCCCTGACAAGGGGATGATGTTCTCCTAGCGAGTTCTCGGCCATCGACGATATGAATCCGAGCAACTGCTGCTCCAAGGCGGCCAGGCCTTCCCAGGGCGTGGCAAAGTGGACGAGCAGGCAGGACAACAATTGCAGAGGCGCAGATTTGATCAGCGGCTGCACCATGTTGCAGCAACTGTCGAAGGTGGTCCACGCGTCGTCCGCTCTGCCAGTGTGGAAGTAGTCGAACCCACGGTAAAGACCGAGCCAGAACGCCGATACCTGGTCGGTCTGTCCTGTTCTCACCTCTCGCGGGATCATATCCGGAAAGCGAGCTTGGAGTTCCTTCGACTTGAGGGGAGTGAAAGCGGTGAACTGCCACTGCACTGCCTCTCTGGTGTGGAAGAGGATCATTTCAGTGTTGTGAAAGTCTCTTGGCGGAAGAACGGTGACGGCGGCGAGATCTTGACCTGCATTGCCGTGGACATGTGTCTTTGCACACTCGGGCGATGTAATCGGCTCGAGGAAAGTCCTGGATATGGTCGTGTTGCTAGACGGAGACTCCTCCTTGACAGCGGCCTCCTCGACACAGATTTCGTCGGGACTTTGCGATAATTGCTCCCAGACCCGAGTGAACCTCTTGTCGCTCCGGTAGTGGCGTTTGACACGATCCAGCTTCAAGGGCCTGCCGCGGAACGATATCGAGTGGACATCGTGGCCGGCCTCAACACAGGCCTTGACACGCTTCGCAAGCAACTCCTTCTCCTTGGCCTTGTAGTTCTTATGAATCTTCCATTCTGCGATGCGCCGCTTGAACATCTTCTCGCTGGCGTCAAAGCCGTGCCTCCTTGACAAGATGGCTCTGACATCTTTCAGTCTTCGATTCTCGCCAATGTAGAGTTGAGTAAACACATCCTTGATGGAAAGCCACTCCTGCTGAGTGGGCGCGGCAGTTCTCCATGACAGGGCGGACTGCTGGCCGGTGTGCGGCATTACCTCATTCTGGTCATCCGTTCCTGAGTCCATGGCATAAATATTACAGCTGGCCGTGAATCTCGGCTTGCGCGAGCTGGTACGGAGCTCAAAAAGAAGGGATTCTGATTGCGCACAGCATGGTTGATAGCCAACTGGGTTGAGCTATCTATCTCTCTAGAGAGACCCAAGGGAGCCATGATGATATAAGAGGAGCTCTGTCATTGATCCTGCTCACATCGATGACAGAAAGGTCGTCGACATTCTCGAGGAAGAAAGGCTGAGTAGAGCTAAGCGAAGACTGGACTGACTGGCCATTGGTTGCGGACGTCGGGATGTCTGCCTCGCTGCCATGCGCTTCGTGATGAGGTGCATTAGCGCTGGGAACTTGTGCTCGCCATCTCAACAGCCAATGATTGTGTATAGAACTTTGGGAGGCGAAGCACAACCAACATCACACAGTCCTGCAGGATCACTGTAGTCACGCTTGGAAGTAGGATAGTAGCAGCATGGCGGGGTGTAAGTTTGCACAGTCAACAGCTCTTCGTTACAAGGCAGGAGTCTGTCAACACGAGGATCTTTGCAAACATGCTTCTAGTGAGCGAGTCATGGAAACAACAGACTTTATGCTGTCTCCCGCATGTGGGATTGACGATATTCCCCTGCCCACTATGATGCCATAGAGATACCTGACCGACGCTTCCTCTGTCTTGGTGTCAGCGTCAATCAACGTCGTATGCATCAACAGCGTCGCCCGGCTCGCCCACGCCCTGAGCTTCGCCTGCTTCACCGGCAGCTTTCTTTCGCTTCTCCTCTTCTTCAATCTCCTTTAGTCTCTTCTGGCCCTCTTCGTTGGTGGCATCAATCACACCCTCTTGGAGACTTAGCATGCCGCCCTGACCAAGCAGCTCGACGATTTCTTCAGCCTCCTCGACACTCATCTTTCCCAGAACTTTGTTGACTTCGTCCAGACTTCCGCTTTGCAACGCTCGTTGCAGGCCGGGAGGAAAGCGGTCAAAAATCTTGCGTGCCTCTTGCTCAACGGGATCATCCGACTCAGCTTGTGGCACGTTGATGTGGATTTCTGTTCCGGGCTCGACGGCATGAAGTTGGATTTGTTCTACGCCAGCCGGATCATTTCCTTCCTCCTTTTGTAGCTCTGCGGCTCGGAATTTGATTCTGCCATATGTCTCGGCCAGATCCTTGTTGAATACTTGTTGCGCTTGGTGACCTTTGGTCGTGATGCGCTTGAAGAACATCCCAACGCCGTCGCGGCCCAGCTGTCGACAGTACTGAATGAGGAGACTCTGGTGCACGCACGTTCGTGCATAGGCGTCTTGGCCCTTCATCTGGGCATTAAACGCCTCGATCATGAGTGCATCTTGCGTCTTTTCGTTCACAATCTCAGGATGCTCTGAGATATACTGGAGGCACGCACGATAGTCGCCAATCCTGATCTTCGCGAACTCTTTGCCTTCAGGTGTGAGTTTGATGTTCACCTCCTCTTCTTCGTCATCGTCTTCGTGCTTCTCGATAAGAGATCCGTCTTCAATGTCTGCCTCTGCACCGGACGAAACCCCTCCATCTACAGGTTGAAGGGCTTCGCGTGTCTTCGAGCTTATGCCTTTGGGGGCATTCAGCAATTCTACTGTTTCGGTCTTGGTCGATTCGTTTGCTTTGGGCTTCTCGGTCTTTGCTGGCTTCGGTTTTGGTCTGTTGACATGAGAAGAGTCAAACCCGACATGGATGTCCTCGCTTGTGATTTTGGCGGTGGCCTCCTTCTCCAGCTGTGCCAGCCGTTTTAAAAGGTCTTGCTGTAAGTTTTGAACCTTCGTAAGGTGACCGTTGACCCCCTGCACAAAGTCCGCATATCTGTCTGTAGAGGAATCTTTCTTCTCATCCACCTCTTTCTTGACCTGATCTATCAATGCGCCCATCATCTTCGAATACCGCGGCTGTTCCTTTTGATGCGTGTACACACCCTCTGGAGGCTTGGGCGGCTCATCTTTGGCAGGGTCACCAGCACTTTCGATCAGGGATTGGAAGACAAGTTCGTCAGGGTTCTTCTGGGCTGCCTCCGCCTGGTGCTTCTTGAGAGCATCCAACAGGGCATTGATACGTTCGAGGAGGCCATCGTTGACGATGCGTTCATACTTGAGAGTCTCGATCTCGTGTTTGCGCTGGGCTCGTTGTTCGTGTATCTGACGCTGCTTTGCGCGAATGAAACTCTTGGTATCGACGTTTGGGTGCACCTCGACGTCGGAGTCGTCTGAGACTTCGAGCCGGTCCCACTTGTTGTAGTCGATCGGCATGATGCTTGGTGGTCGAGGTCGATTGGGGAACGGGTTGCACTTTTAGATTTGGTAGTCGGTGTCGACAGGATTGTTCTAGAAGCACGGCAGGTGAATCGACGGTGATGGTGAGCCAGCCTCAAGTGCCCCAAGTGGCATGTCAGTGACGTAAGGGTCGAAATTGGGGGCCTGAGAGCCTTGCAGGCGCACCTGTGGCTCGAAAATAGAGGGCAAGAGGGGCTCTCCGGGGGCACGGGCACGCACGGGCTTCACTGGTTAGGGAGCTCCAAGCCCCGAAGGAGCTATCGGCCTCGGCCTTCACCTTTCCGTCCATCGGCCGCCCCGTCGTCATTGATCCGCGTCCAGCACAACCTGTAGGCGTCTTTTCTCACTTCTCCATGTTCTCATTGCGATGTCCATCTTGCAGCTCATGCTAGACCTTCCTGCCGTACGATTGTCGCCGACATGAGGAGGAGGCGGGGTGCGCAATTACGACTGAAACACTAACACTCAAACAGCTCCAGGCATGATTGCAACGCGCACCCCAGCGCTGCTTGCTTTCAGGCCTTTCCAACATGGCTATCGGTTGAACCAGCTTGACCAGAACATCCTCCTTTCTCTCTACAACTCCGCTCCACGTCATTCGCGAATATCAAGCCGTTTAGTGCAGGCGTGGGCGAGACCTGCTTCTTCTGCGCCGGTCCGCAGTCTTCGGGGGCCGCAGTCATTTACAAAACCCACTCGCGCATTTTGCCGGACCAACGTGCCATTCCAGTCAAGCATAGCAGCACAGGCGCGACACTTCACCTGCAGCCGCACGCTGTTCGAGACACCGACGCCGGTCATAAAGGAGCAGCAGAGATCAAAGTCTGAGAACGACGACAATGAGGAGGAAGCTTTTCAGAAAAGTGAGAAAGCGAGTCAGGCGTCTCAGGTCAACCTCAGCGCCAGACTATCAAAGGAAGGTGCTGCTGGTAAGAGTGCTGGGTTCGGAGAGATATGGCGATTGATCAAGATTGCACGCCCCGAGGCACGGGTCTTGGGATGGGCATTCTTGCTACTTCTGATATCTTCATCGATTACCATGTCCATCCCGTTCTCGATCGGCAAGATCTTGGATATAGCCACCAAAGGCGGAGCAAAGACCGATGGCGAGGAAGGCGAGCAGAAGTCCGAGATGCTGTTCGGCTTGAACTTGACGACCTTTTACACCGCTCTGTTGGCTATCCTGGCAACTGGTGCTGCCGCAAACTATGGCCGGATCATCATCCTTCGAATCGTGGGCGAGAGGATAGTAGCTCGGCTGCGGTCGAGACTGTTTCGCCAGACCTATATTCAGAACGCCGAGTTTTTCGATGCAAATCGTGTGGGCGACTTGATTTCTAGGCTTAGTTCCGACACAATTATCGTCGGCAAATCCATCACACAGAATCTGTCGGATGGACTTCGTGCCTTTGTCTCTGGTGCGGCGGGGTTCGGCTTGATGGCCTGGGTGTCTCTCAAGCTGACAGGAATATTAACCCTGCTCTTCCCTCCAGTGGCTATTGGCGCATTCTTCTATGGACGAGCTATTCGAAATCTAAGCCGAAAAATCCAGAAGAGTGTTGGAGATCTGACCAAGATTGCGGAAGAGAGGCTGGGAAATGTGCGAACATCACAGGCCTTTGCTGGCGAAATCCTCGAAGTCCATCGGTATAATACCCAGGTCCGCAAGATCTTCGAGCTGGGCAAAAGAGAATCCATTATCAGCGCGACTTTCTTCTCTTCAACGGGTTTTATGGGCAATATGACCATCTTGTCCCTTCTCTACGTCGGTGGCGGGATGGTTTCCAACGGAACCATCAGCATTGGAGAACTCACCTCCTTCCTCATGTACACAGCTTACGCTGGTTCTTCCCTTTTCGGCCTGTCATCGTTCTACTCCGAATTAATGAAAGGCGTTGGAGCTGCATCCCGGTTGTTCGAGTTGCAGGACCGGGAGCCTACGATATCTCCTACAAAGGGCGAGAAAGTTGTGTCAGCACGCGGGCCTATTCGGTTCGAAAACCTGTCCTTCAGCTACCCTACAAGGCCTGCTGTGTCCATCTTCAAGAATTTGGACTTTGAGATCCCTCAAGGCGCCAATGTGGCCATTGTTGGTCCATCGGGCGGTGGGAAGAGTACAATTGCCTCATTGATTTTGCGGTTCTACACACCCACAGAAGGTCGAATCCTCATCGATGGGAAGGACATCGCGAACATGAACATCAAGTCGCTTAGGCGGAGGATTGGCATTGTGTCCCAAGAACCCGTCTTATTCTCTGGCACCATTGCCGAAAATATAGCCTACGGCAGACCTCACGCGACGCGAGGTGAAATTATGCGTGCTGCAAGGCGAGCAAACTGCCGGTTTATCAGCGATTTTCCCGATGGTCTCGACACTTCCGTTGGTGCACGTGGGACGCAGTTGTCTGGCGGCCAAAAGCAACGAATCGCCATTGCGCGAGCATTGGTCAAGGACCCGGACGTCTTGGTTCTCGATGAAGCGACTTCTGCCCTCGACGCTGAGTCCGAGACTTTGGTGAATGAAGCGCTCGCGTCATTGCTCAGGGGCAACAACACAACTATTTCAATCGCCCATCGTCTGTCCACCATCAAGCGGTCTGACACAATCATCTGTCTTGGCAGCGATGGGCGTGTTGCCGAGATGGGATCGTACCAGGAACTCAGCAGTCGACCAGACGGTGCCTTCACGAAACTTATGGAGTGGCAAATGAGCGGTGGCGAAACAGCAGCGAATGATGTGAATAAACTGGCGATTGATCCGGAACACAAGGGACCGCCGACGGAGAAAGATGAGATCGATGCTGAACTTGAAGAGAAGAGTGAGGGGGACAGTGACGAGGATCTCGAGGCTAATAAGGCCAAAGAAGGGGTCCACAAAGCCTTGGGAGAGAAAAAGACCTAGTTGACGACTCGCATTCGAGCATACCCGTCACAAGAGAACGTGCCACGAGTTTTGTCCGACGGTAATGGTGCCCAGCTGAACGCTTTTGAGCATGGCATTTGCCGGATATGCTGTTGTGCTTAAAGAGAGAGAGAAAGCACAATGCTCACTATGCTCGAAGAAGAGCACATGCGTTGTACAGGGACATTTTGCGGTACAGGAGGAAGCACTGGGGGAACGACTCGGTGCTTGAATGTTTGTACATCGACATCGAGGCCCGTGAAATGAATAACAATATGATCCCTTCTCAGACCTGAAAACACAGACTGCCAGTCTCACCTGCAGGTACCTTCCGTAACGCCCATGTACGGTTTCAGGGCACAGCAAAAGAGTTGGGACTCGCCGGACCAATGCCCGTTGCAGTTGACCTGCCCAACAAGTGACGCCCCAAGATTCCTCCCTTCCCAACCCCAAGCACTTCCAGGCCTCCGAAGGGCTTAAGGAGCTTTTGTCCCCACTAGAAACGCTCCTCTGTCCAGTGCCCGCCGCCTGAAACCCCTCGGCCTCGTAACTCGTACCTCACCCTGCTCCGCTGCAAAGGAACCGACGGTCGCGTCACATCTGATGCTTTGTGCCATGTGCGTCTTCATTCTGCCATTTTGCCATCCGGACGAAAGCCCAGAGCAGAGGAAGGGTCCTACGTCGTTGCAGCCCCTTGAAGATAGGATTCATGCTTTCCGTCATGTCATCCCGCATGCTCCTTCCCTGCCATAGCTCTATGCTGGACAATTGGTTGTACCCCGTTGAGTATGGCTGATCGCTGATCCATTACGCCCTCGACAGGACTACCGACAGCATACCTTCGTTCTTCGCATCTGCATGATAGTATCTTAGCATCTGTCCCATATTTACCATGGCATACGCCGTGCACAGCCTGATTACCGAGACTCAAGACATCACGGATAAGGGCCTTCACGATGTGCGAGCACCTGTCCAAGTTCCCTCCCAAGCCGCCGACAAGTCTCCTCCATCGACACGCAAGGTCCGTAGCAAGTATCGACATGTGGCAGCTCCGCACTCCAAAGCGCAGCCGTCCTGCCTCAGCCACGAGACGACGGCAAGCCCCAGCTTCCTCGGATTCCGCAACCTCATGGTCCTGACCATCATCGTCATGAACCTGCGGCTGGTCGTAGAGAACGCCAGAAAGTATGGACTGTTGATCACGCTTAAGTCGAACCTCAGCAGCCGAGACGTCAAAACGGCACTGGTCCTCTACGCCTGCACGCCATGTCACCTCTTCATCGCTTACGTTATCGAGAGAGTCGCTATGGAGCATGCCAAAGGAGTGATTGGGAGACGAAAGAAGACCGACCCAGATGCCGACAAAAAGCCCGAGACGGAGAAGCAAACGAAAGAGTTCCTGAACACATGGTGGTTGATTGCTATTGCACATACTCTGAACGCGACGCTGGCTCTCTC
The DNA here is from genome assembly GCF_000585515.1 of Cladophialophora yegresii CBS 114405. Classification (NCBI taxonomy): domain Eukaryota; kingdom Fungi; phylum Ascomycota; class Eurotiomycetes; order Chaetothyriales; family Herpotrichiellaceae; genus Cladophialophora; species Cladophialophora yegresii. The sequence goes on from NW_006913045.1 coordinate 1,033,497, forward strand.
CATCTCGAGCTGGTGGGTCTACTATCGCATTCACAATCCCGGTCTGGGGGCAATTAGCGAACTTCACGCCATCGTTGTCTGGCTCAAGACTTGTTCCTATGCGTTCACGAACAGGGACCTACGACACGCCATGTTAAACCCTGGAGGCCCCGAGTCGGCCCTGCCTGAGTTCTACTCCAGCTGCCCGTACCCAAAGAACATTACTCTCCCAAATTTATGCTACTTCTGGTGGGCACCTACACTGATCTACCAGCCCTGCTACCCCCGAACAGACCGGATCAGATGGACCTTTGTCTTCAAGCGAGTTGGAGAAATCGTTGCTCTGAGCGTCTTCATCTGGCTTGTCTGCGCTCAGTATGCAGTTCCACTCTTGCGCAACTCGTTAGGCGGGATGGCCTCGTTTAATATATCCTCGATCGCGGAACGGGTGATGAAACTGTCACCCATAGCCATGATTGTTTGGCTTGCTGGGTTCTTTGCCTTGTTTCATTCATTCCTCAACGCCCTGGCGGAGATCATGATGTTTGGTGACCGGGTCTTCTATGAAGATTGGTGGAATAGTATCAACCTGAAGGAGTACTGGTCGACCTGGAACAAGCCCGTCTATCACTTCATGCGAAGACACATCTACTCGCCGCTCGTGGGTCGGGGTTGGTCTCATCAGGCAGCGAGTACTTGGGTGTTTGTCTTCTCGGGGTTTCTCCATGAACTGGCCATCGGAGTACCATCTCACAACATCCTTGGAGTGGCGTTTCTGGGAATGGTCCTGCAGCTACCGCTGATTGCAGTCACCGAAGTCCTGTCCAAGTCTGCGAAATTCGGCGGTAAAGTGGCTGGCAATTGTATCTTCTGGCTCAGTTTCGTGATCGTGGGCCAACCTCTTGCTGCAATGATATACTTCTTCTGGTGGCAGATGAAGTACGGCGAGCTTAGCAAGGTCGCGCTGTGATATAGAACGCGGACAACAGTTTAAAAATGTCATGTTCATAGACTACCCACAAATGTCAAATGCTTTTGGCTGCATCATGGGCAGCGAATAGATCCAACGCCATCACTGCACTGTTTGAATCACGTGATCACGTAACTCGGCTTCGCGAGACTCGACGCTTGGACTTTAATTCTATGTATGCCGCTCATTGTAACCACGAGCACTAGCACGCGCCTCGCTAGGACTTCAGAGACTCCAACTCGTAGCGCATCAGCCCCGGCTGTTCTTCCCTTTGCAGGAGAACATCCTTTTGAACAGAGCGTCTTGTCTAAACCAGGAGTCATTTGAGCCTGACCCGTCTGGGCCACCAGCAGTGACAGGTGGTCGACCTTTTCGAATCTTGCTCAAATGAGTGCACAGCTCAGTCATCATGGCCAATGTCTACGATGACCAAGACGGAGGTGCTTTCCGTCGCAGGAGACCGCGACCGATCACGGACTATGGCTCGTCCATGGTTCAGTGGATGAACAGTCGGCGACCAGCGTGGAAAGGCACATGGCACTACGAGCAAGAACGGCCGAGTCAGAGCTATGTCATTGACATCTTACCGCCGCCGGCGCGACAAGATGCACCCGCCGAGTCGATACCCGTCCGTCACTTGCACACCTCATTAGGCAAATCGAAGAAGCCGGTCACTGTGGTGCGCTGGATGCCCGAGGGCCGTCGCTTGCTTGCCGGCGTGCATAATGGAGAATTCATGCTCTGGAACGGCATGTCCTTTAATTTTGAGACCGTTACCGCCATGGGCTCGAGTTCTCTACGCGCGGCCGAGTGGTCGAATCGAAAAGACTGGCTCGTCGCCGCCAACGACGAAGGCACAGTGTATTACCTCCAACCGACACTGAACAATCCGCACCAATTCAAGGGCCACGACGCGCCCATCAGAGACATTGCATTCGCGCCCTCGGACGCCAAGTTCGTCACCGCCTCGGATGACAACACGCTGAAAATCTGGGACTTTACTTCCTCGACCAACGAATCCACGTTCAAAGACCACGGCTGGGACGTCAAAGCGTGTGACTGGCACCCTCAAAAGGGCCTGGTCGTCTCCGGGAGCAAAGACCACAGTGTCCGGCTGTGGGATCCTCGCACCACGCGGAGCCTGACCACCCTGCACGGCCACAAGAACGCCATCACCGCGACAGTCTTCAGCCGCGTACGGGATCAACTCCTCGCCACGTCCGGCCGAGACGGGCAGACCCGCATCTTCGACCTCCGGATGATGCGCGACGTGGCAATCCTGCGCGGGCACGAGAAAGGCGTGACGACGCTGTCGTGGCACCCCATCCATCCCAGTCTAATCAGCACAGGCGGCGACGATGGGTCGTTGCATTCATACCTGCTCACGGAACCTAACACCCCTGCGGGAATTTCTACCGCCACGATATCGCCATATTCCACGAGCGACCCACGCTCCGCTCCCCCACAGTCAATCTATCCCGCCCATCGCATACCCCATGCGCATGATTCCTCAATCTGGTCGCTAGACTGGCACCCGCTGGGCCACATCCTGGCAACGGGCTCCAACGACCATTACACGCGCTTCTGGTCCCGCGCGCAACCGGGCCAGACGACATGTTTCAAGGACCAATTCCACCTCGGCGAGGAGGGCGCCGAGGCCCAAGGCACGTGGGACCGGAAATTCGGCAAGAAGCAGGCCAGGGAGCAGGAGGAGATGGAAGAGCAGGACGAGGCTGAAGGGTTGGAGGACCAGGGCGCGAATATAGGTGACCAAGCTGGCGGGTTATCAATCCCGGGACTCCCAGGCTTGTCGGCCATGCCATCAGGCCTGCCAGGCATAGGCATGGGTGTAGGAATGAACGGCCCGGCGTCGTCCTTCCCACCATTCCCCATTCTGCAGAGGAACAACAACAACGCCCGACCGTCGTCGTCGAGCCACCACGCACATCAACCACCTCCGCCTATCCCGCCGCCCTTTCCTGGAATGGACGCCCAAAGCCTCCAACAGCTCCTGGCCATGTCCCAGCAACAACAGCAGTCCGGCGCGGGGGGTTCAACTGCACCGCTTGACTTTTCAAAACTCAATCTCCCGCCTGGGTTTCCGCCGCCGCCGCCACCCCCTGGCATCGGAGGAAGCCCAGTCCAGATACCACCAGGGTTCCCCCTCCCACTCCCTCTGCCAGGAACGACCAGTGGTGGCAGCGCAGGCACAGGCATTGGTACAGGCACCGGCATTGGTATCCCCGGTCTCCGAGGCGGCGAGCTCGCACCAGGCTCCATCCCAGGTCTGGGCAATGCGGTAGTTGCCGCCGCCGCGCCGACGACAAACGACCCACGCGCCGGTGTGAGGAAAAGGGGACCCTTGCCCAGCCAGGAACAGGGGTTCAAGCAAGAACAGGCGAGGGGCAATTACCGCGTCGCGCGATAGAGTCGGCTTTGCGATTTGCCCGGTGGGTCGCATCCTGGGCGGACGGGGCTGAGACGGGGAAGTAAGGATCGGGAAGGGGATGGGGATGAGCCTCAGCGTGAGCACGAGCACAATGTGGGTGATGGTTACATCGCTGGCGATGGCGATGGCGGGCCAGAGATCCGTGCGGGGCCGGCAGAACAAGTCACTGAACTGGGTTTCGCGTGGATGGGCGGCACGGAAGGGGCGTCGAGGGAATCTTGAGCATTATGTACCCACTCACTCCCAAGGTACTGGTCCTGTATGGAGGGGACTTGAATGGCGCTGGGAGGAGGCTCTTGTATGGAAGAGCTGTCTGACAGGCAAAGTACGCTCTGGTGTGCTCGCCATAAAATCTCGACAACAGGGTACATACTGTACCGCAAGGGTTTTTCGAAGTCTATGGTATGGCACAGATGGAAATCAAATCGACTGATTCGCTTTCTGTTTCTGGTTCTGGGTGTCCACACGACTTGAGCGCCGTCTACCAGTATTCTTCTATGTGCCTCTAAGCTCTAGTTTATTTCTAGTAGATCATTCTTCATGCCTCGACACCTGTCACTCACCTGTCGTGGCGAGGCCGTCTATGAGCGCCAAATAGCTCCTGATTCCTTCCCAACAAAGTGCAAGTCGGCACCTGTCGAGAACAGGTGAGGTCGTGTATGAATGAATGCCAAACAGCCTCTTCTTCCTTCCTAATAAAGTCCAAGCTGGCACTCTAGGCGCCAATACCACAGCGCCAGTCATCCAATCGTCATACATGGCGTTAAGGATCGAAGAAGTTTCGTCAAGAGAGAAAAGCATCTCGTTATTCTCGCGACCGGATGGTTCGTCGCAACTACGCATTCCGCATTGTACGGTCACTCTCAACCCCTGACTGTGACGCTCTGAGGCTGGTTTTGCGTGTTAATCTCCGTCTTCTCGGCCTCGTCTGCCGCCTGAGTGACGTGCCTTTGCAGATCCGCCGGCTGCTGTCCGTGCTCCTCGGCGGCCTCTTCATCCGCGACAGCAGGGGACAATTTGGCCGGGTTTTGCAATCCTTGGTCTTCCCAGCCTTGCATCACCCGGTCGAACAACCCCTTCTGTTCCTCGTGATCGGGCATCGGGTGCGAAATGCCTCGACGTTGGCGCGATTCTCGAGTCTCCGTGAGGTGCGCTTGGGAATCGTCGTCGGAGAGGAAGGAGGTCTCGAAAGTGTAGGTGCGATACTCGGTGTTATCCCACCCTGTGCCGGAGAGCTTGGCCGCGTCTTCCCAGTCATCGGTGAGATAGTGCAAGTACCCTCCGTGGGTGACAAGGACGATCTCCACGTTTTCGTCGCCGTTGCTGGCCAAATCCCGTGCCTTTTCACGCAGCAACTTGCGGCAATCTCGTGCGCGAGCCTTGATCGCAGCGGATGCTGGAGAATAACGGTTTTCCAAAGTCTTGACGTTCCATGTGTCGGTGAGGAGGGAGAGGTCGACGGGCCATTTCTGTTCTTCGATGAATGCTTTGAGCACAGGTACGTCGGAGCCCGTGTCGCAGGGGTAGTCGCTTGTCTCTTGGGCGTCGGGGATTGCGAGGATTGTAGGTTTGCATTTGGTGCCCTGGGACGACAGTGCGGGCTTGAAGGTGAGGAAGGCGGTGTGCAGTGTTCTCGTCAAGGGCGAGGCGGTGATAAGGGAGATGGATTGTTGCCGTTCGGCGGGGAAGTGCTCTTCCTGGAGTTTGGCGCATTGGGATTCTCCGAGCGGTGTGAGGCGAGGGTCAGGAAGCGAGTGGAACTCGGTGCCCAAGTTGTGGAAGCCTTGGGCGTGGCGGACGAGATGAATCATCGGTTGGGAGGGCATGATTGGCAATTGGCAACGCAATGAGGCAGATAATCGTCGCTGAGCCTGGGGCGAGTTTGTAGGAGAAGGGACGGCCGTGCAGTTGGAGAGATGTATCAGGATCTGAGGTTTGTATGCGTAAGTCGATAAGAAGAGCCGTGGATAGGAAGAAATAGGAAACCTATAGGTGATACGGATAAAGGAACGATTCATGTGGCAGAGTTACGTGACTCGAGAAAAGTTGGATGCAAACCGATATCGCGAAGTCAGTCGAGATGACGCCTCACCCCGCCGTTGGCAGCCCGCATTGGCCACGCCGCCATATGGCCCGCCCGGGTGGTAGAAGCGGGACTGCACACTGGCTCTGAAGAGGACGGTGGTGTCGAATTAAAAGGCAAGAAATCCCGTCGTGCACAAGGACAGCCCTCGACAGAATTCACGCATCTCACAATTTAGCGGAAAGCGGGATGCCTAAGTAGGTTAGACCAGCAATGCGCGCAGCCCGGTTCCTGCATCCGACATTAGCCGTCCAATCCACGTCGGGGTCACGTTGTAAATGCCATGATAATGGCTGCCGAGTCGTCAACGAGCACCAATCAGCAAGGGCAAACGGCCAGTGGCAGTAGAGGACGAGGTACGTTGAACCTTCATTACTTCGCCTTGTTCATGGCAACGGGAGTGGACTAGCACGAGTGAAAATGCCTGGTGTCGGTCTAGTCTCTGTCATTCAGCTCTTCACTCCAGTCACAGATGCTATTCAAAGGGGGTATTCGGTGAAAATAACTTCTTCCCAGCTTCCTCACTCATCCTGAGTCTCGATAGTACTTCCGCGGAACCATCCAAAGATACTACCCCTGTTAGTGCGCTTTGTAACTTCATCATCCGGGACTGTTTGCTCTTGTACCAATCTCAGCGGTCTCAGTTGGTTTTGTTTCATCACCGCTCCAGGTATATTGCTCGGGTTCGGCCGCTCCCCACCCACGTGTGGCGCAATCGAGCTCCCGTCAGTGTTTGATTTCTGTTCATCGCTATGCGAATCGCTCATCACACTGTTGGCGGAACTGCTCACACGGTTACCGGAGGCTGACGGCGTTCGTGTTGTTGTCGAAGTGGCAGCGCCGAAGTAAGATCCATGGCTTTGCGGTAATGGCGGGCTCAGTGGTCGAATGCCCGGGCTCAGGGGGCTTCCGGAAACTGTTCTCATAGGAGAGCCACGGGTCATTTGCTGCACAACCGCAGCGGCCGCCGCATCAGTCTGTGCCTGATCGGATCTCGCCCTACGATGACCCCGGTGCAGCGGAATACTTGGAGCTGTATCCGGATTCTCATTGGCTGACGGCGATGCTGCTGTCGGGTGTATGTACGACATTGGACGTGCCTTGCCCCCTGGTCGCTGCACCACAGACCTGGCCCGCTGCAAGAACCCGGTAGCCGCACCGGCTATGGTTGCAGCCGGAGCGGCTGCTTGCTGATCCGGTATTGCAGGCAGTGCCTTCTCGACGCTGGGTTTTGCGGGAGGAGGTGGTGGATCGTCCTTGTCTTGGATGATGTGCTCAAAACCTTCGTGGGACAGCAATCGCCCGATAATCTTGTCGATGTATAAGCGGAGGGCCTCGACTTCCGCCTTCAAGACCTTGTTGTCTGCGTCGAGTTTCTTGTATCCCTCGGTCTGGCCATTGGCATTATCGTCCTCGGTCTCCTCCGTGGATTCAAGCTCCTCTGCGAGCGAGCTCATTCCGCGAGCTTCATCTTGATTGTGATCATGACGCATGAATTCACCCTTGAGGGTCTTCTCACTCAGAAGCATTTCGTAACTCTCGTTTTCCTCCCTAAGTTTCGCATTTAATCGCTGATACTCCGATACCTTGTTCTCCAGATCAAGCCTGCGTGCGTCTTGCAAATGTTCCTGCTGGGCCAACCTAAGCTGTGCTTCGGCCAGGTCGATTTGCAAGGCGTTGATGGTGTCCTCCTTCTGCTGCAAGACAGGCATGAGGTTTGGAGTATTGCTTCTCTGTGCGGCGTTTTCTGCGGCCACCTCTTCCTTGGGGACATGGGTCTCAGTCACGCTCCCACTTCTATTCGCGTTGGATCTTTCGATGCCGTTCAGGCGCAGGGCTTCGTTCAGCCGGTTGATCGCCGCTTGTTGCTGCGCTTCCTTCATGGTGTGCTTGTCTCGCTCCTGCTGGAAAAGCCGTTCATCTTCCGCACGCTGCCTCTCCAGCTCTCGATTCTCTCGCCTCAGGTCGTTGATTTCTGCCCTCAGTTGGTCCACTTGTGTTCGGCTTTGAAAGTCGCGTTCCTCTGCAATTGTCTGATCCTGCGAGGCTTTGTCCAAATCCTGCCGCATGGCTTCCAGTTGATTTTTGTACTGCTGGGAAACTTGCTCGGCTCTTTCAAACCGATCTCGCAGATCTTGGATCTCCTTTACAAGTTCGGAATTTTTTGACCTGGCCTCTTCGTCCTCCAACTCGTGGTCGCCAGAGGCAAGGGAAATACTCGTGCGAGTTGGGGTTTTCCGCAAAGGGCGAGCCTGCCGCAAGGAGGGAGTTCTGGCAAGGCCAGTCCCAGTACTTGAGGGTACAGAACTTGCAAAGGTAGGCCTGCCGGGACTATTCTCGTTCGGGGTGCGGCGAGACGGGGTCCCAGAGAGGGGAGTTCTCGAGTTGGGCGTCGCCATGAAGGTTGCTGGGTATAGGACCAAGTAACCGGCTCACGCTGGAGTCCAAAAGGAGGGTGTCAGACCGCGAGTCACCGAGTGGATGGGTTCCGATGCGGTTTGTTGACTGCTACGTAAATAGTCTGCAGTATGTGGATGGTATTGGCTGGAGATTGGAATCGACGTGGGTATTGGTGGGAGAGCGAGCCTGCGCCTCGTCGGTGTTCAGCTTGAACAGGTCTGATGGGTCATGTTTTGGGAAACAGATGCGGGATATTGCTGAGAAGCTGGCAAACTCATCAGCTATGGCAAATTCGAGTGCAACATTAATGGTTGTTCGGGCGCAAGCCAGTCTCGTGCAGTAAACAAGCAGGAGCATCAGCGGAGCCTCGAGTCCTTGCTTGTGAGGCACTGGCACGCAGGAAAACAAGGCCCACATGCCCCCTGCTTGCGGCATGGGGAGAGGATGGCACAGTGGTCAGCCGGACTGCACTTGGAGCTGTTTGGTCGACCATTCTGCCAAGGCCACATCACCTGCACTGCGATTTTCGCATTTTGATTTGCGCTACACGACCAAATTTCACCTCACAGTAAACCCTTCAAACATCAACTTGCCGGAGCGCACCCTTCAATCATTCTACTCCCAGAACCAGTAGAGCGCAACGATGGCACCAAAGAAAGCGAAGAAGACAACCGACAGCATCAACTCGCGCCTGGCGCTTGTGATGAAGTCTGGTAAAGGTGGGTTCCCGTCGAGCCCAAACGTGGTCGAACTAAGTCTTAACTCTTTCGAACAGTCTCCCTTGGTTACAAGTCAACCCTCAAGTGCCTCCGGTCCGGAAAGGCCAAGCTTGTCATCATCGCCGGCAACACGCCCCCCCTCCGCAAGAGCGAGCTCGAATACTACTCTATGCTTTCAAAGACAAATGTCCACCATTTTGCGGGAAACAACGTGAGTGATATAGAACATGCAAGGCCCTGAGAAGGAGCTCTTTCGCGCTCTGGAGGGACATCAGCTAACACGATCTCTTCCCCGTTCTAGATTGAACTGGGCACAGCTTGTGGCAAGCTCTACCGTTGCTCAACCATGGCCGTCCTTGACGCTGGTGACTCTGATATCCTCGGCGCAGCTTCGTGAGCGAGGCAAAATGCGTGCAAAGATGTTGTCGCCTGTCATGTAATGAAATTCCTCAAGCAAGCCGATTGCATCATGGAAATGCATGAGACAGAGGAAATGCTCTTGCAAGTGCCGGCCCATGGTTTGAAATTGCGTACCACGATAGGAACCGAACCTGGAGGGGTTGAAGATAGTCGCAATAAATGCTGAGCTTACTCTACAAGTTTAACAATCCTCAAGCTAGCGTTATGAACGTTCTGCAAATTCTTCTGGCGTGCTCAGCTATTATCTACGAGTACCTGTAGAAGTACTCCGTAAATTCGGTCTTGTGGCAGGCCACGGGTCTCCTCGAGGCACATTGCCTGCGTGCCATGCACTCTGTAGGAGAACTCGGCTCCAAAATCTGCCGAAGCCGGGTTGTGACTCAAAATGGCAAGTTGTGCGGCTCTAGGTGGCGCATTGCCGCCCACTTGCTTGGCATTTCGCTTTGAAATCCAAAATCATTTCAACCTCTACATAGGGTCATCGCCGCATCTACAACTCCTTCCCGTGGGACTATCGTTCGCAAGAAGTGCAAACCAGTCCACAAACTCGTCACAATGGCTAGAAGACCTGCTCGCTGCTACCGTTACTGCAAGAACAAGCCTTATCGTGAGTTCACCCGCTCTTCGAAAGACCGCACTGTCTTTCACGTAGTCATTTTTGATGTTCTGCCAACGACGGCACAGGCTGACGATTCGCAGCAAAATCTCGATTCAACCGCGGTGTACCTGACCCCAAGATTCGTATCTTCGACCTCGGACGAAAGCGCGCCAATGTCGACGAATTTCCTCTCTGCGTGCACATGGTCTCGAATGAGTACGAACAACTGAGCTCTGAAGCCCTTGAGGCCGCCCGAATTTGCGCCAACAAGTACGTCTAACGATGATTCAAGATGATATTATCTGGTCTAACACAACTCCTAGGTATCTCGTCAAGATCGCCGGCAAAGAAGGCTTCCACCTGCGTATCCGAGCCCACCCGTACCATGTCGTCCGCATCAACAAAATGTTGTCCTGCGCTGGTGCCGATAGACTTCAGACTGGTATGAGAGGTGCATGGGGCAAGCCGAACGGCACCGTCGCTCGTGTCAACATTGGCCAAATTCTTCTCTCCGTCCGAACCCGAGACGCCCACCGTGCCACTGCTATCGAGGCTCTGCGGCGGTCTATGTACAAGTTCCCCGGTCGCCAGAAGATCATCGTCAGCAAGAACTGGGGTTTTACACCTCTCAGACGCGAGGAATATGTCAAGCTCAAGCAAGAGGGTCGTGTTTTGATTGATGGCGCTTACGTTCAATTCTTGAGGAACAAGGGCAGCATCGAACACAACATGAAGCGATTCCCCGGTGCTTACGAGGGCGGCAGTGAGGTTGCTGCTGAGGCATAAATGTCATGGATGGGTGCGCGAGCTACGGAGAGGACTTGCGAGGCTGAAAAGCGGATTTCAAACCGGAATTCACTGTGCAGCAAACACGGCGAATGGTCATCTGACAATGTGCTAGTGCGTGCTTGCTCGCTCGAGCTACTCTTCTGCCCCAGCAGACAGTCGTGAGCCCGCAAATGGTTTTCGACTGGGTGATTGGGAGTGCATTGAGTGCCTGCGATAACCATAGACAACAATTGTCCCCCACGACAAAATGAATCCAAGTTTCACGTTGCTCCTGTGCAAAAGCTTGTTTCAAAACGAAGAAAATGATGCAATCAAGGCAACAAGCAATTTCTCACCTATCACTGAATGTCATTCCATATGTCCGGGTCGATTTTATGACTGTCGTGCCTGAATGCGAGTACTAACATCATATTGACGAGAACGAGTCGTGACGCGGGAAATGATCCACTTCCTGAGGCTCGACACCACGGAAGTGACCAAAGCCGCTCAACTATAGTCCGAGTACATGATCCAATACTCCGTACAAATGCCAGATTGCGTGCCTGAGCAACAAGTCTCAATCCTGGCCCCAGCTGGCTAAGGTCATGCATGATGAGACCAAAGCCACCTCGCAGCCTCACGGATGAAGTAGCTCCGCCTGGAAGCGGTAATATTCCTCGAGGGTGGCGGAAGTCACAGAAGATGAAAGAAGAGTCGCGTGTTTTATCAGAGGAAGGCGCGCATTTGATCAGGAAGTGTTAGTCAGAAAAGCCGCCCGAGTCCGTAGCGAAGGTCTCCACGAACGCCCTGAGCGAAATGGGCGTGGGATTCAGCGTTTAGGCGGGAGGGAGATGGGAGATCTTTCGGATTCTTATCTTTCGGCCAACGAGCCCAAGGGATGGGAAGATTAAGCCGGGAGTGGAGGGCAGGGCAGGCCTATGATAGCAGAATGACCTACAAGGAATCTTGCATATCGTCATGCACCGCGCCTTTGGCCGCCGCGTTGGTCATCTGGCACCTGCGGCTGGTCTCGCTCCGTCCTTTTTCGGAGAGTCCTTCCAGCTGTTCTATCAACCATTACACAGCACTCGTAGCTGGGACGTGTCACACTCCCAACTAACCTGAAAGTGCAGGCCAACGACCTGCTTCCTCGTTGTGCCCAACACCATCTCCCCTTTCTTCACTCCCTAACCACAACCGTTAATACACCGGCCACCTTATACTCGAGCAGAGGGTTTCCATTACCCCTGTTGACCGACCATCTGACCCTACATTTCCCGAAAGAGCATTTTATTGATCACCCTTCTCCTCAGTCGGAGCTGGACCTCCACCTTAAGCAAGGTATACATCTCCGAGATGGGGAAGAGTGAGACAAAGAAGACTGACGACACAAAGACTGCAGGCCTTTGTCATCTATCATCGAGTCAAGCCTTCTTATCGCATTTCCTAACCACGGTCTAGAGAAATTGTATCGGGTCGTGCAACCTGTAGCGCAACGACTGTGGACATCCGTGGGTTGGGAATCATGGCATTCCAACAACAATCCGCGGCTCCACGACCAATCGCCATCAACGCAAACCGGTCGCAAGATTCAGCATCGCAGACACATCTACAACCAACACCTATCTCGGAATCACAAGAATGGGTGCTTTTCTCCCCCAGCACCGCAGAGTCGACTATCACCAGGACACAGACAGGTCAAACAGCAGGACTATCAAGAGCAAGTGACATTTCCCTGAATACCGCTGGACGGTCAGGCAGAGTCGAATCGTCCGCCTTCGATGAAGATGTGACGGAAGACGGCGAGCTAGACAGTCTCGACGACGGACTGCATGCATTCAGAGAATCTCCCCTGTACCCCACCATCTCCAACCAGACTCAGGGTCCTGTCTTACCAGCTCATGATGGCCTCGGATCCTTCCAGGCCTCAAGCCCACCGGTTCTTGAACAATTATGGCAGCACGAAGCATACAACCCGAAACGAAAGCATGACGGACATCATCGCCGGCCATCAAGCGTGCAGAGGAGGCTGGATACCATCGACGAGATTGAAGCCCAGGCTAGCGAAGAAAAGCGAATGCGAATAGAGAAATGGCGGATTGAACAGAGTCAAGCGTTGATGGACGAAGTGGAACGAGAGACTCGCAGACGGCTGAGGCGAGGCTCGCGTCAGTCCATGTACCAAGACACGCTTGCCTCTGTCAATGAGGACGTGCTTGGGACAACACCGAAGCAGAGCGATTATATGGCGCAACCAGGTGAACAGTCAGAGGAGGCCGAACCATTCTGGCGTCGCATTACGAGAAGGTTTATCCGCGATGTTATCGGCATTGACGAGCCACTTCTGTCGGTCATCTTTGGGGAATCCTTGCCAGAGGAGGCACTCGAGCAGAGACCATCGTCCAGCAATCCCCTATCCGCGATTCCTGAGCAGACGCTTGTGGTTCCTAATGTCGAAGATTCGACTTGGAGGGACAAGCTGCTCCAGCGCATTGCTCGTGAGTTGGGAGTGTTCGTGCACCAACTATCGCCACATCCAGGAGCTTTCGCCACCTACTCCCGAAGTCCTGATTATGCAGGCATGCCGGTGCTGGTGGCCCACGCCAAGCGACAGAACTCTGTGCCGTCCGCAGTGGAGGCCCGGGTCCACGGTACTGTTTCATCAGCAATGACACCCAACTTCCCACCAACAGTCCGAGACCCAGCGCATGCTGAAAGCTGGGGCTTTGAGGAAGACGCGTCCTCCGCGACCTCGCCACTGAATTCTTCAAGAAGTCTGCAGCGGGAGCGAGAATATTGGGAACGGGAGCTTGACCTGAAGATGGTTTTCCGATATCTAAGAGATAGGTTCGTGAGCAGATCCTCGACACAATCCCCTCAAGCCTCGAGACAGCCACTTGAAGACGCAGCTACTCGAACTGCGATCATACGACAAAATCATCCTCTCATTGCTCGAACACAACGATCTCCCGTACGGGTCCGGAGGGAGTCGAGGACGAGTAGCAAGAGACCTACAAGCAGCTGTGCCAGCGAGAGTGTGCGCAGCAGCCGGAAAGCCTCACTGGTGATGAGCGGTTCGAGTCGAAACTATTGGGACATTGGAGGCAGTGTAGGAAGTGGCAGCATTCTGGCGAGCGGCGGAGCTTGGGGAGAAGTGTAGAATATTACGGATCTTGCATTACAAACATGTCTGGGACATGTTTACAGCATAAGGAAGGCAATCGAATGACTGTATGAATAGAGATTACGACTACATGTTAGCTGAGAATTCCACTTATTGGGCTATTTCAGGGTTAAATGAGGCATGAGAGGCACAGAGCTTGGGACTGATGGCACGAATATACACCGTCTACTTCAGTTAGACGCAATGGAAACAACCTGTTCCTCCTAGCAATCGCGCCGCAGAGGTTCGACAATAGTAGTTGCTGCTGCCTTTCCAGCAAATCGCCACTGTGAGTACTCCGTACCTCGTACCCCGTACGTCATCCTACTTCCCGCCATGCCGGTCACATGATTTGCGTGATTCACTTCTGATTGGTTTATTTTCAGCAAGCAGTGCGCCATTGTTTACAATCCTGATCTTGACGCTCTACCGGAGGCAATTTTATTTTCCTTCATTCAGTTTGTCCTGTCTGACTTCTCGCCACCTTTCCATGTGGCTGCAGCTGCTCCGCTCTTGAGCGCCGTCGTATAATCGTACCCGCACAGCGACCTGTGGCCGCAGTCGCAACCATGGCCGACGAGGATGAACTCTATTATCTGCAAGCCGGCTTCGACCTGAATACACTGACCGTCCCGCGCATGCGGTCTATCCTCGTCGCGCACAACATCCATTACCCATCTTCGGCAAAGAAAAGTCAGCTGTTGGAGATTCTCGAGAATGAACTGCTACCGAAGAGGGAGAAACTACTGCGGGCGCAAGCCAGAGTGCGGCGCACGAGCAAAGGCATAACAGATGTTCCCAGCAGCCAAGAAAGCACCATATCTGGGGATGAGGAAGATGACAGACAGTTGATGCCACCCCCGAGAGCTCCGAGGACACCACGCAGCAGGAAGAGCAAGTCAGATCTCACAGCTGAAGAGTCTGTTGGTCGAGCCCCGTCCACCTCTAAAAGAACTAAAACTCCAAGTAGACGGAGTACTACAAGGACGCCACGCGCATCGGATGCTGAACATACCGAACCGGAGGAAGCGAAGTCGACTGTTCGAAGACCCCGAAAGAGTGCGCCCACTCAGGCTTTCCTGGAACCGGCCGTTAAGATCGAGGAACCAGATGCCAGGCTGAAGAGGGAGTCGCTCGAAGCAGGCACCAGCCCTTTTTCAGACGAGAACCCGTTTCAGTCCTGGTCGAGCCCCCCATCTGCGTCAGATCGCCGCAAATCTGCGTCACGCTCCCGAAAGTCCTTGTCATCGACTACCACCAGTAAGCGCGGACAGACGACGTCTGCATCCCTGAAGCCAGAAGACTCGCCCCCTTCGCGGTCGGCTGTTTCCTTCCCTGTCTCGAGAGTCACGTCTGCGGACACGGAAGACGGCATCACAACGACAGAAGAATTTACTCCTGATGCTGCTCGCGAGCTTGCAGAGGCCGAGCAAAATGGCCAGTTGGTGCCGGGGAGGACATCTACTCTTGTCCGACGAAAGAAGAAGAAGCCCGCTGGGCCCATAGCAAAGACAGCTCCTCTGGCTATCCTCACATCGGTTCTCGCTGCGCTGGGAGCATGGTATCGACAAGAGAAGATCAATGTCGGTTACTGTGGAGTTGGCGAGCCTAACTGGTCGCTGGCGTCCAATCCGCATATCCCCGCTTGGGTGCACGAAAACCTCCAACCGAGCTGTGAACCATGCCCGCAACATGCCGTCTGCTATCCGAACATGGAAGTGGAGTGTGAGAACGACTTTGTCCTGAAGTCTCATCCATTGAGCTTGAATGGTGGGGTGCCACTGCCTCCCACGTGTGAGCCAGACAGTGAGAAGCAAAGAAGAATCAAAGCCGTCGCAGATCGAGCAATCGAGGAACTCCGCGAACGGCGAGCCTCATACGAATGTGGTGAAGAAGTCACGACCCCATCCGACCCAGTCGCGCGGGAGACACAGGCGGTCAAAGCTGTGGCCAAGTCTACAAAGTCCCAGCTGGAGGTAACGGAAGAAGACCTTAAGCAGACAGTATCAAAGATGAAGCGAAGAGGCATGACCGACGAGGAATTTGAGGATTTGTGGCGCGGGGCCCTTGGTGATATACTGGGCAGAGATGAGGTTCAGGTTACCCAGGATCGGTACGTTTCTAGTGACATTCGCGTTTGCACTCCGGCCCACAGCCTTACGACAAGAGTTGACGACCCAGTCGCGGCTCCCCCTTACCACCCCCTAGGCGTGCACGTTGATTTCTTTGGCCATCTCCTCGTGATGGTCATTGCACCCCAAGCTCTCCTCCTCCCTGACGCTTTGGATTTGATCCGTCAAAACTTTCTTTAGCGATTCACTGACTGACTCGAAGTCCTATTCTCGCATCTACAGATCTGGAAGACAGCTCCTCTCCTCCTCGTCGCTTGCAAGACTCCCCTTCACCTGCGCCATCCGACGATCGGTACTACGAGCAATTGCAGAGAATCGAATCCCTATTGCAATTCTGATCCTGCTTGTTTCGGGATTGGCGTATGGTCGCAGCCAGATCATCACTTACAAGCAAAACACGGCGCGGATTCCAGGTCTGGTAGCCACCACATTGGATAGGTTAGCCACCCAAGCTGCACTGAATCAAGAAGGGCGTGCCTCCGAGCCGTTCATCAGTATTGGACAGCTCCGAGATGACGTGCTCAGAAGCGTGTTCAGTGCTTCGGAACGCGAGCGCGTCTGGCGAAGCGTGCGGAGGATTGTCGAAGGGAACTCGAATGTGAGAGCTGGCAATCGGGAAGGCGGCAAGACCGGCGAAGTCAGTCGTGTGTGGGAGTGGATTGGGCCTGTGGATCTGGCGCCGGGACTGGAAGGGAGGAGATCCGGCGGTTTGATCAAGGGGAGCAGCAGTCCTGGTGAGGCCAGTCTGGTGAAGCACGAGGACAGGTCAAGTTTGGAGACGAGGCGGTGGGATGAAGGCCGGGCGATTTATTGATTCATTGACTCTGAGGCGTTTGAGATTCTTCTTCTTCTTCTTGACGAGAGTGGGTTTGCCATGAAGGCCAGGCAGGTTTTACCGTTCTGGTTGCTTGGATCTTGCAGAGAGGTCTGGAGTGGCAGACCAATGCGTCGCTCCGCTTTCATGTCGGCCACCCGTACGTTTTTCATCTGCGACCTGACCTGACTGTACATGCGTCTATGTATGTACCATTACGACTATGCTATGCAACTGGAGGCTTAGCCACGGCCATCAAGGGCCATTAATTGAATAACAGACATTACCTACCTAGGTATAATCTTTGTGCGAGTTCGGTCTCGATCTGTATGAAAGCGTCACACAAGTTTTCATGCATCAATCGACATACGTAGGGTACTCAGCACGAAGTAAACTCCATACCATAACTCATGAACACCGAAAGCCCCGTATCTTGATGCATTCGATCCGCCTGCCTGCAGCCTACGACTGGTTAGGTATGCAAGAAGTTTTGACTTTCGGACCACCCTGGTGGCCTCTGCTACTGTACTGTGTGCACTGTGATTGCTCCATGTGCCCCCCGTTTCAAGACGAATTACTCGTACGAGGCAATGCCCAAAAGTATGTTCTTCGCCTGTTTGGGTAAGGCGTTTGGGGCTGTGGCGATTATGACGAAGATGATGTATAAGAGCCATCCTCGCCCTCTGATTGGTCCTTTCAGCTATGTCATGTCTGTATACGTTGGCGACCTCGTTGTCAGCCTAGGAAGGTGTTGTTGCCCTGTTGCGAAAGGGTTCGCAACAGACGCACTGGGAACTCTTTACAGTGTTTAACAACTGCCTCTCTGATCTTCGCTGTTCTCCATTCCTCTACCACGATGCTGTGCGCCTGTTGTACCACCTGCTTTGACTGTCCATAGAGGGTATGAAACCGCGGGTGCGCTTTATCTTTGAGGTCCGACTAACAGGGCTCTATTAGATTAAGATCAGGCGAATGTGAGGGCCAAGAAGGCCTACCACCAGTTTATACTGCTCGTATACCCATTCTCTTACGGTATTCCATCTCATACTCTGCTGCTTTGGTGTGTGGGGACGCGTTGTCCTCGATAATCCAGACCTCTCTGTTGTAGTGCTTCGCTTGCAGCTGAAAGTAAAAAGGATAGAGAAGAACTCGTAAGACGTTCTCGCGATGGCGGAACCAGTCGACGCCGTTCTTTGTTCGATCACCTCGCTCGAGATCTTCATATGGGAAGAGCTTGTCGAGGGTTTTATGGCGGAGACGACCTCGCTGGCCTTCTCGAGCTCTGCGCTTGTTCTCATTGTTAATCTTATCAGTAATATCGCAAAGAACACGGTGTTCTTAAGTGCCGGGTTCAGTCGCTCTCTTCCTCTTATTATTGACCTTCTCTTTACGCTCGGTGTTCTCTTTATCTAGGACTTCTTAAGCTGATTGTTTCTCTGCCTCAGTTTCAGCTGACCAGAACTTAATCGGAAAGGGCCCATCCTAACCAAGACAGACTACGCACTAAATCATAAAGTTGAATTAAACTCGGTGACGGGGTTTTGCTCTTTCCCATCGTTCACCTATTTATCCTCTTAGCCGACTTATTTTAGGCTTCTTTCGAGGGTGTCAGGAATGGCGACCAGAGCTTACTAAGCCTGCCAAGAGGACGCCTTCATCTCTCATGCAGCTCGCATGAGAGTCTTACCCTCCTTTCATGCTTTGAGTCCTGTTTGACCTAGAGGTCTAGGGACACCTAATATCATTGAATCCCACCACTATTACTCTCTGCCTATCGCTATAGGCTGTTCCTAACAGAGGGTCACCACCGACCTCTATAAGTGTTTCATCAGTGAAAATGAAGAGTGCGCCAGCGCGAAGCTTCCGAAGAGCCCAGATAGCGAAGAGAAGGCGGTTTTCCATATGATTTACAGAGAGGGCAGGGATAAGAGGTTGGACTACGCGGATAATTGACTAGGGACATTCGGGATCGCGATATTCTTTTGCGACTCGCTCGATAATCGAACGACTCAGTTTAACCCCGGTGTAAGCCTGCCAAATATGAGCGACTTCAGCTAGCTGGATTGGTCGTGGTTAAGGATGATCTGACGTATTTGAGATGACTATTCGGAGCCTTCTTCTATAGTATGTGGTCGGCCAGGACGATCGAGGGCGCCAGCGCAGGCGAGGAGGTCTTGGAAGTTGTGGGGGTTCGATGCGCGGTCGACTGCATTTTGCCAGATCTTCTAACAAGTTCTAGGCTGCAGATTAAGTTTGTTAGCGATTTGGGTGAACTCGAGATCAGGCAAAAAGAATCGAAGAGTAATAATAGCAATGCGAAGTTACAATGGTGTTTGCCGGCCACGGCGAGGCATAATTACGAGTGAGTGGTAAGAGGGAGAGTGATATTAAGTGATAAAAGCCGGTTTTACATCATGCCAGCTATCGCGAGGCTGCGTAAGGCTGATGCAATCCGTGCGACCTGATTGGCTGAAATTAGGGTTTATCCACGTACAGGGTCTGATTGGTGAAAGAACATACTTTTGGGCATTGCCTCGTACGAGTACCACAGCCCCAACAGGACCAAAGTACGACAAAGTGTTTGGAGCAAGTTAGCATGCTTCGTACGTACGATTCAACCCTGACGCAGGACAGCTTAGCTTGCATTGAATCGAACTACCTAGTCAACTCGATGCGACTCACTCCATGTTTCCTTGCGCTCATGCTTTCCTTTTCTTCAGATCGTACACTCGGACTTTCCTGGCTACATCCACACAAGACGACGCTCCCCGTCGCAGACTGCCCGCGGAATTTTCGGCCCCCCCAAACGAACTTCCCCCACATTGAAGCACCCGAAATTCAAAACACATCCTTGGTGTCCTGATTTGATTTGATATCCCGAAACATGCGTCAACGTGGCATCCATGGCAGCCAAGCATCCATGCACTCGTACAGTATGCGCATCACATGATAGTCCCCCAGATGGATTAGGGCGTCCCCGTCCCCGTTCCCGTCCCTGTCCTTGCTCGCCGAGAGCACGGGTCTTCTTCAATCATGAAACCTGTTTTTTCTCGGACGTTTCTTGAAACGGCCGCGTGGCATTCAGGCACGCAGGCACGCGGGCATATTGGCAGGCAGACCTGCATGGGCCCAGGTCGGTCACGCGCCGTGTGTGTGTATGTGTGTGTGAGTACGTACTACGACGTACACAAGAGCTAGGTAGGTGAGGTACTTGATGCCCGGATGGGAGGTTTCGGCGGCATCATGCCGAGTACTCAGTACCTGCTCGACTCATACTGCTGGCACAGTGTACTTTGCTTTTCCATTGCATTTGGTGTCTGCATCTGCTCGAACTGATCGAAGGGTGTTGGTTGCCCGAGGTTCGCAGAGAGGTCGTTCGGTGAGCCGCGCGGGAGCGTACGCCCACTTCATCAAAAGGCAGCCAGAGGGCGGAGCAGGGCGTTCAGCAGAGGTCGTGATATCTTGGCAGAGCGAACAGGCGGGCGGACAGGCAGAGGAAAAGGCAAAGGCTATGGTAAGTGGTGCGCGGGCTGTTATATACTGTACCCTCAGCACGGTATCTACTTGAGTGCCTATTTGGTTGACTGCCTTGGTGGCAGAGGCTGTCGTATCGACACTGTGTCTGTGAATAACTACCCGGGTTGCTCGAGTGAAGTCCCGGTGACGGGGTCCCAACTATTGGAAAAATCTGGGACTGCGTCTGAGAGAACACGAACAAACCGTTTCTTCTCAACACGGAAGATAGGTATCAGGAGACGCTTCGATTCGACATTCGAGTACCTCATGCAGCAATTCGAAATGGCAATGGCTACCGATCCTGCTGACCCCCCTGCTCTCCGGTGAGTCTTTCTTTACATTGCATTCACTCCACATTCTTGCGTTTCACATCCCCGTCATTGAACTTTCTGCCTGTGGCATTTCCATCCGTCGACCTTCCTGCCGCTCTCTTGAAACTAATCCCCCGCCCTAGCTTCCTCGACGCTCTCCTCCCGGCGACATTCCTCCTCTCCACCTTCGGCTCCCTCATAACCTTCACCTCAACAGTCGGCATCTTCGGCTCCGCGCACCGCTACTTTTCAGAAATCCAGACCTTCATCGCGTTGGCCTGGTTATTCTTCACTCTCTCCCTCGCCTTGGCGACGCTCGTCTCCATAGGCCTAGTATTTCATCGGCGCCACGTGGGTGATGCTTTCGCGCGCGGGTACAAGCATTGGAGAGGCGGGGCCGGGACTCGCACGGCTGGGGAAAGAAGTGTGGTGTTTGGCATTGTCGTGCTGGGCCTGGGAGGCATGTGGTTGATGTTGTTGCAGTGTCTTGCTTTTGTGTTTTTGAGCCTCAGTGTTGTGGCGTATTGTTTGGCGGTCGGGTGGATTGGGTTCGTGGTCAGCGCCGCGATGATGGTCGTTACCGTAGTGGTTTGGGTGTTGATGAGACAGAGGGAGTGATGTGGAATTGAGGAGCGAACCATGATCGTGGTGGATGGCTTGGCTCGCGTGACATATGGTGAAGTGAGCAATGATGGCAGTTTGTGGGGCAGAAAGTCGGCGAACGAGATCCGCATGGGCACATGGTGATGAGGGTTACTGGAATCGTATCGGACATTGAGTTTGACGCATTTGACCACATAGACTGAAGGTCCAAAGCTCGAATGAGTCGAAGTGGAATGATCAAGTCATCATTGACAACAACGTTCATCCTGCACTGACAGTAACACCTCTCGTCTGTGGGACAATGGAGTCCGAAATAGTGACTTACGCTGCAAGGCCGCAATGGCTAGCTCAACGCCTGTGTACATGAATCACAGCTCGACGCCACTGCTGTTCTTGCTGGAATCTATGTCTTGAGGGTATGGGATCTTGAGGTG
The DNA here is from genome assembly GCF_000585515.1 of Cladophialophora yegresii CBS 114405. Classification (NCBI taxonomy): domain Eukaryota; kingdom Fungi; phylum Ascomycota; class Eurotiomycetes; order Chaetothyriales; family Herpotrichiellaceae; genus Cladophialophora; species Cladophialophora yegresii. The sequence continues at coordinate 1,054,856 of NW_006913045.1, forward strand.
AAGACAGAGATACCTAAGGCATAGACGACAACTGTTCACCTGCTCAGTTCATCTACACTTGGGCTGAACCTCATCCAGCCAAAAGGAGTCAAAGTTTGCACAGACGTCGAGACGTCAATATGTCCCCCACCATCAAGAACTCGTCCTAACGAACACAACCAACACTGCGGCATGAGTAGCTGTCGCGACCAGTGTGTTCGAGTTGTTGGTCCGGACACCCATGAAGAGCAACAGGGCGAAAAGTGTCACGGCCACCGATACGGTGATGAGGCTCTTCGTCTGGCTTGTGGACGGCAGGCTCATGATGAGCATCGGGACCACGAGCGAAGCCCCACCAGTAAAGGCAACGATAAGGCGAGTCACTTTATCCACGACCGGCGAGATGGTCGATGGAGGTTTGCCCGCAAGGAAGTCGTCGAAGTTAATTAGCTTCCATTTCAACCCTGGTATATGGAAGCCGTTTGGGCAGGAATCGATTTAGAGTTTGGCGGATAGGATCCAACGGGATGAGTGGAGGAGGTGCCGCCAGCGTGCAGTAGCGGGAGTTGTAGGGTCCGCCGTCGAGGTCTGTGATGCCCGGAAATGTATCTCGTCGTAGCGAGTTGCGTAGGTGTAGTGGAAGAACTGAGCTTGTAGGTCATGCCTTCCCTGATCGCTCCGGCCTCAGTCGCTCCAGCCTTGTTGTCTGGCGGCAGCCAGCCAGGCTCGACTGGAGGTGAAGCCATTCGTCATAACAACATGCAACAATCATCCTTGCTGGCATTGCAAGAGCGTCTTCATCAGCTACTCGTGTACGCACCGCAGACTTTCAGGCTGGAAAGAGCTATCTGCGGAGAGCATGCTCTGATCGGTACATGCAGGACACCTGCCAACGCATGCCGCCGCTTACGCCTCGTCACGAGCGGAGGGTTGCGGAGACCGAGCAAACGAGGTTGCGTCTACCCGGCGCCCTTAAAAGGTGCTAAGTACCATGGTGCTCTTGTTCGTCTCGACTGGTGTTATCAACAACCACAAGATTGTCCTGGATACGGCTCCGAGGCAAGATGTTCGGCGACACTGCGTATCTTCCAAAGAGCGGACATTTTTATAGGGGCGAGAATGCTGACACACCAGATACAGACCTTCCGAACCATCAAGAAGGGGGAGTAGATATCTCCGGTCCTGGTGACCCTATAACCCTAAGGAACTGCCACCATGCTTTTCGTGCCATCATACACAAGGCTCGACTAATCATACTCGAGCTTGCACGTCGCCAACGTCGTCAAAGCTGGTTCTCTCGATTGAGAGGCTCACGACGTATTGCGTTTGATGGCGATGCCCTACGCTCGACATGTGTCTGGCACGCCTGCAAGTGACCATCGAAAGGCGCCTTGCGGTGGACGTGTTAATGGCTGCCCCGTACTATGACTACTGGGACAAAGTGCCGATATCAATTCCCTTCAAGCGTCTGATCTGCTCCCATGACCGGATCAGCCAAATTGACAGTAAGTTTTGCTTGTGTTCCTGTCGAAGAGTTTTCCTGACAGGCATGCAGTGGACCTTTGAAGACGCCTGCTATCCCTGGAAAAGGGGTTCAGACAGAACGTGGTAGAGCCGTTAAAGCAGAACCTCATCCACCTGACGTACCCAGACTATTCAGCGTTGACTGTCGAAGCTCAGGAGGTCGAGACAGACTTCCATCAGGCAGCCAATACTTATTACTCCAGATTCGAGGAAATTCGCGAAGTTATCGAAGGTAACGATTGGTAGCGACTCTTAAACTTACTTGTATGCTAATGCATTGCCAGGGTCCACCAGTTGGGGCGATGTACATAGGATTGCCTCCAGTATCAGCAGTCTGATGACCACGGCAGAGTATCTCGGCTTGGAGCCGATAGATGACCAGGAATTCAACAGTTTGGATATCGATAAAATATTTGACTCTGCCGAAGCTCCTCAGAAAATCATAGATTACCTTGAGAACAAGGTTCGTGCTCTCAGGGACGAGAACTGATCTCCCCCGGAGACACCGGGAACCGAAGACCGTCAGGCAGGCGCCGCGGATGAGAAGGTTGAGGCCATGTAGACGGCAAATCACTTGTAACCTCGCCTCGGGCATGGAATCCAGGCATGACGGTATCGGTACTTCGATCGATGGTGAGACTGCACGCAGTCAGCCATCCAATGGTCGCGGCCTTGGCGTATTTGCCTTCAATCTTGAAGCAGGATTGATGTGAGGTGTTACAAAAACAACAATGAGCGGCGAATCGTCCATCAGCTCGCCAAAGGTACCTGAGCAGTGGTGCTTTGGCAAGTCCTCGAGATTTTGCTTCGAGCAAAGCTGATACTGTGTACCTACTACGGACTTCGGTTTTGTGCTTCACAGTAGCATCTTGTCTTTCTGCACGTTTGACTTCTGCTGCGCCGTATAAGTTTTGCACCCACGTTGCAGGCCGTGAGAATGCCCACGGCCGCGCTCAGACGATGAGACAGCGTTATATCCTCTTCCACCATGGACTCTGTCCGGTACCCTCTGCCAAAGCGACGCCGCACGTCAAGCCAAGACTCCTCCTCGTCGCGCCAATCTGCCGCCAATCCACGCACCCCCGCTCCCTCGTCGCGCCATCAAGAATCCACGCGCCCAGCACGCGACATGAATCGAGGACGAAGCTACTCGACCTCAAGAAGTAGGAGTCCAGAAAACAGCCGCATTGATACACCCCGTAGGGACAGATCACGAAGCCGGAGCCGAAGCCGCTCCCCACGCAGAAGACGCCAGAGCAGAAGTCCAACAGGCAGTTCGACCTACGATTCCGCACCCGAACACCAACAGCGATCGCGACGGTCGAGATCAAGATCACAAACCCAATCACGATCGCGATCACGGACGAGATCAAGGTCAAGGTCAAGATCAAGAAGATCAGACACATACTCGCCACGACAGTCCCAGTCCCCGTCTCCGCCACTGGTCCCTCCTCCGTCCTTGAAACCCAAAGCCCTGAAGTTCACGCCCCTCGTCACCCTCCCCCGCGCCCACGCCCGAGGGATAACATGCCTGAAATTCTCGCCCGACATGACCCTTCTGGCGACCTCGTCCGCCGACAACACCATCAACATCTATTCCGTCCCCGCCAACCCGGTACCGCAATCACATTTCAAACACATCCGCACGCTGCGCGCCCACCTGGCCGGCGTGAACGCGATAGCCTGGTCGCCCGTCGGACCGCCCTACACGCTGGCCTCTGCGTCCGACGACAAATCGATCCTCCTCTGGTCCCCCCTGGGGTCGGATTTCCCGATCGCCCCGTCCCCACTCACGGGGCACAGCAACTACGTGTACTCCCTCTGCTTCAGCCCCAAGGGGAACATGCTCGTGAGCGGGTCCTTCGACGAGGCCGTCTTCCTGTGGGACGTGCGCTCGGGCCGCGTGATGCGCAGTCTGCCCGCGCACTCGGACCCCGTGGGCGGCGTGGACTTCCTGCGCGATGGGACGATGGTGGCCTCGTGCGCCGGCGACGGGCTGATCCGCATCTGGGACGCCTCGACGGGCCAGTGTCTGCGCACGCTCGTCGATGAGGACCGCAAGCCCGTCACGAGCGTCAAGTTCTCGCCCAACGGCAAATTTCTCTGCGCGTGGACGTTGGACAATTGCGTGAGGTTGTGGAATTACGTCGAGGGCCGCTGCGTCAAGACGTACCAGGGCCACGTGAATGCGCGGTACAGCCTCTCCGGCGCCGTCGGGAGCTATAGCCACTCATACGAGAGCGCCAGTCGCGAAAGAAGACTCGAGGCCTTTGTGGCCAGTGGGAGTGAAGATGGGGAGATCGTCGCCTGGGACGTCACCACCAAGGATATCCTCTGGCGTGAAAAGGTCGCGCACAGGGATGTCGTCTTGGGGATCGATTTCGGGAGGACGAAGGAAGGAAAGGGGCTACTGGTCAGTGGTGGCAAGGACCGCGACGTGAAAATCTGGTTGCTCGAGGGGGACGAGGCGGAGCGGGAATTCTTCGCCTCCGAGAATCAAGGTCAGCATCGGGGGGACACCGTCGATGGCGATGTCGAGATGGACATGAACATGGACATGGACATGGATGGCGTGGTCGAAGGTCCTACGATTTACGGAAACGCCACGGGAACAGGACCACTCAAGCGGGAAGCCGATGAGAACGCCATGCTCATTGACCAGCCTATCCCTGAGATGGACCGTAGCTGATCAGCCATGGTGCTCGGGATGGGACGAAAGATGTTGCACGTGATGCGGTCGAGGCGTGAAAAGACAAGTCCTCAATAAGGCGTGCGTCACACGTAATCATCATTCGTAAGACCCAAGTTCTGGATGAGACTGATACTCCTCCGTCTCCACCACGACAATCACGGTGGTAAGAATGTTACTGCCAAACCCGCACGTCTGTTTTGCGCCGTTTCAATTCTCTTCGCTTTAGCCCCTGCATCTATACCTCGATTTCCCACCCTATCTCGTATCGCGTTCGCCATGCGAGCAACCGTGGCGGAGACGTCGAGATCACAAGGTCCCAAACCCCGCCGAATTCTCAATCGCCTTGGTGAGCTTCTCCTCGAGAGTCTTCTTGTTCGAGTACTGCGGTAACAAAAGCCTACCATAGCAGGTACTAGAACTAGGCAGCCTCGTATCCTCCTCGCCGTTCTTCTGGATAATGAAGGTGACACTCTTCATCCCATTGACAGGGACACGGTCGCTCGCCGTCACAAACTCGAGTAGTTGTTTGTGTTGTTCTGGTGACATGTTGCGAACCACGCTCCAGAAATCGAGAATGGTGGGATCAGTGGCCGCGTATTCGTCGTAAGTGGCCGTGTGTTGAAGCTCGTCAATGTCGATATCGGCATAGCCTTCGACCAGCACTTTGAGGGCTTCAGGCGTGAAGATTGAAAGGGCGGTGCGGTCGAGACAGGTGTAGAAGCCGCGGGCGAACGCCTCATATTGCGGTTCAACGGATTTGTGCGTGAGCCAGTGGATGTAATCCTTGACATATTGCGCGCGGTTCATATTGGTGACGAGAGCCGCTTCTTCGACTTGTGGGGTCTCCAGCGCATCACTGTCGATACTCTGAGGGGTCGAAATGCCCCTGAGCTCAACGGAGGAGGTTCGGCTCAGGATCGGAGCGGTCGAGATCGTAGGACTCGAGTTGGGCGACGTGTGAGATGGCGGCGTCAACGCCGAATCCAGAGGTATTTCAAAAGATGCGGATTTCGATTTCTCCTTGCCCCTTTTACTCGTCCGCAGCTTTGTCGGTGGCCATGGATCATCTCGACCAAACTTTTGCATGTCGACGGTGACGGTGCTGCCACAGAACTCATAGCTGAACTCATAAGTCCTGGCGATCACGTCACCGACGTCACCATCGGCCCATCCCAACATTGTCCTCAAGCCTCTCACCAGTTCAGGCCAGCCATCTGCGATATGGTCAAGCTTCTTGACCTTGAGCCCGAGAAGCTTGCGGTAGAAAGCAAGCGGCATGGTGATAGGAATTGTAATGCCGTTGTAGATAGCCAGTGACATCAATATGCCCAACGCTTCGAATCGGTAGAGCGGTTCCAGTGAACCTGGCTGAAGCCAGGCCATTCTAGTCATGTCATCAACTGTGAACATGCCATAGTCGGGTCGAAACGCTTCCGAAAAGACAAGTCTGAAGAATTCTTGTTGGACTCCACCATGGTCGAGGCCATCTTCACCCTCGTCCTTGCCGATACGCACCCGCAGGGGTCGCATTATCTCCTGCCGTTGACGGCGCCAGATCTGATTGATGGCGTCATTCAAAATATCATCTCTCCGGATTGTCAGCACAAAGTATCTGGCCATATGAGGTCTGAGATGAGCCAACACCTCTTTCGCGCCGTGGATTGGGATTGCTGGCGTTGCCCAAATGTATTGCCTTGTATCGTTGAAAACGACAATCGCATCCTCATGGGCCTTCTTCATAATGGCGATGTTCATTGCCCGGAAGTATTTCACCAGGACCTCGGGCCGGAAGAGAAAGGAGAAGGAGAGGAGATGCGTTCGACGGTTGTCGGCTCGAAAAGACAGCCACTCCGAAGGCATAGACATGTCATCAAAGGCATCTGCAATGAAGGGCATCCAGAAGAGACCGTGATGCAGTTCCAAGTCTTGCCTCTGGCGGTATATTTCTGCAAGCAGCTCCAGTGCACCACCTACAGGTCCACCTCGCTGGATGATGGCAGAACGATCCCAATCTGTGAGCATTACGGTTCTCACCAGCTCGACGGCCGCTGTGCCGAGCCAGCTGGATTTATCGGCCTCACCCTGGGAAAGCAAGTTGCGGTCAAATCGAGCGACAATTGATTCGACGATGGTTGATTGCTTCGACTTCGCGCCTTTCGAGGCCTTCAACGTCTTTGCCCATTTGGTAATTGTCAGTCGATGGCTGATCACATCCATCAAGCCTAAAAGCAGCCGATGTACGGACCAGTCCTCGGACACATCAATAGCCTCGATCACTTCGCGCAAGGTTGCGAGGTTCTGGAATTGTAAGTGCCTCCGGAAAGACGCATGAGCGAGCCCAAGGTTTCTCTCATCCCTGAAGCTGATGAAATCTTGCTTGTCTAGCCAGCGAGCGGCTTTTGACGACGCAGGTATTCTAGGATTAAAAATGGTGGTTGCGAGGAACAGTAGTGCCACAAGACAGAGCTCGGTCACCTGGGGGTCTTCCAGGTGAATTGCAGGTAGATGATTCTCGAGCAGCAAGTCGGATCCCACGACGTTTGAGGGATGAGCGGCGCAAGCGTTCGCGTCGTCAGATGGTCGTTGTCTCTTCGTCAACGCCTTCTCGCCACTTGCGCTGCACGAACGACGACGCTTTCCAGACTGCCAGCTCTGCAGCCACGACGGCAGGGTGTACGAGTGTTGTAGTGCTTCCAGAACGCTGGTCATGAGAAGATCTCGTTCGTTGAAGGTTTGAAGAGTGGAGAGTCCGTACAATAGCGCTCGCATGTCGCCCGGTGTTGTTGTAGCGACCGAATAGGTCGGCAAGACAGAGGGGACGTGCTGACCATGGCTGCATTGTGCTCTGGTGGCTGGGTCACACTTCTCCTGCGGCTTGTATGCGCCAGACCTGACACTCTCCTGAATATCTTTGACTGACTTACACAGCCTTTCAGGATCACTGAGACAATATGCGAAGCTCTGTTTAATAAACGGGGTAAATCGCCCATAGTAACCAGGATCTTCTTTTCGGTCCTTCGACAGCAGCCACGTCACGTTTTGCCATGTTAATGTCTTGAGCGAGTACGTGGATTCCTGGCGGACTGCTGGCGCGTCATGATATTGATCGCTTGTCCCATCTGTTACTGTTTCGGTGGTACGTTGTTCGGATCTTGTGCCACTATCTTGGGTGGCATCAGCAGGAGTCTGCTCTTGATGGGTGGCACCAGCGGCGGATACCGCGTCATCTCCAGTACTGCTGCCAGTCCTAACAGGCAGCCAGTTGAGGATACGCAGTGGGACTAGATCAAATAGTGTCTGTGTAAAGGAAGCCAGATCCTTCGGCTTCGTGGGAGTCGAAGTTGAATGAGACAGGTCACGGGTAAGGTCCTCGCTTCTGGCTTCTTTGTTGTCCGGGTTCGGTCGTAGAACAGTTGTATTCAAGAGGTTAGCAACCTCAGGAAGTCCTTCCGCAATGGTAGAATCCAGTTTGCGAATGCGCCTCCCTGCTTCAACCACACCATCGGGACCGTGTCTTCGTGGTCCATGGTCATTGACCGGCGATTGCCTGGAAGAGTCTCTTGTATGCGGCATGCGGCTCGCCCGCCTTGGGAGATGGCCATTCTCTTGTCTCTGTGGTGATAGCTTTTCGTGACTGTTCCTCCTCTTAGCATGTGTGGGATCCTCGTACCACGGCACGACAGGCTCATTTGGGCAGAGTCCCAATGCTGTGTCCTTGCCACTTCGACCATACTCTTCTACCAACTGACACGCCAATGTTCTTGCGCTCAGCTCGGTGTATTGCCTCAACGGCGCTGTACTGTTTCTCCTCCGGTAGCTCAAGCAGGTCGGAGTTGCGCAGTTAACATTGCGACAGCCGTACTGGATTTGGTTCGTGTACCGGCGTATAAGTAAGCGAAGACGGCGGTCGCGCTGGGCATGAATATTGCTGTAGATGAGTTTGGGGTCTGTGACCGGGATGATATCGTCTAGGATGTAGTCTGGCGCATGGAAGCCTAGATCAGCGGTCTTCACGCGTGCCTGTTTGTCGAGGGTGTCTCTTGCTGCATCGTCCAGGCCCGCAGTTTTAGAGGCATTTTTCCCATGATGCATGACAGATACCGCCGGAGACAATCTTAGAGTAACTAAGAGAAATCTGTAAGTCTAGGTGAAAAGAGTCGGTATTGCTGGAACATTCAGAAGTTGGTAGTATACGACATGGAAGATGAATGAGGCAGTTGCTCGCTTTTCACAGCCTCGCAGCTCCGTGACTGCGCCTTGATTTCTACATTACATTATTGACACACATCAAATGGTTCATTGAGTTGAAGACTGATCTATCCATGCTCCCTTCATTGTACACTTATTATATTACACCGTCGAGTCGGGCAGTCAAGCGCCAACTCAGCGACTTCCACCAAACCAGCCAATGTGGAGGCATCTGCTGGCCAGCCGGGCACATGGCGACCATCGGCATGTCCACTCGGTCAACTCGTCTCACATCATGGAGCTTTCCCGCCTGACTGTCTGCGCCTGTGGCCCCGCTATGCATTTATGAGGAAGTCATTTGACAGCCAAGAGGCTTGCCATCCTCGCGAGAGAAGAGTAGAGAACCGAGAAGCGAGCGCTGCTAGGTAAAGTTGAAATAACTGCTTCAAATAAAATGCGGAACTGTCGCCATTTCCACGAGTCACGCTGGTACCCGACCAGCTTCGGAAGGTGGTTGTGGAGGAGGCAGCTGTACAGTATTAGTATATCCGGTCGACCACATTTTAGATGGGCTTCACACTTACGTCGAGTCTCGTGTTCTCCGCCATCAGCCGCTGAATGCCAATACCAACACCCTCAATGACAGCAAGGAAGATGGCACACATGATGGCACCGTTTCTCGCCGCCTTGTAGCCTCCTCTTATCGCCAGCGAGCCTCCTGTCAGAAAACCTGCAATGATGGAGTTGTAAGGATCTTCCTTCTTGCGGATGCCCTTGACTGCGCAGTCATATGTGCTGAACATGCCTCCCCATACGCCGAAGTTGCCTCCCGTCACAGGCGCGCGGGCTTTGATCGCTGTGATCATGCCTATCCGTCGTTCGCCATATGGTGAATTTCGGAATCCCTTAATGCCGTGCCATAATGTGCCTGGGCCATTGTTAGAGATATCTGTCAAAAGGGACTGCGACTCCGTATACCTCCTAAAGCGCCCATACAGAACGCTCCGCCAAAATCTGAAAGCGCCACCCATGGACACGGATCTCGTGAGTGATCCATTGTGGAGGAAGCCGGAGTTTGAGGCGCGTATAGATGCTCTCGAGAAGGATGTCACTGCCGCGCTTGGAGGTAGCGCAGACTTGGCAGAGTTGTGGGATACCGGCGAGGGTGTCCGCTCGGTTGGAATCGTACCGCTGACGGAATGCGACCGGCCTGGTGAGAGATGCGACAGCGGATGCGAAAGTTGAAGTAAAGGAGCAGGTTGACGGCTTTGCAATGCAAACAGGACGGAAGTGAATGATCCAAAAGATTTCCGCGAGTGCAAGTTCGCCGCAGACGGTAAGTGGCCGCCTACTCCGCCGTATCGTATCTTCAAGCTTGTCACAATCTACTCCACACTAGCGTTCACACTATTGCGCTCGACACTCGGGACTCGTCAGGCTGTAGAGGTGGAAAACCGTTCCTCTCGTTGTCTTCAATGTTTGAACACGAGGAAGGTCAATTCCTTCCCGAGTCCGGTGCTGTGTGGATCAAGGGTGAGAATAATCTCAAATCACCCTTTCACGCCAAATCTGCCCCTGATGATCTGGCGGTGGATAGCATTGAAGTCCTGTGGCATGTTATGGCCGGCACTGGAGACAATGCAGGCACCGCAGTTCTGACGGCGGCGGCGGCGGAGCTGAACGCGTCGCTGGGTGGTGCGCGTCTGATACTGGCGTCAACGACATACTGTTCATGACGGAGTGTCATGGTTCTGGGCCGGGCTGCAACCTGACAGCAACCCTGGCGGACGGTGCAACGCGATGACCGGGCCGTCTGATGCGCAATGCGACAAGGAAGTGGTCGAAGGGAAGGTATTTCAGAATCCGGATAGGGCCTTCTGGACTGCAGATTGTATCGACTGGAGCGCATGTCCGTGATTTGTAACAAGGAACATCACTCGCACGCGTCGTGATGTACGATGGAGATTGCAGTCGGACCATATGCAGAGTCTAGGCGGTACCATAATGCTTGTATGTTGTGAGTAACACGTTGGTGCTATCCTACGGCAGCGAGGCTGTAATCGTGGAGGGTACTTCGACTTGGACACCTCATAGTAAGTATTATTGCTCTAGTACATCATCATGCCCTCACGGTCTCCTATTGCGTCGAAGAAATCTTGGTGAAGGGCAGTAGTAATTGCATCTTGAGATGCTCTCCCTCCCGCTCACGCTGAAATCACATCTATTGTATAACCAGTGCCCACGCGTCATAGCCCTCTTACCAGCTCCGGCAAAGAGAGGACACGCGTTTTTGGTCACTCCTGCAGACAGAAGTCCGGTACAGTAGCTCAACCGCGATTGAACAGGCCATCGAGCAAATTATCCCAGAACCCCAAGTCATAGAGGTTTTCCACCTGCGCAATGCTGGTCACCTTCTCCCATCTCCCATCCGGCTCCTCTTCATTCTCCTGCTCCTGCTCCTGCCCGAGGTCCTCGCGCTCATCCACGTCGTTTCCAGGGGTGTTTACCCTACCATCCCGCTTGGGCTTCCTCCTCTTCTTCGGCCTCTCCCCATCCCTCGTACGCACAAGCCACCACCGCGCTCGCACGCCCCGGGGCCACTTGACGTCCTCATCGCGCGGCTGCACATCCTCCGGCAAGGGCGGGAACGTCTCCCTCAGCGCCTTCATCTCCGCCCGGTAGACCACGCCGTCATTGATATCCTCCTTCCAATCGCTCCACTTGGACGACTCGTTGGTCGTCATCCCGGCCCAGACCAAGTACAGATGATACGCCAGAAACCCGAACGCCAGGGGAACACACATGAGACTCAACATGACGACTGCCCCGATGCGCCACTCCACGGCGATGGCCCACGCCCAGGCATGCGCATATTCGTTCCACGACAGACGCGTGCTCCACCTCTTGCTCGTGAGACTGCCCCTCGTGAGCGCGGGCGGGACAAGCCGGTCCTGCAGCCGCGCGTCCAGCAGGCCGTGGCCCAGATGGCTGCCGTAGACGAGCAGCGCGGCAATGCTCACCAGCAGGGCGTTGAACCACAGGTAGTTGGCCCGGCCGACGCAGTTGTTGATCCAGATGCAGTGGTGGTCCTGCTTCTGCACGCACGCCTTGCAGATCGAGCAGTGCTTGCTACGTGGGGGTTTGGCGAACCGGCACGTCGAGCAGAAGTACCCGGGGTGGAACAACGCATAGTCATACGGATAAGCGAGCATGGCGGACCGGTGGTTCTGGGGCGTGATGTTCGAGTCCGTCGTGTTGCAGAGGTAAAGGAACCATAGCGGCGCAATGATCAGCGGGGGAAGCGGCGCGATCTGCGCAAACGAGAGCCGGTCCCATGCTGCGGGAATGAACAAGGTCTCGCCAATGAGTTGTAGACCGACGAAGAAGATCTGGAGTAGAAGGTGTCACATATGTAAGAAAGACGTCAGTCACACTTGGGAGGGGGCGGCTGATTTGGCATACAAGCACAAGCGGGTGTTTCTCATTCATCAGATAATCCCCAGTCCGGGCCAGACTGCGCGTAATGCGCCGGCCAGTCAGGCGTTCGTCAACATGGCCCAGGACATTGGGAATGTACACCCACAGCAGTCGATGCAGAAAGGCGATCGGCGTTCTCCTGGATAATCTGGTGAGAAAGACCAACTGACAATGTGATGCATTTCGTGAGACGCCCGCTTACCGCAAAGTTGGAAGTCGGCCGAACAGCGCAATGAAGACGATCAGCGAGATGCTTAGCACCACAATCGCAATGCTTCGGACAAGGCCCATGATCGCATTTTGAGGGTATGGCGATGATGCGACGAGGGCGAGGTTGTTCACCAGATGATGATCGCTGTCCAAGTGCGAAGCTGCTTACGTATGGGCCAGTCGTGTTGTGGGGGCCCATTTGATCGTCTACTGCAGACATTCAAGGTCTTGAACGCTCGTTTTTCTAGGAGAACTCTTTATGCACATCACAGCATCGTTCATGACGAGCCTGGCCAGCCCTGTCTACCGACCTTGGCTTCCTCATGGATCGTGCCGTGCATGAAATCGTGTGCCCATAACATCCAAACGGAAGCTCAGATCCTCCGGTTCCAACACTCCCATCCAAGCCGCCGTCCTGATACAACACCTCCTGCTCTCCGTAGAGCCCATCCAACGTGTGCGTACCACGGTGCCCCTGTACAGAATCCATCGTTCCTTTTCCAAAGTGCCCACTACCATTCCAGCCCTACATGATCATGCTCTTCGTCTTTCGATGCCTCTCTTCACGAGCTGAAGACTTGACGGGACTGCTCGCCTGGCTAATCGCCCCACTGGCGTGGTACGTCTCTGTTCGTTGATGGCCCATTCGGGGACGTGGTGCCGGTGCTTCAGCCTTGACCTTCTTTTCTCGCTTGAGAACCATCTCCGTCCAGCCTTTGATCGGAGCGGAGCCACTCTGCACGCCCTTGCCCACAACTTGCGAGAGAGCTTGCATCCACTCTTCTTTGTTGGCAGTGGAATCAGCATAGAAATCGATCACTTCTCCATTGCCGAAACGGATGCGGAAGCCCTCCTCAACAAACATGTAGCCTTCTTCTTCCTCAGCAAATCCACTCTTGCGACGACCCCCACCTTTCGTGGAAGTCTCTCTCTGCATGAGGGCAGTCTTGTCATCGATCAGACGAGTGGCTTTGGCGAGGTTGATGGTAGCACGTGGCTGCAAAGTTGTCTCGTGGAAAGCTGTCAACTTGGAACCCGCAAGCTTGAAGAAGCGTCTCCGCCAGTACTACAATCGATCAGCACCTCGTTCTCGCTCGATGGACAAGCTCAACTTACCGGACAATCTCCTCCCTGTTGACTCAGGTAGCCCTCGAACTCCTTGATGTTGGCTTGTTGGTGAAGACGGTCCTCGGCTTCTCGGAGGGCACGGATAGCACTATTCATGCTTTTCGGCATGTCTTCATCCTTGGCCCCTTTTGGCTTCGGCACATACAAAAGCTGCAACTCCAGCTTACCGATTTCATAGGGCGGACGGCGCTGAAGTTGTGTTACACCCTTCTTGCTTCGCGAGCTCCCAACAAGGACCTCTTCCAGCGCCCACTCGTTGAAACAGGTGATGTCGACATTATAAGGTCGACCGTATGCCTGCTTCTCATGCTCGCTCAATGCGACGTAGGCTCGGGCAAACGATCCGTCCTTCGCGACCAGCCCCTGCACCAGCTCGTAGGCGGATGGTGGGGTTACGGGCCTTCTGGCAGCCTGCGCTTCTTGCTGAGCCCGGGCCTCCGATTCTTTCTTCTTCTTGGGCGAACCAAACAACCTACCAAAAGCTCCTTGCTTCTTAGGCGAGGCAGGTGGCTTGGAAGGGGATTGTGGCCGCTCGATCTTCGGTTCCTCCAGCTTCATCTGCAAGGTGAGTTGGAATTCCAGGTCATTTAGCACAACCAGCTCGAACTCCTGGCCGATAGGTGCACTTCGACCAAGTTCGAGCCAGGCAGTTGTCACACAGTGCATGCCGTTGTCAAGCGTCAGGGCGAAATAGGTACGTTCGTCTAGGTGGCTGTTAGCGCATGCCGAAATGGACAATGAGGATCATCTCACGTTGCGGGAAAGGCATCTGCAGGTCTTTGACACCAACAACCTTGACAAACAACCGACCACGCTCAGCGCCTTCCTCCCACTCATCCTCTTCTCCGATCTCATCCTCAGCCACTGCGTCGAGCGTCTCTTGGACATTGCTGGGCAGCCCAGGCAGGGGTGGCACGGCTCCGTCAACAGGCTTTCGCTTGCTCATGGACTTTTCTCCTCCCACCCTGATACTCTTTCGACGAGTTTTGCCATTCCATGGCTCAGCGGTCCAGGTTGGCTGACTCGTCTTGCGTGGGGAAGGCACTACGTTGTTGGCCTCCGTTGGTACACCCAGCAAACCGTCCTCGGTCACGATAGGGAGACCAGGCGACCTGCACTCGTCCTGGGACACACGTTCGGATGCAACCACGATCTTGGTATTTTGTCGCATCAGGTAACCTCTCTGTCGGCAGCGAGCCGGGTTAGCAAATGATTCTCCGTGGCTAGATGTAGTGGGGGAAAGAGCAAGACTTGTGCCTGGGGGAGGACGCGCTCCACGGGGCTTGGGGAGAAAGGGGACATTTTCCATCGGGTTGAAACCTTTTCGTTCTTCCGCTTTTGGGAGCGGGAGCTCAGTCGATGGGAAACGTCCGTGGAAAGGGTAATAAAGGCGTTGCAAAGAGAGTTCAAACTCTACCTTCTGGGCTTCCACCACTCGGTCAAATTCCTTCTCCAGACCTAGGCCAAGGCCTTCGTCCAGGCTTCCATGGGGAATGTCCAAGGGCACCAAACTGCTAACCCGCTTATTTTCGGCTTCGATGGATAGAGGCTCGGAAGGCTTGTCGTCGGTCAGACTATCCTGGAGCGGTTCCGTGATCGCGACTTCTGGTGTGTCTTCGAATTCAGCTGAAATAGGGGACACAGGCGAAGCTTCTCTCCCGTTGATCAAGACGGAACCGGTGTCAGAGGCTTCTGAGGGACTGCTAGATCGATCATTGTCGACTTCAGGGGCATCCACTTTATGTTCAGGCTCGCGATTTGCACGGCTGGGGAACTCGTCAGATGCAGTGGGATGTCTCACCACAGAATCTGGACTACCTGGCACTGCCTGCTCCGGACTGAAAGTTGCTGGACTCCCCAACCGCTGCTTGGGCTGGCTATCAGGAGTGTATGAACGCTGAATTGATTGACGTAATGCGGCGAGATCAGGCAATTCCGTGGTTGACTCCAGGCGGACTATTTGCTTGGGTTTCTCCTCCTCGTTGCTCAAGTACCGCGCAAGGCCAATGTCGAAACTGCTTGCCTCGCCGAAGTCCGCAAAGTCAGGCAATGAGACGCGCTGTGAAAGCGCGGGTTTCGAGAGCACTTCGCGCGCCGGGCTCTGTGCCTTTGGTGTTTCTTGGCCCTCATCAGCGGCCGAAGATGGGACAAAGGAGGCAAGCGATGGCTGGGAGTACTGGCTGGTAAGGTCGTCGTCATTGTTGGCGCTCACGTCCGAATCCGAGACTACCCGGCGACTGTATGCGTCGGGAATGGAGTACAAGTCAGTCTCTTCCGTCTCTTCCTCCTTGATGCGTGGCTGGGTCGGATCCTCCATTGACGGAATGGGGATATCTGGGTCAAGAGATGCCAGGTCTCGCCGTCGAGGCACATCTGGGATGTCCTCGCTGCTCTCTCGACTGTCAGTCCCAATTTCGCCACGAAGGCCTGCAAGTATCGAGTCTCTCGAGAGCTGTGGTGTGGAGTTCCTCGATTCGGAGAGCACCGGTACTGGCTCCAGGTCTGAGGTGGTAGAGTCATCTGCGCTGGTGCTACGCACAGGGCTGGGTTCTTTGGAGCCCATACGTCTCATTCGACGTTCTCTTTCCTGCTCTTGCAGTGCCATCAAGCGAATCCTATCCTCGGCCGAAAGGGAAGTCGATACTCTCATATTCAGGATGTCAATTTTGGAGGTTGCCGCTGGCATCGGAGGCGCGGGAAGTGATCGTGAGGCGACGCTGATACGTTCGAATGCATTAGACAGACTATCACTCCTTGATTTGGCTTGGGCTCCGACCGAGGGAGGGAGAGGTGGCAGAGGGCGAGACTGGCCATTGGAGTCGACTGAGCTTGCACTGGTTTGGTGAGGCCGATTGGAAGCAGTGCCAGGCTGAGCAGTTGGAGCAGGACTGCCATAGTCATCCTCGAACACATCCTCCTCGTGTTGAGCAAGGTCGGTGTTTGCGGTATCGGGGCTCATAAAGCGCCAATCCTCGGGAAGCACAACAGGCGTCTTCTCTGTGTCTTCCAGAGACGCGTCGAAACTGTCATCATGGTCCATGGATGAGCCTCTCTCGAAACTAGCTTCCTCATCCTCGTCGTCATCATCGTCGGCAGAGTCGTAGCTGCCCTGGCGAGAACCAGACGCGATGGAAGATGGGGCAGGCGTGGCCATCTCATACTCATTTATTTGTGGAGGGGCTTGGTCGAAAGTGACGCTCTTGTGATGGCGGTGGAGGCCGCGACCAAGCGGCAGCTGTTTCTCGTGGAGCTCCTCATCGTCCTCCCAGACGCCTGTATTTGGGTCAAACCCATTGCGCCGAAACGCTGAACCTGTCTTGTTCGAGAGCGAGGACTTGGTGGGAGAAGTGTTCATCCTGCTCGGCGACAGAGGCGTGACAGTATCAATGATGGACTTTGCATCCTCTTTAGGCTCTTCCACTGTCGGTCTGGCTGGTGAGGTCGTGCTAGTCGGCGCAAGGTTCTCCTTACGCCCTGAATCGGAAACGCGCACAGGTGATGATTGTCTGAGGAATTGCATGCTTTGTGGGCGGCCATCGAGGATTGAGGGACGTGAAGGATCATAATGGTGCCTCTGCTCGATCTCGAACATGCTGCTGTTCTTGACTCTTGAAGCTCTCTTGAGGTTTTCAATTGATGATCGCTTCTGCGGTGAAGGAACTGGCGGGCTTTCGGTGGCGTCTCTAGCCGGCGAATTCGGATCTCGACCCTGCCAGAACAGACGTGGCGAAGCTGTAGAAAAAGGGGATGACGTGACTGGGGAGTTCTCGTTGCCAAAGACTTTGCCCTGCTATCATGTCAACTTGGTGATGTCGTATCGAAGTGGAGGACAGGCGCACCTTTCCCTGCGGAAAACTTGGAGAGTTTCTTCGAATGGCCATGGGACTGAGCTCAGATAGGGGACGGTTGGTCACTCGGGGCAGCTTAGATGGCGAAGTGCTTGTGCCATTGCCGCTGCCCTTCTGAATGCGCAGAGGTGGAACCTGAGAGAGAAGTGAGAAGGGAGCCCAACATCCACGAATCCACGTACCTCGGAGGCCATGAGTGCTCGACAATGGCTTTGTGTACGTAGACGTCGAGCTCAGACCATGGATGATGGACTGGATTGGTCGAGAGAATGGAATGAAGGGCTGAGGAACTGTGGGTAGAGCGCAAGAATGGCAGATTATTGTCTAAGCTGAGCCGAGCCTGGTGAGGCAGACCAGCTGCGGCGTGTTGGATTACCTGATTATGCACTCTTGAGAACAGGCAGAAACGAATGTGTAGAAGAAATCACTTGACCGCAATGACGGCCACTCTTGAAGGAGAGAGTAGTCATCCAAGAGATCTCGTTGAAGAATACGGAGTATGAATGGCGCAAGTGAAACTTGAAAGGGCCCCGCAGCTGTCGGGCGCTTTGCATGGGGACGAAAACAAAGCCAGCCGTTGACCGCGTTGGCCAGACAACACGAACGGCGTCCACCCGAGACAACAACGGACAACCGCAAGTGGGCCCTGCAGGGGTCCGGCTACAGTGGAACGCGACGACGCGCAGCGCAAGAAAAAAGTCCCAGACTGCAATTGCGCCCTGGGCTTGTGTATGTATGGGAGTGAACACCATTGAACAGCGAGATAATGTCTTCGAGCGCGGCGATTTGTCCGGCCTGCCGCTTCAGAGCGCTCATCTCGACTTTACAGCCCGCAACCCGACAATGGCAGGCCCAACGGACGATGGCTTTGGCCATGCGACAGAGACGGAAGCCTTCGAGATTGACACTGACTCAAGATGCCGGCAGATCAGGAATGGAAAGGAAGTCTGCCCGAAAGGAGACACCCGGGCCGTTTGCCGGTATGAATCAGACCGTTGCAAGGTTACCGCCGCGACCACCTCGAGCGATTCCCTCACGTGCTAGGATGGCCATCAAGTCTAAGATTAGAGAGAGAACCACAGTTGTGAGATCGTCTTCCAAGCCAACAACGCGGGCCATCTCAAGTGGAGAAGAAGCCACGGAATCAGCGGCTTCGCGAAAAGAGAAGAAAAAGGACAAGGACGAACGGCCGCTGTTCCACGCACTGAAAATGCAACAGACCCTAGCTCCTCTATCCTATGGCCAGCGGAACAAACTCAAGCTACAGATGGAGAAGATCACATCGTTCGAGGACCTGGGTCTGATGCCGTCTGTCGTCGATGCGATATACACACAAGTCCTGCCGCATCTGACCGAGTATACACCTACGGCTGTGCAAAAGCTGGCCATTCCGGCCCTCCTCAGCAAGAAGGGTGAATATCAAAAGCAGAATGCAGTCGACGCAGAAGGCAAGCCCGTCCCGAACAACAAATACAAAACCTTCCTCCTCGCCGCAGAGACTGGGTCAGGGAAGACGTTGGCCTACCTTTTACCTGTCATCAACTCCGTCAAACAACAAGAAGAACTCGACCACAACGAGCAACTGGAGCGTGAAGCTCAGGAAACAAAGGACAAAGAGGAGCGAGACAGAAACACGGTCTTCGACCCGGATCCTTTGGATGACGGCTCACCACCACCCAATGCATCAATGGGCCGTCCGCGAGCATTGATCCTCCTCCCCTCCAGCGAATTGATCACCCAAGTGACGAAGACCGTCAAGTCCATGTCGCACACGATCAAGTACCGCTCTGCCGGCATCTCCTCCTCCAACACCCCGACCGTGATCCGCAACCGCCTCTTCAACCCTGCCGGGATCGACATCCTCGTCTCGTCTCCACACCTCATCGCCAGTATCGCCAAGAAGGAACCCAACATCCTCTCCCGAATCCAGTATCTCGTCATGGACGAAGCCGACAGCCTCTTCGACCGCTCCTTTGCCGAAACGACCTGCGAAATCATCGACCGTGCGGCCCCTTCTCTGAAGCAACTCATCCTCTGCTCGGCAACCATCCCGAACAGTCTCGACAAATTCATCGACAAGCGCTTCCCCGACTGCAAACGCATCGTCACCCCGAAGCTGCACACCATCCCGCGCCGCGTGCAATTGGGAGCTGTAGACATCGACCGCGCCCCCTACCGCGGTGACCGTGACCTCGCGTGCGCCGACGTGATCTGGACGTTGGGCAAAGCCGTGCACGAGGACCTCAACCCCAAAAACACGGTCAAACACATCCTCGTCTTCGTCAACGAGCGCGAAAAAGCCGACCAAGTCGCGCAGTACCTGGTGACCAAGGGCGTCGAGGCCGTGGCCCTGACTCGAGACACGGCGGAACAGCGCCAAGCCGAGATCCTCTCATCGTTCACATCAGTAGAGAAAGTCGACGGGTCGTCCAAACCCGCAGGTGCCACCACCACCAACCCGGCAAAGAAACTCTTTAGGGACTTTGTGCCGTTCGACCGGGCCACCACTCCAGCTCCGGCCGGCTCGGGCAAAACGCCGGCAAAACCCACGCGCCATCTCCCCGACGTCAAGGTCCTCGTAACGACGGATCTCGGATCCCGCGGCGTCGACACCCTCGCCGTCCGCCACGTCGTGTTGTACGACGTCCCGCATACGACCATTGACTTTGTCCACCGACTAGGCCGCATGGGGCGCATGAATCGTCGGGGACGCGGTATCGTGCTGATGGGCGGCAAGGATCGCAAGGACATTATCCGCGAGGTTAGGGAGGCCATGTTCCGAGGCCAGGCCTTGATTTGAGGGTTGAGCGAGAGCCACGCGTGTAAACATAGCCGACCACGAGGTAGTGGTGGACCAAGGGCTCATTTCGACGTGGATGCGTGTAGTAGACTGAGGCATTCGTTGGTCGCTAGGTAGTCGGTCAGTCGACTCAGATCCGTAGTAGGCTAACCCTATGTGTCCGAAGTGACTCGACTCAGCCTCTGACCCAGACTTACATAGTCGGGGGATGAAGTCCTACCGATATGTCTCCTACGCATACCTCGGTATATATGAGTGTATATATGTATTCCACTGTACGGGAGTACGGGGTCTACTACCCAGGATAGCAACATTATTACTCCGTACTGTAGTTGCAGTGTGGCCTTCACCTCCAGATTCAGTTTGGGTGAGTGTGTTTCGCTATATAGTCTGGAGTACACAAGTAGGTACGGGGTACACAGGGCATATACATGTGACTTTGTGATATTGGACGGTAAACTACAGTACCAGGTAATTACCTGGTAGGCCCGATACGATAACCCCCCATGAACATGACGAGCCAACCTTGGGCCATGGCCACATGTCCGCACGGGGCAAGATATAGATATAGATATAGATGTAGATGTAGATGTATGTATCGGCACCGATATACGGAGTAGATCTGAGAGATTATCTCCACATCTACAAATACATAACGTATCAACCATCCACCGCCGGGTCCTCATGACCCATACCATACAAAGCCAGCTGCACCCAACGGCGCAGCAAACCCTGGCTCTGGCTGGGATGGCCCATCCGTGTCAGTGGCAGCCATTAGGACATCAGTCAGTGCAACATGTAGATATAGGAAAGCAAGGGAAATGCAACAACAGATGACAAGACAACGCGGCGTAACGTAGCGTGCAGAAAAGTTCACTTTTACCGCCCATGTCCAAGACTTGGATACATATATGTGGGTAGGTAGGTAGATAGATAGGTATAATATGTAGCCCACGAGTCCGAGTCCGAGTCCAAATCCGAGTACGTTTTCGAGTCGCCGTCGCTGTACTCGTCCTGACCCCGTCGTGTTCATAACGTGGAGGTGTGCACTCATCCTCCCTCACACGGAAGCCTGACCACATCCCGACCCCGACGGGCACGACATACCACGTTCCACGTACCACGTACCGCGTACCACATAGCAAAGAGCATACGACCGCATAACACATTGCAAGCCAAACTTGAACAAAATCGCTCACAATAGCCGCCCGCCCACCCATCCGCATATCCGCCCACTATGTCGTATGCCAGGGTCTGCTTGTCGAGTACCTAGCGACCCGTATTAAATACCCCAGAGAACTACCAGACAAACGCCGATATACCCCGAAAACTTCCGAATGACCTTGCTTTTTGGAGATTGAACTTTCCTTTCATGACGTGTCCCAAATCCCGTCCTCCCGGGACGGGCATAGCGCACCTCAATGCCCGTAACTGCCTATAAAGCTGCTGCTGGGCCTGACGATGTCGATGGGCACGCTGCCCACCTGCACCGAGGGGATGATTCCAAGGCCGTGCCGCGTGGCACCGGCGGCGTTCTCGTTGACACCCTCCTCCTCCACGTCGAGGTCGAATGTCTCGACGGGCTTGCCTTCTCGGAGCGCTGGACTCGCGAGCTCTTCGTCGAGTTCGAAGAACCCGACTCCGCTGCCCCCATCATCTGCGCCGGCAAGACCGCCTGAGAAGCCTGTGGTCTCGTCCACAGAGGAGGGGACGAGACTCGGTGACTCAACTGGGGACAGGTGGGGCGATGAGCCATGCAGGGCTGGTGAAGGCGATGAGCTCGGACTAGGACTCGCCAATGGTGAAGGGATAGGTGAGACGAAGCGGCCATTTCTGCCCCGTCCTTGTCTTTTCTCCTTTTCGACTGGTAGTCTGGGGCTCCCTTTATATTGCTTACCCGCGTCGCTGCCATGATCACTCTGCATGCCCGGACCTCGATAATCCATCACGTCTTGCTTCTCCTCCATCTCCGGACTCGGTCCTTCCTCGTAACTACTACTTGGGTCTACGACCTTGAGATCAGCAAGCTGAAACATGACGTGCTTCCTTCGGCGGCCCCCTCCACTCGCAGTCCGCAAAGCACTGGGAAGGCTCGCACTGGGCAGTACTGGCGAAGACTTCGTCCGCTTGGTCGTGACAATCGTAGGAGAGACTTGCTGCGGAGGTAGCGACTGAGATGACTCGAGCCTCTGTCTCTCCGCCTGCAGCTTACTGCTCGCATCGAGTTGGAGCCGTTTGTTCTCCTCGTCTGCAGACTTCGAAATCTGAGGACTGCGTATCAAGGCGGTACGGTCTCGTGACTCGAGCAGGGGCAGATATGCTGGAGTGAAAACCCCTGCAAAGGGATCAGACCGATCTCTCGAGGGCGCCGGCGTTGACATAGGCGTTGATTCCTTCTCTCCTTGTAAGAAGGGTGGCGTTGTTGGCCGTGCAGCTGGATCGGTTGGAGAGCGAGACCTTGTTCGCATCAAGAGACTTGGTGTTGGAGGGGTTCCAAGGGTATGTAACGGCGGCGTAGTCTCGCCCGTGATGTTCAATTTCTCTATAGACAGAGTAGGCCCGCTTAGTGGTGCGGGTCTCTTGACCTTATCGGCCAGGTATCCATCTCTTCTCGCTTTAGGCCCTGCCCTTCCGATGGGGGAGCCGTTTTGAGCAGAGGCCAGTAAGTTCAGAGCAGAAGCTGTTGTCGAGGGGGCTGAGGTGAATTGTTTGATTGATGTCGGCTCAGATGGGAGATGGCCGCCGATGCGGGTCCCTTTTCTCTTCACCCGCAGTTCCCTCTCAAATTCTCGAAACTCCCGCTCCTTTGCGACCTTGAACCGGGCAATTTCCTCGTCTAGCTGCCTCCTCTTTTCGTCAAGCGCGTCGAGGATTTCCAGGTCAGAATCGCTGGTATTATCAGGCGAAGGGAGAGCGTTGGGCGGAACGTATTTGACATGGCCATAATTCTGGGCAGTATTCCTGTACATTGTGCCCTATTGGCCCTCCTTGGTAGCGTACCGATCCGGGCGCTGGTGTTCCGGAACCCCAGAGGAGCAGTGTCACCGAGGGAGGTAGATCTCTAAGGAATTCATGAATGCAATTGAGTCCAGTCCTGCATTGGTCACAGAAAGTCCCGGGAGAATTGAGGCAAATGATCCGTGCAAATTCGTCAATTCTGTCGCGTCTGGTGTGCGTGGACGGAAAGCTAGGAAACTCAGAAGGTGTGATGACGGAGGGGCAGCCGTCGAATTGACCGCGGGTGGTGGCGGACTCACACGGGCACCGGGTGGATGGAGCTGGTGGTTAGGGAGATGAGTGCTGCAATCCGGAAGAACGGGCCGCGAGATGGCTGTTAAGGGCGGTACACGAGATGATAGTCGGTGTAGAAATGGTGCCCGCGACAAGGAGTTGAGATGGTCGGCGAATGTAACACACAGAGCCTAGTGGGGGTGTCCAGAGCTGCTGTCTCACATATAGACCTGTGGCAGTGAGGACTGGGTCCACGCGGACTGATTATCGGTCGTATCTACACACAGTACGGAGTACTGTGGACCGGTGGGCGACTGCAAAGAGCCCGAAAGTGCCTTTTTGTCAAGTGTGCTCGACCACCGGGAAATAAGTCCCCCACTTGTTCCTGCGAGATGGAGAAGGAGGAGTGGATACGCCGATGTGGGAAGGGTGCGCCTCTCTGCCGGTAGTCACCTGAAATTTGGGGGTGCAAGCGTCAGAGGATCAGAGGCGTGGGAGGTTTCGTGCAGAGTTTTCCAAATGGAGCGCGAAGCGAGGCCTCACGCTCCCCAGCCAGCACGAATTCCGGAGGCGAAAGAAGCCCGGCGAAGACGAGGTACAGGCGTTTAAGCTGGACGGGCCAGCGACGGTACAAGTACTTTCTTGCCGAACGGGAGACAATGATCATACCGAGCTGACTCAGTACCACCGGATGGCGTCAGAAACAAGTCAAAGTTAGCGAAGAGCTTCGATTGTCCGCCCAAGGTTACCTTTGGATTTGACTTTCGCTCTCCTTACAGCCTAATACTGTGTAGAGTCGATGAAAGCGGAACTATGGACAAAGGAAATGGCACTTGACGTGGAATCTGAGCGACCTTGTCGAGACAATGGCCTAGCGAGCGCGAATCGATCGTATCGATAAAGGTCATGGCTCTTGATCAGCGCAGTGTGGGGTTCGGTACCACAACGGAAACACAGTGTGAAGCCCATCAGACACGGAATCGAGGAACCGGAATTCGCGACGCGATATCGGGAAGTGATGGGCGTCGGAGGGGCATCTCTCACTGGCGTGCCTGAGGCTGAATCCTTTCCGCCATTGACCTTGGGCTCCTTTAGGCATGCCGAGGTCTGAGATTCGGGGCCTAGGCACCCCCAAGGGCTACAGCTCTCTGTGTTGTGCATGCTGCGAGCTGTAATTGAGCTACAGCGGTGCCTTGAAATGGGTTCCCTCGATAACAGGTCAAAAGTCTTTGGTAGTCTACTACTTGAGGTACACTCTAGTCATACTTGTCGTGTGAAGGCACGAGTACGAGTTACAACGAAGCAGCTAGCCAGGATCCTGCAGGCATTTACTGTGTAATCGCCCTCGGTGTGATCATCCCGAGAAGGATTCGCTGCCCCGCCGTCACGTGCATCGCTTTCACCTGCCCGCGATGCAGCCTCGCAACGACGATCAATAATGAAAGAGATCAGTGGGACGACGCGTCGCCCTGTGGGCCAAACA
Source organism: Cladophialophora yegresii CBS 114405 (assembly GCF_000585515.1). Classification (NCBI taxonomy): domain Eukaryota; kingdom Fungi; phylum Ascomycota; class Eurotiomycetes; order Chaetothyriales; family Herpotrichiellaceae; genus Cladophialophora; species Cladophialophora yegresii. The sequence goes on from NW_006913045.1 coordinate 1,079,416, forward strand.
GACGGCTTCACGGCTCCAGTTCTTGACCGCAACTTTGGTGATTCGGAAGTTCATATATGGCAATCCGGTCCATCGCCGAGCTTCGCCCACAGATCGATCGCGTCACGGGACAATGAACAGAAGAAATAACAGCAGCACACATGACTTGCGCAGTGAAGCACACCATCGTCGACACTATTCTCCTACCATTATTATTGTTATTATTTTTACGGTTAGCATTATCAACACAACTAAGGCCAATCCGAACGCACAAGGATCGGCTCTCGTGATCATAACTTACTAAACCAGGAAAGCAGTCAGACTTACCTCCGAACAAGGAATGAACGAGTCATTCCGTCCTCATAAGTCGTTGTCTCCAATCTTCAATCTCGGGATCACGACTTTTCTTTCAGAATTCCTCGGCGTCGATATCGATACCGGCGCGAATGCCCTTCGCCGGATCGACCCATTCCTTGTCGACGAACCGAGGCCAGTTGTACTCTCTGAAGTCGACCTTGCCCGCATCGCCGGACAAGGGAGAAACAGGGCTAGGTGTTTGAAGCTCATGCTGCTTTCTCACTCGCACGACTCGCGGTGTCTGAGAACGGAGATTGACAGCTCTGGCCTGCATGAGGGGAAAACCGGGTGCGGATGCCTCGAGTTCGTAAGCATTCTGATTGAGGGGAGATCCGGGTGACATCCATGCACGCGACTTGGGACGGACAACCTCCTTTTCGTCCAGGGCACGAGACTTGGGGCGGACTACCTCCTTCCCGTCTGGGACGCCGGATTTTGACTTTGGTCGAATGACCTCTTTCTCATCCGGGACGCGCAAACGGGTGAGCTCCGCATTCACTTCATCAGCGAGTCCCCGGCTTGTGAAGTTCATGGCGGGGATGCGCGGGTCTTGGTGCCGCCCAGAGATGCTCGCCTCGGAAAGGTTAGCATTGATGAACAGTCCCTGGTGGAAGTCCACAAGCGGGTAACTGTAGTTCTTGATCGCAGCTCCTGTCCCACTGGGCTTGTTCTGTGGTAGAGCCAGGTTAGTTGTGTTGTGGCACGCGCGTAGAACAGGCGGAACTCCATCCACATAGCCAGGCTGGAGGGTGGGAGGAACGTAACCTACTGGTTTTCGCTTGGGGGCTCCCGGATATGCTTGAATCTTCTCTGGACCTTTCTCAACTGGTCTCCCGGAGAATGCTCTGAACGCCTTGGCTTTCGAACCAGCATGGAGCTGCTCTTTTGCTAATTGAGTCTCGGGCAGGTAAATGGTGAATGATTTGGTTTGGGATCGAGGTTGCTTCTGTGCCTGGGCTGCAGTCGACTCCAGCTCGAAGCGTCCGCGCAAGTCAGAGCGAAATTGCTCAAAGTCCTCGGGTCCTTCTACCGCAGGTCGTGCTCGAGGCCTAGGACGAGGCAGAGATTGAAGTTCCTGTGGTGACTGCTGGGCAACTCCGGCTCTTGAACCCGTCGCGACCGTCGAAGGCAAAGAGATGGTCGAAACAGATGGTCGAGCAGGGATGCAGTCTAGCTCAGTCGGAACATGGCAAAACTCGAGGTACTGAGATTTGCGTTGTGCCTCTTCGTGGCGGTCAGTCTCTAGTCGTGGCCTGCGTTGGACGGTTTGCCGGAGTTCTGCACCAGGTTGATAGGTCAGAAAGTCTTGGATCTGAGCGGTTGAATGCTGCGACTCACTCTGGACATTTCGGGCCACGGACCTGGATCGTTTAGCATACCATTTTCGAAGGGCCGCGAATGAAGATTTCTTGTTCAGTTGATCAGCCATTATCCTAGCGCTGGCTCCCCAGTTGAGGACCAGGAGAATTTCCCTGCTGTTTGACCGGTCGGTGGATTCTCTTTCCAGCTGATTTTCCTGGTTGAAGAGTGCGTTGACAGATCGCCCAAGACTCGGTCATCCGGCAGACATTTATGTTTGCTCACAACTTGATCTGCCCGCCGGCCTCTTTGTCATGGAGCCTGGGCAGTCGAGCATAAAGTCCGAGTCGATACAATGCCATCATTATAGCCCGGAGACAAAGCTGAATTTGTGCCATTGTGATCACGACAACAAAGAGCTCGATGTTTGACAATAACAACATGTGTCTTCTTCGTTTCTGAACTTGTTCCCCTTTATCGTCGCTTTGTTCCCATTCTGTGGCATACAATTGGTGAGGCTGGATTTTTGAAAGTCGAAGCCGTGGGAACGCTGACTGAGAGGGGGACATCCACATTCACAATCGGTGAATCTTCTGAATTTCCCAGGCATCATTTGAGCTCGAAGCTGATCAGCAGCATCATAGGCCGTACTGTGTAGTTAGTGAGCAGATAACCTTTCCTGCCTGTGTAATCCTACCGTCGAGGAATCACCCATGCCCGCCATAATAGATCATAAATGGTGTAGTCCTTGCTCCACAGTCAAACAGTGGCGTTCCAGCTTCATTGTACGTTCGACCTGCGGATACCGACGCCAGTCTGATTCCATTTGTAGATGTATGAGCATGTTGTCAACTTTTCAAAGCAGTAACGGATGTAAGAGTCATCACGACAAGGCGTTTGTCGTCCGTATTGGGGAGATATGAGCAGGCAGCTGTGCCTCATCAAGCCAGATATCAAAGGGCCAAGGTGCTATGCCACGGTCCGCTGAGGATAGATGCGAATCAAGGTGTAATGCCGCGGTCCGTTGAGCACAGACACGGAGCAAGGGGTGACTGTGATTGACCGACACGTGGTCCACGCATTCGATTACGTCGTACTCCATAGTGTATTCCGTGTGAACAACTTCGACCCGGTCCCAAGTGTATCGTCGCGCAAAGACCGTTCGCATCAAAAGCTTATCTACCGGCGCTGGCCCTGGGAAAAGTAAAACTGCTTACCGTACTCCGTTTGTGCCCTTGCTATTTCCACCTTAAGATGACCCGCGAGGTACTTAGAAGTTCGAACACAGATACCATTCGGACGTTAACCTGGCTGCTGGCTGCTGAAAAGATACTTATCGTGTACAACTACATTCGCGTCCCTCTTACAAGGTGGTCGTACGCATAAATAGTCCGCGACGGGCATCGATTTCGTCTTGATCGATCGAAGAATGGACGGTGTACGGAGTACATATTTCGATTCGTCCTTTGCGGAGTAAAGCCTAACAGTATGTATTACATAGCTGCACGAGGTCGGCGTGTCGGAGGTTGCGAGGCGCCGTTGGTGACGCTTTAGGTTTGGTAGCCACCTGTATCTCCGTAGTGGACGACCGTGTCGACGGTCTTGTCCATTCATTGTCCGGACGCTTGTTCCAAAGCACGAGTAGTGCACGAACGAGGTGGGTTATCTACTGTATGTACTTACGGAGTACGTATGCATAATTCTTTACAGCACTCTGCATGATAGAGCGGCAGGGCGGTACGCTTCTCTGCCACAAGGAGTCGGATAGGTGACCCGAGCTCAGTTTACTCGTAAGTCGTTTCAGAAGTTCGAAGACATATAATCTACTTTGTGTCCAACCTTGGTCTCGTCTCGTATCTACCTGTTGGTTCGCCCTGATGCTCCAATTCCTGCATGCCCATCACCCAACCCAGGAGGGAGGCGTTTCTATCAACCCGATTTTGCTAGACCAAAAGAACTTTTGTACTCTTTCAAGGCACGCTTTTGGATGCCACAAAATGCACTGAAGAAAGCCCATCATGGGCAAGAACCGGTTTGGCGGAGTGGCCCGTTTAGGCAATACCGCTGCCACCAGTGAGGGTGATGATTTGACCTGGAAAGATCGGTTGTCAGAGATTAATCCAAAACTTCAATCACAGACGAACTCACCGTTGATCCATTCGCTGTCAGGATGGCACAGGAACATGACAACCTTGGCGATGTCGTCGGGGACAGCACATCGGCCAAGGGGGATGAGCTTGGCGATACCGGCCTCGATCGTCTCAATAGGAGTATCTTTGGTCGCGCCAGGAGAGTAGTGCCATGCGTTCTGAGCGAACATGTCGGTCTTGATGCCACCGGGTGCAATGGCGTTGGCAGTGATGCGGCGGGGACCACCATCGGCAGCGAACGAGCGAGCGAACCCCTCGACAGCCGATTTAGAACCAGCGTACAAAGCGTGGTTAGGGACACCCAGGCGGGCAGCGATGGATGACATGAAGATAATACGGCCGCCCTCTAGAGGACGAAATCATCAGTTGAACACACACGTGACCTGGACGGATCGCCGCTTACCGCTGAGATATTTCAGAGCATGTTGACCGACGAAGAATTGGGCACGGGTGTTGAGACCAAACACCTGGTCATACAACTCCTCGGTGACATCTTCGGGCTTGGAGAAAGCTTCCATGCCGGCGTTGTTGATGACGATGTCGACTTCGACAGTCAGCACACCATCCTGACCGTTGGACCGCTCCCACTTGACTTACGCTTGCCGAAGGCCTTGATGGCCTCGTCGAAGAGCTTGGTGACCTCGGGCGTCTTGGAGATGTTGGCTTGAATGGCAACCGCCTTGCCGCCTTCCTTTTCGATTTCGGCAACGGTAGCTAGGGCAGGCTTGGCTGAGCTGGCATAGTTGATCACGACGGCGGCGCCACGCTCAGCAAGGGTCTTTGCAAGACCAGCACCGAGGCCCCGACCAGCACCAGTGATGAGGGCGACCTTGCCGTCGAGGCGGATTTGTGACTTGCCGCTCATGATGAGTGATCTTGAGGGGTTAAGCACGAGGTGAGAGGGAGGTAACGATGGAGTGACCGACAAGTGAATGATGGACAACCGAATGGTAAGTAATTGGAGAAACGGCGAAGGACAATGAAAATACACAGAATGTTGATGCACTGACCGCCAAAAGCAGGAAAAGAAAACAGTTGTCCACACGCGGTATAAAAGGGGATGTAAGAGGAGAGTTTGTGTGGTGGCTCTTTCTCTCGCCCGCCACTAGCTCGGAGTGCGACTGGCGCACCGCGACTACCCCTACTACTATTGATTGTAAGAAGATGCCATGTCGGTGAGTCGGCATGTTCTTGGGAGGTCTGGACTGCCTGCCTCAGCAAAATAGACCAGTCAAGTTCTTTGCGCACCAACCCGTCAGTTCGAGGCGGTGAAGGACGCTGAAAAGTTGTTGAGATGAGGGGCAGGCCATTGAGGGGCCGTCACCTCGGAGGGGCTGATCTTATCGTGCGGGCGTGATCGGGCCATCTGATCCTTACGGTTGGTACTTGAATATACATTGACCGCTGTACGACATCCGCACAATCGGTGGAAGTACGAGTACGTGCAACGGCAAAAGATTCGAAAGAGCAAGGAATGCATCTCTGGCTCATATCCTTGGATAGATGGCGAGGTTCCGCCCCGTCAACCGGACACTCGCCTCGTCCGAGCAGCCGCTCCTTGGGAACAGTAGGTAGTAGTGAGCGAAGGGCAAGGCCGCGGCTCCAGTTGAGGAGAGCGCGACATGTTGGGAAAGTGACGGAAATAAACACTGACAACCCCGGTACGTGTGCAGGCCGCGGGACATTTCAATGATTCTCATCCGTGCTTGTTAAGAGAGGGTGACTCTCGATGTTGTCCGCTCTAGGTACTGTATACAATAGACCAACAGACTAAGCGGACTGCCTTTGACTCGCTATTGACAGCTTCCCAGGGGGCTTTTGAGGCTGCAAGGCTTTGATCAGTGGTTTGTATGCAAGTTAAAATGTCTTAGACGCTGGGTCTGATACAATACTGCCATTGAGCTTGTCTCTGGACAGACGTGAACTAGGCGGCGGTCATGTTGCTGGCACGGAGCTACGACTTGAAGCAATGTCCAAGTATATACCGAGTATTGAACTGCCACGGACGTCCAGCTGGTCTCAAGCAGCATGCGTACTGCATGTATCGAAAGTTACGGATCTAGCCAGTTCGAGGCGCAGTGCTCCGAGCACTAGCAGGGCTTAACGCAATCTCTCCAATTTTAGCACTCAAGCACACTGTCCATGGCACCCAGGACGGAGGAATATCCAGGGGCCGACGATGGCGTCAACATGCGCCCCCACCTCCTCCCGGGGGCTACCTTCACCACTACTGCTAGGCATCAAGGGGAGGAGAGATTTTCAGGCACCTTGTTGACAAGGCTCTGGAAAGCCTTATGGAACATCTCACGACATATCGGATTCAAGCGATCCTTCCTTATAGAAGCAAGGCTGGCATCGTTCTGATATATAGGCCATACCGTCTTGCCTTTGCTTCCGGTTGTCTGTTCAATATGTCTTTAGATCAAAACGGTAGACTTTGGCTATTCTTGACGCCCCGTATGCGACTCCGGAGCCCCTTAGTTAACCAGGCCGTAGTGGTCCCTCCTCCCCATGCATCGCTCCGTGCTGTTTTGCTTCATCCTCCTCCGCTCCGAAACGCTTCTGATGTATCCGCTGCGTTGACAGACCACGTTATGGGTAACTAAAGTCCTAACGCTTCCCAATGGGTTTAGCACGCTAGAACCGTCGTTTCTCCCTGGCTTCAATTGGCACCGACCTCCCAAGACCGCTGTGATCTTCGGTCTGGTGCTTCAGATCTAGCACGGATGCAGTTACCCAAACCATCTTGTCGGGATGAAGGCATGTCCGATGGCCGACATAGTACACCAGTAGGCCGCTGCAAGACCACCATGATCTCCTTTAGTGCCCGTGAATGCCTTTCTAAGCTGCAGGAGTCTGTTGCTGGAGCTCCGGGACGTGATGCAATGACATTCATTAGTGCTTCTTCCATTGTCTTAAAAGACCTGGGCAGATCCCACTTTACCGGGATTCACGTATAACAAGACCACGAACACGATGCTTTGAGCGGCTTCATATCTACCATCTCCAAGAATGTACGACAAAGCGGCAGGTGAAAAATGAGGTCGTGACGCTTGAAGGCCTGCTTGACAGGTTCCCCCGGTCACATGGTGGATTCCAAATCTGCTGTATTGCCTGACAGAGACTCCAGATCAGGCCCCGATGTCCAAAAGCAGCACCTAGACATCAATAAATGGCCGCTCGAGAGCTTTTCATCCCAAAAATACATGGCTTCCAGATCAGAATCCCTCCCAGGGTATCGTCGAGCACACAACAGCTTCTCTTGTTGAGGCGAGACAATGCTCAGTGGTCCACCTCATCTCCTTCTTCCCTACCCTCATTCGATTCAAGTCGTCGATTCAAGTCGATATTCCCGGTTCTAAAACGCCTGCAATGCCGCCGTCATCATCATTAAAAGACATCAGATGTACATTCATCGTCTGTACAAAGGCGGTAACATCACGCCTTGTCGGTGGAGAAAACCAACTATTACTGCATGATATCTGGTGTTGGTTCGTGAGGTTGACCAGGGAAGCCTTGACAACCCGCCTGCTGCTCTTTGGCAGAGTATAAAGGTGTCAATTGTCTTTCCAGTTGGCCATGAAGATGCGGAGTTTTCGCTTGACGCCGTCTGTCAGTCGCATCGAGGAGTCGTCCTCCAACACTTCTATGCAGTGTTGGAGGACGTTAGAAGGGACATCCATTGGGGCAAGGGACCCATCAGGGCGGCTGAGCATGGGTGTGCCTTCCTGGTACTTCATATATCTGCTGATCGCCTCGTTCTCAGGAGTGAGGTCGTCGATCGCAAATGGCCTGTCAGGCTCTGCCGAGGCGTGCGTTGGTGAGAAGCGACCGTTTCCGCTGCTGGCCATGCTGGTTGCCCAGCCTGTCAGCGCCACTCGATACACTGCACCTGACCACCACGGCGGCCGGACTGGACGTGGCATCGATCGAATCAAGCGAAGTATCTGTCCACAATGGAACAAGGCTTCTTCCGCCTGGTCTATACATCGCATTTGCAACCACGACGCGTACCGGAACGAGCCAAGCGCTACCTCGCGGCGAGCGAACTGCTCAATGTCCTTGAAGCTGGTTATGGCATTCAGCGATATTAGGTGATACATGATGAGATTGGCACAAGTCGTCCAACATGTACCTTTGTTGCCTGCGAAGCTTCGCTTGCTGATGGAGTACCAGTGCTGCAGCAAAGAAGAGATATCCTCTAGCCGAGCCATGGTTGCTGCTTTGGATATCGCACGCGATGCTTTGGCATGGTTGGTGCCGTCAGGCAGACACGCAATAAACTGACGCAGCTGGCAGACTTGCGCCTGAATAGGATGCAACAGCAAACGAAGCTGGGTCGGCGAAAGTTCCTTCCCAGCCAAGTCGCCGTCGACGAATCCGGTGAAGAAGTCTTTGACGGAGGCAGGACTCTGGTATGTCGAGCCGTGGACTTTCTCAAGAAGCTCGACCCACTCCGATGGAGTCTCTGCATGCCAGAGGTCATCGGAGTCGGGCATCGGAGCATGGAGGTTTACTACTGATAACAAGGGAGTGGTGTCTGAAAACAAGCTCATCTCCTGATCGACAATTACCCACGAGTGAGCAAGTCTGGTACGTGTCAGTATGACGTAGTTCTGCTCGTCCCCTTCCATATGGACCCACATACCTATGCTTGCCTTCTTGTTCCTTCCACTCCTCCCATGCTTTTTCAGGGTTCTGCTTACATTTTCCAACGTCGATTGCGGACTCCGTGGTGTCCAGCATTCCAGAATGTGCGAGCATCTATCACAGGATTAGCGAGGCCACAATCTGAGAGGAGAGCGAACTTACAGCTAGGTACATGCCGCGTTGACCCATGGCCATCTAGGTTGGTGAGTTAGGAGCAAGGTCAGGAGTGCTGAATGTGTCACTTACGTCCATGTGCCATTTATCTCCCGACCAGGCGGCAAGGCATGTGAAGAGAAGCGCAGAGCGCAGCACCAAAACTTCGCGGGACTGGAGGACATCTTTCTCGATGGTGTCGAAGAGCGAGATCCGGCAAGCCTCTGTCAACCCGCTGGCGACATATCTAGCCTCCACTGTGGCCGTTGCTGAAGCGCCTGAAGCAACCATGAGTAAGATCAGCAGGCTTGCTGCTTTGCTGTTGTTCGACTGCATCAAAACGTTGGGATCCAGACGGCCAGCAGGAACTGACGAGTAGTATGGCTCATATCGCACAACGTAACTTCTCAGGAAGTACTGCATGACCTCAGGCGGGGGTAACATCAAAAATGCATCCCTGCTCGAGTCCGGGCTGGAAGGTGAGTCTTCTCGAGCCGCACGATCAGCTTTGTGAATGTCCAACGCCTTGTGAAGAAAGCTTTGAGTGATGGCGAGCAACTTCTCTCGAGACCATCCTACGATCTGCTCAGTCGCGATCTTCCGTTCTGTCGAAATGTCCAGCGATGACTCATCAAGCTGAGCCGTCCATGCCGTCCACGTGGTCTGGTTCCGGAGTGTTTGGGCGAGACCCTCCAGGTAGATGGCGGCTGTCTTGGGGGGCGCAAAGGAATACTGCTTGTCCACCCGGTTGCACTGGAAAAAGGGCCACGCATGATGCGCGGCCACGACCGCGTCCGGCTCTTGCAAACCACTGGTGCTAGACGAACTTGACGGCGAGAGGCCGGCTGGTGGCCGGTACTGCAGGGAACCATAGGGGCTCTGCAATTCCATGCGAGCGGGAAACGGCGTCCCGCCATCGGGGATATGGATCGGAAGGGGAATATGACTTGGAGTCTGAATCCCCATCTTACCGTGCAGGAGGAAGTGCTCCGTGTGATCCTGCAACATGGCCGACTGAGGGCTCATAAAGTCCGGGAGCATATTGGCGGAGTCGAAATCTATCATGCTTGTTGGAGCGCTGGTCATTGCCAGAAACTGATTGTCACTCTCGTGGTCGTAAGGGGTCCCTTGCATCTGTACGAAGGTATCCATGTGGGACATGTTTGGCATCATCGGTGTGATTGGGATCATGTCAGGGGGCGTGTGTGCGAAGCCATTTCTCATCATCTGCGGTTCCATCTCTGAGCTATACACGGCGGGAGCGATCGGAATCGGGTGGTGAGCGTCTGGGAGGCTCAGCCGATGCGGAGGGATGGTATGATGTCCCATGCCGTCTGTACGGGTTCGTCAGCCAACGTCTGAGGACATGGGATTGACAAGCTCACTAGGGGACATTCCATTTGCGCCTGGAGGTGGGCCAGAAAAATGAGACAATTGTGATACATGGAATGAGGCGGAAGAATGTAGTGCACGTTCAGAGTGCGGTCGTGGGAGGGGATTCCGTCGATTGGGATTGTGGGAGGACCGCCGAGTGGCCCGTGACTGACACACGATCTGCTTGCTCACACATCTTGAACACGGCACCTGGGGTTCTCATCGTCAGTACAGGGCATACGATGGGATGCGCCGCGGAAGCCTGGCATCGCGAAGCTCGGTGAAAAGCGAGTGTATCAGGAGCAGTTCTCTTGAACCGTCCTAGCACCCCGCGCCACTCTGCCTGCAGACCAATGCGACTCCTAGCCTAGACCGACTGACCTTCTTGTCACATTTTGCCTTTGCTTTGGCGCAGTGTACGCACGCAATGGGCATGCGTTCCGTAGGAGAGTCCATGACAGGAGGCTCTTGGGCGGTTCAAGGGGGGAGTAATAGTTTCAATGTGCTGGCGTCCCGGCGGACGCAACAGGAAGTCGAGTCTTGCTTCTTGTGTTCTTGAGGCTCGCAGCCTGGGCCAGGGCCTGAGCCTGATCAAGGCGCGTAAGTGTGGGCAGCTGGGGCGGGTGGCTGACGCTGGGATTGTAACCAGATTAGCATTATCTGAGGGGCGGAGGCTGAACGATGTATCGCAAAGTCAAATAGTCGATAAGCTGCAAGCGAATGTGGATGGTCCAACAAGGCTTCAACGAGAGGCGGGTGGTAATTAAACGTGATGTGAGCGAGAGTAAGGCGAGGGACGCGAGCGTAGACAACAACACAGGACACCGTGAGATGAAAAAAGATCGACGGCAACCACAGGGCCGATGATGGACGGATGGAGACACGAGATTCTCGAGAAAGGGAAGGCATGAAGAGGCCCACGAACCACTCATCACTCACCACCCTCATTTTAGGTTAGTGACAGTGACAAGGGGGCAGGGTTGAGCCTAAGCCAAGGGCTGTTCGGCTGGGCAAGGCAATAAAATCTGCGGGCGTTGCGTCTTTAGCAGCTGCTCCTGCAGGTGGGGTTGAATGTGGCCTTACCTGATAGATACACAGTACTGTACATAGGGCAGGTACGGACAGTTACCGTACCTACCTTTGTGACTGTCATGGAGATACGATGGCCATCATCACCACCTCACTTCAGCAGCAGGAGCGACACAGAAGGCCTGGGCTCGTCAGCCGGTGATCGTCTTGGGGACAGAAAGAGAGGCTTGGTGATGACGGCATGCATCGAGCTCCACCCAGCTTTCAGTCCCAGCTCAAAAGCCTCGTCAGTTAAGGTTCTCGATTGATTAATTGATTCATCATTTGTGGCATTGGGCACTTCTCAGTCAATGCATTGTTGCGCCCGTGCCGTTACTCTCGTCATCGTCCATAGCCATTGTGCGAGCACTGGTGACGGCAAGGAATCGCGACTATACTGCTGCAACGTGAGCGTTGCACCAATAGACCCAAGTGAATTGAGACCACGGCCCCAAAGAAGATAAATGGAATGCACGCCGAGGACGCCTTGCACGAGTTTTTGAGGCACTCGAGCCGAATCACTGGTGTGTGACAGGAATGCTTGCTGGCCCGCGGGCCCCCGCCGCCCTCGAAAGCATTTTCAGCCCACCCCACCAACAGCACCCACCCACCCACCAGCCTTCACGGCAGGCACTGCGCAGCTTCACCTTGCCTTTCGGAAGCGACAGGGTTAAGCTATCCGCCCGCCATGCATCAGTGCGGGAACGAAAAGAGTTCCTGTCATTACCAATTGATAGCCACGGCCCGAAATAGCCTGGAAAGGATCCTTCATTTTCCTCCAAGGGGTCTATGCTTCAGCTCCCCAGCTTCGCGAGCTGGACATTACTACGTATTCACTGCGGGGGTTGTCCGAATTGCAGCTCATCCTCTGCACGGCGTCGACTTTTCCTGCAGTCGCTCCTTTCCGGTCGCGATCAATACGAAGCCGAAGTCGACCGTTAGCTTTGATCTGATAGCGATGGTTCCAGAGCGCACTGTTCGCCTCGGCCCCTCTTCGTCGCTCAGGACGAACCATATTGGACAATTGACCCTCGACAGGATGATGTCGTCAAGGATCTCGCATCGGCTACATCAATGGGCAAGAGTAAGACACAGGACACCTATTAAGCTCCTGGCTTTACAAACTCTCGCACGGTTCGAGCACTCTCATTTCAGGGGAGCCCCGGTCGATCTCTTACTATTCTGCGCTTCCCCGGTCCTGGCAATAATATAAACTTGTAAACTAGGATTATCTTGCTGACGGTTGCACGAGATGGTGACAGCTTGCCTGCTGCCGTGCTCTGTGGCCCGTATGCGCAGGAGCACGGCAAGCCACGTCGACGCAGCCCGGGGCCTCTGACACGACCCCTCCTTGACGCTGCGCCGTCCTTTGCTCGTTCTTGCGCCAGACTCTCAGACAATAGAGACCACCAGCCGTTCTCGGGTTAGTGCGCGCAAGCCCGAAATACGGGCAATGATGCTGCCTGTTGTGCTTTGTCTAGAGCTCGCTGCGCCATCCATTCCGTGTGTTCGCTCTGAACATGGCCATTGGAAAAGCCACAAGACCCCATTGACAAGTGAAATGCTCCGGTTGGGGCTAATGATCGCCTTCGTCGTCACCGCCTTCAGCCAGCCATGCTGGAGCCGCACATGCAAAGTGGTGCGTTGCCACGAGCGGGGAGGGGAGCCTCTCTGCATCTGCATCTGCTCCAAGCTTGCGTATCTGGCTGCTGTTCACGTTTTCAGCGACCGAGCGAGGTCCAGCTCAGAGCGCCATTTCGTAAAATCATTGCCAACTCATCCTCTTCACGTACTCACGACTTCAGTAATTGGGTGTGCTGCGCACATCAGGTATTCGGGGTCTAGGTCGCCGGAGCAGACTTCGAAGCAGGCAATACTGGTCAACACTGAACGGGGCACATCACTCCATCAGGCGGAGTACACAGGTAACTCGTACATTCACCCAGTATCTGGCTTGGCGTGATCACCCAGTCGACGGGTTCTTCAAGTGTAAGTGTCAGGCTTGTACCGATACACCGGTCAACAGTACAGCACCATGACAAACTCGGTCAACAACATGCAAACCGCTTTCTCTTTATTTACTGCATTTGCTCCCTTGAGCTCGGCAACTGGCTCTGTGCATTAGCCCAACTAGCCGCTCTAACCGTTTTCTCGAGCTTGCTGATATCTCAAAAGTGTGCGACTGGCCACGGTCGAGTTCTGAGCAATCCCCTGGTTGCGCGATATCGCATACATATCTGCTCAACCGTGTTGATTTCTTGCCATGTTTATTGATGGTCTGTGGATCCTCTTGGTGGTGCCATAAATGGACCTCAAGCCGTACAGGCCCACAGTCCTATGAGCTTCCAAGACATACTCCGTACTCCGTACACACCCCCGCGACCTAGATACACGATCCGAGGCTCGCTGTAGCATTCCGCCTCGACCCGAGGCAGGACCGAGTCAACGCGTGGTGATTTCTCGATAGTCATCGCCCGACTTGAGGTTTGGAATATGCACAGTGCAGGTGCTCACCACGCAATGCCGTGTGTTCGGCATCGAGCTAGGCCGCTACTCTGTGAAGCCTTCGATCCCTTCAGCTTCCCAAGGTTCTGGCCTTGCAAGACCGTCATGCCTCAATACAGAAGGCCGGCCTTTCCCCAGTCGTCAACTTGATTACTATCTTAGTCTGACAAGGCTGGCTATCACGGTGAGCACGGTGCAGTTGAACCCCCGACATCTCCGTTACAATGATTGAACATGCAAGGCCCGTCACGCAAACAAAGCTCTCCACTGAGGGTTCTTGCCCAAACAATAGTAGAACAAGGATCCTCCCGAGCTTCAATGAGCTATCTCATCTAGCGCAGCGAAAGCTTCTGCCTTGCGTGGTGAGTCAGCTTAGATCGGCTTCGTCGCATACTAACGCACCGTTGAGGCCGCCTGTTCCCCAGATGGGTATATCCTAGCTAGCCGCCAAGGAACGAGCATGCCGTACGCCTTGTCGTTCTGACCGGGATACCGCCGAGATCATGTATCAGTGCGTTAGGCACTGCGAGCACGGCTTTGTCATCTAGGCGGTAAGTACCCATCAACATCGCACCCCTAGATACATTAGGCGCCTCGTTCTCCTGTGTACCTTTACAGACACTCTTTCCACATCGTATTCGGATCGCTAAGCGACGTTGGATCGAAGCACCCAGGGACCTTGAAGGTTCACAGCAATTGGTTCAATGGGCATGCACTGCACTCAAAATACTGCTTACACAATGCAGGTAGTAGCGAACAGTGTTGATCGCTGGGGGCAAAGGGGCCCCAGGTTCATCGGCTTCCGACAATGCCTTAGTACGCCCTTCTCGACTGTATCCATTTGATTATTTTGTGCAGGACCGGCCCTACGCAGTGTACCGGGATATTTTTCTGCCACTTGCGTGGTCCAGCGTTCTAGCACTGATTACCGAACCACGAGCTAATGCATACGTAGCAGTTACTTCCAGTCAAAGTCCATGATGCCGCCAAGCTCCTAGACGCTGATTCATGTTGTATACCTTCCAGCACTTCGGTCGAGATCACGCCACTCACTGAAGCGGTACAGTCTTTGGGAGACTGGCGACGACAGGCGGTGTCGGTGCCAGAAAACTCTTCCTTCTTAGCGTAAAGTGCCCGCTAAGCGCCCTTGCACCCGAATTACCAAGTGCAGGGTGTAAAGTATTTCAGCATCGGGCTGAAAAATGTTTAACGAGGTCGTTCCGATTGGTTACCAAGAGCTCACTTGCAATGAATGCGCATGGCCACCGCCCGACGTTGCACGACACATCAACAACCATTTACACTGGCGGTGGTTCACGACCTCGCTAAACACCTGTCACAAGCTGCCTTGATCGCGGCCTGCTGTAATCGCCTCAAGACTTAAGGGACGGTCATGGGGTCCAACATATTGCAAACTGTCTCGAATCGAAATGCCATATTTCAAACTGACCTGGCTAGAACAGGTGCTTGCTTCCCGACAGAGGGGACGCGATCCTGTCGCCACACAGCGCCTGCGGGTCGAAGTAGCCTACCAACAATGAGTCGGTTCACCGACATCGCGGCGCAGATGAGCCGTTGAGCGCCTTTACAAAGGGCATTGGGTCTGTTTCAGAGTCCTCAAGGTAACGGAAAGTGTCGGATGGGTCTCATCCTCATTTTACGTGGCAACCCAACAATTGATTGACAACCGACGTCTACACTCGGGGGGCGCAACCGTGTGGTCACCCAGTGATTGAAGTTGCTTTACGTCCCCATCATGTGTTAGTGTCACTGTCCATCATCCACCAAAGCTATGTGGACGTGTGTGGACCGCTTCACTGGGCATTGGCTGTGTCTAATCGCATCGATAGCGCCTTGAGATGGCCAGTGGATGATTGTTCGCATCGGCAACGACTGAGGCTTTTCAAA
The DNA here is from genome assembly GCF_000585515.1 of Cladophialophora yegresii CBS 114405. Classification (NCBI taxonomy): domain Eukaryota; kingdom Fungi; phylum Ascomycota; class Eurotiomycetes; order Chaetothyriales; family Herpotrichiellaceae; genus Cladophialophora; species Cladophialophora yegresii. Next base: position 1,094,859 of record NW_006913045.1, read on the forward strand.
AGCTGGAATTCTCACGACGGAGCCGAGAACCAGATCTAGGATTTTCAGGCACACGCATCCGGGCGGTTACACATTAAGCTCTATACACTCGCACACCAACCGCTGCCGCTCAAGACCCGTGTTGAAGTGGAGGATACAAACAAAACCCGTTCTAGCATTGCACAGTAGAGATAGCGCCGGAGATGAATTCCGAACGTCTATGACGCGCTGACTGCGTGGCTCTATCTGCCTGCGCCGAAATACGAGCGTGCCGACAACCCGTCGAGCCCATCACCTGTACGTGCCTGTGTAAATTCCTCGAGCCGGTGTGCAGCCCATGCAGGACCTGGGGCCCCAGGAAAGCCCCTCACCGTGTCGCCCTCTGCCGCACTGGCCACAGGACAATTACTTGCATTCGTTTCTCTGAATTTGTGGGCTTCAGCTCCAGGGCGGATGTCTCGTATCTGTCGGCCCCAGGACGAGAGGGTGTATGTGCTCAGCAGTGCCTGGACAGGGTGGTAAGCTTCGCTCCTACGTCAGGAGGGAGTGTGGGATGAATGGTGTATGCTGATACATACCTAGGTATCGAGCCAGGCAAGCGTGCAGGAGATCCATCTCGCACATGCATCCGATGTGAGTGTGTGCATCCGGTTCCTCCATTCAAGAGATTTGCCGGTGTGCGATCTGCCCAAACAGCCAGCATGCGACAACCCCAAGGCGATGGGATTTGAGGCCACCCAGCAAGGCCTCCTTCTCCCTTCAGCCTCATGAAAGTCCGAATTCCACACCGGATAGCAAGTCAGACTCCGGCTATCCTCAGACTCAGCCCTGTCTCTACCTCTCGCCTGTCTGCACAGTATTTGGACACTTCCAAACAAATTGTCCGCTAAATTTGAGTATGTTACAAAGCCCGAGGCCAGACAGACTGTTCTTGTCAGCCAGTGAAAGATTTAACGCCTTTGCCGTTTTGCCTCGCGTCATGGACAACGCAGACCTCGAATCGAGTCTCCTAGCGGTGCAATCGTCCAGCTCATAGGGTGCCTTGGCTGCATAACACGGGATCTCTTGAACAAACCCCTCCTCTTCCACGTTTTCCCACAAAAGATGGTCATCCTGAAATGGATCCGAGGATTGCCATTCCATGACGGATGGAATTTCATGCTAAGTCTGGATGCTTGATCTCACCATCAAATTCATCTTCGGGTTGCAGACTGTTATGGTCATGGCAAGCCTCAAGCCTGTGGCAACAAACGTTAGACACGGAAGTCTGACCCGTTCTTACAAGACACTTCCACTTTGCAGGGGTCATCGTTCAGCGAGCGAGCACCTTTCATGTGGCGATGTCTTCTTATTATGCTGATCCTTGTGTTCCCTTATCTCTCTTCATCATGATGTTGAGCTCTTTGTCCCCTCGCCTGCCTAATATGGGTATGGCATGCTTGTGCCGGGTATGCCGCTTTTCTTGTGCCGTCTTCCGAGCTCGATGTCCCTACCTATCTGCATGGATCCGAAAGGGCGGCGATAACAGGGTATCCCAGCGCTCGAATGAAGCTCTGGTGTCTGCACTGATCTAGGGTATGAGATGGTATTGCATTTCAAGGGATCCCTGAGTTCGGAGAGATTGAATGATCGGCAGAACCACCTGTGCTCGACTGCAATGCGTGACCTCAACCAGAGAGACGCCGGATGTACTGGAAATGCGGTCAACAGCCGGTTGCCTTCTCCTGCGACTACAGACGCCAGAGCGGGAGGTCTTTCAATGCATAAGCATGCATTCATGCGCCTAGTCTTTGATCGATCAGACTAGTGGTTCCTGCCGATTTCGACACGATACCTGTTGGGGGTTTGGCCTTGGATTCGTTTCGGGCACCGTCTGCGTAAAGCGTGCTACCTCCAGCACCAGTGTAATCCACTCGACATCGAGCCAGCATGTCTTCATCGTCGACGAAGCGAAAGTACTATACTCGGCCGGCCACGATACGCCGAGGGGCTATAGACTCGGCACTGTGCTGCGCGGATCGAGCGTATGGTTAGCAACCTAGGGGTATCTTCGAGTACAGATCTTGTTCCCGACGAGGCAGAGTCCTAAGCCCAAGTGCTTACTGTACAAGCAGCTTACCGCGAAGGTTGAAGGCCCCTCATTCCTTGAGTCTGCCCAGGTTTCCTGATTTAATGAGAAGGGTTGGAAGAGTGCTCGGCTAATAGCTGCCTTTCAGAAACAGCAGCTTCTCAGCCGCATAGAATGACGCTGGTATGTAAAGAATGTAACTCATGGGGTGTGACTGTCTTAGCTCCTGGTGTACTACGAGGACAGAGCTTTTTGCTACAGCTAGCCGGTTGCCGTCAAATCTGCAAACCACGGACAAAAAACAAAATGACCGCGCCAGGTTTCGAACCTGGGACCTCATCGGAATAATGTTCAGCAAATGTGAACGATGCGTGATAACCACTACACTACGCGGTCCTGAAACTGTCGTGTTTCGAACATCATTTCAGGGACAAAATCCGGAAATTCGTCTCATATCAGGCATTTTTCTCCCCTCACGTTGAGATTTCTCCATCTCCTCCAGGCGCCTTAATTCCGCTCCCGCTCCCCTCCAATCCCCTCATGCCCGTAGCCTTGCCCTTTGGACTCTCCACCAAAACCTCATTCGAGTACTGTAGCATCTGCACAACCATCATTGTACCAGCTACCGAATAACAAGAAACTCGTGTAGTTCTGTTATCGATAGCAACGATGTCCTCTCAGGGTATCAGCCTGGCCACACCACCAAAATGCACAGCAGATTTCTGTCTCATTCCTCTCGGCACTCCGACCGCTTCGGTTTCAGCACAGATCGCCGAGGTCCAGCGACTACTGAAGAAAAGTGGCCTCAAGTACAGTATGCACTCGGCGGGGACTACTGTTGGTGAGGACTTCTGTTCTACTCATCTAGCTAATCTTATTTGCTTATGCTTGGTTGAACAGAGGGATCGTGGGACGATGTCATGCGGCTGATCGGCCAAGCGCACTCGCTTCTCCACGAGAAAGGCGTTGTGCGGATTCAGAGCGATATCCGTGTAGGCTCGCGGACAGATAAGCCACAGACGATGCAAGACAAGGTCACGGCGGTGGAGAAGCTGCTGGCTGCCGACAATGAGTAAATACTAGCGAGGGGCACCATTACTGGCGCTGGTCTCGCTGTCGAGTAATACCATGTGCTAAGAGACCCTCCCAGCTGCTCTTGCGCGCTTGATTGCAGGCGCATCCAATGCGGTAAGGCTTACAGCCAACAGAAGCAAGAGGTCAGGATACAGAGCGAAGACCATTCAGCTGGGAAGAGCAGCGGCTTTTGAGCCTTGGCCACAGATTTCCGCAAGCCACAGGTGTGGCTGGTGTGGCTGTGCAGGCGCTTGGGCATTGGGGATCATCGTCTCTCCGCCAAATCAGCCAGGAACACGCAACTTAACCTGCGACAATGCCCTCTTAATGGGTGACAATGCCGCTGATTTTGCCGCCCAACTTCCCTGAGCTCTCTTTCATCATGAGAAAGAGCACTGTGCTATTGCCCTTCAAGTTTCATTGTTGACGACCTCTCCGTCTTTGTTGACCGCCACGTTCCTTCCCAGCCATGCGATTTGAATAGTCCCAAACGGGCGGTTGGACCAGACTGCCCTTCCTGACTCTGTATATTTGACCAATTGTTCCCACAAAGCACACTTACTTACCCAACCTAGAAGCCTGTCGAGCAGCGGCCATGGCCGCAATCACGCAGACCATTGCAATCATTGATCGGTCGAACAAGGTGGTCAGTACAAGCAAGCAACTCAAAAATGTCTTCAAAGAGGCGAAGATGGCCTACCTCGAGCGGAAGGCCGAGATAGTCAACGCACGAAGGGCGAAAGAGGAGAAGGAACTGAGAAAGGCAATGAAGGCCGTGACAATCGCAGAGGACGCAAGATCAGACACAACTCGGAGATCACGCAGACATCGCAGCCATAGAACGGAGGTGGAGGAAGCCTACAGACGTCCGTCAACCCCCGAGCGCCACTACTCGTCCGAGTCTCCAAGGAGATATCATGCTCGTGTAGAGTCCGAAGCGGATGTTCCCAGGTACCTCGAGGAGCCTTGCCGCCCACATGTCGGCCTAGCAGCGTTCAACGAGGAGCTCTATGGTCACAACCACTCGGCGCCGGTGACTCCGCACGCACCTGCGGGCCATGAACTCGTCCGTCGCACCACAGACCTGCCTTTGCAGACCCAACACCCGCACCGCCCTTCGCCTGTTCGATCCCATTCGGTTTCAGACATCGACATGGATCTCGCTTACGGAGACTTCCACCCAGAGTCACTTATGCTTGACCCAAAGACGGAGCAAAAGCTGCAGAAGCAGGAGATGTCAAGCCTGGTGTTGAAGTGCAAGATGCTCATCGATGAAGCCAATTGTGCCCAGCATAGTGTGCGAGCAATGATCGCACATCTGCAAGGGAACCCGGACGCCATGGCAGCCGTTGCACTGACGTTGGCTGAGATCAGCAATTTGGCGAGCAAGATGGCGCCGGGTGCGCTCGCGGCGTTCAAGGCAGGCGCGCCGTCCGTCTTTGCCATGCTTGCGGCTCCTGAGTTCCTCATCGCTGTGGGTGTCGGCGTGGGAATCACGGTGGTCATGTTTGGAGGCTACAAGATCATCAAGAAGATCAAGGCGCATGTCAGCGACAAGGAAGAAGACGAGCCTGTGGATGAAATGCTGGATGTCCGTGAGCTCGACCGGATCGAGCACTGGAGGCGTGGCATTTCGGATGCCGACACTGCTAGTGTGGCCACGAGTGTTGAAGGTGAATACATCACTCCTACGGCCGCGAAGAGCATGGGTCACCTGCCTATTCCTAGGGATAGGAGCGAGGAACGACAGAAGGAGCAGCGAAGAGAAGAGAAGAGAAAGAAGAAACACCACAGGAGGATTGAGGACGATCCTGACCGTACAGTGGTTGCCAGCGAGGATTCGTCGAAGTCGCGGAGGAGCAAGAGCAGTAGATCTGAGAAGAAAGAGAAGGCGATAGTGAAGGTCAAGAAGACGAGTACGCTAAGGAAGATGTTCAGCAGCAGGGATACCGAAGTGGTCTCTTCGAGACGATGACTCCCCGGGACAGTGATCCAGGAACGTATATGGGTCCATGATTCCACGAAGCCATGAGGATATGGAGTTTTACGATGCTGTGCTTGCAGAAGCGGGCTTTCAGTATATAGATTTGATCGAATTCATCCAGCCAGGCTTCCTTTTACCGCCAACTCTGTAGAGGGACGTGGACCGCGCTGCTCGGGCTGTCACGTGACCCTCCGCTTCCTCGAATTGATAGTATCACGACTTCCTACTCCATGTAATTAGTTGAGTTGTAAATGCCACTTTCCGGCAATGGCGATACGGATGTGAGAAGTACTGCGTTCATTTTCATCAGCTTCATAGGCGAAACCACTTCAGCCATGCTTGCTAATGGCTCCACGACCTGCCAAACGGCAACGCCGATCCACCACTGCTTTATCGGACGACGGTGACGTGGATTTCGACCACCCCTCCTCAAAACAAGGGAAAGGCAGCTTCCAGCGCGAAATCACACTCGATGGCAGAACTTCGACCACCGTGTCTCCGGTCAAGAGCACGAAAACAAGGCCTGTTGCAAAGAAGACCACAGCCCTATCGTCTCCCATTCCCTCGCCAGAAAAGTCGCGAAAGAATACCAAGGTCAAAGATGAGCCCGTGAAGAACAAATCTCTGCATACCTTCTTTGGAAAGGCCAGTGAGGAGCAAAGATGGAGGAAGAAATCACAGACGCCAGAGCTGGAAGTCGAGATCAGTGCCGAGTTGAGCGATGCCATTGAGGACGACGATCTATCGGACGAGACGTTACAGGATCTTGGCCTGAAGATCGACAAATCAAGCAAGCCTTTAGAACGGCGCAATCCAGGTCTACTTGCATCCGGGGGAAGTCACAAGGCGGCTACAAATGGGGGAAGCCTTCCGTCCAGCCAGAGATTCGTCAAGCCCGCCGTAACATCTCGAACCTTCACCAACGCTCCGGGCGCCGATCGGGCAGAGGTAGAGGGCCACGCTCCGTGGGCCGATCGGTACGGTCCTACCAGTCTTGAGGAGCTGATGGTCCACAAGAAGAAGGTCTCTGATGTGCAAAGTTGGTTGCAAGGAAAGATTGATGGTCAGAATAACCAGAAACTACTCGTCCTGAAAGGTCCTGCGGGTAGCGGGAAGACTACAACTGTGTCTCTGCTTGCGAAGGCTATGGGCTTGCAAGTAGTTTCCTGGCACAATCCGGCTGTCTCGGAATCCGGCCCGTACAACTCAATCTCCGCACAGTTCGATGAGTTTTTAAATCGAGGTGGCCAGTTCGGCAGCCTGGCATTCGACCATGATGTCTCTACCGGAAAGGCTGCGGATGGTGTAACAAGCGATCAAATCCTTGTCATTGAGGAGTTTCCGGCAACCATGACGAGATCCTCCAGTGCCCTACAGTCGTTCAGATCCGTCATTTTACGATTTCTCACACGAGCAAAAACTGCGCCTGCAATGCCTTTTCGTGGACAACAGAGCTCCAATGATATTTCTTCACCAGTTGTCATAATCATATCCGAGACACTTCTGTCGTCGTCCACCGCTCTAGCGGACAGCTTCACAGCTCACCGACTACTTGGACCGGAGATTCTAAACCATTCATTTGTGACAACCATGGATTTCAACCCTGTTGCCGCCACTCTAATGACAAAGGCTCTCGACATAGTGGTAAAGAAAGAGGCGAGAGACTCGCGGCGCAGGCGTACGCCGGGTCCCGGGGTTATCGCAAGACTGGCTGATATTGGAGACATTCGCAGTGCGATCAACTCCCTCGAGTTCTTGTGCCTCAAAGGGGACAATGACTCTGAATGGTCAGGGACCGTGGCGGCGAAAGTCAAGCGCTCTTCCAAGGATAATCCAGTCCTTACAGAGACAGAAAGAAACTCGCTTGCGCTGGTGAGCCAGCGCGAAACAACGTTGGACATGTTTCACGCCACGGGCAAGATAGTCTACAACAAGCGCGAGGATCCTCGTGTCTTGGACACCAGAGCCGAACCACCCCCAAAGCCCCCGGACCACCTCATGCACTTGTACACGCCCAAAGTCTCGCAAGTGGACATAGAAGCATTGCTCAGCGAAATCGGCACAGACATTCAGACCTTCATTTCCACTGTCCATGAGAACTACATCCTCTCCTGCGGCGGCGACAACTTTGAAGTCAGCTTCGAGGGCTGCTCAGAGATCCTTTCGGTCAGCGATGTACTGAATCCTGAAAGCCGTCCGAACCGCCGTGGCAACACCTCCAACCCTAATGCCGGCATTATTCAATCAAACTTTCAAGCCGGGTCATCGGATACGCTCCGCCAAGACGAGATCAGCTTCAACGTGGCTACCAGAGGACTACTCTTCAATCTGCCCTTTCCGGTGAATCGAGCGGGAGCGGCAGTCCCTGGGGGTAAAAGAGGAGACGAGTTCAAGATGTTCTACCCGGCAAGTTTGAGGCTCTGGAAGCCCATAGAGGAGGTGCACGGGTTATTGGAGATGTATGTTTACGGTGACCGGATTGCCCCCAGCAGACCAGCGACATCTGGCACCGATGGCCCGTTCAATGACGGAGGCGTTGCGACCTGGCAATCACGGATTCTAGCCGGGGACTTGACTTCGACAGCGATGCCACCTCCGGGAATTAAATCAGAACCCTCAGACAAAGATATCCGATACACTACGCTCATGGACCATGGAGATGAGCAAAATCAAGACTCTCTGCCTCCGCCGACGACCCACGCCAAAGACACTCTGACACTGGAACTGCTCCCATACAGGACGCGCATCCTCGCCGCAAGACACCAGGACACCACCTCCCTCGAGAAGATCACCAAGTTCAAACCGACAAGCTATCTCTCTACAGCCGATGATAGTCCCGAAGACGACGACGGCGACCAAGCGATGGCCACCACCCTGCCCCTCTCCACGAGAACAGGTTCGAGCACGGTAAGCGGGAAGAATGCCACCCTGAATCACGAGGCGCCACCGTTAGTGGGAGTGGAGAAGATGTACATCTCCGACGACGACATTGAGGACGACTGATTGATTGTCCTGGGCCTGAGTCGGAATGGGTTGAGGCGTTTGGAAGCGTGTGACTCGTGTCAGGAAAGGAACATGGGTCACATCCGGATGACTATCTGTGTGTGTATGTGTGTAGGGGTGTCTGTGTGCAGGACGGACGCATGGTTGGCTCCAATGTAGGAGGGACAGTGTACGTTGGTGACACTGTACACTGTGCATTACTGAAGCGGGTATTGAGTTGGGCGTCTTTATTCAGGTGGACATAGATGAGCATGCACGCATGCATCAGGCAGGCAGGCAGATTACAATATTCGGAATCAATGATCCGCTCATAAATAGGTGCGCATAACGTGTTGATTTAACGTGCTCGAGAACACCTACATGGATACCTAACCTAGGTACACACATATGCACTCATAACTGTACAGACACTGTCCACGCGGATTGACTACATCTGTGCAGGTAGTCTAGTGATTGTGAATGTACCAAGGTATCAAGGTACCTATATCACTGGTTGCCAAGGTACACCATCACATATACAGATCACGGCTTTCATTACTCCCTATCCCTTATGGACTACCTGGTATCCTGTGCCCTGTACCCTGTACGTATCCTGTTGTCTGTCTGTCTGTCTGTCCTCAGGCCACGCAACAATGCCATCACAGCTACTGCTGGTGTGGATACTGTGCTGGAGTCGGCCTTCATAACCTACCCCGATATGATCTGATCTGGCTGATGCCAAGGCTCTTGGGTAGGAACTGTACTCCCTAGGTACGTATGGCTGGCTGCATCGAACTTCTTCAGTCGTGCTTGCCTGCTGAGTTTCTGGGCCCGAATACGGAGTATGTGTCCAAGACTTTGCTCGTGACAAGACCCTATCCAGCCAAACCAAACCAATGCAAGGCAAGGCATATCACAGCGTCGACAGCACTGATGTTGTCGACGTGGCCACCGGTAGTAAGACTCAACCCTCTTGGCGTTGTAGTAGTCATTGACATCCAGAGTCAACATGAGCATTGCTTTACCCATTTGACATTCGTCGCGTCTACCGCTGGTGTCATAAGCTCATGCCCCACATCTCACAGCTCAGTCATTACACCAACAACCGCCTGTTTCTGAAACCACCCGTCCTCTTTGATGCGGAAAAAGAATGACACTGCTGTCGCGGCCAGCAGCCCGATACATAAGCCTGTCGTGCCATATTTGTCGTAATACCTGCTCACGCTCGCTCTTCTCTTACGAATCATCTGCACCCGCAACCAGTAAATAACGACACTGTATATCAGCGCTGCACATGCCACAATGGTAAAGCCCCATGCACTGATCAGACTGACATAATCGCCGAAATTCAGCAGCGTGGCGGCGATGGACCCGATGATGATGCTGAATTCCAACCAGGAGAGGAAGGTTCGTTCGGCGGCGAAGTACACTTTGGGTTCGACCCGGACGGGGACGTGGATCCGTTTGCCCTTGGGTGCTTTGAAGCGTTTAACCTGGACACCGCCCGTCATTTGGTTGGCACCACCCGCAACAGACCCGTTCTGCGGCAATGGTGTGGTCGTGGGTATCTTGTGGAAGAAGTTGAGGAAGTGATCGGTAGCCAACTGGGCGTGGTGTTTCACAAGCAAAGGGTAATATTTCCACGAGTTGGAGTGGCGGGCTTCTTCGAGCTCGTCTTCAACGTCATCAGCTTCCGAGTCGTACAGGTACTCGTCGTCATGAATAGGCATGGCGGCAACTCTTTCCTCCTCGTCAAGCGAGTTCCCTGGTGCGGCGTTATGGTCGTCTAGATCGTCCCTGTCTTGAGCACGGCTGTGCTCAGCAAGGATTTGTCTTGCTGCTTTGAGCCTCCTGGTACCCTCATCGTCGTCATTCTGCGAGCCGTTGACCATGGGCGTTGTCTTGCCCGTGGTCTGAGTGTCGGCTGCCATGGCATCGTCTGAATCGTACTCGTCGTCGTCGTCGACATCGCTGGTACTATAGCTGGCTGTATTGGCGGGTCTCTCAATTCCAAAACGGTGAGTGATAGGTTTCCGGATGTCGACGTCCATCTGGGGGAACCAGAAGGGCAGAAGGTTGATCCGGTTGGGAAACATGGTCGCTGTGCCGTGAATGAATTTCGAGAACTTGGGCACGGCCTCGACTAAGTGGCTCGCTGTCAGATCTCTGATCCATTGGGGTGGCTCTTGGCCGGCTTGAGTCTGCAGTTTCACTTCCAGGACGGCATAAGGGAAAAGTTCAACATCCTCGGGAGGCAGCTGAGGAAAGGGCCAGTCAATGCCAATGTCCATTCGTCTCCAATTCTTCCCAGATCTTTGCCGGCCATCGAGATTGTCCTCGCGAACCATAGTGAGTTCGGTATCGAGTGAAATTCTCACACGGGCGTCACCAGGAAGTTGGAATGCTGTCCGGTGGTAGAAGGAGCGACAGACAGGGACAAGTCTTCGGCTGATGACCCGATATTGGATCTCGCGGGCAAGCTGTTCCAAGTCTTCAATTTCTTTGACGCTCTTCTTGCCTTCCTTTCGCATCTTGGCAAAGACCTCTTCGACGGTCATCTTCCCAGCCAAGAACGCGTTGACATTCTTCTCTTTCAGGGTGAATCGAGCCTTGACAGATTTCTCACCGGTCCAGTCCTCACGATGTGTTTTCCTTTCCACGAAAATTGTTTCGTTCTCCATCCCTCCGTACCAACGCAGTCGGATAGCTTCTGCACCCTCAGTCTTCTTTAAGCGACCCATGTATAACTCCCATGTCTCGGGGTTGTCGTAGTATATGGATGAGATGGCCGAGTCCTTCTCTTCAAATTCTTTATTGGGATTGAAAACGAGAACCGGCAAGTGCTTGAGGATGATGAGCTTCAACTCGGTGATGTTGTCTGGGTGGACCCAGTATTTTGTGGTCTGACGGACAAAGTTCTGCTGAGCACCTCCAGCGGCACTGTCCCCCTTCACCGGGCTGCCTCTTGTCCGAACCAGATCGTAGAGTTTCGAGAGATTGACAATAAAGGCATCGTAGTTGTCCTGGAAGAAAGGCTTGGCCTTCAAGCGGGTTGCGAACGACGGACGAAGGATCAGCTGAGTCTGTTTATCGTGCTTCTTGATGATCTTCTGGAAGCCCGTGTAGTTCAGCTGGGTGAACTTCGCCAGGTCGTGGACATCTGCAATAATGTCGGAGAGGTCGGCCTCGAGCAGGTCGAAGTCATTCTCGAGGTCATCATCCGTGTCGGCGCCAGCTTGATTCTGACGTTCCTTCCGCTCGATAACATCTTTGACCTCAGACTCAGCCGTCCTGATTCTCGACACGATCTCTTGACTCTTCAGCTTTTGGAATGTGTAGACCTTGTCAAGTTCTGCCTCTAGCAATCGAATGAAGTTGGCCTCATCGTCGTCCGTCCACGGTTCTCTTTCTCCGCTCTTGCCGTTGATGAATGGTTTCTTGAGGGCGCTCTTAAGGTCATCGTAAGCGATGTAGTGCCAATAATAGTCCTTGATCAGAGACTGTTTGAGCTGCAGACCGAATCTGCATCAGATGTATCGTCAGTAAAAGTTCATGACGCAGGCGGGGCGATTGCAAGGACGAACTTCATGATGGTTGTGTGAGCTGGAAGTCTACGACATCGAGGAAGGCGATAGGAGGAATAATACGCAGCCGAGATAGGTCGTCCTTTGCAGAGTTGCGTGTTAGAGAATACAGAGTTTGAAGAACATTTTCTGCAGCGGAAGCAAAGCTATCAACTGAAGCTCCTGCTCGTCCAGCAAAGGCAATTGCCCGTGGGAATCAAAATGATGCCGCTTGTGCACGCAAGACGTACCTCGTTTGCTGAAGCTTGCCGGCTAGCTGAGCCTTATAGGCTTCCCGGGCCTCCGGGCTTCCCTGCCCCTCACAATCTGGCCCAATGGCAACCGCTACAGGCGCACGTGCCCCCCGAAGATTTCGAGCTGTCCAGGGTTGGCTAGGCTGTTGAACCCACCGGGCCCACTGAACAGAAGCAATGACAGCGCCCGGGACTTTTCTCTATCTGACATCAAGCACAATGACGAGAGATCAAAAGCTAACTTCGACCATCACTATTACACTGAACAGCCTTCACATTATCAAGGAACTGCCGTTCCCTCGCTTAGAGTCAAAAGGGGGTATGTTCGAATGGCCGTAAACACCACCGAGGGTTCGATTACAGAATGCGGTCGCTAGACCGTATCATTACCTAGACTCGACCTTCCCATGGCGAGGATTTCCGCGATCAACCACGATCCACGGAGCCCTCAAAACGTTGGTCAATCCTCGACCAGGCTGGACATGGATGATAGTCTTCCATCAGGCTTGAGGCTATTCGTAAAAGAGCTCCGTAGATGTCAGCAATAGTCGTTTGAGCTGTCCACAAAGTGAAGGGGTTGGGCAGCGCGGCCACAGATACTTGCCAGCCATCTGATCGAGCCATCCAACAAAGACGAGAATAGCAATATAGTTCGTTGCTCAATTCTGGTGGACGTGCTGGGCGTTCTCGCGGTGGAAGTCATCCATTGGACCGGGATGCGCTGGGAACAGTCACACTGCTCGTGTGTATCTGGCTTATTACTCCTTGATCGAAGGTTTGCACTCTTGCCTGGGCCATACTCCATACTCGGTACTCCGTGCTCCACCAGCACTTCCGCGCTGGACTGATGACCCCAGACCCCGCGCGGTCATCCTTGCCGTCTTCCAGATTGCAAGTCACTGTCGAGCATGGTGAAGCGGGGAATTCATTGCAGGAAAGGTGGAACGCCGGTGTGTACTCGTGAATCTCGTCTGTATGGTGCTGCTGTCGTCGGAGCTTGGGGAAAGAGAACCCGCTGAGCCAGCATTGGCCGCATCTGGACTTGTTCTTGTGACTTGTCGTCTGGAACTTCCGGATCGGTCCTGAATTGGAAGACACACAAGTGGCTCCACACAAGTGGCTCTCGATATCCCTCAGCACAACCATCAATGCCCGTAGATGCGAAGAAGCGATCCAGTATTACTGCCAAGGGGCTTCTGAAGCGCATGATCCCCGTCTCGCTAACCATCTCGTCCCCTCGACATCTGCGACATTCGACTCACAGGTTCGGCAGGCAACCGCGCTAGTTGAAAGGCAGCCGCAACGTCTCAAAGCCTCAACAGGAAGTCTGTGCTCAGCGCCGCCTCATTTGTGATTTATCTTCCTCGCCTTTCTCCATGCTATGCCACCACGCACCTTCACTCCGGCTCCAATGCGATCTAGTCTCTCAGTCACCATGACTTCCCAACAGGTCTTTCTCACCTCACTTCAGTCCACGACTAGAGCGTTGCCAGAGCTTCCAAACGAGATCTTCTTGCTCCTCATCCAGAGATGTTCTGGTGCCACATTGAAACAGTTGCGCTTGGTGTCCAAGACTCTCGCCCACTTGACTGAACCTTACTTGTGGCGGGAAGTTGTCCTGGTCCCCAATGATCACTCTATTCTCGGTTTCGCCAAAGCCCTCAAACGTTCCAAGGTCCTCCGACTCGTTACCAAGATCACATACGATGCCCGCTTTGGCGCATTCTTCACCCGAATCAAGGACGTCTCTCCGAATCCCAGCCTGCCATACACTGCTGCGGAAAGGAGCAAAGAACTTTCCCTTCTTGATACGACATTTATTGGCCACTTTAAGCCCTATGAGGATATGTCGATTGAGGTAGCGTGTCTCGCCAAAGCCCTGAGATTGATGCCCAACCTGAAAGAAGCTTGCATACGAGAATATGAGGATGAATCCAGCAATGGCGCCGTGGCGTACCTCACCACTAGTGAAAACGAAGTCCCGTCCTTCTACCTTAGGCTTTGCAAAAGATTGAGAGTCGACCCAGAAAAGGTGAGCTGGAGTACCTTGGCTGGCGCTTCGGGCAGATCATATGCAAAGGGGTTCATCACCGCCGCTTTCTCTGCCGATTGTCGTCTTCAAGAGCTTAAGGCGAAGGGGATCGACGGCCGTGCGATGTTCGGGCTAGTGCCGATGAAATCGTCTGCTGTGTTCCAGCAAGTGAGCATCTTCAAGAATGCCACAGACAGTCTACGATACCTTGAATTCTCTTTCCGCAACGACACCTTGATCAGCACCGCCGACCACATTGACGCCATCCGAGAGATGCTCAGATCAGCCAAGAGACTCCGGACGTTAAGGTTGAAGTTGACAGATTGCAGCACTAGCCACCACCACTACTCCGATGAGGACTTGATGTCGGACTTTTGTGGGCTGGTGGAGAGCTCGACCGGTGTCTGGCTTTGCAAACCCCTTATACCAAAGCTGGAAAACCTGATCATCGATGCCTGCATCTGCCACGACGAGGACCTAATGCATTTCCTAAGGATCCATTCGGGAACCCTGCGTCGGCTGGAACTCTCGAACATCACTCTTCTAGGCGGTGATGATCGCCGCGAGTGCTGGGTGAGGATGATCAAGCATTTCAAGACGGAACTGAGACTTGCCTCAATCTCCTTCAGCGGGTGGTTTAGTAACGGTGGACGTCAACAGTGGTCTGTCGCAAGTGACCCTGTCGGTCCCGAGAGGCTGAAGGCTAAGGTTGAGACATATGTTGTTGACCGACGTATCAGAGACTGCCCCTTGGAGCCAGTTGCCATCAAGGCGAATGAGGGTGATGTTGAGAAGCCAGCTAATGGCGAAGAGTTTGAAGGCGACTTGACCTGGACGATGGTTTACTCGAATCGGCACACAGATCACATCGATTGGCAACCAACTGAGCCGTCCTTCGGCATCAACTCCTCGTCAGCATCCAGTCAGGCATCAGAAGTCGGCGATTCAATTCCTTTGCCGGGTCACTCGGAAAGTGACTCCTGGGAAGAGCCTGAACCAGAACCTGTCGACACTTGTCCCGGAGGCGTTCAACTGCCTGATTTTGACACGGTGTTTGATGTTGGGAGCGGAATACCGGGCGTTCAGTCTTGGTCAGTCTTTTCGTCATCGCCGGGGAAGCTCCAACACGCGACACAAGCGGACGTACCCACGGCGTGGTATTCGGCACCCTTTGCGTCTATTTCCATGGCTTAGGAGGCTTGGTTTGACGATAGCGAGGGTCAGTCGAGTATGCAGACACACAAACTTCAATCTTGATATCGCGCTCTTCGAAGTGCATCTTCTATGCAGGTCCAACTCACCGGCCGATCTTTCGTCGTCACATGCCATGGGCGCTTGGATGAGCCGTGGCGTTGGGTGTGGGCTAGCGGCCCTTATTGGATTTTGGGTCATGGACCATAAGAATGATCCGACATGAAATGACGATTTGAAAGGACTAAGGACGTCGGTACGGGTATCACCTAGAAGGCAAACATGGGTACTGACGGCGATGGAACGACGGGATCGTCGGGAGCTAACTGTAGGGATTTTTCCAGCGAGCAGTGTGAGATGGATTGGGCTGGATTCGGAACTTTTTGAGGAATGCATAATTCGCACGGGTATGAAACATACGAGAAAATGAACGTGCAAATAGACTTGACCTTTGTGATACATAAGCGTGGGCGTTGGATCGTCGAGGGGAATCGGTACGACGGACATTCGCAATCTCTCTTGCACACGGATCGCATGTGCGCCGATGATGACACCTGTGACTTGCAGTAGATGGCTTCTTTCCCCAGCCTCTGATTCCGTGGTGTGAATGTGTGTGTTCTCACCGCGCCCCTCTTCTTCGTCCGTATATGTACAATGTCTGGACAACACTCTTGGCCCGGAAGCGTCTTTCGCAAGTGGCGTGGGGTTGGTCACACAACTCCAAGGCCCAAAAACCCCCGAGCCGTACCATTCAACGCGCCTCGAAACCTCTGCTTGGGGGCGCCTCACAGCTCTCCGTCTGCACGCATATGATCTTTGCTGTGGTAAGGCTCGCTTAACAAAGTCGTCTGCCCCATCCGCGGCTCACTTGTCATCCTCTGCTTGCCCTCATACGGCTGGGGTCCCGGCCGGGGGATCTTGCTCCTATCGTACCCAGTGATGGTCTCGGAGTCCTTGAGCGCCTTGAGGATCTGCACTGTCGTCTCGGGCGTCAAGTCCTCGTAGTAATCATCGTTGATCTGCATCATGGGCGCGTTGGCGCACGCCCCAAGGCATTCGACCTCGAGGAGCGAGAAGATCTTGTCCTCTGTCATGCCTCCGCTGTGGATGCCCAAGAAGTCCTCGCACGCTTTCATAATCACGTCCGAGCCCACGCCGCCGAGCATGCACGGCGTGGTTGTGCACACCTGGACGAAGTACTTCCCCACGGGGTTCCGGTTGTACATTGTGTAGAAGGTGGCGACTTCGTAGACCCGCATCGCCGGCATCTCTAGTATGCGGGCTACTTCGTTCATCACGCTGATGGAGGTGAAGCCGTGTTGGCGCTGGCCGAGGTCGAGAAGCGGCATCACGGCGGCTTTCTTGTACTGAGGAGGATACCGTTTGGTGATCTCGTCTATTAACCGGAGGTTTGTCTCGTTGAAGGAGAAAGGGATGGAGGGGTTATTGAAGGGCGAGTTGCGGTGCTGGAAGTCGGATTGTCAGCGTACGGTGGTCTCTGGTGGATTGGATCACTGTCACTTACCACTGAGATGGCGTGGGTTTCATCCTCTCTTGACGAAGGCGAGGTCGAGAAGTATCGGGGTTGGAATAGCTGTCTTCGGGCAGCTCTGGGAAGGGACGATCTCGTCGCCTGGCGCATCAATTGTGGGACGAATTTGGACGCCATGGTGGGCGTTTGTCGTTGTCGACCGCTCGGAGGTTCAGTCGTCTTCGCAGTCGAGCGCTGGAGTTGAATATGTCCAAGAGCTTCGACCAATGAATGCGATGTCAATGTCAGTATCTGCTCGAGCACTTATGCTCTCCCGTAGAGCCAGAGAGCGTCTATTGCTCCGGCCTACGACGTTCCCTCCGCAGCTGCACTTTCTCCAAAAGTCCAACTGGCCAGTTCGAACGAGCAACGACAATGCTGGATTAAGTCGATATCTCCCGGGGTACAGATATGAGGCTCTTGTCGGTGGCAGGCGCGTTGCTCGCGCTTTGCGCCGGTGTGTTCGGAGCGGAGTCGAACCTCACCGAACCACACATCACGCAGAAGATCTTGACGGGCAACTTCAAGCCGCCGCAAGTATTCGAGAACACAAACCTCGTCCGCACCATCAACCTCGAAAAGGGCTATGTCAGAGAGACCACCAACATCCTCGTCACAAATACGGACAAATCACCTCAGTCTGACTACTATGTCCCCTTTGAATATGACTTGATGGGCAGGATAGGCGGCTTCGATGCCCGCGACAAGAAGAATCCAGATACCCCATTGGAGGTCTCCATCGCTGCGCTGTCCGCAGTACTGGATGACCAGGACGGATCTGTGAAGTAGGTGGCACTGCCACTGGGACAACTCAACAAGTGTATGCTGACTCGTAACAGGCCGACCCAGTACTATGTCATTCACCTCGCCGAGCCTCTCCCTCCCAAAGGCACCATCACCCTCTCCGTCTCCTGGCATGTGCTGGGTGTTCTAACACCCCTGCCCGCCTCGATTAAGCAGGAGGAGAAGCAGTACCTGATCTACAACTTCTCCGCCTATGTTCCGTCTGTCTACAAGACAGTCAAGCAGAAGACAAAAGTCAAGTTCCCCTCGGCAGACGTCCCAGAATATAGTACGACAACCGGCTTAACCTCGTCTGCGGACCCAGAAAAGCAGGGTTCATCACTTACATACGGTCCCTACGACACGGCTAAAGTCCAGCCAGGGACTACCCACCCAGTGACAGTCCGATATGAATTCAACAAGCCACTCCTGGTCTGCACCGCCCTCGAGCGAGACGTCGAAGTCTCCCACTGGGGAGGTAATTTGGCAACAGAGGAAAGATACTGGCTCCGACACGACGGGGCTACGCTCTCGAATCAATTCTCCCGACTTGCATGGGGAACGCAGTCCTTCTACCTAGCCGCAGGGCAAGGCTCAACGTCCGCGTTACGAGAACTAAAAGTCCCCCTGAAACCAGGCAGCGTCGACCCCTATTTTACTGACGACATTGGCAACGTCTCCACCTCACGATTCCGCCCGAACAACGTTCGCGAAGCCAGCCTTGAACTCAAACCTCGCTATCCGTTGTTCGGAGGATGGAAGTATAGTTTCCGCATCGGCTGGAACAACGCCCTCTCTACGGCCCTGCGAAAGCTCAAGACCCAATCAGATACGTACATCCTCGCCGTCCCACTCCTAGAAGGGCCCCGGAACCCGGAAGGCATTCAATACCAACATCTCACATTTCGTGTCATTCTGCCCGAAGGTGCGAAGAACGTGAAGTGGCAAACCCACGGCGGCACGGGTGCGCCTACCCTTCGTGCCGAACAGAGCTTGCACAAAACTTTCATGGATACCCTGGGCAGAACAGAGTTGAAACTCTCGGCTACCAATGTAGTCGATGAGGCTAGGGACGTCACGGTCGTGGTGACGTATGAGTATCCATTTCTTGCAGCCTTCAGAAAACCCGTCACTATTGTGATCGGGTTCATCGTAACGTTCACGCTAGCTTGGGCTGTGCGCAATCTGGACACGAGTATTGGGAGGAGGAAGAAGTAAATTCCAACGAAATGAGATCTCAGGAAGGGAAAAGGCACAAAGGGAGGTGCTCTTGGGACGTTTGTAACATACCATCATATGGCTGAGGCTTTGCAGACCAAGGGATAGAGAAATGGTTTCACGCAGACCGCAATGTGGATTCATCGAGCTCAGCACCTGAGCTAGCAAGCGAAGCAGCGAGCCAGCATCCATCTGTATAGCGATTGTGGTTGTGTCACCCGTGCATATGAGGGACCTCGAAGTGGATTTGCATTGGCGACACCAAGTGGTTAGGTGGTGGTCCTATCCAACGATTTGCAGGAAGCGTCACGTTCGTGGTCAACGGTGACGGAGCCTCGTTTGTCAGCCTTATCGAATTCTCAGCCTCGTCTTGGCTGCCGGTCCCCAGATCTTGGCATTTATGACGTCGGACACGGACTCGAAGCACGGACCCAGCACAAGCAAAGGGCATTGGTGCGGACATTTGTGGAATTACCTGTAGTTTCCGAATACGAGTATACATACCTGGCATATTCTCTCAGGCAGGCAGATTCGATCCTCTTCTCTTATGATGCGCAAGCGCTTCCAAAGCGCCTCGTATGGTCTTCGCAGAGGAACATTATGACATGACGGTTCCGGGGTACGTGCGGCGGACTGAATGGCTCTCATCGCAGCGGCCGCACTCACCGAGGATACCGAAACACAGCAACAATTAACTAGTCGGGCAAGTCAATTTTGGATAAGTGACACAAATCATGGCGCCTTCAACCTCGTCTCACAGGATAGACCTGAGCTCGGCGCCCCCTGTCTTCGTCCTTCAGAGTCACTTACAGCCCGAGGAACTTCACGAGACAGAGGACTTGATCTACCAGTCAGGAGGCCACATAACTTACGATGCGAAGGAAGCGAGACTGTTCGTAGGTCGCGTCGCGCGGAAAACGCGCGCTGCCTTTGACCTGCGGGTTCAAGGGGTTTGGACTGAGGATTCAGCCTTGCCAGAGCATGGCCGGAATGGCAATGGCAACAACCATCCACCCGACGAAGGCCCGCCGAAGAAGAAAGCGCGACTCTCGAGCGATCATGGCGCAGGTCCTTCAACGATACACAGGCAGGCCAGCTCGAGCACCGTGTCGGCCTCTCCAGAACGCTCTCCGCAAGATGCGGCCCGTTCCCCTGAAGTCATCTGGCCAGATCTGTCCAACCATATCATCGTCGTCAAACTTGCCTGGCTGGATGCATGTTCAAAGGAGGGCAAGCTGGTCCCATACAAGCCTTACGTCGTCTACACCGCTAAAATTGTCCCCAGGCCGGATGGGGAGACGACGCCGAAAACGTCCCCGACCCATACAACCTATGCCAAAGTCGGCTCAACCACAGCATCTCAAGCATCATCACCCAGTCGCTCATCTAGACCCGACCCCTCTGCGATCCTCGAGCGTGCCAGAGCTGAAGCCGCAAGTCTTCCCGCCCGGCGCCGCCGCTGGGGCGACCATGGTCACGACTCATCGTCATCGCAACATCACAAAGCCCCTAAACTCCACCGCACGACTACCTCCGAGATGGAATACATCGCCGCACATCCCTTACCGCCGCTCCCAGATTGGGCTACGGGTCCCTACGCGCACTACTCCTGCTGCCGGTCGACATTCCTGACGACGCCCAACTCAGCCTTCATCTCCCAGCTCACCAAGATCAAAGATGCGCGCCTGTTGAGGCTCGACGACGTCGGCGTCCGCGCATATGGCACCTCCATCGCCTCCATCTCCGCCTACCCGCACCGCATCGAGCACGCCGAAGAAATCACCCGCCTCCCGGGCTGCGAGCAGAAGATTGCGTCCCTGTGGCGCGAATGGCAGGACTCCGCGGCCACGGACGAGGAGCGCCACATCCAAGAAGTACAAGAACTCGACGCCGAGCCAGACCTCAACGTATTACGCCTCTTCTGGAACATCTGGGGCGTGGGCGCCGAGACCGCGCGGCGATTCTACTACGACCACGGGTGGCGGGAACTAGACGACATTGTCGAGTTCGGGTGGCAGTCGCTCACGCGCGTGCAGCAGATCGGGCTCAAATACTGGGACGACTTCGCGGACAAGATCCCGCGGGCCGAGGTCAAGGCCATCAACGACGTGATTCTCCAGCACGCACGCCGCGTTCTCAAGATTCCCGAGGACAAATTCGGCACGAAAGACGACGTCGAGTGCGTTATAGTAGGGGGATACCGTCGCGGCAAGGCCCTCTGCGGCGATGTTGACGTGGTGGTCTCCCACCGCGACGAGTCCAAGACCAAGGACCTAGTGGGAGAAGTGGTCTGCTCGCTCGAGGACGCAGGCTATATCACGCATACATTGACGTTGCACACGACGACGAGCGACCGCGGGCAGGCGACGTTGCCGTACCGCGCCCAACAACACAGGGGCCACGGGTTCGACAGCCTCGACAAGGCGCTGTGCGTGTGGCAGGACCCGGTGTTCGATGAAGGCGACCGTGCCGCTGCAGACGATGCGGGAGCCGGAGCTGGAGATAAACGTGAAAGTGGAAGTGATCATCACGAAAAAGCAAGTAGGAAGCAGAAGAACCCCAACATCCACCGGCGCGTCGACATCATCATCTCCCCCTGGCGGACCGTCGGCTGCGCCGTCCTCGGCTGGAGCGGCGGCACGACCTTCCAGCGCGACATCCGCCGGTTCGTGGCCAAGGTCCACGAACTAAAATTCGATTCCTCGGGCGTGCGCAACCGCGGGAACGGCCGCGTGTTGGATCTCGAGGGACCGAGACCGAGGCTGAGGTTGCACAACAGGCCCGGGCCCGCGTTGTCGCCCACCAACGACGCCGACGAGGATACAGACAAAGACAACGACAAGCAGAAACAGATACAGGTGGCGCGAGAGAAAGAGGTGATTGAGTCGTTGTTGCAGGGCACGCCGATTGAGAAGGACGATGAGCGGTGGAAGGGCATGGAGTGGGATGACGCGGATACGTGGTGGGATAGGGAGAGGAGGCTGATGGAAGGGTTGGGCATTGGATACAGGCCCGCGGAAGAGAGATGTACAGGGTGATAAAAATGATCTTTGTGTTGGATATATGTATATTGCCTCGAGACGAGATATAGGGTATGGGAGCAACGGCTCCATCGGAAAGTTGATATTCTTCGGAGTACAGTACTCGCACGCGAGGGCTGGCTACAGTGACTTACGTTATATGCGGTGCATGCATCCTCAGTCATATAGAGTGAAGTCGCTTCGCTCATGAGTATGCAGCAAGACAACAAGTCACCAACTCCATCAACCGCCGGTTGTTCACTCGTTGATATAAACGAAACCTTGGGTGAGTCCCTCACGTAGTCAATTTCGTAGCCGAATTGATATAGGTCGAGCTCTGGGTGAATTGTGAGGCCTATCCACTGACTGTTTCTAAATACATGCATGTCAACGTCACGAGCCAGTCTCTTCGCTGGGGACGTGACCTGATAAGGAAGCTCCAAATGCAGCATCTCTCACATGCTGATAATCATAGCGCTCATACCGGCTTACGCTTAAATAGCTTAATATCTTTGCCGACCGAGCATCTGGGCTTGTTCTTGTCTTCTTGCACGTCTTCCATACCCACTTAGACGGGCTCCCTAACTCAACTACCTGATCGCAAACTCCCGTTCTCTCAGACTCCCCGCATCACCACCACCGTATCTCTCCTTGCAGTATCGGCCTAGATAGCCGCTTCCGGCTCGTATGAAGCAGATCTTTTGCTCCGGACTCTCTGTTCCGCCGCTGACACGACGATCAGGGTGGGTGCTAGACTTGGCCTCGTACAATTCATATAGTTTGAGCAGCGGCGATTTTGCCGGTGGATCGGCTGCAAAGTCCGTGTCGTTGAGCATTTTCTCGGTGACAAGGTGCCAAAACGTGGCATTAAGAGGTAACTGAGAAGGCCACTCGATGCCTAGCCCGTGTTTGCTGTCGCCGTCGTCCCGTTGTTGTTCAGTTGAGTCCGAGTCCGAGTCCGGGTCCGAGTCTTCTAAACTGAACCTGACTGAATACGCCTCTCTTGTGTCGTACTCGAATTCCCAAACTGGCTTTGTCCATTTCAGACTGTTGCTCATGTTCGCAATGTATGTCTGCGCGCCCATGATGGAGAAGGTCTTGCTGTCGACCTGGTAGACTCGATAGCCGGAGTTTAGACCTGTCAGAGGGGTGATCGAAGGACCGATGTAAGACACTTGCAGGGGCTTAGCGATGTCAATTTGAGTGGTGTCACGGAGGGTGCGTGGCACGTCTGGGTTGCTGGGATCGGAGACGGAGACCTGCGAGGATGGAAGATAGTCATAGAAGATCTGCAATTGATCTTGGTGCGTGTGTCTGTTCGATGAGAAATGATCAGCTTGTAGCCCTGTACTAGTTCTGGCACCGACGAAAGCCACTTACCCGAAGAAGATTGCTGCAATGGTGGCGGGGGAGAACCTGCGCACTATAGAATAGAACAACGCCGTTGGATTCGGCATTGGCGAGGCGCCATCATACCCGGACAGCACATGAGCAATGATCCAGGCTCGCTGACCTCTCTTCTCGCACGCTGAGAGCTCGTCTGCCAGCCACTTCAGGATGCCGCTGGGATCTGGATTGGTGACGTTCCAATAGTTGAAGATGTTCTCCTTGTACCAGAAATCGGAGTTCAAGGAAATGACACGCAATCCCTGAGATGTGGTGGTGGCATATGCACCGTAGTGGGTGCGCGCAAACTCAGCTTCAGTATCATTGAGCCAGGAGTGGCTGGACCACAAGGTAGACACGAGGTCATAATTCCATTGCATGATATTGCTGCTGCTGTTTGTCGCATCCGGGTCCATGGCATGCGGAGTGTTGAATCCGACGGGTAGTGTGTCGTGGTTTCCAAGTGCTGCATAAATGGGTATGTTATCGCCCAGCATCCGCTTGAAAACTTTGAAAGTAACCTCTTCTTCGTACGAGACATAATCTTGTGAAAGTATATCTTCAGGATCATGCGAAACGATGTCGCCGGTGAAGATGCTGAAAGCCAGATCGTCCATGTCGAAGAAACCAGGCATATTGACGAAAGCTGAAAGGGCCAGGTCAGCAGGCGAGTCGCACAGAAAGGATCCGAATCTCGAGGCTGGGATCGAAGGGTTGCGAGAATCAGTGGATAGCTCGGTGTTGACCGAGTATGGCCGGCAGCACATGTAGTTTGAACAATTGCCTTCAGATCCGATGTCATATCGGGGGTCAAGGTGCCAGTCTGAGAGGTGAAGCACATTGAATGTCTGAGCGGAAGGTTCCGGGGCGATATTGGCTGACTCTGGCTTTGGAGTGAAGTACAAGTCTTCGTCGATCAGGATCGGAGCTTCCTCTGTGCAGAGATTATAGTTGACGGAGCAGAAGTGGTGCATATCCCCCGTTGCCAGGGACATCTTCGAGAAGAGTTGTGCCAGGTAAGGGCCAAATCCTCCGACTCCGCTGAAGTGCGATTCACAAGACGCTGACCTGAGCTTGGCCTTGATCTGGGGAAGAGCATTGCATGCTTTGATGAGTACGCTTGTAAAGACCGAGACGGGCTGGGTAATGGCAGCAACATGGAGCACTTGGCCCGCGGCGACGCATTTCGAGCATATATCTGGGTAGTACGGAGTCTCAACAATGGAGAGCAGTTCATCCACAACCGACGCCTCGATTGCTTGTCCACTCAGAGGGGTTATGGGCTCGGGTATCGGGGACTTCTTGTCATACGAAGGGACTGGGCCTGTGCCATTGTAATAGAGCTTGATCAGGTCGTTTCCGATGGTGTTCGTGAGCTCTGGATTTAACGCTTCCGGTAGGCCAGTCAACGGGGCTTGGGCGTTGGCATTGCCGGCGAAGGCTGCTGTCACCAGCGACGTGTGTTTGAGAATGGCCCAGTAGCCGACGAGCGCTCCGAAGAATGAAAGAAGCATGAAGAGTGCGGAGGGTAAGCTGGCACCGAATGGTTGTAGCATTGGTCAGTGATTTGTGTCTCCTGGTGGCTGTCGAAACCGGTTCTATCTGAAGCCCACAAGCTCCATATGTCAACCGACCATTGGGCGTAGCAGCCGTGATACCATGATCTTGGGTATAGAGCTGTCAAGGAGTTTTACCATCAGATTCATGAACCGATAGCGACGGCGCCGCCGACTAAGATGAGATCATTCTCGATATGGACGGCGGGAGTCCGGCGAATATTCGGTTGGTTGGGCTCGCCAAGGAGGCTGCTTGGTTCGCCTCAGATCAATTTGAGCACAAAGTCAACATCACCTTCATGCGAGGAGCCTCGTGGTGCTACTCCAAGCAGCTCTCACCACGAGAAGGATCATGGTGCCGTCTCAAGGGACGAATCCTCTCTTGTGGTCAGATCACAAATACCCTTCCCGACATGATGGTGACCGCCACTTCCTGTGGCCTGTCGCCACCAATGCCGCATCTTCTCCTTGAAGTTCTGTAGCTGACGGCTGGATGAGTTGAACCTGTCGCGGCATGGGGAAGCACATGGCGCCTTTTGGAGGAAAGACAGGCCTCAACAAGCTATTCAGGAGAGAGGAACTTGAGCTGATCGATGCAATATCTGGGATTGCGACTACTCATTGTCCTTAATCATAAAACAAGGATGCTGGGTTGGACGTGTGTCGCTCCTGCTCTTTCCAGGACGGTGCCATCTCTTCGCCCTTTCCTGGCTTCTTTCGAGGCAAGAATGACGTTTGCGAGCTTCCCGACTGCTTTTATATTCACCTGATTCCCATCTCAGGTCTGCTGCTTTCCTCCTTCTCCTCTACGTTCAAATCGAAGCACGACTTAAACAACCCAGCTTCTATACTTCTTCAGCTTGACCTGCCAGCCGAACCTCATCGAAGATCAAACCTACCGCCATGCATTTCTCAGGCTGCATTGCAGTCTTGCTGCTGCCACTTCTGAAATTGGCTTGCCTGGTCAACTGCCTCCCTTCCCCAACCGGATCTTCAGAGAGTGGCCAGTCCTGCGCCAACACCACGGACACGGTGAGCGATCTCTTCCACTTGTCACACGGATCTCAAGATTTGGAAGATTCACCTACTGACACTTTGCCCTCACTTAGTTTGATGAGGCTGGCATCGTTCTAGTTCCTCAGCTCACACCAGTCGGCATGTATCATGGACACACATACAGCGGATTTGGCACCTCGGTGGGTTCCCCGTTGCCCTTGTCAATTGTTTCAGTCTGGCTAATAGTAGCGTCCAGTCAGAAAGCTTGCTGCTGGGCACCGTCAATGGAGTCACCCCAAAGTCGTCACCAAATGTGGCCTCTAGCACCATCGTGAACGATCTCATCCAGGCTGGCCAGCTCACTCTCCAGCCCTTCGGCAACATTACCGCCTCTCCCTCCAAGTATTTTGACATCTACTCCGGTTGGCTCGCATGTGTCCTCATGAACGGAATTCCGCAGGCGCCAGCCGTGCCATCGGGATGTACTGTGACCGTGACGGGTGTCGGCAAGGATAACAATGTCGTTCCGGCGTATACCGTCTCATTCTCGCCCACAAACCTTTTAGCCACCTCTATGGTCTTCTTCCAGTTGCCAGACACTTTCAGAAACCTCATCAGTGTCACATTCGGGATAGCAACTTCAACTGTGTCCCCGGAACTTACCGTCTTGCTCCTCGACAATCTCAGTGTGTGCAGCTATTCCTGACATGCAGGCTTGCATCTAGCCGGGATGCCTTGATCCAGCAGTCGCTCTTTTCCTGTATGGGTCGTAGCCTGTCGGTATCTCTTTAGATGGCTACAGTCTATCCCAACAATGGCCCCCTGCCGCGGGTTGCAAGAGAGAGTTTCGGAGATATGGTGTCGGCGGAACTGGCGGCGAATATATTCGTTAGGGTATATTCACTAGAGTATGTGTGGTGCATTACACTCTCTTCACATCTGCACGAGACGAAGCTCCTGCATTAGATCTAGAAGCATAAGGATTCATTCTCATCTCCATAGACAACGGATGTGGTACGGAGGCTAACACTTGGTATTCTCTGAGATTTCATCTCCTACGTAAGAAGACCCTTCCTCACCACTCGCGCCACTTTCATTGAAAGCGAGAGCAACCCGCTTGGGATCGGAACTCTGCCCTCAATCATTAGGGCCGACAGTGCTCCCATTGGCGAGATCGCCGCTGAAAAACACTACGAGGACTGCCGCATATGCGGCGCGCGAGCCAAAGACTTCTGCTCTCCTTGCGTTCGTGACACGAGCAACGGTGCCAGCGAACAAACACGTGAACAATCAACCAGTCCAAGCGTCAACACTGGCTGGCTGGACAACATGTAGTAGAGCACATATAAGGGTAGGAAGAGAAGGAGAGCCGAGAAGCCTGTCGTGATGAACGAAGCCGCAAAGTCGATCCGCTCGATTGAGTAGTGGCGTACTCCTGGCGAGGATAGGTGTGTTAGACCATGACAAAGGAGCCCGATTGCAACATTAGAGTGGCCACCTGAGACCTTGGTGCGTCCTGTATAGCCTGTGTGCCCGTCTCGACCTCTTCCCGGTCGTGACATGGAGACCGACATTGCAGACACGACGAGTTTTACTTTTTCTGGCATGATTACCTGCCGCGATAACGTGATCATGCGGATACAGCGGGACGACAGGCAGAGGGACGAGCCCAAGACGAAACCACTTGTCTGCCAGACGACTTGAGTCTCTAAAGGGGTAGAAATGTTAGACTGTTCAGGCGCGTCTATTCTATCATGCATGGTCATCGAAACCCAAAGAATCGCGCAATATCTTCAACCATGCAAGCCCATTACTTTTCCCGTTTTATACATCCGAGGTCTTCCTTCGCTCAATGGAGCTCAGTACACCTCCAGAACATAGCGGCCCTCGTCCTTCAGCTTCATGATCTCTCTGGCGGTGTCGACCTTCTTGGTGACGCCCTTGGCCTTCGCATCCCGGGCGATCGCCTCCTCGAGCACGTTCGTCACGTCCGGCACGGGCCACGTGGGTCCACACAGGTAAAACGCCCCGTCCTCCTGGATGTACGCCTTGACGATGCTGTCGAGCGTCTGCCGCATGCGGTCCTGGATGTAGATCTTCTGCGGCTGGTCGCGGGAGAAGGCGCGGCCGAGCAGCGTGATCACCCCAGCGGCCTGGTAGGCCTCCCACTCCTCGCCGTAGCAGTACTCCTCGCGCTGGTGCCGCGAGCCCATGTACAGGAGCACGGACCCAATCTCCTTGCCCTGCGCCTTCTCCAAGGCGCGATGCTGCACGAAGGCGCGGAAGGGTGCCAACCCGGTACCCAGTCCGGCCATGATGATCGGCTGGGTGGAGAGGGGCGGCAGCTTCATGACCGAGGGTTTCACGCTGACGGTCACGGACGCGCCGACGCGCAGGTCGCTCAGGTACTTTGTGGCCTGGCCGAACCGGTCGCGGCCCTTGGGGTCCGTCCAGTTGACCACCACGACCATGAGCGCCACGGAGGTGGGCGTGACGGCCTGGCACGACGCAATGGAATACTCGCGCCGCTTCATGGGCGCGACGATGCGCACGATGTCGTGGAAGTTAGGGTGCGCCGAGGGAAATTCCAGCAGGACGTCCGCATAGGTGACGGTGTCGACTTCGGCGCGGCGTTGGAATTCCTTGAACCCCTCGGGTCCGGCCAACGTCAGAAGGTTTTTCCTTTCTGTCTCGTCGTCCGCGAACGCCGCGAGATCCTCGTAGAATTTCTTGCCCGGGCGGCCGAAGATGTCCACGTTCTGCATGAGCGATTGGTAGATCGTGCGGTTCTCGAAAATGTCTGGGTTGTCGCGCGATTGGACCTCCACCACGTCGTCCTCGTTCAGGCCGTACCATCTGATAAAGTCCATGACGTGGTCGTGGTTGTTCTCTGCGTGGATGCCTAGCGCCTCGCCAATGTCGTACTTCAAGCCCGAGTCGCCGAGGTCGAATTCGATGTGGAAGATGTTGCGGTCGTAGGTCAGCGGGGTGAGGCGCCGGTTTTCCTTGACATGCACGGTGTAAGTCTTTGTGGAGAGGTCCGGTCGCAATTGCGAGGAGCTGTTGTATGCTTCTTTAAACAGGAGACCCTTTGCGGCCTTTTGCCAGCTGCGCAAGACCGAGGGTGGTTCTTCGACTTCGGACTTGTCGAAGTTGGCGAAGCTGTTGGAGGAGATGTTCGTGGGCAAGGCGGACAAGGGCTGCTCGGCTGCCCACTCTGACCATTCTTTGGGAACCTCGATTTGACGGAGCGTTTTCTCCAGATCTGCGGCCACTTGCTCGAGGGTCTCCAGGTCGCTGTTGACCGAGGCAAGTTTCTGCAGACCTGTTTCCTCGGAGCTGCGGAGACCAACGCGGAGGAAGGCGGCCTGAACAATTAGGGATTCGAGGTCGGCGATGTCGGAGGAGAGGGCCGTCCTAGATGGGTCAACCAGGAACAAGCTGATCCCTTTCTCGGCGATACCCTTTTTGAACGCTGTGGGGAGTTTCTTTTCGACATCCTCGTCCTTGACGCCAGGGAGGAGGAGAATGATGTTGCCGGACTGTTGCACGGATTTCAGGATATCGACCTTCTCCAGAAGCTTGACGTCAACGACCACGGCGGTGTTGGCGTAGGTAATAGGATATGCGGCGTCAAGGGACTTGGTCGACTTGCGAATATCCACCCTGTGAACGCCTCCTTGCATGAGATTATCGTACGTCGTATTGACAGTTACGTTCTGCGCGGATTCGGTGGCCAGTGCCTCTGCCAAGTACGTGGCCACCGATGCGGACGGCGCGTCGTCAATGTTCCAGAAGGAATACCGTTGGACGGAGTTGTCCAAGAAAGTGGTAATACCTTGGTCGTCGGCAGTCTTACCCAACAGCATCTGGAAGGTGGAAGAAATGGAGGACGGCGTCCAGGTCTCGGCGCGAGCATATTTCAACTCCCGTACCTCAGGCGTCTCATGGATCGCAAGCCCGTACGACGCAGCAACAAGCACATCTTCGTACAGTTGGGAGTGGAAACCGGCTTCTTGGACAGCTCGCGCGTCAGGGACCTGACCGAGGACACCAACCACCCTCACACCTTTGGGGATGAGCTTCAAGAAAGCCTCTTCGGCGAAAGGTCGATACAGTCGGACATTGATGGCTCCAACCCTGCTACCGGATTGTGCCAACGCGGTCGCTGCTTGGCCAGCAAGTGAGGACTCGACCGAACCGAAAGTCACCAGGACGACCTCTGGTTGCTCATGGCCGTGATACTCAAAAGGCTTGTAGTCGGTACCCAGCTCATCATTGAGAGCACGCAACGTCTTTAAAGCCTTTCCTTCGGTGCTCAGGTGCTTCCGATCTTCGTCAGAGATAGATTTTAGGATCGAGTTGTATGCTGCACCTAGGCCGGACTTGTCGAGAATGTCAATGACACGGGTAGTGTCTCTGCCGACTCTCAAGCCGTCGTATATGTGCAGCGAGGGGACATCCTGCGCCAGGAGGGTGGCAAGAAGCGACATATGCTGCACTTCGTACGCAGACTGGCTAGCAACCAAGGCAAGACCCAGGTCCTCTGCAGCTGCAAGTGCAGAGACGTAATCTGTCACAAGACCACCATTCTTGTCGCCTTCGTAGTCGAGTGCTGCCACGTGAGCGACAAAGGGATTGCTGACCGAGTAAAGCAGAGAAAGTTGGTCGAGCACGGGTCTCAAGAAGGGGAGCGCCGAAGACGGCGCCAGCAGACCCTGGGGGATATGTCGCTTCTTCAGATCAAAGTCCTTGGAGAACATGTATCCCATGGCTATTGACCCGGCTCCATTGCGAATCTGCATCGACTGGATGTCCGTCGTGTAGCCGTTGACGTTCGCCTCCTGCGTCTTCGCCCATGATTTCGCAGCAGCGTCGAGATCAAATGTTTCTGGAGAGTAGGAGAAGACCTTGTCGGACAAAGAATACACGACCTGCTGGACGAGCGTCTGGGCAGTCACGTAGGTAGGGCCTCCGATGGAGGACAGGGGAGGGGATTGACCGAAGGGGAGGTTCCTTGTTGCACTGGGAGCCACCTTGGTGTTTGCCTCGGGGGCTGGCCCACCAGAAGAGGGCTGTTCGAGACGCATGTTTGTGATAGAGAACAGATACAGAGCAACATCAACAAGCAATGCAAGAAATTGCCTACCTTTTGAATCGGAACGCACACCATATGGACATCCAAAGCCGACTGCCGACCGACTGCCAATCGGTTTGTGAATCGCGTTATCGGCAGTAGAAATGATGCCTTTCAGAAAAATTTTGGCGGCGGCGACTTCAATCACGCAATTCACGCTAGCAGATCGAAACGCAGGCCCCATGCAACGGTGACCAATGCGGGGTGGCCAGGCTGAGCAAGGCTCAGATGTGCATTTCTCGTGCAACTATCCCATGTTCAGCTTAGCTTGATCCTCGGTCCGGGCGTTGCTTGGTCATTGTTGCTCCGCCCTGTGGCTACATACCTAGGTACGAGTACGAGGTACTCCGTACAGAGTGCTGCAAGAACGAGCATTAAGCAAGGTAGATAGCGAGTTCTGGCTACAAACTATTCGCGAGAACTTCCAGTCCGGCTGTCTGTCAGAAATAAGTGCCTGTTTGTCTCCCTTCAGCAACTACTCCAAGGAGGCCGAATTCCGCCACAGCCTAAGCCGAAAGCCCGGATACTGAGAGCATAAGGACGTGCAAGAGCCACTGCTAAAGAGTCGCAAGCTTCAGGCACCATTACCTAAAACCAAAACCCACCGAGGAGCACTATGTCGAAAGCGCTCGTCCTAGGCAGCACTGGCCTGGTGGGGTCCTTCATTCTATCAACCTTGACGACCGGCCCGTCGTCCCCATTCTCGAGCATCGAGATCATCGCGCGACGTTCTGCTGCAGCAGCCAAAGGTTCCAGCCTTCCCGTCAATGAGTTTATCGAGAAAGACACCACCAAGTGGGCGAGCCACCTGTCATCAACCTCGCCTGCACCATCTGTCATGTTCTCCGGCCTAGCAACCACTCGCGCTGCTGCAGGCGGCTTCGAGAATCAGTACAAGATAGAGCACGACCTGAACATTGAACTCGCCAAAGCTGCCAAGGCCGCTGGGACAAAGACGTACGTCTTGATCTCCGCAAGCGGCGCAAACGCGCACTCCATGTTCGGCTACGTCAAGATGAAAGGCGAGATCGAGGAACACATCAAGGAAATTGGCTTTGAGCACACGATTATTGTTCAGCCCGGGTTGATCATCGGTCACCGCGAAGAATCTCGGTTTGCTGAAGGCATTGCACAGAGTCTTGCCTCAGCGATTGGTAAGATTCACGGTGGGCTCAAGGATTCATGGGCCCAGGACGCGGATGTCATTGCGAAGGCGGCTGTCTCTGCCGCAATCAAGGTCGAGAAGGGCGAGGTTAAGGATAAAGTGTGGGTGTTGAAGCAGAAGGACATTGTCCAGCTTGGTGCGAAGGGATGGACGACATAATCAGAACAGGAAGATTTGGCAAGCGCTGTGACTTTTGATAATCGTGATGGGATTTTGGACAAGCAAACGGTGTTAGATTCAGGCTCTTTGCGTGGATGTTGTTAGATACCCTTGTCCTGTAAATGCCATTGACATTTGCCTTTCAGAACACGCTCATTCTTATATACAGATTCACGCGGCCTCTTTGCTCCTTCCCACGAATGGTCGGCCGCCTACTCTGGTTAGACGCTTGCGTCTGTCCTGCGCGGTGCTTTCGCCGCTCCATGCTCTTTAGCTGCTGGTGCTTTTCTCCGACCGCTTCGGCTTCGCACCACCCTCTTCCTCTGAGGTGCCCTGACTGATCTCCGGGTTTGCAGGACTTGCATCCAGTGGATTCACCTGATTGTCTTCACCAGCCTTCTCCTTCGCCTCCTGAGGATCTGTGATGTTGGGGTCAAAGGCAGCTTCTTCATTGCCAGCCGATGATTCATCAGTGCCAGACTTGGAGTACTCGTTCGGGTCTCTGTCGATCTTCTCTCGGTCGAGTTGTGCCGCTCGCTGATGGTTGGGGTTTTCTTCCGGGTCTTGGTGCTGAGCAAAGCGTCGGGGTGCCGAAGAGAGGGACCGGAAAGGCGTCCTCGCAGGATAGAGAGGTCGAGCGACTAAAGGGAGACTGCGAGGGAGACGTAGTAGTGATGAGGGCGCCATGATGGAGTTTCTGAAGCTGCGGGCTCAGTAGGCGTTATGAGGATGATGCTCTTGTTCAGGAAGCTATCGAAATTGTGCTGGTATGGTACGAAGTACAATTTGAGTAAGACAATGCTTGCCCTGTGTCTCGAGGGAGGCTTTGAGTGCGAATCCGAACCTTAGAAATCAATGAGCAAAAGACGTCTTCAATTCTACGGCTGGTCAGCTCTCTTCTACTGCAGACTTGTGCGCAGGAAGGTCGTCATCTCACTTGACGGACCTGATGATGCGATGGTGAGCGCCGAACGCTAGGTGACGTCATATCCACACCAAATGGCACAACGACTGTACGAGCGAGGCGAGGTTCCGACGGATTCACGATCCGCTGATCATTATTTTCTGGCTTTCAATTCAGTTCGGATCGACTTTGACAGATCCATGGATCAAACCTCTGGCCGACCAGAGTATCACTGAGCTCGCACAGCCGCTCCGCCAGCTTCGGATCACGCGCCCAGGCAAAAGCCTTTGCGATCTCTGCGTCGGCGAGATAGATCCCATGCCCATCAGTCGTCATTTGCTGGACCCAGGCTGACATCCAATCCAGCTCTCAACGATGTGGCGCACCCCTGATAGAGGTCTACAATAAGGCTCTTGAATTTCTCAGCCGGCGAGGCGAGCACTTCCCGGTCAAGATGGCGACTAAGCTCCGTCAAGATAGCACCTGGATGCAATTGGAAGCTGAGGATACCGTACTTTGCATAGAGCTTCGAGGTAAGTGCCAGTGAGAACAGGACGTTAGCAGTCTTGGATTGTGCATATGGAATTGGAGCATTATACCTATCCTTCGGGTCGACAGTCCGGCCAGTTTGGGCTAGGGCCGCATACAAAGGTTGCTCGGCTTGCGGTAAGCTCTCGTTTATCTTGTCAAAGTCGATGTCTGAAAGCGAACGGGACTGTAGACGGTTCCACGGGACGAGAGATTGATGATTCGCGTGGTTCCCTTGGGGTTTGACTTGGCGGCTGCAAGGATCTTGGGCATGATCAGATTGGTGAAGAGGAAGTGGCCAATATGGTTGGTTGCAAATTGCATTTCGATGCCTTCAGGGCTTAGTTGGCGCTCCGGTATCGAAGTAACGGCAGCATTCTTGAACACGAGATCGATTTGCTGGATCTGAGAATTGGACAGAATCGCTGCCGCCGCCTCGCGGACCGACTTTTGAGGATCCAAATCCAGCGAAACGGGAATATAGGTCGCGCTGGGCGACTTGGGCCTGCGTACCTCGATGATTTCCGACATCTTAGAGGGCGTGCGGCTGGCGAGGACGAGCACCTTTGCTTAGAATCTTGACCATCTCGCCGCCTAGGCTGCCTTGCCAGTTCTCCCATCGGATCAGTGTCATTACCCGATTGCGAGCTAACAAACCCCTCTCGAGGACAAAATGCTTCGAAGGATATTCTACTGGGATAGCGAGCTTAAGTTGATGCCAGTGATAAGTAGAGACTTCCCCTGGACGGCTGAAGAGAACATCTCCATGACCGACGTACCCGTCGTCGATCTGTCGAAAACACGTTTCAGGGTTGTCATTTCGTCGACACGTTCCCCGAATGTCTTATTTCGCACGGCAAAGCCAAGATTCCGTGCCTTCAGCTTTGTCGAGTATGTCTTCAGCTGAAGCAGATGCAAGAACAAGTCGACCCGAGCACTCAGTATAGATCACGAAAGCCTTCTATCACGGTTATATGCACAGACTGTCCTAGGTGGAGCCTCGGCAGGTCGGGCAACCCCCAGTCATACCTTTCCTACAAGCAACCATCCCAGCACGCTACATACTCGGACAATACTGGTCATTGACGGTATACGGGTCCGGACTTAGGCCGTATACCTCCGTGAGTACATATGTCCGGGGCGGAGCAAGCCTTCTGTCCTAACCAAATGTCATCTTCTTGCATGGAATTCACAATCAAGCAAGTTGTCTGGACAAGGTGTATTTCAGGCCCGGCGAGTGGCCGGCGGGGTCCTCGACTACCGTCTCGGAAGCGTTACACATAAGGACGACGTCCGCCCGACTGGACGGAGGTTGAGATCAGATCTTACCGGATATGAAGAAACAGGACATAGAAGAGGAATCATTCTGACTTGAACGGGAACGGAACAGGTACTCTCTCAAAAATGTTCCCACACCGTGCACAGCTGACTCGAGTCGAGTCTAATCGGCAATGCAATGCACTTACCGCTACAGAACTGCTTCCCTTCCCTCATGCTTTCTCCCATGTAACTATACACACGTACCTCATACGCGGCATCGTAATCACTTCAAGAAGTTCCCATTCGTCTTGGCCAGCTGCTCGTCATAGTACGGCTGGAACGCGAGCCATCCCTTCTCGTCCGTGCCCACCTGGCTATACGAGAACTTGGCCTCCTCGTCCGAGATGAGCTTGATCTTGTGTCCGCTGCCCGCGCTAGCCGCATCAGCGAGCAACTGCGCATGGCAAGTCTTGTCCAGCGAAATGAACCAGAAGGCAGCAGAGTCGACCTAGACAACGAAAACCGAGTTAGCAAAACACTTCGACAGCGAGCCATAACATGAGCAGAAAGAGAGACAGACCGTCTTGCCGACCGTCAACAGCCCATGGTTCTGCAAGATGACGGCCTTCCCGTCCCCCAGCGCCTTGGCGATCCTTTTACCCTCCTCGCGATCCAAAACCACGCCCCCAAAGTTATCGTACACGGCATGACTCTTCCAAAACCGCAGCGAATCCTGCGTCATCATGTCGAGTTCCCGACCAAAGGCACTAAACGCCTTGCCGTACACGCTGTGCGCATGGCACGCGGCGTCGACGTCGGGCCTGGCCTTGTGGATTTCAGAGTGAATCGCGAAGGCCGCGGCGTTGATGGGCTCCTCGCCCTCGACGACCTGGCCGTCTTCATTCACGAGGATCAGGTCGCTGACGCTGATCTGGGAAAAGTGTTGCGAGAGGGGATTGAGCCCTGTGAGCGCCAACGCCAACGGTCAGCCAGTCGTGCATGCACGCACGCACGACGCGGGAGAAAACCGGCCAGACTCACAAAAATGGTCCGTCAGAATCGGATCCCGCACCGAGATATGCCCCGCCACGCCTTCGTCGAAGCCTCGCTCCGCGAAGACTCGGAACGCCGCGGCGAGGTGCTGTTTTCTGTACAGTCGCTCCTCCTCCAGGGACTGGAACTTGGGGTATGCCCGGATCCGGAGTTTCTTGCCAGACGTCGTCGTGCCCAGGGCCCCAACAGCGACGTTGGAGGGGGTTGACGAGTCGTACACGTCGAGTGCCGGTGCCATGGTTGTCCTGGGGACCGTAGCGTAGCGTAGCGTAGCGTAGCAGTTATACTTTCACTCACACACGTGTGCGTGCGCTCAGGATGGTCGTAAGAGGCGCACTTCTCGGTGGCGAATGATGGAGTGTAGTGCAATGTGGAGTGTAGTGCAATGTCTCGGCTAAGTCCTTCGACGTGCCGATTCCGTTTGTACCTACGGAGTAATCAATTCAGGTACTCCGTACTGTATATGAATTCGTCCGGGCCGTCGATAGCGTTCACCTCACTGCCACGCGTCGACTGAGTACTTGCCACGATGGATACTGATGGGACGGCAAAAGATAGAAAAGGAAAGACACATGGAAATTGCGCGACGAAGAATTTGTCTCTACCTGTCGATTCGGCATGTCGGCATCGGGGGTGGTTGATCAACCCTCCCTCATGCCTCATCGGCATGCGATGCGGCGGTACTCGTACGGCGTTGATGCGGGGAAGATAGCCCGGTCAGGAGTTCTCCTTCCGACGGAAGCACACAGCCATGTGATTGGGAGCGAAGGGATTCCAGAGCCGGGTATCTTCCCAGCGCGGGGGAATGGAGAGAGGTCGACAAGTCAGCGCGTGAATGGTCGGGAGATAGAAGCTTTCTCCCAAGAGGTCGATCATCGTTTGGACTGCGGCGGAAAGTATAGAACGTTCAGTGGGGATGATGGAACATGGAGAGTGAGTTCAGGCCTATACTCCAGAACCCGTCCCTCCATTGTGATCACACTCAAAAGATGGATGTGTGATTTCTGCAGGGGAGATGAGAAGCAGGGAAATTGCCGGGTTTGAAAAGCTCGATGAGACGGATTGTTTTCAAATAGTCTAGAAGTCCGACCCTTTCCGGTCAAGAAATCAATGTGCCACCAAACCAGCGCCCGTGCTATGCAGACATTAAAGGCCCGAAATCCAGGTCATCTGTGTTGTACACTTCAGCAGATCACTCCTTTTCCGCTTAGTCACTCACTCGTGCCCGCTGCAGGATGGAGATCAAGCCAGCGCCTTGCCCTCTTCCTTCTTCTCGTTCTGCGTCTTGGCCCATTTCTTTCCCAACTCATACGAGCTAATCATAATGGCGCAGGCGGGCGCGACTTTCATACAACGGGCCGCCCATCCTTTGAACAGTCCAGCAATCCCCTCCTCCGTGTAGATATGGTGCAAGAACCGGGTGATGTGCAGCTCCTCAGGAATTTGCTTTCCCGCCTTAGCGGCTTCTCTTGCGCTGACCACAGACGCGGCGTCGTCCCCAGCATGGTGATAGACCTGCTGACGGGTCTTGCCTACATCAAAGGGCGTGGTGATGAGTGCGGCGATGGCACCAGCGCCGGAACCTGCAATGAAACTGTCGATGAAAGTCGTCATGGGATCTTGGTCGGTTTGAGCCACTCGGGCACTGGTCAAGGAACGGCCAGCGTCGAGATGCCGTCCTTTTGCCACTTCCCTCGCGTCTGTCAACTTGTTGCGAATGGCTTCATATCCCCACCAGTAGAACCCTGAGAAAGGAACATCTCGCCACAAGGTCAGTGTGAGTCCCCGCCAGAGAGAAGAGTATCCCTGCGTCCGAGCCATGCGATGCAAGCCAAGTAAGGTCTCCTTGAAGACACCTGCGTTTCCGGAAGTGGCCTGCATACGGGTTCGGAACATTTCGATAGGTGAGACCGCGATACCAGCTGCTACTCTCGCCACGGAACCGGCGATCAAAGGTGCATAGGTGTCGGATGCGATCTTCCGAATCGGACTGGCATGGCTGTATCGCAGCCAGTCGTAGCCGGTGAAATAGATGACGTTGCCGGGGATGGCCATCGCCAATGTGGGAGACAGTCCACGCCATAAGGTCGGGTATCCTTCATTCCTCGCAATCTTCTTCATAGCATCCATGGTGGATGTGAAAGTCTTTTGCTGAGTTTCTTCCGCTGCACAGTCCGCAATGAGCGTGGAAGATCCTTGAATAGAGCCATTCCCTGCCAGGCAGAACTGACCATTGTTTCCCACGAAGAACACTTCCCGACAGCATGAGTTTACACCGAGGTCCGGAGGGAGTTGTTTGAAGCTCGTCGAGTATGCGGGAAACCGGGAGAGATTTGTGGGTGGAGGCGCTTGCTGAGACTGTAGGCGTACGCGGACGACGTCGAGCGGTGTCACTGTGCAAAGTCAGTACAGGTGTGGTGATGCTAATTTGCGCGTCATGACATACCAAGCAGTGTAGTAAGGACGCTTCCCCAGGTGGCGGATATCATCCGCTGGGTGGTGGTTATCTCGAGGTTGTCGGAGCCGGACATATTGGCGGGATTCGGTTGCGAGAGCTGTACTCTGTCATGCTGTTGTCCCTGGGCTTGTAAATGTTGCTGGCCATCATGACCAAGCGCGTGTTGAGGGAGTGGATGCTCGTCGAGTGACTGCGCAGGTGCGGCAGTAAATGAGTAGGACATTCAAGCCCGAACTGCGGGACGAGACTGAGTATTGGCCAAACTCTGAGCTTCACTACGGCTGCGCAGTCAAAGCAACACTTGCATGTCTGTTGTGGAGGAAATATAGAGAGTTGAGCTCGGGGGAGGCAATAATGACATCGAGACTTTGACTTGCATTGATGAGAAATGGAGATACGCCAAATTCTTCCGTCAGAGAAGAGCGAGAAGCATCGGCCGTTATCGGCTTGAGCAAAAGGGGCAAGAGAGCCGACACGGCTTCGGCGATAACGCGGCTATTAGATAAGCCTGGCACGTGGCCTGGGATCCTCCGCCGTCATCAAGCCTCGTCCTCGTCATTCTGCAATTGTACGAGGTACTGTGTGTGAGAACTCATCGGCTCTCCGCAAATCTGGAGACATCATTCAGTCTCCACTGTATCCTGGTCTCGTGAATCCTCCCGGGGAATCACCGTGACCCACGGCTGTCCCGTATTGTGGCTAACAAGGCTCATCTTGAGACTTCCAGAGGCTCGCCGGGAACGAGGTACCATGGCCGAACCTGCGTCAGAACTCGAGAAATTCCGCCAGCAATGGAAGGAAGAAGTCACCGCTCGTACCAAGAAGCCAGAGAGAAGTTCATCGTCATCACAGAAGGCGCGAAGGACAAGTGATCACCGGCCAGAAAGGCCTATCAACAGACCACCCACTCGCCACCCAGCGGCGGACATCAAGCAAGATGACTCCGACCACCACAGCGATGTAGACCATGCGGGCACCAGCAATTCCGCCCCACTCCAGCAACGCATGGAAGGCCTTAAGATCCGTAACATTGACGACGATGACTTTACGCCCACCACCAAGAAGGAGCCGCAGAGCGCGCTCGAACACTTTGAGCGTGCCGTGGAGAAGGAAAGTCAGGGCAACCTGGGGGACAGTCTCTCTCACTATCGGAAAGCCTACAAGCTCGATGCCAAAGTCGATCAGACGTACAAGAACAAGCACTTCGCCGCAGCATGGAAGTCGAAACCAGCGAATTCTAACCCATCCAACGCCGCTGTAACAGTCCCCTCAACTGCTCACCACTCCCTAGAAGAACCCAAGCGGGATATTCTGCCTCTTGCACAATTGATCGATTCTTTTGCGAGCTGTCCGATATTGGGGGCTGTGCCTATTATCCCTGGCGATCGTCCTCCCCCGTGTGGGATCAAAAAGCTGCCCACGGAGGTCTTATTGGATTTACTTCGGCATGTTGCGATACGGGACACGGCCATCTATGTCCGCCTGTCCCTGGTCTGCAAGAAGCTGGCCTACCATGTCATGACCGACAACAGTATCTGGAAACGCGTTGCGTTAGGTCCAGAGTTCGGCCTCGCAGGCCAACAGTACAGCTTCAACACCGATCTGCAAGGACGGCAGATCATATTCGACACGTTGGACGAAGATAGTCAGCCGTCTCCAAGCCTGGTCACGGAGATTTCTTTCCCAAAGGACACGGTGTGGCGAGACGTCTTCCACAACCACCCTCGCATCCGCTTCACGGGCGTCTACATTTCCACAGTCAACTATACCCGTCCAGGAGGCGCTTCTGCAACCGCCAGCACTTGGCTGAACCCTGTCCATATCGTCACATATTACCGCTATCTACGCTTCTTCCGCGACGGTACCTGCATCTCCTTGCTGACCACCAGCGAACCCGTCGAGGTGGTCCACCACTTGACTCCCGAGAATCTCAATTTTGTCCGCGCTGGGAAGAAAGAAGCGGCAGGACATCCTCTAAACTTCACCTCTTCGGCGCCCGCACTCCTCCGAGAGTCCGCTCCTTCCACTTCCACCAGCGCTGTTGCACCCCCTCCCTCGGCCCGAGACGTGATGAAACACGCCCTTCGCGGTCGCTGGCGCCTGTGTCATCCAAGCCTTGATGGCCCCATGACAGGAACAGACGCCCAAACCACTGGGCTCCAACCGAACCAGTCGTCTCCCAAACCCACCATGAATCCCGGCGACTTGCACATCGAAACTGAGGGCGCCGGCCCGAGGTACATGTATACGATGCATTTGTCGCTCAAGCACGCGGGTAATGCCAGGTCGAAATATACCACAAAGAACAACAAGTTGGTGTGGAAAGGGTTCTGGAGCTTCAACGTGCTCACGAATGATTGGGCCGAGTTCCATCTGAGGAATGACAAGCCGTTCTTCTTCTCGAGGGTGCGGGGGTATGGGCTCGGGTACTGAGGGAGCGTGCTCCGATGCAGGTGGCTGGTAGGTTAGAGCACCTCTGGGCGCACATATCACGCCTCCGGCAGGGTGTGTATGGATATCCACAGCGCCGTAGACTCCAGCCAAAAGGGGCCATCCTCTGAATGCTGCGTCGCCTGGCCTCCTTGTGATTTCAGAGACTGTCCCAGAAAACATCAGATCGAATTCAATTCAATAGATTTCATGGTCCCTCTTGCTTCCACTCTCTCCAGATCCTCACAATCTCCAACTTCTCCCACCCAGCCGTCTTGCCACTCCAACCCACCGTGTCGGCCCGCCATTTCCACCTCGGCGATTCCGCGCCGCCCCCTTCCCAGGCCTCAATCCCGCGCTTCACCTCGTCGGGCCTATTCCCCCGACAGAACAGCACGTACGCGACCCCACGCGGACTCAAGACTTGTGGAATCTGCATCAACAGTCGGTTCGTGACTTCCATGCCGTCAAGGCCGCCCGCGTACGATAGTTCAAGGAGTTTTGAAGATTCTTCGAACGAGGGTGTCGGTGCGGCCGCTGTGGAACGAGGTCCAGACGTAGACGCAGACGCAGACGCAGACCCTGACACGGATACAGACGAGGGCACAGACTCGGTAGGCACATAAGGCGGGTTGAATACCAGGACATCCACTTCCCCTGAGCGCAATGGAGCCGTGAGATCGCCAAGCAGAGAACCTAAGTACGGATTCGCACTGGCACTTG
The DNA here is from genome assembly GCF_000585515.1 of Cladophialophora yegresii CBS 114405. Lineage (NCBI taxonomy): Eukaryota > Fungi > Ascomycota > Eurotiomycetes > Chaetothyriales > Herpotrichiellaceae > Cladophialophora > Cladophialophora yegresii. The sequence goes on from NW_006913045.1 coordinate 1,136,293, forward strand.
CATTTGCATTCTGGCTTGTCGGAGTCGCGTTCTGCTCGGGAGCTCCCTGCGGTCGCTGTCGTTCCACCACCGCTCTCGCCACCGTCGTCCGCGTAGCGAGCGCGGCATGGGGATTCACATCCACGCTGAGGCTGAGGACGTCGGTGCCGAAGATGTGGCCCGCGTTGGCGGTGAGGAAGGCGACGATAACCCCCGAACCGGGACCGAGTTCGAGGACGAGAGGAGTCCCACCCCGACTGGTGGCGGTAAAGACAGGATCGCGGAACCGCGAATGTAGCCATTTTGTCTCAGTGGCCGAAGAGAGGGTGTCGAGAAACAGGAAGGAGTCCTCTGCCGATTCGTAGACGAGGTCGTAGGGGACGTGGGATGTTGAGGGCGTGGGATATAGAACCATGCTTGTGGCTGTGTAGGGGAGGTAATTATGTATCATGTATTTCGTCTTCGGTCTTGGGGCACAGTTCCTAGGTTCTCAATGTCGATCCAGTGTGGTCTCCGAAATACAGTTCAGGGAGATATCGACGGGGTGCTGACGGGAGTATGACCTAGAAGTGAGGTGATCTGAATGTCCTGTGTCCCGTGGATATGACGCGGTTCGAATCGATTGAGGAGTGGTTGAGCTTGATCTAACACACTGCAATGCACCACTAAGTCAGTGCTGTACTGTACTGTAGGAGATCAGGCAGTAGCCAAGTCGAGTCGGGATACGGTCGAGTTCAGGTAGTGGGATAGATTTTAAGTTGGGGAATTTTGTCGTAGATGCGCCAGACTCGTCACGCTTAATCGTGGCATACTGCATGTCTTTGGAGAGGGGGCGACATCGCTGTAGGAAGGGGCGAGTCCTCGACTTCAAGGATCAAAGGGCAAAGATACAGATACAAAAATTCGAGATGGATTCTGGGAAGCGGAAAATCCTCGGCGGGTCAGACGACGCAACAGAGGGAGGTGAGATACTTTTCATATTTCCTAGGTATAGAAGGAGATTGCAATGAGATGGTTTTCATGTGCGCTGTAGAAAAAGACCGCGATTTCCCTTCTGCCACTCATATGCCTGTCCTCAGGTGCTCATCATTTCCGCCGCAAGACCTTGTCAACAACATCACGCATCGTGTGGACAAACAACAACTTCCCGCCGGTAGCACTATCAGCGGCCGCAAGAATCGCAACAGCCAGGACGGCATTTCTTAGCATCGTGCTGACGGCCACCTTCTTCCCTACCTTCTGCTGTTCCATTGTTTCGCCCGGTTTGCCTACGAGACTGCTCTTGATTTCGGCAAACTTTGCCTTTTTCACGTCAAACGGCGCATAGCGAAAGCTCATGACCGCCTCGAGCCACGTTGGGGGAGCGACAACGGTCCTGGTATGCGAAAAGGCATCGAAGCCGTACTTCCCATGGTAACTGCCGTAGCCACTTTCGCCGACACCCCCAAACGGCGCGTGAGGCACCCCAGCGTGGACCATTAGGTCGTTGATGGTGACGCCGCCGGAAGTGGTATTGTCCAGAATGTGGTCAATCTCTGCCTGTTCCTTGGAGAAGATGTACAGGCCTAGCGGAGGAGGCATAGATCTGATGATGCGGATGGCGCGGTCCACATCTGCCACGATGACCGGCGCTATCGGAGCGAAGAGTTCCTCAGACATGAGCGAGTCGTCGGTCGTGACGTCCCGCACAATCGTGGGCTTGATGTACTTCCGGTCACGGTCCAAGTCGCCGCCATAGACCACCACGCCGGCACTGGACTTGAGCAGCCCCGCAATCCGGTCAAAGTGACGCTCATTGATGATCGTGGCGAACTGCTCATTGCCCGTCTCGAGGAACTTGTCGAACCAAAACTGCAACCTCTCGAGGAGCCGGTCGTGGACGGCTGGGTCGGCGAAGATGTGGTTCCCATTCAGACAGACCTGGCCGCTGTTGGTGAGCTTCGCGTGGGCAATGCGCTTGGCGGCCAATTCAATATCCGCAGTCTTTGTCACAATGACAGGAGCTTGACCGCCCAGCTCGAGGACGACAGGCGTGAGGTGCTTCGCCGCGGCTGTTGCAATGATGCGACCGACCTTGCCGCCTCCGGTGTAGAAGATGTGGTTGAACTTGAACTCGAGCATGCGGCCAACTTCTGCGGGGCCTCCAGTCACCAGGCGTATGGCCGATTGATCCAGGTACTTTGGGACCAGGTCGACCAGTAGCGCCTGAGTGGCCGGAGCGAGTTCGGATGGCTTTAAAAAGATACAATTACCTACCCCTTGTGAGCAGAGACTCTTTTGGGACATCCCGCCCAGTAATCGGCAGGAGATCAGACGCCTAGGCTGCAAGGCCCAGGGCAGAGGACAGGCGGAAACTCACCAGCAGCGATGGCCGCCACCATTGGTGACAACAGTGTATAGAGTGGGAAATTCCACGCAGCTATGATCAGAGTCACACCGAGCGGCTCTTTCCTCAGCCACGCCTTTCCCAGTGTGCCGAATAGGAAGCCTGCGTCCGGCTTTTCGCCTTGGGACCATTCATCGATGTGTTCCAGCATGTCGACAATGTCACCCTTGATGCCGCGCACCTCCATGGTGAGAGTCTCGAATGCATGACGATTGAGCTCCGTGTGGAGCGCATCGACAATCTTGTCGAGATTCTGCTCGAGCAGCCACCACAGCTGCTTAAGTTGCCACTACGTATGTTCGTCAGCCTGCTGTGCAGTACATAATATCGACGGAGATGGCCAACGGCGGCTCGCTCGCACCAGCACCTACCTTGCGCCATTTGATAGACTTGGTTCTATTGCTCGCAAACGTGCTCTGGAGAGTCCTGTATCCTGATGCGAACTCTTCTGGCGACGTGTATTCTATGGAAGTCATGACCGCGGCCCGCAGCAGGCAGTCTGTACGAGTATCGCCAGAAGGAGGCCGCAAGGCGGGGTCTCAGATAAGTGGGAAGCTTGATCCCCCGCGCCGAAAAGCTCAGGAAAAAAGGCGAGTGTCGTCGTCTGTGACCCCGAATCGATAAATGCAGCTACCTGCTTCCGGCAGTGTGATATGCGGGCTTACAAAAACGTCGGAAGAGGTTGATGGTCAGGAGAAGATTGATTGGACCCTTCTGGCCTGAGGCGCCAAATAAAGCTTCCAGGGGGCGGGGAGTGGTACCGCTACGGGGTTTGACAGGGGGGCATTTGCTACACCCGGTAACTATTGGGGCACAGCGCCCACTATGCCGAGATCGGGCTTCCCGCACCTCTCACACGTCGTACTCTCGGGATCGCCAGCGTGTTTGTCGACACCGACACCTTCGAAAGCCGGCAAGCGAAGATCCCGTTCATTTAAGGCAGATGGTGGATAGACGTTGACGTGTAGCCCAAAGCGGGCAAGAATCTATCGCATCGTCCTGCCCAAAACGTGCACATAGGCCGGTGCTTCCATGTTGTCGGTGTCCAATTGGAGCCACCGAGGTAAGCGGAGCATGAACAAGTCGAGCTGGGTGTTGAGGCCGGGCTTCGCCATGTCCGTCAAATTGCTTTTGGAGAGGAACGTCGAGATTGTCCAATCACCGTGACCGGAATTGTGGTCTGTCGGTGGGTTGACGATCTGTCAACCATGCTTCCGATACAGATCGTTGATCTACGACGCTGAGTCTTTCGGGCCCCGGCTCGTTGACTTCGGCTTATGATATACATGTATATCTCAATGCCAATCGAGGTAGGTGCACTAACCAATATCCATTGTGCCTTGCTATTTCGTCCAGAAAACATGCTGCGTCTTGCTGGGCGGATTATCTGGTTTTCGGGGTCGCCAGCTGTGATCATGTTGTGCATAGGTTCAATCAGAACGAACCACGCTGTCGGCTGTCCCCTTTCGACATGCTCCGATGGATGCTGCCGGGCTTCTTTTTCCGTAGTCAGTGGTGACAAGCTTTAAACACGAGTCATGGACCCCGGTAGCCCGGGAACGAACGCACTGGCTCTGTTAGTAAATAGGCAGCGCACGTCTCCCGCACCATGAGCCGACTGCCTGCCCGTCATATACCGTTGCTTTGGCCATTCGAGCCGCAGCAGGAATTCTCAAGAGATATGCCGCCTGCATCGAGTCATGGACCGTCCGTCAGATCCAGGCCCAAGGAGAAACCCAAGAATAAGTCCAGTCTTCCCCGCACAAAGTCAGGAAGACGAGGAACACGAGCCACAACCACAACGCCAGAACCATCCCGTTGAGCGTCGCCAGCAACAGCCGAGACCGCGCCATCGCCGCAGCGCCACGCAGGGGTTGAGCAGCGACGTTGTACGGCTTGGCAATCATCGTGTGCGGGAGGTGTCATTCTCGCCATACCCTATTCCAGCAAACGCCTTCATCCAGCATGCGATTCAGTTCTGTAGGGGCCATCTTTCTCGTGGCGAACCCAGCTGATGTGTAATGCCAGATGTCAAGCAATACTCTCCGACGGCAGTCCAGCGTCCGCATTTTGTGGGCGTAGGGCAAGACCTCGCCCTGTTGCGCAGTTACATCCCGTTCATACTGCACGACCGCATGGTCTTCTCGGCACTGGCGGCGGTGGCGTCGTTCAGCGCCAACATCACCTCCACCGGGAGCCGGGACGCCCCTCCAGAATCCTTCCGCCTCTACCAGTCAGCTGTTTCGCAATTGCGTGAGAGGCTTTCACGGGAGTCGGAAAGATCGAGCGATGCTGTCATCGTGACGTTGAGCAACTTGTCGGGGTTCGAGGTGAGCACAGTCCTGGGAACGCCAGCAGGACTAGAGCAGCACACTGATTCGGTTTGCCCCTTGTAGGCCTTGTCGGGAAACTATGATGCAGTTGACATGCACACGCTCGGCATCAAACAGGTTGTCGCGCTGAGAGGTGGTGTCGACCAACTGGGTATGTTCCCTATTCCTCAATCCATGCTCCTTTTGCGGGATTCTGATGACAGCCAGGTTTCGAAGGGTTTCTAAAGACGATGTCGATCGCGTAAGTGCTGGCCTGTTCCTGACCCGACGTTGCCTCTAAGACCCTGACTAATCAGTTGCATCTCGCTTCATGCTTGCAGCTGGCTGAACTTTTACGCTGCCCGTCACTCCGTCAGCCTGGTCAACGACCATTTCTTCCCCAGGGATGGCGCCTTCACCTACCCGGAGCATCCCTTTGATCCCGATTTGTGCGATACCATCGCAAAATTCCACCCTGGATTGACCAACGTAGCCTTGTCTGGCCTGCTGAGTCATCAGGTAATCAACCTGATCGCCCACATCAATGCCTGGGAGCAGGACATCAACGCCTACCTGAGAGAGTCCGACGTGTACAATCTCCACGAGCTCTCACGGAGCGCCCGCAACGTCACCCTATGTGGAGAGTTCCTGCACAAGAGCGGGCTGTCGCTGATCGAACAACTGCTCGTAATCGCGTTGATGGCCTTCTGCTATTCGACAGATACCACGCGTGCGATGTTCTATCTGACAAACGCTTACCTGCAGATTCATTGCAAGTTTATGAGGACTCTGTTCATAGAGGTGACGGAAAGAAACGAGGCATTCATCACCTGGGTGGGCACCACGCTTGTCGCGACATTCGACCCGTCAGGACAGCCCTCCTTGCTCGGGATCCAGCTCTTGAGGGCCCGGCCAAACGCACGTAACTGGCAGGCCAGTGTTCGATTGTGCGAGAGTTACTTTTGGAACGATGCGCTGTCGCTGAGGCTTGCGTCGAAGATCGGCCATCTGGGAGGAGTGGAACGACAGGGCCAAGGCTGATAAATAGAAAACGTCGATGGAGCGGCCTCTGTGATGGCCATGAACCGATGAAGTGTCGGAGTACGCCAGCATGCCTAACCTTTCAGGGAAAGCAGGTTATATCAATCTTGTTCAGATGCTAGCCTTGCGGGCTACCGTGAAGCCCCACGAGTCGTCCAGTGACATGCGTATCGAGCTTGAGTCTGACGCTTTACTGATGTTTCGGTTCTTCGAGAGTGCGCGGAGATGTCGATAATTCCTACCTCACTGTCCCCTTTATCGTTGATGAGCAACCTTTCCACCCCCCTGGAGAACATACCCAAAAGCAGCTGAACCCAAGGAAGATGACGTTCGTACAACACGAAGAACTTGATTCTGCCAGTAAGTGCTGTTCGACCGATACGCTTGTGATCTGAATGTAGTGACTAGGCATGGCTCGAAATCGTGTCACAATTCTTTCGCTGGTGCATGATGATAGCCTCGGGTCAGATAGTGTTAACAACTTTTAATGGCAGCAGAACAACCCTACCTCAACAAGGCCGACATTTCGTCGCAGAACTCTTTCGAAGTGCTTGAAGCAGCCGTGGTGTCCGGCCTCCATCGAAGCTTCCCAGTCGCGTCGCGTCCGACGCAAAGTAAATACACAACGTCATTTCTTGGCTTTGCATTATCTTATCTCTTGGCGCTGCGCAGCATCTCTGAGCAGGACACGGCCATCTCTCTTGCTCTCCTTCTGTACCCCCCCTCTTAGGCCCCTGGGCTGCAGAACTGCACTGGCTGCTACGAGGCGACAAGACTGTAGTGGCCACGTCGAAGATGCAAACTCTTCCTCCCACCCTTCCCACGGATGGAGTCTTCGCGTCCGTGTTCCCTTCCGGCATTCAACCACCTAAACACCGTCGTCGGTTCGCCCCCAAAGCCGCCGCACTAATTCCAGATATCCAGCGAACCCTGAAAGACCAACTCAGACTTCTCCTTGGCATTGGAAATGAGTCTTTTGTCTATGGGCATTCTCGTATGGTGACCAATGCTGGAGCTCCTTTCCACAGCCACTTTGGATCTTCTGGAATAGAGTATCGGATCCGCGAGCCAACAGCGGTCGATCATGCTAAACATATTACGCGGGAGAATTCTTCTCCGTTATGGTCGATGCTATCGCAATGGCGATCAGCAGTCGGTTCTGAAACCGTCATGAAATTGCTGGCCACTGTTCTCAATGAACTGATGACCGAGTTCGTGACTTGGTCATACGCTGGAATTTACCAAGAGGGCCTGTATCATCATCTCGAATTCTGGATCCAACATTTGTTCTCAAGAATTGCGTACAAGGTGCTGGGTTGTCTAGATGACAGTTTCAACGCTCAGCGGGTGCCGGAGACCGAGATCAAGAAATGGAAGGATATGGCCGTGGCTCGCTTGGGTGCCTTACGGGTAGATGAACTCTTTGAGATCATTGTGGACTGGGACGCGACGGCACCAGCCATCGAAGACTTGAGACAGTTTACCACCAATCCAGCGACGAGAGGATATCTGACCCACGATTTCGCCAACGTCCTTCAGACACGTCTGCTGCACCCTGGCGCCTCAACTATCGAGATCCTGCAGCTCTACATCGCAATCACCCGCTCTTTCCGAGTTCTGGATCCCAAAGGCGTTCTCCTAGATCGCGTCGCAAGAAGAGTTCGACGATACCTCAGAGAACGAGACGATACGGTCAAGGTCATCGTCACTGGACTCCTCGCCGACACTGCGCCCCAAGAGAACGGTCGGGAACCATCCTCAGACCCAGAAGTCCTTTCAGAACTCGCACTCGAACTTCACCGACACAATGCGCGCGACAATACTACAGAAGACAGTGAATTTGACTGGAATAACATGGAGTGGTTGCCTGATCCTGTTGATGCAGCACCGGACTATATGAAATCGAACAAGAACACCGATGTGATCGGCAGCCTGATCACCCTCTTCGACACGAAAGACGTCTTCGTGAAGGAGCTCCAATCGACACTCGCCGAACGACTGCTCAAGAACAAACCAGATTTCAACCAAGAAATCAGCGTGCTGGAGCACCTGAAGATTCGATTCGGCGATTCGGCGTTGCAAGCGTGTGAAGTCATGTTGCGAGACGTTCTGGACTCGCGAAAAGTCGATCATGTCATCCGAAGAGATCTGGAAAAAGAAGGCACATCGGGGCGAATGGATGAAGAAGACGGAGGTATTGAACTTCATGCCAAGATTCTGTCCAGGCTGTTCTGGCCGTCCATGTTGGAGCAGTCGTTCACCGTGCCGCCTGAGATACTGGAGCGGCAGGAAAGCTACGAAAAGGGTTTCGGAGCATTGAAGCAGTCGCGAAAGTTGACCTGGCTCAACGCAATCGGCCAAGTCGACGTGGAACTGGAGCTGGAGGATCGCAGCTTGCGAGAAGAGGTTCTGCCTTGGCAAGCCGCTGTGATCCACGCGTTCCAGGACAAGGCCGCACAGGGTGAAGACCAGCCAGTCAGCAAGAGCGTCTCTCAGCTCGCCACAGAGCTCGAAATGTCTCCCACTCTCGCTCGGTCTGCCTGTATATTCTGGGTTTCCAAACGCATTCTCCATGAGATATCCGCAAATACTTTCATCGTCCTCGAAAGCCTCCCCTCCGGCACGGAGTTCGATACAAACATGACCAACGATTCCTCGACCGAGACACAGGCCAGCACGGCTGCAGCAGCAGAAGCCGCCGCCCTCGCTGCTGCCAAGGAAGCTGAAGAAGCCGAACGGAAACAGAAAATGGCCATGTACCATCAATTCGTGGTATCCATGCTTACGAATCAAGGTTCGATGCCACTGGCGAGGATTGCTATGATGCTAGGGATTGTCGTTCCGGGTGGGTTTCCGTTCAGCAATGAGGAGCTGAAGGAGTTTTTGGCTGGAATGGTCAAGGAAGGCGTTCTGGAAGTTGGAAATGCCGGCGTCTACAAGATCGCGAGTTGAAATGGTCATGGACGTGGCTGATGGCGATCGGTTCCTTGCGTGGTCCGTGCATTACTGACATCGACCTGTGCAAAGCTATAGCACAACTGCTGGTGAGTAAACGAGTTGGCGTGAGTGATACCAGCTCTGATTGTCTGAAGAGTTGCCAACAACAAACAATGCCGGAAAGAGAAGCATGAACAGACTCTCTTTGCGGGCCAAGCAAACAAAGAAGACTTGCAACTCTAGCCAGACCGGTTCCTCATGCTCACCGTCTACCTGATCCTTGTCACCATGCCTCGACTTTTGCACCTCGCCTACACCTATTATGTACCGGACACAACCCCGGATTGAAACCAGTTGACAACACTATACCCACTTTATGAGCATGGCACCAGGCATCATTGGTCACCACCGCACTCTCTTCGACCTCCCCAATGTAGTACTCCGCCGCGTCGTGGAGGTACTGGCGAAAGAAGTTCATCTTGCCACCGGCGATGTTGAAGCCGAGGACATGCTACTTTCACGATTCCGCCTCACATGCGGAGACGCGTTGCAGCTGGCGGAACCTGCCCGTTGGAAACACATCGACTTGTCCGGGGACTTTCGAGCCGGGGAGACTTGTTTAGGCCCGAACAGGATCAAGTCGAGTCTGGACTCTGATGAGCGTCGAGCCAAATGGGTCCAGAACCTGAAAGTAAGCTATACCCATGCTCAAACGTGTGCTTGAGGAACCGACATCTCTTCAACAAGACCACCTTTCTATCTGCTAGTCCTCTATTCTCACATGTCTCAGTATGTCCGCAGGCTCGATCAGAATCTAATGCTTTACACATCCGATCTAGCATGTCCGACACGGCCGGAGCTGCATTCAAGTTGCAGTTTATCTCCCACTGTCCGGACCGGAAGAGCCTGACCGTGGGAGGTGTTCCCAGCTATGTTCGTTGCGAATATCCCTATCCATGGCTGAGTACTCTGCAGCATGTATTGGGCACGCACAGGTTCCCCTTGCTCCGCGAGTGTTTCCTCAACTTTGCAGGTCTACCGCTGCAAGGACAATGTGCACCACGTCTTGTGCATTTACTGCAAGCACCGAGACTCACGCGCCTAGCGTGGGATGGCCTGGACTTACGAGGGTTCCAGGGCGATTCTGTCCCGCAATACTCCGCCTCCTTGACAAAGCTCAAATTGAGTCGCTGCGAGGTGGATGAGCGCTCGATGTCTGCTCTTTTGAGCAAACCGCGCGGTCTGTAATTTCTCGATTTTTTGTCGCCTCAAGTACAATATTACTTCGTCGCCCACGCCCAAAGCACAATCCGTGACACATCTCGTGTAATCCTTGATAGCTCGTACGCAACCAGGCCTGTACAAAATGAAGATGCATTTTGACGATGCCTCTCTGCTGGAGGAAGTAGATTCCAAGGATGCATTCGACCTTACCCAGCTCAAGCAGGTGAAGAAGCTCAGCATCACAGCCGAGCAGGAATGTGTCATTGACCGATCAGATCCGGATCGACCTCGCGACTATGGTGCCGACCGCACGTGGAGGCCGACCAATCTTCTCAAACGGTTGCCGGCTAGCCTCGAGCACCTCAAGCTCATGGGGTACGTTTTCCGATGGGGCATCGACCTTGACGGGCTGGGCGACGACCTGTTACTCGCCGCTGGCCCCGAGGACTCCGCAGGCACTCGAGCCCAGAATTGTGCCAAAGGGAGGGACAAGGACATCCTCAAATCCCTCAGGCGGCTCAAACTCGTGACCACGCAGCAGGACCACCGTCGGTCATTTAACAAAGACGCCCAGATGAGGGACGACAAGTTGCGCAGAGGCATCGGTCGCTTGATGACAGGTTTGCCACTGCTGCAGGAAATCAAGCGTACTCAGACGCATCGTTTGTCGTAGTCCCCTTGGAGGTACGACGAGGAATACTTCGTCAGGACGTTGTGGGCGAGGAGAAACGTCAACCCCGATACGGACATCGACGAGTCTGATGCCAAGATGTACGATGCAGAGAAGCTGTCCAAGAACGTAGGTGGTAAAGCTGGAGACGCCTTAGCGGATGTTCACCATGGCTTTAGAACCAGACAAGAGATGAGGGCGCCCACAGTGGACTCTTCCGTTCGAGGAGTACCGTCCGGACGAAGGGCCCTGGCATTGATGGGACCATGCTGAAGGGTAGGACCCTTGGAGTGCGGAGTTCGAAACACGGCATACAGTACATGTAGCATGGATTGTAAGTTATAATCGTCCGTACGGACGCAGCTGTGCTCCTCTGGGCTTGGCTCGGTTTCATGAAAGGGATAATTAGCACAGGAGTGATACGCCGCGAAGCACTCAGCCAAGTGTGAACCTGCTTGGTTGATCCATTAGCTGACGGGCAGGATGGTCGATTACATCGATATTAGTATCGGTACCTCCACCATTGCAGTCTTCATATACACATCTGTAAACATGAGCCGATCGCAAGTTTGACCACCACCAGCGCAACCTCAGCCGGTACCTGTACATCTCCCACCCCCGGTTCCGGTCTCTCACCACGCCACACACACACACTCAATCGGCATCCAACCTCGCCACGGGCGGCGTATCATCCACCTGAATCCCGCCCCTCTTCCTCTCGTCCGCATCATGGAACGGCAGCCTCCACCCGCCCTCACTGACGGGCGTGCTCAACCACAGTCTCATGAGATGCCGTCTGGGCATGCCGCTGTCGGGGCCGTAATCCCGGTACGCGGTCCTGGCATGCAAGATGTGACTGTTACTCACAAACTGGATGTCGCCCACGTCGAGCACCATGTGCAGCTTGACGCGGTTGCATACGGCCTCGAGCGTCTCGAGCGCGTGGACTTGTTGAGGTGACAACGGCGGGATGATGCCCTGGTCAGAAAACCGCGTGAGCGACCGCACGTAGTAGGGATCCCATTTGCAGTAGACCCTCTGCGCGGCGTCCCCGTTAGCTGCTGGTGTTTCGAGGTAAAACACGCTGGTGCGGATGTAGGGCTCCTCGCCGCGCGAGACCTCGCCCTTGCGGTCGAAATACCACACGGGCTGCGTCAATAGGTCCGCCACATCGGGGTGTTCGGCCTGCAGGATGTTCCACACCTGGTGGACGCTGGCGACGTCGGACTCGCCGCCCTCCTGGGCGCGGGCGATGCACAGCAACCCGACAACGTCCGAGTCGTCGGCGTGGAAGAACTGGCGCGCGTTGGTGCGGTAGATGCGCACCTTGTCGATCTGCGTGCTGTCCTCGCCCAGGTCCTTGACGTGGCCGAGGATGTGGCCCCGCCCGTTCTGCGAGACCGGGTACCCGATGTAGCTGCCCAGTCCCATGTACGCGACCGCGCACTTGTGGTTGCCCCACTCGGCCACGGGGAAGCCCTTGTACAGGATGAATCCTTTGCCGTTGAGGAGTTCGGCGCGCATCGACCGGAGCGAGGCGGACATGCCGGGCAGCGGGAAATTCTCCGGGTTGATGCCCGTCAGTGGTAAATTGTTGGACAGGAAATTATCTGCCGCAGTCGACATCTCCTGAATCTCCTCCCGCGAGAAGACGTGCGTCCATGTTTCGGGCCGGTTGGTGTATTCGTCGGTCCAGACCGTCGGGCCCGTGATTTTCTTCGGGAACGCGCTGTAGGCGTACAGCTTGTCGTAGAGGGGAGGGTGTTGGCCCGAGGTCTTGAAGCCGTCGGGGAAGATCGTCCGGTCCACGGGCTCGCCGGTGGTGGTCTTCGACGGAGCTGTCGGTGGTGGTTGGTGAGGCGTTTCGACCGCTATGGGCGCCATTGTATTGCAGAGCGTAGCGTAGCAGTTCTTACTTGGCTCACAGTTGAGATCAGGAAGTCGCAGAGTGGGTTGTGCTGGGTTTCTGTCCTGTCACTGAAGAGTGAGTGTGTCTTAAGGGCAGTGGAGGATAGGAAGACGGATCAATCTCTCTTAACTTTTAGAGGCGCGCAGTTAAACTCAAGGAAGAGAGGGTATTTTCAATTTACATTCTCATACTTGCTCTGCCAGAGATGAAATTCTCCAAATATCCTGAATGCTACTCGTACAGTATGCTGGCTGACTTCACCCTCATCATAGCCCCGCCATGTCTGGCGATCTGCGTGGTGGAAGGGCATCTCCGATTGCACGCTTCTCGGCCGTCAGTCCCCCGAGACGAGTCGCGTGGCTGATTGCTCCTGGTTGTACCATCCCGTGGGGGGATTGCGTGATCGGTTGCGAGAGGAAAAGGAAGGTTGGAATCAGAAGATGGCGTGGATGGTCATGTCCGCATTGAAAGACCAGTGGGAATGCCGGAGCGGGAAAGATTCCGCCGCCGTTCACTTTGCAGTGTCACTGACTGTGCGCTGGTTTAGCATCCAGGCATCGTGCATAAATAAAAAACACTATCATGTACTGCGGTCGGGGAAGAGAAGACAACTTCCTCCGCCAAGAACCATTCGAGATGTACACAGTAGGACTCGCTGCGCACTGCCCGAGTCGCCTCCTCGCCATTTTCCGTGATTGCCCTTATCCCGGGCGAAACGCTCACATCACTCTGCAACATCCATCGTGTTCCCAGGGATGCTGTGGCTGTGGCTGTCGCCGCGGCACACTCGCCCTCGTTACACCACCGGCCGTATATTTCGCACACGGCGGCCCATATCCTCCGTAAGCATAGGTTGAGTGCAACACATTTCCCCTCCCGTCAGTCATGTTATACCCATTGCCCATGTTACCGGCTTCGCACGGTTTCTGAATGATGATCCTGGTCATGTTGGCATCGTAATCACCTTTCTTGTCGCAGTTGGGGCACGAATTTGCGGGCGCCGAGATGGCCTTTGGTTGTGCAAGTTTCGTAAGTCCCTTTCGCACCGGCTCGTATGTGTGGTATTGATTCTTGAAAGACGCATTAGGAGCGCAGGGTTTGACGATGGTCATCCATTGGTGAGGGCAGGTGTGGGATTTGAAGGTCTCGGTTTGGCACATGGTGGCGAGGGTAGAGTGAATGAAGGTCAGGGAGACTTTCTTCGTTGCTTCGAGCAATAGAACATGTAGCTGTATTGGTTCTGGCGACCAGGTCGTGAAATAGTCGGCAGTGAGCTTTTCGATGCTAGATTGCTAGAGGCACGGACGCAGTGCCAATCGCAATCGCAACCGCAGTAGTAATAAACTTGTCGGCGAAAGCTCCCCTCGTTGGCATCGGTGACAGCAACTACTATCAAACGCCGTCGTTTCCCGTATCATTGTCATTGTCACTTTAGTCTGGAGGTTGACTCGAAGCATCGGCCGCGCTTCAAGACTTGTCACTCCCACTCTTCGTGGCCTCCTCGATCGCCCGCAGGATCGGCCCCTCCTCCTCTTCATCGACACTGTCCCTCCCTCTCTTCTGAATCGCAAGCATAAGTTCATACATCTGCCCGACTTGCTGATCACTCATCCTGTCCAGAAGCGCCGGCTCGATCTTTTGTTCCTTCCAATCCTCGCCCTCGAGCTGCTGGCCATATTGCTGCCACTCGCTCAGGAAGCCGACAATGTGCAGAGGGTTTTCTACATCCTTGTGTCTTCGGAACTCGGATTTGAGGTATGTGTCTCCAAAGACGCGCTCTTCCGGCCCGAGCTTCTTGCGGTGGATGCGCAGGAGCCGGCGGTACAATGGTATGGGCGGGAGTAAGGCGAGAGCAGGTGCCCGTTGTCCTGGACGAAAGGGAGCTGTCGCTGGAGCTGCCAGAAGCCGGGGAGATGGACGCATATTTGTGAAGGTTGCTGGCAGACAACATGCGGCAGGGACACAACCACTTTGGCGGACAATGCTTTCAATAATGCATGAGATCACTGTCTCGGATGCCGAGAATTGGCCGATAGTCAGGTCAGCAAAAAGATCTGAGGTACGGAGTAATGCAGAAGGAAGAAGTAAGGCTGGCCCCCTGGCTGGAAATGTTCGATATTGTGGTTACAAATTTACCGGGGTCCTTCAATGGCCATGTAAGTGTACAAGCTTCCGGTCTACTCTCTACTCCAGCTATGAATACATTGAAAAAGTAGTTGAACAAAACTAATGGCTCCATCCACAACACAAAGCGCAACTTCGTCTCCACTGATCCATATCAAATGAATTGCAAGTCCGCTGGCCCTGACTTGAACATAGTCGCCTCGAGAAGTCGGAAGATAATATTGGACAAAAACGCCCATCGGAGGGTATCTGCAGTCGACCGTCGCTCGTGAAATGCCAGTGCTGAATACTGTACAGTGCAGAATGGTGTCGGAAAAATTCGTAACCTCGTAGTCAAACATGATGGTGGAGAAAATCCAGGAAGAACAGGGCTGCCAGTCTCGCCTAGTCACTGTCGCAGTCCATGTCACTGTCTGAATCGCTGTCCGAGTCGCTGAACTCTTCGTCTTCCACAAATGGCCCGTACTGGTCTCGGAGTTCGTCTGCATCGGCGAATTTATCATCCAGCAATGGATGGTACTCTTTTCCATCGGAGGACTCGGTTCCATGCACGACCCACAAGCCAAGAGCCTCTCCCAAGCTGATGTGGCTGAAGTCTTCCGTGTAGGCGTCGCCGTCCAGATGATGCATAGGGTACATCTGTTCGGAATCTTCAAATATGCCTGTTGGGACAAAGTCATCCAGCCTCAATCCCTTTCGCATCGAGGTGGTGATTGACGGCCAATCACCTTCCCGCAGGTGCATGAAGCCCAATTGGAGATCTTTCAGTGAAGGCTGGCGGTTCAGCAGGTCCATTAGCTCATCCTCGGTCGTGGACATGCAGTCAATGTTGAGCATCTCAAGCTTGGGCCACGCCTTGGTGCCCAGGACTTTGTCGAGATCAGCAACAGACCCGTAGTAGCCGTAGTCGTCGAAGTTAACGGTAAGCTGCTCCAAATCGTTTGCTGCGCAGAGCGCATTGCGAAGGAGACCATTGCTCAAATCTGCATACTGCTGCCTGACACTCGAGCGTTGAAGGTTAGTTCTATCTTCCTTCTCGAGACGGAAATCAAGGTTGATGACTCTGAGATTTTGAAATGCGAGGCACAGCATATCACTCGGGATGGAACCCGTGAAAAATTTCGGCGTCAGGACGCGAACTACCAGAGCTTGAAGACTGGTCAATGGCCGGCCACTGGGAAACAGAAGATGTCGGAGCTGATCTTTGGTATGCTTGCTATCCGGTTCGATCGGCATCGTTACGTCGGGAGCGAATGACTCCATGAATCTGCCAGAGAGAACATGCTTGCAACGGCCAACAGTGGAGAGAACAACTTTGGTCAGGCGCGGGAAGCAGAGCATGCTTGGTTCTATCATCTCTGTGCAGATGGGAGACGAGAGGAACTCCTGCTGCGTGTTGTAAAGAGCCAGATAGCGTTCGTATTTCTTCTCAATTGCCAGATTGAATTTGGCGACGTTGCGCTCGTATAATCTCTTCTCACGAGGGGAAGCATCGTGACGAGGTGGCCGAGGTCTCTCATGATCATCAAGATGATAATGAGCTTGGAAGGTATGGACGCAAGGTATATTAGCTAGGAGATTGGCTTCGAATACAACGGTGTCGACATATTTGCAGAGGACAGCGTCGTGGGCAATGGCATGGAAACGTTTGAGCGACTTCTCGGCGCAGTGGAAGCGAACTCTGTTGACTAGCGCTTCGGCTCCCGCCTGTGCCATGCGCTTGCTGCTCCGCCGCAGGTTCGCATTGCTCTGGAAATCCAGGTGGGTACAGATCTTGACGATGACCTCGTCAGGGAACGCGTCCAAGGACATCGTAAAGCAGTGTAATAGCTGCGATTACGTGGAAGAAGTGGAAGCGCGTGCTTTCAGCAGGGAAAGTGAGGGGCAGTTGGGCGCCGGCCGCTGTGGGCGGACACGAAAAGACTACGCAGCTGGACCTGGGCTGGCTTCGCGAGCAGATGTCCTGATAGCGCAGGAGGAAAGAAGATTGGGATATTTCACTCCTCTCGAGGGCGACAGGCAGGATGAGAAGGATGATAATTGCACATGAGGGACGGCTGAATAGAAAGTGAGCTACAAGTGACGTTTATGAGGTGAGGTGGGAAGTACGACAAAATTTGTTGCGGGGAAGGAACAAAGCAGACAGGGAAAAAAAACCACGCATAGATTTAGTAGGATCAAAACAATAGGGACATAGCAGGTTTGCTTCTCATGCCCCGTCTCTTGATGTAGCTAAAATGGAACCTGACAATCCTCTGTTGTCGTCGTAGTAATCATATAGGCAAGCTGGCTTGAGACAAAGCATTGCATTTTTCCCATCTTGAACGCCACCAGAATTACTCCGTACACTGGCTAAAATCAGATTTCAAGTCCGAAAACCACAAGCCATTATACCACGAGAAAACAGCCAACGTGCCATATGCTCCGTACTGATACTGATCTAATCATTTCCCCGCCACTGTGTGTTTGTCAGGAAGATGGCCATCTGAAGGGAATCGAACGTGCCTTGTCCTGGTTATATTGTCCTACCGAGGGAGTGGCCAGATCTGCATAATATCCACCGCGCAACGAAACCTTCAGGACAAAGCGAGTGGCCGTGTATGGCCTGCCCTGCAGCCTGTGCCTGTCACTCACCAGCCTATGTGGGCAAAGTGCGGGACGAGCAGTGAAGAGACGAAGACACTCGTGGAGTGGAGGGTGTCGGCGCATCAGATGCTAAGCTTAACCGGGCCCTAGGCTGGTGACCCTGACCGGCACCCCAGCCAACTGATTTCGAGAACCAACTGCGCAGACGGCGCATCTCGACCACACTCCGCTCAGCACTGCTTGACAACAGTCCGATGTGCAGTCCAACCCACCACTTCAGTCAAGCCCAAACTCAGACTGCCTGCGCTTGGGACCTTCCATTCTGTACGACCTCAAACCTGTCTCGTCCTCCTACCAACAATCGTTAGGTTCAGCTGTCAACCCAGACTGTGAATTCGCATCTCACGATTCAGTGACACTTATGTCCAGCTGAAGAAGGTCTACTCGGCTCAGGGCTCATGCTCTGGGCCTTTGATCAAGCGCCCACTGCGCCCTTGTCGACTGTCTGTAATATCGGCCGGGATTGTAAAATGGAAGCACCGGTGGAGGTTGAAGAGGCCTCGGAGCATCTGAGGGTCGCAGGAACCGAAGACCTATTGGAGAAGCATTTGCAGGGAAAGAAGCAGGAATGGGATATGATCACGGCTCACAAGGAACCTCTCCGCCTCCTCGACCTGCCGATTGACATACTTCAAGTGATCCTCAAAGAGCTCACACACACGAACGACCTGACATCCCTCGCTTTGACTCATTCGACCCTCCACGCACTGGTCATTCCCCACATCTATGCGCGCTTTGATATTGTCTGGCCCGATGCAAATGCTACTTTTGAGAGCCGCATGGGCGTGGACGCTTTGACTTATGGGCTGGCGACGTTGGTAATGGCTCAAGATGTCTTTGGCGAAGCCCCGTACCAGTCTCAACAACCACACCAGTGCCAGCAATGCGGCCACCATAACCAACCACCCCAGCACCAGCCGGCAACAATGTCCAAGAACATCCGGCGAGGCAATCATTTCGCACAATTCACGCGGAAATTCAGTCTGGGTAACGGACCCGCTGACTGGGTCCAAGAATACCTCATCACGAAAGAAGGTGGGAAAATGCTCGGTACCTTGGTTGCACTCGCAGTCGGTAGAATGCGAAATCTCGAGACGTTCATATGGGACATGCCCACAGGCGTCCTCCGAGATGTCTGGATGGCTCTGGCCTCGCTCGGAAATCGCCACGACGGCCAAGCATGCCGCCTGGAACGTGTCTGGGTCCGCTGGCACGACAATCAAGACCAAGGCCCTTTGGCTTCCCCTCCACCACCAGGTGCGCTCCCCGGTTCACAAAATGCCAATCTGCCTTCCATCCTTGCTGGATCTGCAACCTCGCTCTTCCAAATTCCACCTTATCCGCGCGTCGAGTTCCCGACCTTCTCTATCCTGCCACCGCTGAAGAGCCTGAGCGTGCTTGACATCGACGAACTGCCTTATGCGGAAGAGATGAGTGTGCTCATAGACAGATCTCTTGACAGGCTGGCCGAA
The DNA here is from genome assembly GCF_000585515.1 of Cladophialophora yegresii CBS 114405. Lineage (NCBI taxonomy): Eukaryota > Fungi > Ascomycota > Eurotiomycetes > Chaetothyriales > Herpotrichiellaceae > Cladophialophora > Cladophialophora yegresii. The sequence continues at coordinate 1,154,993 of NW_006913045.1, forward strand.
CTCAGAGTGGGTGTGGCGTCCCATGCACAATACGACATGTGGGCACGACCTTCCGAGGAACGATCACCTGTCTTACCTCCTCTTATCCCTGGGATGAGTGATCAGACTCCAAGGCCTGGTGGTTTGTTGGGAATTTTAGTTCATCGGTTCTGCGATGCCTTTTCATACCACAAACAGAATCAGTCATCTTCAAACGTCGAGCAACACCGGGATCCTCTCGTGGAAGATGTGATTGTCGAGGGTACTCGAGAACCGGAAAGAGAGGACGATGCCGAAGAGCTAGTCCCTGCCACGGAAATCAATCAGTTAGGTGTTCTAATGTCTGTCTACACCATTCATGATGACGAGCTAGACATGATTCCTGCCCCCACCCCCAAACAACGGACTTCCACCAACTTGTCGAATACCACCAGGCAGGATCATCCCAGCCACAGCAGTGACTCATTCTTAGACTCGAATAAAGAAGGTCGTTCAACGCGGAAGCTGATGTTAGAAACTCTCGAACTCGAGCGGGTGTACTTGTCCATAGCAGTCCTTTCCAAGGCACTCGACTGGTCGCGTTTGACAACTCTGACTCTCCTCGGTTGTCGAAACCATGAGCAGTTGTGGAAGGCACTTCGCAAACGCTTTACTCCATCCAGCCGTCGACGAGTCTCATCCACACCATATAGGACCGCGTCAAACGGGATGTCAAGCATGGTGCTGCGTTCACAGACCAGCACCCCAAGCACTCCCGCCCCTTCCGCAGCCGATTATGGCCTCAAGCTGAAGAGACTGCACACCGACATGGTGTCTCCGTCGCTGATCGCATTCATCAAAGACGCCCTCGTCCCAGACAGCCTGGAATGGCTGTTCCTGCAAGAAAACACGGCCTACAAGTCCCCCGTCTCAATCGACATGATATACAAGGGCGCAGTGCGACGGCATCGGTCCAGCCTGACGAAACTCCTCATCGATAGCACGTTCAGAACAGAAGACTCGGACCGACCAAACACGAACTGGAGGAGATGGGTCTTCAACCGCGACCTGCTTACTTGCATCACCAGCGGCAAGATGAGGTTGCGCGAACTCAGCATGTCGATCGATTACAAAGACTGGCACTACTTCTTGAGACGACTTCCCAGCGCCACCACCTTGAGGTCACTGCATATCTCACACATCGCCGAGCACGTGAACGGGACAGTGCACTCCCGTGAAGCGGCTCTACAGGTCCTGGATATCGTTGCCCTGCGGCCCGAGCTCGAGCTCTGCTACCTGGGCATTCAAGGGCAGTGTTTCGAAATCCTCGAGCACGTTACTCCCCGAAAAGGCTCTGCCTCGTCCGGCGGCGATTTTTCAGCAGATGATCTTGGCCCTGATGCCGACGGTATGGCGCACAATCACATTGATAATGCGCACAATGTAGCGGCAGATCATCACCATGACGACTCTCACGACGACGAAGCAGGCGACAACGCCGATGGGAATGAGGATAGTGACTTTGACGCCCTTTCAGACGAAGCAGATGACCTGAGCGACGACGGTGAAGGCAGTCAATTCGGAGATGGCAGCCGGTCGAGTTCACACAAACCAACGTGGCGGTTGCGGGAGATTCTATTCTACGACGACAAGATTTCGATTTTCAAGGCCCGGCACGGGCGGTTATAATGATATGAAAGGTTGAGTTCGGAGGCGCACGCATATGAGAAAAGGCGTCAGGGGTCAAAGTCAGGGAACAAAAAAGTGTCGGACCCATATGCTTATTCTGACGGGTTCTCAATCGGACGGGCCGGGACGGGAGGGGATATGACATTACGGAAAGAGATGGACCGGACAATGTTACTGATGTCGATTTTGATGCTGCGGGATAGGTAGAGTAGGGATGAGGTTGCGAACACGGAGCACAGCAGGACGGCAAGACAATACGGTGCTTTGTGGAAGTACGTAATCTGGACGATATCAGGGCGCTGGCATTGCCATCGAATTGCCATACTTACGGCTTGCACCAACACAACAGAAATGTCTTGATCCGTCTTGGCCGAGTTTTCGAGGTCTCGTTGAACTTATTTGTTTGTGTCTGTCTGTCTGTCTGTCTGTCTGTTCTGTCTGTCTACAGAGTCTGGCAACATAGTACGTAACTACTTAGTAGCTGGCAGGTACGTGCTGAGTGGCGAGGAGGGCGTATTGCGTATTTCCGTCCGCAGGCCAAGTAACTTACTTCCCTGCAGGGCCGCCGTGGTTTTGCAGTTGGGTATGTACTACATAGGTGAGCAGTACTTCGTAACTAGTGGGTGGCAAAGAGCTAACCACTCACTGTGTAGTAAAGGGGCTCCGCACTACTGTATCAATGACTTCTCCGTACAGGTAAGCAAGCAAACTGACGTGCGTCCAGAGCATGGAGCGATAACCGCATACCAAGTACAGTACTGGGCAAGTACTCCGTAATTAGTCCGTTACTACTTGGACGTAGGTACATACAGAAGACATACCTATCTTGTACTCCGTCCTCCGTACTCCGTCCTACCGTGACTGACTCCTTGTCCGTGCCACCCGTGCCACCGTACGGAGTAATTACTGTACTCAGTCGAGCTCTTTCAGGACATCGCGTCGTTTACACTTGCCTTCCCGTCCGCTTTGGCCGGCGTCCACCAGCATTTCGCCTCGTTTACTCCGTCCCGCCACGCCCGAATTCAGACGCCTTTTCTCCTTCGGGCACAGCTGACTGAGTGGCCTTTGCATTCCTCGTGCTAGCTCACCGTCTGTAAAGTAGTTTGGAGATTTTGCCGCTCCGCTTGGGCCGGCGCTAGAAATGACGGCTATGACATGGTGGAGATAGACCCTCCGTGACGACTGGTAGACTTGTAGCCGTGTGTACACAGCACATGATGAGGGTCTGCTTCTGGCCTGACAATCTCCACAACGCGATGGTGTACACACACGGTGATACGCATCGTCGCACAGATGACGACCTTTACGCTTCGACATCCACCAAAGAGACTTTCTCGGGCGGTGCTTGCTCGCTACGTGCGAATCCAGGTGTCCGATAGAGGCGGTCAACCTCCGCTGGGGCTGGAGGGTTGATTACAAAGTGAAGTCCGGTTTGACAGGTGCTCGAACCATCGAGGCGAGGATCTGTCTGCACTAGCGTGTATGCGAGCTCAAGGTCCACGGGGTTGGCGCTCCGGCTGCCTCCCGGTGCAGGATATGGATATGGAGATCTGCTGAGTCAAATGTCTTTTGTCTGGGTGTACGCAGTACGGAGTATGCCTCAGCGGATGTGGCCTGCTGTACTGGTGCCATTCGGAGGTTGATTGCCGACTGGGTGCTGAGCGGTAGTGCCGAATTGTGGCGGCTTACGCTACGCCACGTGAGAACGAGATGGATATTTGAGCCGCACCCAGAGTGTGCGTCGCGAATGGACACTATGATGTCCATATTGAGATGCTGAGACGAGTACTATATACAGTGCAAACCCGGCACGAGGGAGTGCTGGATCTAGCTGCACCACAGCTCAGCACATGCTGTTTCGGGAATTTCATTTGGCTGCCTAGACGGGTAAGGGTAAGGGTGCTGTTCAAGTGGTATAACGGACATAGATCGTTCGGGATATGCCCGAGAACAGGTGCCACCCGGCGTTGACCACGGCTGGGTGAATGGCACGGCAGAGTCAGGGGACATGCGGTTTGTTCTAATGTCGTTCTGTATGAGTATACCACGACAAGGGCGATGGGAACATAACGCCGCATTTCGGCGACGTCCCATAACGATAGAGGTTGTTCGTGCAAGTGCCATGGAGGTCGTTGTGGGCGTGCTCGTCTGGCCTCGCCCTCGTCTAAGCTTGAGAAAACCCTTCGCCCTGTGTGCGAACGGAAAGCCGCCTGGACGTTGCCCGGGTCCATGGCCCAGCCGTGACCGACCGCAAAGGTCCCCTGGCCGAGCTTACCTCTGTTTCATTCCATGTGTTCTCAAGTGGTACCTCCCCCTCTACCAGGTCTCTCGTACCACCTTTTCTGCAAACGTCACCCTACGCGTTGCTCGACTGGTTCTCTCGGAGGTGTAGGCTTTGCGAAAGTAAATCGAAAGAGACAAGCCAGAAGCATGTTGTTTCTGCAGCGCTCGTGCTCCGATAGTGTGAGTATGTGGTTCGAGGGTGGCAAAGACGCAGGATGCAGTCAGTGTTGACGGTGACGGTGACGGTGACTGAGGAGCACAAAGTTGACGGGGGAAGCTGTTCAGAAGGTATGATTTGCAGATGTGGTTGCGAAAGATGACGCCGTGGTTGCTAAGACGTGAGTGTCATCTGGTCAAGAGGACATTATGACACCCTGTGCGGGCGCTTGACGCTGGGTCCCGAGGGCACACGGCAACGAGCTCGGCGTGCAGTCACTAATAGCTAAGGAGTTCTTGAGGTTGGACAAGACTTTTGCGTGGAATGGCGGCCTGTGGGAAGTACTTTCGGCTTTCTGTGCATTGGCTGGACGGCAGCAGCGAGAGTAGCAGTAGCATAAGTAGGAGCCGTGGAGATCATCCCTCCTCCTGGCAGGGTGGCGACATTTTTGCAGAAACACATCCACCAGAAAACATGTCATGTCAATCTTCTCGGATGCTCCTGACGAGTCAGCCAGATCTCAAGACATCATGGGTAGCGCCTTTCGGATGTGTCCTTCCATACAAGCGAGAGCTCATGTGGTAGGCATGCCTTCCCCTTCCTGTCCCTGCCATGTGCCATCCGAGGCAGACACGCCAACGAGCACGGGCAGCATACATAGTCATAGCTGAGGGACTAGCACTCCCGTAGGAAATCAGACTTACTCGAAACGATAGGGATGGCCTAACACAAAGCCGTGTTGTGCGCCCGTTTCGTGGGCGTGGCTGCTCCTTCTCCAGGTCGCTCCTGGATGATGGGCTCTGAACTGCCATATTCACCTGTGGCGCAGGCTCCGTAGGATCATTAACAGAGGCAAGGCTCTTGCTTCCCGACCAAAGGGGCGGTGCAGGGCTGAGAGCGGTGCATTTTAGCCAGGGACTTCTCGAGCGTTGCATTAGGCACACGCCACAGCGGTCAACCTCGCCGCTTCTTGCTCTGGGGGAAATTGCAGGCAGTATGCACAACGGCCAGCAGAGGGAGACGTGGGGGTTTCGCGATAGAGCCCATCCCCACTGATCATCAGGTTGCTGTCAGAGGTCGCACGGACACGACCATAACGTGGAGTCCTTCCGTAGGTTCCATGTCAAAGGATGGGAAGTGTGGCAGCTGACATGGATGTCTGCAAAGATGTGGCAGCCCGAGCTTCGTCAAAGCAGACATGACGCGACGGAGAGGCAGATTTCCTATCGCATCATGTCCCAAAACGTAACCACACCAGCAGGTAACCTGAGATATACATGTCGGCAGCTCCATAAATAGCGACCGACACAGAGGCACCTGTCCATCTTCACGGGCTGAGGAACAGATCCCTGCGGGGCGGCGTCTTTGCCCGCGTGGTATCCGCTGAGTGAGAGATATCCCCCTTGCCCTAACCGCAGAAGGAAAAGAGATGTCCGGTATATTATTTGTTCCTGGGAGGGGGGCGAGAGGAAAGACCGCCACCAGCGGGGCGATTCACAGCAGGCAAGTTGTACTGTGTTCGCCGCCACGAAATCTGATGGCCATTGAAGCAGCAGTATCGGTCTGTGAGAGAAGCAGTAGAGCACGAGAGAAGCAGCCACCTGGGAAAAGGTCTCCCTTTGACACTTCAGCGCCGGAGTGGGCATCCAGGCTCTCAATAGGGCTATCAGGTTCCGGCAAAGGAAGTCTAGTTGCGTTCTGGAGACAAGGAAGTCAGGGTGGCTGCATGCGGCTCAACTTTCGAGGGCTGAAATAAGACGATTTCTGGAGCGTAAGTACATAGAGCAAGATGGATGTATCGTATAGTGACATGTCGAGGAGACGGATATGTACGGAGTACCGGGCAGAGGCAACAGTGGCCTCGCGGTACCACTGCGACTCGGGAAACCACCAAGATGACGACGGCAGCTTACATATCCAAGCGAGAGCGATACCTAGATTGGGTTTTCAGTGGCAGGGATGCTGCCGCCGCGTCATGCCTCGCACCAAGAGCAGTGACCATTCGGGAGCTTCCAGCTCTGCTCGCCGATCCCCGTTCCTGGTTGATCTGGGGCCGAAATGTCACTCTTCCAGTCACAGTGTGAGGCTCCCGGCACTGAGACGGTGCACGCAGCGAGGATTTCGAGGACACAGGCGTTAGCGCCCCGCGGTGTCAGCCTCGCCGTGTTCTGGGGGCCACAGTTCCCCTGCCGGCCCACTCATTACTGCTTTCCAGTTAGTCTCTCGCAAGAAGGGCCAACCGGCTCCGGCAGTTCAGGAACCACCGAGGCAGAGGCGCCAGGCCAGCTAAGTATCAAGCAGACGACTTCCCATCTCGAGCACGAAGCTGACAAATCTGGACCAATTCTCTCCTGCACCTGGCCGTGGCTCTGAAGTGTCGGTTCGGCAGTCCATGAGCATATTCCATTTTGCGCTGGCATGCGGTTTTCATGCCCTCGAGTTCCCTACCTCGCCGACAATCCTGCAGACTCGTCCTTGCAAGAAGCTTGACCAAAAGTAAGACGTCAAGCCATGCGAAGTGTTTCCCATCGGCCAAATTGTGCCGTTACTGCACACAGCACAGCATGATCTGCTGCTCAAGCGGGCTGCACGTTGCTGCTTGATTCAAGCCTCAGCCCACGGGCCATGCCGATATGTCAGGACAGCGCTGGACTAGTGAACGAACGTAGCTGCTCTAATTGTGCGAACCGTGCTTCGCGCTCTGCCTGTGTCCGATCTCATGTTAGAAACGCTGGCGTCCACATTGAACTCTTGATCGTTCTAGAGACTTGGGTAGGACTGTATACGTGAGGCGTCCTGGAACCTGTCGCTGATACCAACACCGTCTGCGATCAGACGCGTAAGGTTTGGGTGACCGATCGGAATGCTTTGTTGTCTCCGTTTGAACCAAGAATCGGGTCCGCTTGCTAAGTTTATACGATGTAGCATTGCAGCCAGTAAGCGAAACTGTAAGTGACCCTGGATCTTTGCAACCGTGGGGCAAGATACATCAAATCTTTCTGTCCTTCCGGAGACCGATTGCGCAGCCGTCACGCCTTTATGACCTCTGCAGGAAAGCAGTGCAAGCACCGCGAATGAAAAGGGCGTAGTCGGTCGTGCAGCCATACCCCTACACCATTGCCACCACCAACGCCAACCTGAAATAAGTGATATTCCCTGGTGATTTCGTCGTGGTAGTCACCCCGCTCGGGCGTGATCGGAATCATGTCATCGTAACAACGGGCCGGCAAACCCAGTTGCATTTTAAGCCTCGTTTTGGGTCTCGTTCAGCCCATCGCTCTCGGGCCTGCCTTTGCACTTGCCCCCTGACATGTGACCGTTCCGCGCGGTGGTTCTTGTAAACTCGGTCCCGCAGTGGGGGCAAATCGCTTTGACTGCGCTGCCACTCTTTTCTCTCTGATGGCGCAAGAGGTTGGAAAACGTCGAAAACTGGCGGCCGTTACACCCGTGATCCCAGCACTGCGGTTTCGGCCTGGATGGCATAATCTCAATCTCTGCTGGCGACGACTCCAAGGTTAGCGGAACTGGTGGGAATGGCTGCATGGTCATGGCGATGGACGGCAGCGGTTGCTGACTATGCTGCGGCTGGCCGTGCATGTACAAAGCGTTAGGTGAGTCTGGTGGAGGGAGGCTCATCGCTGAGGCGTGCGAAGCTGTGCGACCGACAGGGTAGAAACCATGTGGTTTGCTATCGTGGTGGGAAAGAGAGAACTCATTCGAGCTATCTTGGTGTGTAGCTTGTGGCGGAACCGGGGTGCTGAAATAACCTCCTTGGAGGGGTAAACTCGTCATGGGCGGTGTCATGTTGTACCCAGGCATGTTGAACATCTGTGGCATCGCTGAGCCACTGTGTGACGGCATCGCGGTGATCGATGGTAGTGATTGCGTTTGGTGCAACTGATTCTGTTCGTTGGCAAACGCAAACAGCGCATCGCTCCGGCTGTGGCTGGGGTTGCGGGAGAGGCTGGGTCTATGGTGGCGGATGGGAGTGCGGTCCCGGATCGCGGGTGCGCTCACGGCTGTCTGGGGCGAGGGAGATGAGCGCCTTCGATACGATATCTCTGAGTTGGCTGAGGGAGTTGATACCATCAAAAGCGATTGTGAGGGTGGAGCGGAGGTGTAGGCAGGGCTCCCTGTTGAGAAACTGTCAAAATCTACTCCTATATCAGCGGGTAGCGAGGAAAGGACAATCTCGCGTACATACTTGGGAAAGGACTCAGCATATCGCTTCCATAGGCCATGTGGTTTGGATTGTACTGCGACGGCGGCATAGGCAGGACCTGAGTGGCCATTCTAGTGGTCTAGTTAGTCTATCACGCTGCGTAAGATATCTCAAGGCATCACAAACCCGGGCCGCTGGAGCGTGTACTGAGGCACTGCTCGCAGTTGCACGTCTGATGGAGCCAGCGGTTGCTGTGATTGTGGTAAAGTTGTCGCCCAGGAGTATGGGTGATCTTGATACGGAAAGTGTTCGATCTGCTGAGTCTCGTCCTGGAGCGACCGCAAGATGGTGGTAGCCGGTATTCGTGATCTGGAGTGCTCCCGTGCAACCTGATAAGTGCCGGCGCGAGCACTTCCTCGACCACCTGCGGTCGAGACTCGACTCTCGCTATATGCCGCGCTCTGGGCTTGACTGGATGAACGCTCCGACGTCGAGGGCGAGGCCGACAAGATGGATGGGGTTGGCTGGCAGGAATTTCGGGTCGCAATATTGACTGAGAATACAGCCGAGCCTGCCGGAGCAAGCTCGACAGATGTTGCAAGTTCCTCTTGACGGTCAGATCACGATTGACAGTCTCAGGCTGGTAGACGAGCGGAGAGTGGGCGGTCAAAGACTCTGGACGACAACGGGCCCGCTCCGCTAAATAATATCTCGGAATAGGTCCTGGGATTTATGCCGACGAGTGAATGGTCCACCCTAACGTGATCAAGGCAGGTCTGTGTGATGACAATATTCAATGATTGGCCGATAGGGAAATCCAAACTGCCTTTAGGCACGGCACGTTGAAGGCACAGACGAGAGATGCTGATGACCGGGTCTTTTGAGGGGAGGGAGAGATGGGCTGCTGATGCCACGAGTCCGACACGGGTACGGAGTACCCTCGACAGATAAACTCTTCGGCAGAGTCACGCTATCCCTAGCGCAGCCCTACAGTCCTCGTGTGTTTACTCATAACTATGGTCCCAGAGCAATTGATCCTATTTGAAGGCCTCAGAGCTGTCGAGAGCTGCGGATGGAGATGGGGCTCGCGAGAGCTAAGGGACCTGTTGCCACGCCAGGTTTGGGTAAAATGCGAGAGTGAACCGCAACAGACCAAGACTAAAGATGACGGATGGCCGTTTGAAGATAATGTTGGAGGGGGGCCAGGCGGTTGTTTGGTTCGGTAGCCAGCGATCAGGGTTGATCGCTCAGAGCACAACACCGCTGGGAAAAAAGGTCTTCCAAGTGAGCTCAGGCGGAGTCTGACCCGCGATCGTGCGTCGAACGTAACCCGATATGAGCGTACCTAGCTGGAGATCCAGGGGAGTTGCTTGTGAGGATAATAAAGGAGTATTTTGCTCAGCCTGGTAAACAAAAATTCAGGTACCTCGTTACGCGCTGGACTGTGGTGAGGGCTTGAGGACCGAATCGCGGAGCAGGACCTGGGTAACCAGTATTAGTGCCTATGACTGGCCAACAGCATCGGCCAATATCCCATGCCTATGGAGAGCGGAGCTGCCCTCAGCCACGGTCAGCAGTGCTTACTTACATAACTCACCATAAGTCAACTCCAGTGGGGCCAAATTAGTAGTGTTGTGGGAACCTGAAAGTCTGCCCGAATGCTCACGCGCGCGTAAGGCCTTGAAATGACCGTGCCTGGTTGTACGGCGAGCCTGAGGTATCTCGTCAAGAGCATGGTTTGGCAGGCGAGTCCGATGTGGACAATAAGCAATAAGCACGGTGGTGGTGGTGGTCATGGTGGTGGCGACTGGCCACCTCGCACCCGTAACCACAGCCTGGCGTTGTAAGAGTGACCAGAATGTCTGACCCAGGGTCGCGAGCACGGCCTATTAGCGAGTCGTCAAGATGGAATTTGAATCCTCCGTACCAGCCAGATAATTGCTCCATCGGGCAGGTGGTGTTCAGGCCTGTCCGTTAAATCCAATCTACTGTTGCAAGAGTAAGTGGTTAGTCATTAACTCGCCCGAGAGAAGGCTCAGTGTTTGCCCTCTCGCGCTCGCATCAGGTGGCTAAGCCGCCACGCAAAACAAACTAAGACACAGCACCAGCCCGAAAAAGCATGCGTCTCATTCGCGACTAATCCCAATCGCCTAACGGGCTCACGACGGAGGTGTAATACTGATGAGGAATGCCATGAGGTGACAATGACTGCCCGGTCCCGGGACGTGAGCTCTTCGCAGCCTGGACGGGGAACAGCGTGCTGGGTGCGTCGCCTGGCTGGTTTGATTGCACCGGTTCCCTGGTCGGAGCGAGGCTAAATTACGGCAGTATCCCCATGGCATTTCCCAGCTGTGGCTGGTTGGTCGATGGCGAGATCAGAGGTCAGAACTTTGAACAAAGCGAACAGTGACGGTGGCCGCAATAAGTTCGCCCCCAAGATGCCGAGCAGCTAAGTGCTTAAAGAGGCAACACACGCGTAGCCGGCTGCAAGAATCGTGCCGACAACTTATTTCCGGGTGCCGATTGGTGACCACGCTTCTCTCGTACTTCTTGCCCCTCTCCACGGCCTCCTACCTTTTCCTCTCCGGGCTTGGGAAGCGGCGCACAGAGGAGCTTTGGTCGCTCGCCTGTCGCTAGACCGAAACACGCCGGAGTCGACGATGATGAATGCAGGCAAGGTCACCACGTTGAGTCGGCCTACTGTAATTTGTACTCCGTATAAAGTACCGAGTACCACAGTACGGAATCACGGCAGCACACTGTACCCCAGTATGAAGGTGCGAAGCGTCCAATACGGCGTACAGGCCTGCTCCGAGCCAACTCCACCATCTGCCCGCAAAGGTACTTTGCTGATCGTCTACAGTCTCTGAGAACAAAACTACGCGCGCGACGTTGTCTACCTCTTACGTCCGCCCACGTACTGTTTACTTTCGAGGTCCAACGCCTCCCCGAACGGTGTCGGTCGTCCTCACTAGGATAGCAGAGGGTGGGCAGCAGATGGCAATGCCAAAGGAGCTCGGTTCCAGCACACTCAGTGTTCGATAATTAGTCTTATGTGTGGATGGGTAACCCACATGTATTATTTACATGCTACTCCATGCAGGGGGACTCATTCGTCCTTTTATCCTGGCCCCAGGACTTTTATGATGATCTTCGCCGACTATGACTTATATGTTCCTAAATGGGCTGTACCGCAGAGGAGGCTCGCAGGTCTCCTCGTACACAGTGCGAGCACTGGTATAAGCATTGCACATTGACAAACGAGTCAGTCCAGGAACTGTTCCCCACAACACGGGTCTGACACGGGCAACACCATGACACGTCGTGCGCGCCAGGATGTCACTGTCGCGGACCCTCCCGGATCCTGCCCAATTGACATCATCGTCGGCCGCAATCCAGCGCGGAAACTCGGAGGCTTACCTGCGAGGCTCCAGCCACAGGCCACCAGCGCCACATCTCGAGCGCTGTGAGGCTGAAGAGGCTGAACGTGGGGCCGCCAAAACTCTTACTAGCTTCGCCCTCGCATCGTGCTCAAAGGTCCTTGAGAAGCTCCTTCGAGGTAATGTCAAGTCCATCCTGATGGGCACTCACCTAGTACTCTAGCTTTTGCAAGAATGAAGTATACGAGCTGTGGCTGGAACATTTGCCTGGGCATTGCGACTGGACGAAGGAAGTCAAGCTCAAGATAATCACCTGAATCGAGGGTTCTGGTCGTTGGCACCGAAGCACGAGGATGCCTAAGACTATTGACGTTCAGCTTGAGCTTGTAAACTCTCGTCCTCTTTGGGGTCCGCATGTCAAAGGAATCGGAGTTGAGGCACGCAAAGGTTAAAGGATGCGATCCTTGCGCTTCGCAGCCCTAGATGACGACTTGATGCTCACAGACTTACTGCAACCTCGAGATCAAGATGACCCTGAACGCAGCCTCGCAGGTCGCATTCCCTTTTCGGCCTACCATACTAAATCTCAGCTGCATATGATATGTGTTTCACGAGTCTCTCAGGTGATGCAGACGATCGGCGTCAACGATGGATGGATCCGCTGTTCATACACGTGGTCACACACACTTCGCGCCACCGTCATGGTAATAGAGGCACTCGGACTGTCACTTGCAGAGGAGCTAATGAATCTTTTAGCTTGCTTACACGTCACCGTGGTTCATATCCCGGCCTGACGACCAGGACTGTCGAACCGAGCAAAAGGTCGCTGAGGCGAGGTCGACGAGGGTCCCTGCCCCAGCTTAATCGGGGAGTAATGCGAGACCAGTACGGAGGACTTCGTAAATGGCTTCGAGATGGTCCATATCGGAAGAGCCCAGGGTCGTGGGCGTGCGCACTAAGTGGTGGAGGCTGAGACGCACGCTACAGCCATCCATGTGTACGGAGTGGCCGACACAGCAGCGGCTGAGGTATTGGGAGGCGAGATGGTCTTGACACAGAATAGGTTTGAGCGCGGTCGCTCTAAAAGCCGTGATACTCCAGTAGGGGCCCTCTTGTCGTCGATGGTCTCGCTTTCGAGTTCGCTCTGAGAATGTTGCAAGCGTATATACTCAGGTATATGCGAAGCTCTGCGAAGTTATCCCAGGCGTATATACTCAGGTATATGTGAAGCTCTGCGAAGCTATCCCAGGAGTTATCAACCAACGTTGAATTAATGGAAGTGAACGTGGTGTGGATACACGGATCGGCCAGTAGTACGATATGAGCAGCGTGGTAGCCTCGTGGAGACAATATATCAAACCTGATCGGATTTAATCAAAGTGAGGTAAAGGTGAAGTCAAATCCTGGATGTCGAGCGAGCTCAATACCAAGCACATGACCAGCAAAGGACGATGTCGGCTGTTCTGATGCAGGCTTCTGACACGCCGGCCGCGGCGTGCGGCGCAGTGCCCGAGCGTGATGTGATGTTGGTGCCGTCACGCTCTCTAGTCTGAGTTGTCCTTCGATGCCACGTCTGCACATTCTGTCCATTGCCAGCAGCCACTCAAAGACAATATCTGTCCTCTTAGAGCTGTCGCCTGCCTCTAGAGCGATTACCAGGGTGCCTGGGCAGGGCCTTGAGTTCCTATTAGAGCCCTTGACATCTCCCTAGAGGCGGGGCAGACTCTGTCGCACTCTTCGAGACTTTTGCGCGTTCACGCTGTCGGCCTCGATCACGTCTGCCACTTCACCATTACTGCGTTGCATTCGAACGAACCCGCTGAGCGATCATGGCTTCATTCCTGGAGGAGCTCTGGAACTCGATCTTTACGCCGGGTCCGACGCCTACACTTTTGGTCGCCACGAACGCCGCGTTTGCTACACTGCAGCTTCTCCTCCTAGTCCTACTCATCGCAACCTACTCGCTGCATTTCCTGGTACTGTCGATTCTGTGTGGCGGACTTTGGTATTCTATCAATTGGTTTGCTACCGAGATTGCGAGGGAGCAACAAGCGCAAAAGGCCAAGGAGAAGAAAGAGAAGAGCCCCGAGCCAGATAATGCTAGTGACACTGAGACGGAGGCACCTCCACCAGACGCGCCTACTAAGCCCGCGCCGGTGACGGCGACCACAACATCAGCTGAATTAGGTCAGAGTCAGAAACACGAGCGGCCGAAGGACAGCTCTCCATCCCTCCTTGAACCGAAGATGGCGGAGAGTACCGAGGCGCTCAGACGCCGGCGCAGCTTAGGCGAGAGCTCCGGCTACGTGAGCACCGACAGTGAGTGGGAGAAGGTGTCCGAGGGGGAGGAGAAGGGCAAGTGAAGAAAGACGCCCTCTTTGCGGCCCAGACTTTCCGCATGAAAGGTCCTACCTACAAGCGCCACGGGCCCAAGGCGCCCTTCTCCCCTTGAGATGCTCAGCCATAGTGTAGTGAAGTGAGGTCCGCAGGGGTCAGGACACTACGCGTGGAAAGAAGAGCCCGATATACCAACGATACCCGAGAGGAAGCAATGAAACAAGATCTATCTGCATTTGTAACTGCCACAATTGTCATTGAGACTGCCAGTGCTTTCTTAACTACCCCGCACTAGATAGATTGTGGTGGCAAGGCAGGAAGTATTACGAGACTCGTAGGGCCGGACAGAGCATATCCGATCATAGACAACCTCCAGGGCCAGCGTCCCCGATAACCCACTGCATGAAAGCGCATGCATCGTGCCTGGCAAGAAGGAGCTAGCACTGTCATGGGAGAAGGAGCCGGTATGCAAAGAGTCGTCGTGGTGGTCGAGCTGCATCCCGCCAAGGTAGGTTTGCCGCTGAACTCACCTTGTGTTCACTCGTGTCTCATCGTCTCTTGTGACTCGACGCCTCTCTCAGCCGTGACTCAAACTTCTCATCCATCGACATTATCGCCTGACCGGGACATAGAACATGACCATCGCTGTCTGTTCTACGTCGCCATTGTAAGTCCCAGCTGTCGCTCAGAGCCCCGTCGGACAGGTCGAAGCAACCGCAACAATGGTCCTTCGATTGTCCCAACTGCTCTACTACTCTCATACAGTTACCCGCTCTTTATCGCGGTCGTTATCGCTGTTGCTGTTGCGGCGGCACAGTGTTCGGACGTAGGTCGCGGCGCGAACCCCATACTCGCAAACCCAAAATGGCTTCTATATTCACCTACCAGGATGAGCCTCCACGAATTCAATCTCCCTGGTCGACTCCGGGGACTTCGACTCCCCAGCCTTCGCAACAATATGGCACCGGTCTCGTCGAGGGGCAACATGCCCCAAACGGACTTGTCAAGCTGGAGCCTGAGCATCAAGACGGCCCTACTGAGTACAAGCTTCACCTGCTCCTTCGACCAAGGAGGAAATTCTTATCGACAACTACCACTACCTTCATATCTGGTTCTCACCACTATAGCTCTCCGCAACAGCAGGTGTCCGGACCTACTCGCGCTCTGGTTGACACCAATCCCGACCGCCCGTCGTCTCAACCTCCCTCGCAGGCTCGTCAGAACCGACTGCAGCAACTGACTACGCAGCTGCTCTGGAGGCTGCAACAGTCATCGCCTTTTCATTCGTCTTCGAATGCCGATCTGGTGTTGCCGGTTCTTCCGGAAGCAACTCCGAGGTTGGGAGTACCGGACCGTCCGGCCAAGCTTCTGCCAGGCCTGGAAGAAAGCCAAGGTGCGCTGTACGAGATCGGCGTCGCTGACGATGGCACGCTGGTCGGTCTTGTTGAGGACGAGTTGCAGGAGAGTTTGATCAATCTGAATGCTATGGCTGCTAGCCTAGGCTGCACCACCACTGTGCTGCGTAGGGTAGCAGTGGGGACGTGTGAATGGGCAGACACAGATAGTGAGCCGGGAGACACAACCACTCACAAAGAGAGACTCTGGGTGGCCGAAGTATTGGTGTACCCGGACTCGCGCGCCTCGACAAATGCAGATGTACCAAAAGCGGCACTTGATGAAGCAGCCACTCCCTCAAGGCCGGCGGACGAATCTTATTTGGCTGAGCATGCATCGACTGAACAGATACGAGTGACCTTTATAGGTGCTACTGCTGCTGGGAAGTCAACTTTGCTGGGCACCCTGTCGACCTCCACGTTGGACAATGGTCGTGGAAGAAGCCGGCTTTCACTACTCAAACATCGGCACGAGATCGCCTCGGGGATCACCAGTTCGGTTGCGCATGAGCTTATTGGTTACATACATGACCGGAACAAGGCACACTCGGTCAACTACGCCTCCGGAAATGTCTCTTCCTGGGTGGACATCCACAACGTGGCCGATCGTCTTGTTTTCCTGTCCGATTCGCCCGGCCTCCCGAGATTCGCCAAATCTGCCCTCCGAAGCCTTATATCGTGGAGACCGGCATGGACGCTTCTGTGCATCGCAGCCGACCAGATAGACGACACCTCAAATCTTGGCGCAACGCTTCCGACTGCGGAGCTGCATGCTGACGGCGGGACAGGCGAGAATGTGGATCTTTCGCTTTCCTATCTCAAGCTGTGTCTTCGATTACACGTGCCATTCATGGTGGTCATCACCAAACTGGACCTGGCAAACAAGACGGGGCTACGACTAGTCCTCGCAAAAGTCCTCTCTGCCATCAAGGCTAGTGGCCGGAGACCTGCCATGCTCAGCAACACGACAGTCCCACCTTCTGCGTCGGAATATGGACTTGTAGCCTTGGAGGGGCAGGACATGGATGACCGAGATCAGATCGAGGTAGACAACCTCATTGCATCCATGCAGCGTGATTCTGGACAGACCTTCGTACCCATCCTGATGACGAGTGCGGTCACGGGTCTTGGCATCAGCAAGCTGCATGCTTTGCTGCGAGCGCTCCCTATTGTATCCAATCCTGTGCCATGCCGACCCTTACAGCCTCAGTCTCCGCCGGGATCTTCGCTTTTCCATGTCGACGAGGTCTTCAGCATTCCTCCATCTCGTGTGTACACTCTGGACACAGCGACATGCATTGCGAGTCAAGGCGTTGTGCTTTGTGGCTACGTCTCAGAAGGATTATTGTCCGTTGGGGACACTATGTTTTTAGGACCATTCATGGCGGACGCGGATGTGTCTACTGCCAGCACAACTCAGCCTGTGCTCAGAGCGAGCTCTTACAGTGCCCATCAGACATATTCGGAGGCGTTGCTAAGCAGCCGTTCGCGATCGTACCAAGGTGAGCCGCCGAGGGTGCCAACCCCAAAAATACAACCTTCGGCGGTCTTCCTTCGTGTACGCGTAGTGTCCCTTCGAACTCTACGCCTGCCAGTGGTACATATACAGTATGGTGAGACTGGTACCATTGGCGTTGAACCTCTGGACAACACTGATGACACCATCTCCCTGAGTAGAGCTCGCAAGGGAATGGTACTCGTCAATGTCAATCAAAGAGTCACTGGCTACCAGTCATTTTCTGCTACTTTTCCTGCCTCGGATTTTGGGCAGTCAAACTCACCGATTCTGCTACTTGGCGGCCACGCGATCGTGTACGTGAACAGCGTCCGAGCAGCTGTCAAGGTAACAGCGGTGGCCTTGGACGAGGACGAGCAGTCTCCACCGACTGGGTCTACTGCTGCGTCTCGCATCGGAGAAGAGGAGGCGGATCTCTTCCGGTTCGATGGGGACGATGATACTAAAACTTCCGCAAGGGAAATGCTCAATGGCGACAGGCAATCGGCAGAGAGGAAAGAGATCAAGTTGACGTTTCGCTTTGGCAGTACAGTGGAATGGATGAAGGTCGGTGACCAGGTCCTTGTTGTGCCAACCATGACGGCTGCTGGTCCTGTGACGGGGCCCACCTCTGTGGCCAATTTGTCAGGGCTTTCGGGATATGTAGGGAGAGTGTGTGAGTTGTATGCGTGAATGGATCATAGGCTTGTAACGGATGGCCGGTGTCTAAGAAGCATCAGATGGCGTGTCGTTCCTACATGCGCTACTTCAGCCAACATGACCTATATGCTGTTTTGCCTTTCAAAGCCTCGCTTGTCTCGTCGCGGGCAGTGGGCTTGACATTGCTGCTGCGCCCAGAAAAATGCGCCTGTCCATGTCAACCTCGGTCGTGAGGTCACCAGGCCCTTGTTCCTCCTGGAGCTTCACCTTGTCGCTGGGCACGGCGTTCATTCTGACCCATCGCCGAGCAATCTCGACGGCAACGGCGTCTCCATCTACGACGGCGTCAAACATGAGCAGACAAGCGCACGTGACGGCCTCGATATGACGCAGGACGTCTCTGCCACTTCGTTGCAGAGCAGCCGAGTCGGAAGTCCGAACCGTCTGCTCCAGCACGGCATACCGGTTCCGCACCATGTCTAGCTCGCGCGAGAACGTCCCTTGGCCCTCAACCGCGCGCAGCACATCCCGCGTCCACGCGCCCAGGGTCTCGTCCAGCACGTTCCGACCCCGGGCCTTGGGGTTCTTGAGCACCCGCGCGACGTCCTCGGCCATGACGCTCGTGGTGCCCTCCCAGATCGGATTGACGGCGCTGTCGCGGAACAGGCGGGCAATGTTCATGATGCCGCCGTCCTCGTTGTTCTCGCAGTAGCCGACCCCGCCCAGGGACTCCATGCACTCGCGCAGCCCCAGCACGCTGTTCAGCGAGACCTGCGCCTTCATCACGGGCGTCAACAGGCGGAGGAGATTTCCTTGCCCAGCCCTCGTCCGGGGGATCAGGGTGGCTGCGCCGAGCGTGCCGCGGGTGATGGTGCCGTAGTCCTGCTCTGTGGCGCCGAGGAGAGCCACGGCCAAGAAGACGAGGTGCACGCTCGCGCGGTACTTGACGGTCTCGCCCGCCATCCAGGCGAGGTGCTGCGCGTTGTCGCAGAGGAGCTGGCCGTCGCGGATCTTGCGCACCTGCGTGTACGAGCGGGACACGGCGAGGCCGCGGGCCCACCCGCCGGCCGCGCCACTGGCGGTGTGCAGGCGCGTGATGTTCAGAATGGAGGAGATCTCCTTGACTCCCTGGCCTTCCTGGCCGACGAGGTAGGCGCGCATGGATTTGAGTTCCAGCTCCGCGGTAGGGACGCCCTTGGTGCCGAGCTTGGATTTGAGGCGCTGGATGCGCACGCCGTTCGTCTCGGAAGGGTATGCTTGGCCGGCGGCGGCAGATGATTCGGTGGTGAGTGTTGCGCGTGACGCGGACGAAGACGACGAATTCGCCTTGTGCCCGGCGCGACGACGCAGCGGGGCATAGAATGCGCTGAGGCCCTTGGCCGTCTGGGCGAGGAGGACGGCCATGTCCGCGTCAGTGGCCGAGGAGAACCATTTAAAGCCGTCGACGAGCCAGGGCCCCAAGGGCAGGTTGTGGTCATCTTTGTCCCGTCCTGTGGCCACGTCGGCTTGGATTTCCTGTGCGGTGAGCCGGCGCGCCACGGTCTCGGTGCCACGCACGTCGCTCCCGCCGCTCCGTTCCGTCATCCACTGCCCGCTCGTCCACGCGTAGCTGTTGTCCAGCGAGACCAGGCGGTCGTAGCTCTCGCGAAACACGGCCGCCCGGCCCGGTTGATCGCCGTCTGGGTCGTCGAAATGCCGGCGGAGCAAGACGGCTGCCCCGTCCGTCATGGCCATGGGACAGGTCGACACTGCAGCCGTGCCGTGCCAGAGATGCAAAGTCCCGTACTGGTGGGTGCGGCGGTTGAAGTTTTGGGCAGGCGCGCCATGTTGGGGATGAGGATACCCGTGTCCCACCACGCCGGCGGGCGTCTGGATCTTCTTGAGCTCCCGCCAGCCTTCGCTCGTGCGCAGAGAATCGACTCTATTCTCCTCGCCGAAGGTGGTCAGAGGGCGGATCGTCGGCGGGTCAATGTCGCAGTCGATGGTGTGTTGGAGGGTTGATGGTCGGAGAACGAGACGGGAAAAGTCGTGCAGATGGCTTGATATCTGTGCTGGGATCGGGCTGGGGAGGTAGAGAGACAGGATCCGTGCTAGCACGGGGTCGTCTGATAGTTCGTGAGGCGAAGATGTGCCTGAGGGGGATGTCGAGGGAGATGTATATTGAGGCGGCACTATCGGGAGGGCCTGGAAGAAGCCCGAAGTCGAAGAGGATGCTTTTCTAGGTTCCATGTCGATTTATCCCGGCGCTCAGTCGTACTTGTCCTTGAGATGATATTGCGCAGCCCCCAAGCCACCGGTATACTGCGAGTCCAAGTCCAAGTAATGTGTTGTAGCTTGCCTGAACTGGATGGCCGGAACGGGACGACTTTCGAAAGATCGAATTTCTTCGTTGGCAGTACAGAACCCCCAGAAGATTCCCAAGCAAGAAATTTGCACTCTGTACTCTGACTGTGATTTGTGTTTGGACTGTGGACTGCTGTCTTGGAAAGCAGTCAAAGGCTACTTAGCCACGGGTTCCAGTCGCATTAATTTATCGGGAGAACTGTAGGAGTCGATGACGACGGCCTCCCTGTATATGCCTGTGTTGTGGAAACTGACTCCCCGATATCAGCATCAACAGACACGCGAGATCTGCAATCAAGGACGGTGTGAGGGCGAAGGACGATGTGATGTGACAGAGTGGTGCAATTGCCTGTCCCGGCGGGCTCACTTCGTCATATAATGTCGGAGGACTCGGGTTCTTCAAGTCTGATGGGGCGAATGTGTATACCGGTACTCCTGGCTGTTTGGAAGGACGTATGTAGACAGGAAGTATGTACAAGTGTAAGCGTGGCAAGTGAGGTAGGTCAAATCCCTAGGTAGTAATTCAGGCCGTGGTGAGTACCTTGGCGCGCATCACAGGACCTCTCATACAGTAGTTCTGCAGTAGATTTCAGTCCCAGTCCTTAGCAGATCTATGGTAGATATTGCTCTGCGGTAGAAATGCTACTGATTGGTGGTAGAGGGGCTAATAGGAGGCGCGGTAAGGTACCTACTTTTGTAGTGAACCGTAGATGGAATGGGTATGCAGGGTGGTTTAAACCTCGGCCTTGAAAAAACTTCGGTAAAGGCCACGGCACCTAACGGGGTACAGTACGTGGGTACAGTACCTACAGTAGTCGTGCCACTGGCGTCTACTGCGTAAGTGGTTATGGAGACCTGCTTCAACTGACCTTACAGTAGCGAGATGTACGGAGGACGGGCCACCTATCTACTGGTGCCGTCCAGTGGTACTCGTACTAATGTCGGATCAACGCAAGCCGATTGAGATGTCTTCGGTGCCGTTCGGCTGGTCACGCCTCCTGCGCATCACTTAGCCCTCGGCTGAGCTCGTAGGTGACTCTTGTGACTGTGGGACTGCGCATGTTGTTCGGAAACTCTGGCACTGCTCAGACGTTGATATTTACATGACACAAGCACGGTAATCGTTGGAGCTGCCGTATCACGAGGGTGCTAGTACGAGGACGGCCTTGGAGCTGTGACGCACAAAGCAATAGCCCCTTCGAAGGCCGTATGAGCACGGAATGACATGTTCCAGATCGAGGCTCTCCTTTCTGCGCGTTCGAAAGGCGTGAGCTTCGAGCGGGTTCTTGTCTTCCACTGCTCTCTCATTTCATATGTGATGTCACGCAGAGGTCGTTTTCATTGCGATGCTCGCCAATCGATTTGGGCCTCGCTACGGATTCTCTGAGATTGCTTTCGTTGAAGAGCGTCTACTGTACCCAGTACAGCAGGTGAGCCAGGAGACCGGACTTGAATTTGCGACCCACGTCATTGGAATGCTGGAAACACCCGTGTGCCAACGACGGGGCTGAAACAATCATGAGCAGTCAGGCTGGAGGCAAGGGGTGAAGAATTTACGGCCTGAAATTCGACTCGAGGGCCGAAATGATGAGTGAGTTGGCGGTCTTCAGCTTTCTCCTGCTCGTCGCTGGCAGACCTCCGCCGCTCAAATGGCTTCCCCGTTCTGGCCGGCGAGACGGTCAGAGACGATTTACATTGCTCTTCTACTGATATGTTTCTTCTACATCCTCGTGTCGAGCCCCATAGTGGAGCATGCACAGTTGATTGTTCGACCTGGCTGGCATGCCAGTACTGCGGGCCGACACAATAGTGCTTTCCACAACAACAGCACCTCAGCAGAGCACGACATTGCGGATGTTGTGGACGATCAGTCTGGTGAAACCACAGCACAGGCTTTGGACAAATATCTCGAGGGGCAAAGTTTTGGGGTGCTGCCACCGCTGGAAGACGGAGAATTGAATGACACGAGAATGGCTCAGGTCGGACCCTATATCCGGGCCATCATGGACCCCAAGGACACGGGTTTCAACCGATTGCAGTGTCCGCGGCCGTTCAAGGATCGGTACGGAGTGCTCCGAGCACACCGGAATCTACCTGCCCCGTCCGACCAGCAGCCACCGAAGAAGCGGTATTTTTTCGCCCTCAATCTCTACCAGTGCGCCTATGTGCTACCGCGGTTGCTTGCATCGCTTGTCGAGGCCATGCGAAAGCTCGGTCCAGAAGACTGCGTCTTGTCGATTGTCGGCGGCCGGTCCGATGATGGCACCACAGAGATCCTCTCGGCGTTAAGAGAAGAAATCGAAGCCCTCAACGCAACATACTACTTCGGCACTAGCGACATTGACCCGTGGAAAAAGGGCCGCGATCGAGTGACGGAACTTGCCAAGCTCCGGAATCTGGCGCTCGCTCCTCTGTTGACTAAGCAGCAACTGTGGGCAGCAGATGCCACGGTCATCTTCGTGAACGACGTGTCGATCTGTACCGACGACATCCTGGAACTTGTCTATCAAAAACAACATCAGCAGGCGGATATGGTCTGTGCAATGGATTGGGACAACAACGGAGCAAAGTTCTACGACTCCTGGATAGGCCGAAGCATGAATGGCGATATGTTCGTCGAGGTGCCGCAGAGTGGATCGTTCGAGTTTGCGAGCAACCTGTTCTGGAACGACAAGGAGGCTCGACGTCACATCGACGAAAAGTTGCCTCTCCAAGTGTTTGCTTGTTGGAACGGCGCCGTGGCATTTAAAGCTGAACCATTGCTCCTGCACCATCTCAAGTTCAGGGCACCGTACAAGGATGAATGTTACGCAGGGGAGCCGACATTGTTCTGCAAAGACCTCTGGGCTCTGGGTTACGGCCGTATTGCAGTTATTCCTAGCGTGAATGTGGGATATAATGACGAGCAGTCGAAAGGGGCAAAGGACAAGCATGGATATGCCTCGGGAAACGTTCAGCAAACAGAACATGACAAGGCTTTGTCGATTGAGATCAAGTGGGAGAAGTCCCCGCCTGCGCTCGTCAAATGCCAGCCCGATTGGAGACATTCCTCATGGGCGCCATGGGATGATGCTCTGGAGGAGCATATTCCGTTCGACTGGACACGATCTGGATACTTCAACGCTAAGCAGCCGTTCAGCCAAGAGCTGGAGTTTGAGGACGAAATTGACGAGGACTTGGGGACCCTCACGGCCAGTAAAAGTCACGTTGTCGAAGTTGACACTCCGGAACCTGAGGGACATGGTATCGATGGTGACTTCTATGGAGACGGAGCTGAGACTGATATTGGTGAAGCAATATTTGTTGACGGCACGGAAGGGTGAATGTTTAGATAGACTTGAAGTGTCAACGAATGTCACGTTTTCTCGTGCTACGAACGCCACCGCCACTGCGATCGCCACTAGCGCCACCACTTTACGCGAACCGCGTCATTGGAATGGATCTTTGGATCCCCTCTCGTTCTTCCATCCCTCCATCGTGCGTCAACTCACTCTTCGCCATGCCTCTAAACACACTGCGACTTAATCACCAGAAGTCCTCTCATCCCAATGACCGCATCGTGTTCATCAAGGCTCTTCCCCGGCCACCGTCGGATCAAGCGTCGTATGAGATCGCTGATACTTTCCTACGAGCCATTGCGGCACAATGTCTCCCACTCATGAAGAAGCATTACCTCTCGGTCACCACGTTGGAAGAGCATGAACCAAATCGCGAGTTCATCGGCCGAAATTTCAACAACGGCGAGATCATCCAGCTCGTGCTCACCACCAAAGATGGGCGATGGGTTCCGTTCAATGCCGTCCAAATGGTGATGATGCACGAGTTGGCACACAACACCCACATGAACCATGGACGGGACTTTTGGAAGACACGAAATGTCTACGCCGAGGAGATGAAGGCATTATGGGCGAAGGGCTACACTGGCGAAGGCTTTTGGGGCGGCGGTCGAACACTACATGATATGGGCTCAGTCATAGGGAACAACACGTTGCGTAGTGACGAACTGGAACGGCTGCCATTGTGTGGAGGCACATACCGAAGCCGCAACAGAAAACGCAGAGGTCGATCCGACAAGCCGGAGCTGACGTGGAAGGAGAAGCGAGACCGGCGCATTGAGAAGAAGTTCGGCAAGAACGGCATCGCCCTGGGCGAAGACGAGGATAAGCGACTGAGCTTGGAGGTCAACCGCAAGGGGCCCATCGGAGCGAAACCCCGAGTCGCCCAGAGTGCCCGTGGCCGGGAGCTCAGAGCCGCTGCGGCATTGGCCCGGTTTGACACGAATAAGAAAGAAGTCGAAGGCATGCACAGAGCTGAACGGATAAAGACGGAGAGCAGCGGCGACGAGGACGACTACGAGGACCTGGACGCCGGCTTGGAAGACGCTAGAGACGTCTATGGCCGCAAGATCCTCGACACTCGGGGCCACGGCATGATCCGAGTGTGTTCCGACCAAGATGACGACCACGAGACGCAAGTGCACGCACGCCAAGAATTACAGGAGCTCAACAGGCTGGATCGTTATTTCATATCATTTCAAAACGGTCAGGAGACCTCTGCGGGTATGCGGGCCGGGATGGAGGCCTTAGCGCGTTCACCAGGCAAAACTGGCAGTGCCACCCCTCCTGCACCCACCCTTAGGAGTAGGTCACTAGCATCTGACACGGACAGAAGTGCCCAATTTCCTCGAGCGGCAGCTGGGAGACAGCAACTGCGTGGTTCTTCGGTCGAATCTGCCGTACAGTCTCCTTCACCCCGTTCTGGAATCACCTTAAGACATAACGACGGGCACCAACATGATTCCCCCACCAAATTCAAGCAGCCCCGGAACAGGCCTTGTGCACCCGTCGACTCGAAACCAAACAACGGTGTCTCTACTTTTACGGCGACGTCTTCACCATCAGCCAAGCTCAAGGGTCCGAGAAACAGCAGCAGCAGCAGCAGCACCCCTACGAGTACGACAAAGCCTACGGGGGGAGCTCTCGCACGAGAGTCGTACTCCACCTCGAGCCCGCCAGTGTCGCCACGCTCGCGCTCACGACCACGATCAGTATCGATGATCAGCTGTCCGATCTGCTCGCTTGAAAACCCGTCCCTGAACGCCACCTGCGTGGCCTGTTCGCACGTTTTGCATCCCCGGAAGGACCCGCGGAGCTGGTCGTGTCAGAGCGAGCCGTGCATCGCCAGCGGCGCCGTGTACCTCAATGCTGGGGACGTTCGTGTCTGCGGGGTGTGCGGTGTTAGAAGGAGCAATGTGGACGAGTAGACGGGAGCACGGCGCACCTAGGTACCCAGGGGGTGCACAATACACAGTACAGTGCACAGCTAAGTACCTACTGTAACAAGGTAGCCCAGGCCTCGGAGCTTAAGCCCGTGGACTATCACCCCGTGTCCCGTCGACCATGCGTCCAAATCAGGCCGTCATGTCAACCAAGGCACGCACCCCAGGATCAGATGTACGGGTTACCTGGTACGAGTATTGTCTACCTATAAAGTACGATCCGTGCATACTCGTACTTAGTGGTTAGAAGTTTAGAGCTCTTTCCAGGATCGGGGTTTCAAGATGACCCCGACCCCTCTTGGATGCGCGGATCCAACCCCTGCCTGCACTGGCCCCCTTCAGGCCGGTGGCGATGGCCGACGTCCTATGCTCGACGAACCTTTCCGCGGCCGCTGTCCGGCTGACTGGAGGGTCCAAACTGTGAACGCTGAACACGCGGCCCAAGTGGGTAATTACAGTACTTAGGTACCCGTAGGTACATAGGTGCGCCACGGGTGTAAACGTGAACGGAAAGGGAACGATTCGTACATTACGGAGCACGTCGTACACCACGGTATGAGTTTAAGGACGACGTGATATGTAAGTGAGTAAGTGAGTAAGTGAGTAAGTGAGTAAGTGAGTAAGTGAATAAGTGAGTAAGTGAGTAAGTGAGTAAGTGAGTAAGTGAGTAAGTGAGTAAGTGAGTAAGAGAGTAAGTGAGTAAGTGAGTAAGTGAGTAAGCGAGTGCTCGTATGAGGTCAAGGACGGGTCTATTCCGTAGGTCCACAGAAGGGACTTTACACGGTACAGTACCTCGCACAAGGTGATTTTAAGACGAGTACCCACCAAGTCGTACTGTGTATGTTCGAGTACTGTACTCCGTAAGATATACTTTACCCAATGTCGTGTGCTTGTACTCCGTACGTTCCATGTCTTCTCGCTGTTGTCCGTCATCTGTAATTAAGGCATAGTGAAGGTCGAGGCTTTCATGTACTCGTGCGGTCTCTTACAGTACTACGAGGGCGGGTTGTTCGGACTCACGAAGCTTGAGGCCCGCAGGGAATGAGTGAGTTGCTAGCCTTGCCATACCTTGGCTTGTATCACTTCGCCTCGCTGTTGAATATTGACCAGAGGTCGAGAAATCATTGCGGTTCGAGGTTCATCCTTGTGCTTTGGACATTGAGCTCCCCGCTATCACCTTGTGGTCTATTTCTTGATCTGCACCTCGGCGCCAATACATTACATATTAGCTTCACAGCGCTCCATGCCTGCGCTTCCAATCTCCATGCACACGAACCGTGCTGCGCCGAGCTGGGCTTCTTCCACTCCCGATACATCAGTGTTTTGCGGCGGTCCCTTGTGTTTCCCCGAGACACTCCCCAATACTGTGTTATGGTCGAGGACGAACTCCTTGGTGGAGACCCCTCGCCTTTGTGATATCTGGGGAAAAGAATATCCAACGAGAATCATCTCCACTCCGCGCTCCGGGCTCACTGCCCCAGGGGACCAGGCATAGACTCAGGAAGTCCCAGCGACCAGTCCATCTGGATGCGGGCATTTCAAACTGGTCAAGAATCTAAGCAACTCCACAGCATCTTCCTTTGCCTCCTTGGTGCCCGAAAACGATTCAAACGATTGACCGTCCGAGTCGTTCAAATCCAGCAGACTCTTTCCATCTCTATGCTGGAGCATAACCTGCCAGGGGAACAACCACTCACCCATCGGTTGTGGTGGAGGCATGCCGAACATCACCGTCAAGCGGTAGTAGAGCAACTGGGATGAGATTCTCCTGCTGAGAGGCTTATGTTCGAAGGTTGAGTAGCCTTGGCCACAAGGAGTCACTTCCTCCATATACTCATTACTCTCGACGGATGAAAACCCGCATATCGCGAGCTCACCTCCGACTCCGTGGCTCCAGAGGTCTAAGGGTTCGAAGACGGCCGGGCACAGGCCGTGCTCGCGCGTCTCTTCCGGCGATCCATTCCGTTCCGCTTCTGTAGCATGGCGCCATTGCTCGGCGAACTTGGCACTCAGGACAAAGCCGTTCGTCTCTAACTCGTGGCTCTGCGGATCGATCATCTCCTCCGGGTCGGGGATGATGCCGTGGGATTGGGTGTACAATTGCCAATCGATGTACGGTGTCAGCCGTGCGTTGACACGGAGCTGCTTGTTTTCCTTTTCGAGGAGGGCGTACTTGCTGAGGAATCGGGTGAAGATGAGTTTTTGCACGTGTTCGTCCAGCTGAAACAATTCCATGGTCGGGTTGTCGAATTTGACCAGCTCCTCCACTGTCTTTGATGCTGCAAGGTCCCGAAGGCTCTTGACGGGATCGGATTTCTCGTGGGACGCCATGATCGGTTTGCGGGGCGCCGTCCAGAAAGCTTGTGCAGCATGGATAAGAAGGAGGCAAGAGAGTGGTCCGAAAGTGGTCAGAGAGATTTATATGCCATGCCGCTGGATTTGCAGTGAATGCGCGGTTTTGACCGCGACTTCCATTCACGAAAAGTCATGTGCTTTCGTACTGTAGTGAATGCGAGTGACAGGCAGTCGCGGTAAATATGACCAACGCACACATACAGCACTGAGTCGAGAAAAAAATCACCTTGCTCTCCGGTCGTTGTATCCTCGTTGTAGTAGAATGGTAAAAGCGCGCCTCCACCCATTTCTTTACCAGCTTTGGTAAATGAAGATCACCGTCGTATATGCAGTTCACACTTACGAATTTTGAGACCATGAAACGTAGTCAAGGTAACCGCGAGCCAAAGATGCTGACGCAAGAGTATTTGCGACCGAAGTCAATCCGAAGCGGCTGTCATCGTTGACCTTGACTTCTGCTCCTTCCCTGAATATGGGCGCAGCGAGAAATCCACAAGAGACAAGGGAATCTAACCTCAAAAGGGTTCCCAGACAACGTCGTCGTCAATAGCAACCTGTACTATACTGCGCCTCTAGGTCCTAGCGGGGGTCATCTCATGATATGTTCGACGCACATTGTGTGCTGGCAGAAGACAGCCCGACACATAAAAACAAACAGGAGACCTACAGAATCCTGTTGGACAGCTAAGAGAGGAGGGGAGGGTCAGAACAGCGTGAAGACGAGCTCATGCAAACATCATCTGCTCTTACTATCGGCGGCATCCGCCCGAGACCATCTCCCAGCCGATCAAAATGGTAGGATAGGCTCGGTCCAAAAGACTCACCTTCGTAGCACCTCTTCGTCATAGCACACGTAAAGCCACTTCAACGAGTCGCTTGAACTTTGGGGGTATGATTTGCAACACAAAACATTCCAATGTTGAACGCATAGGCATTTGGCCTGGCACATGGCACGATGCTATCAGTATGCCGTTGCGGCCAAGGAACACACCAATTCGTGGCTTCTCCAACATTCCAACAACCCACATACCCTCTCGCCGCATCCGTACTTGCACCTCACTTTGCCCCAATACCCGCATACGGGGCAGAACCTGCGCTCCGGTTTCGCCATGAGCGTGCTGTTACCCGTGCGCATGGCAAAGACTGTTCCAGTTCCGCCATGGTCGGGCGGATCATCCAGGGGCTTGGCACGAGCTGCTGTGTAACTCAGCGGCGGCTCGGCAAGAAGAGCTTGCATGACCCGGTCGGAAGGCATTTTGGGCAAGTCTAATGTGCGAAGGAGAGGATCGCGGTCTAGCGCGGGATCGTATCCGGATGTGGGATTTTCGGGTGCGGAAGAAGGAGAAGGCTGTGGCTGTTGCTTTTGCCGAGACGACGGTGATTGTTGAGACGTGGTGGGCGAAGTGGGCAGGGAGTGCTGGTGGTGGGGAGAAGCATCTGTCATCTCGACATCGACTTTGCCCGCTTCGGTAGATTCCTCGCTCTTCACTGGTGCGGTTTTGGAATGTCTCAATGAGCTTGTACGTCTGGCTCCTGCCTTCGGCGCCGGCGTTGATATTGCATTCTTGACAGTACTCCGCCTCTTCGAATCTGCTGTTGGTTTCTGCGGACTTTGTGTGGCATGGTTGCCGACGCGAATAGATGGGGGAGGTAGGATGCCAGCACTTCCATAGACATTGACACCCGCTTCCTCGTTCGCCAGGTAGTGTTGAAAGTTCCGCTGGTAGGCAAGGATCCGCTTCACGTTCGGCTCCGTTTTCCTCTCCTTGCCCCTGGTGCCATCACGCTTCGGAATTGGGATGTTGGCTTCGCGGTAATTTTCCTTGTTCAGGTCATGGAGTCTCTGCTGGGTAGCTTTCTCTTGCTTTGAAGCCTGCGCTGCGCTTCTGGCAATGGTTGCTCCATCGCGACCACGTTTGCGCGAGCTCAATTGTACCGCGGGAATCGGGGCGCCGGTGTCCGGTACATATGTCCAACCATGAGAGGCGCGGACGGTCGCGGTGATGGGGAGTTCTTCGATCAACGGCATGGTTGAGCGGCGACTGACGGCGACTGAAAGCGGTGCCGACTTTGGACTTGTCGTGAATCCAAGTTGCGGGCTGCCGATAATTGGGTCTGGCGCGTTTCCAGTGCTTGAATAGCACGTATGACGGGCTAATTAGTCTTCACAAGTCAGCCGTCAGACACACAATTTCTCCGGGGGTTGACTCTCAATCCACTTTGACCCTTCGCTCACTTGTCGCATCGTGACGCAGGCCAGAGCCAATTGTCGCTGTTCAAGCCGAAGATCTGGTGCAACCTGGATTTCTGATTACCACTTGGCACGGCAAGAACTTCGACAGCAACTGCTACGAAGAGATATGGATAGAAGCTCTTATACAGCTCTGCATGCTCGGTAGAGGTATTCACTAACGAACGCCCCTCAAATTTAGCACAGCTTCTTGCCTTTTGCCCCGTGAGTCGAAAAGACAGCAATGTCTCTGGGTGGCTTCAACGCTCTACCAAATGGCGTGTCGAACGCCATCACGCCATGGAAGGTGAACATCCCGCAACAGGATCTCGATACTCTAGCGACGTTGGTCAAGATAGCTCCACTCGCGCCGCCGACTTTTGAGAACTCTCTGCCTGGACAGAACAGACGCCTTGGGCTCCCACGAGACTGGCTTCGGGCGGCCAAGGGATACTGGGAAACCGAGTTTGACTGGAGGAAGCACGAAGAGCATCTGAATACATTCCCTCACTTTAAGGCGTCGATCAAAGACACTTTGGGGAACTTTGATGTTCATTTCGTCGCCCTGTTTTCGAAACGCAAGGACGCCATCCCCATCTTGTTTCTCCATGGCTGGCCAGGGAGTTTCCTTGAGTTCCTCCCTCTGCTGCACATCCTCCGGTCGAAGTACTCGGCAGAAGACCTGCCTTACCATCTGGTAGTCCCGAGCTTGCCGGGTTATACCTTCTCTTCGGCGCCACCCTTGGACCAAGACTTTCGAGCCGACGACGCCGCGCGTATCTTCGACACGCTCGCCTCCGTCCTCGGCTTCGAGTCGTATATGGTCCAAGGTGGCGACGTCGGCGGCCGCGTAGCCCGCATAATGGCAGCACAGTACCCCAAATGCAAGATAGTTCATCTCAACACGCACCCGATGAACCCTCCTGCCGACAGTGACATTAGATCCGCGATCGATGACGTCGAAAAAGCAGCACTCGAAAGACACAACTTCTTCCTTCATAATGGGACCGGTTATGCATGGGAGCACGCTACACGCCCTAGCACGATCGGCTTCGTGCTCTCAAGTAGTCCGCTTGCGCTGTTGGCCTGGATCGGCGAGAAGTTCATGGACTGGACCGACGATGATCCCTCGCTTGACGTGATTCTCGAGTCGGTAACCTTGTATTGGCTCACTGGGTGTGCATCGACGAGCCTCTGGTCTTATCGCCAATTCTACGGGCCTGGTGCGGACAACCACGGTTCAAAGAAATGGTATATCAACAAGCCATTTGGTTATTCGTGGTTCCCAAGGGAGCTCAACCCTGTCCCCAAGGCGTGGATTGAAACAACTGGTAACCTGGTATTTTTCAAGCGGCATGACAAAGGAGGACATTTTGCGGCCATGGAAAGGCCGGAAGACCTATGCAACGACGTCGAAGAGTTCTTACAGAAGGTGTGGCATGATTGAGTGGCGCTGGCTCACAGCTCGATATCTCGTTAATTCTGCTCGAAAGCGTAAATTCTTGCCAATTTCCAACCAGTCTTTTAAGTCAGTAGTCTTCAATCTAGTGATTCGAGGCAAAGCCGTTCCAGCATCAGTCGAGAGCAGGCTGGCCTCGAAGAGACCAAGGTCTGTTATGAGTGTGCCTCGCCTGCTGAGAATGCCTCCGAAAGAAAGAAGCAACCTGTTTCATGCAGCGAAGTCGCCAAGATTTCCCCTGATGCCGCTTTAACTACTGTAGTCGCCGCCAAAACGACACGCGACCGAGCGCAGTAATTACCTCTTTTGTCCACTGAGAGATCCATTGCAGTGCTGCCCAGGAGCCAGCTAGAGCACGATGACTGCGAGACTATGACGATTCTAACCTTCGTTCGGGAGCTGTACTCCCTTGATACCCTAGACACTCGTTTCACGCCCTCCTCTACACCCCAGAAATCGGTCAATGAGGATTCCTCGAAGCACGGGACAAGAGATGGAAAGGCACAGACACAGCCTGCAGAGGCTTCACCTCCGCGATGGAGGACCCCGGAATTCTATCTGTACTTGGTCGTCTTCCTTGTCTGTGTGCCTCAAATGTACTGGGCGGTAGTCAGCGTCTCGCAGCGTAGGTTCGAACAAGCCCATCCACCGACTCTGGATCTGACGGACGCGAAATGCAGCGGACTCGCCCAACTACTCGAAATATGAACATTTGCTGTCTCCGGGGCTGTTCAGCTGGAAAGTGGTATGTCGAGCTGGAGCTTTGACGCTGCGTCGCGACACTCATGTAGGCTTTAGGACAATTCTGATGCCCAGTACGCCGGGTTTCGCAACAACATCCCATACCTGACGGTGCTCTTGTTCTTGCATCCCTCCCTCCGTCGGCTCTACGAACTTTATACTTCATCAGCACCACCTGCTTCGGATGGCATCGCCCAATCGACTGCTCATGGCCAGGCGGCAGCTGACGCGCGACTCCGTAGCCGCCTAGCGTTTGACTTTGTCTCTGCGTTGATCTACGTGACTGCTTTGAATGGTACATCAGTGCTAAAGATCCTCCTGATCCTTCTGATCAATTTCAAGATTGCTACAGCCCTTCCGCAACATGCGATTCCAGTAACAACGTGGGTCTTTAACATCGGCATCCTCTTTGCCAATGAACTCGCCCGAGGTTACCCCTACTCAGTAATGGGGGAAGCAATCGTGCCTTTCTTCCCGGCTGCGAGTAACTGGGGCAAGTTTCTGGACTCCTATGGCGGGCTCCAGCCTCGCTGGGAGGTTCTGTTCAACTTCACCGTATTGAGGATGATTTCATTCAATTTCGACTATTATTGGTCGCTGGGTCGGTCAAGGGCTGGAAGTCCTCTCGAGGTATGTCCGCCAGCCACACTTCCTCGGTGTTTGTGAGATAGTCGATCCCAGGCCTACCACTGACAATGTCAAGAAGAAACAACTCGATCCTTCAACCTTATCAGAAAGGGACCGTGTGACCATGCCCGCCCCAGCTTCAGCCTACGTATCATTTCAAACCTACGTCGCCTATGTCTTATACCCGCCTCTGTATCTGGCCGGACCCATCTTGACCTTTAATGATTACATCTCGCAATCCATCTACCAATCTCCGTCGGTATCGACAAAACGGACGATTCTTTATGGCATCAGGTTTCTCATTACTCTCTGCTGCATGGAGTTTCTCATTCACACTGCGTACATGGTTGCCATATCCAAATGCTCGCCAGATTGGTCGGTCTACACACCTTTTCAACTCAGCATGCTCGCCTACTTCAACCTGCATCACATCTGGCTGAAACTCATGATCCCATGGCGCTTTTTCCGGCTGTGGGCTCTGGTCGACGGGATCGACCCTCCAGAGAACATGGTCCGATGCATGAGTGACAATTACTCCGCTCTAGCTTTCTGGCGTTCATGGCATCGAAGCTTCAACCGATGGACGATCCGCTACGTGTATGTTCCACTTGGAGGCGGTCCCGGTGGCGGATCTGGTAGGCTTCGCGGCATCGGTAATATGCTAGCCGTCTTCACATTCGTGGCGTTGTGGCATGATATACAGTTGCGGTTGTTGGTATGGGGGTGGATGGTGGTGTTTTTCGTGCTACCCGAAGTCCTCTTGACCATGGCATTCCCGGCGTCGAAATGGAAGACCCGACCAAATGCTTACCGAATCATCTGTGGCATTGGCGCGGTTGCCAACATTCTCATGATGATGGCGGCAAATCTAGTGGGATTCGCAGTGGGCATGGATGGTTTGACGAGCATTGTTCACGGCATTGCCAGCAGCTGGCATGGGGCATTGTTTATGGTGAGCGCATGCGCCATTCTATTCGTCGGAGTTCAAGTCATGTTTGAACATCGTGAAGACGAGAAGAGGAGGGGCATCAGGCTGAAATGCTAAGAGTCCTCCAAGATTATCAAGAAGTTGACAAAAGATCAGCCAGCGGCTTCTTCCGCGCAGCAAGAGTTCCGTCTGATATCTCCAACATCAGCAGTCAGAGTTTCATGTGACATGCCCGAACCTCTCGCCCACAGCAGGAGACGGGGGACTAACCGAGCGAATGATGGACAAACAAAATCCGCACCGCAGAAGCGACGCCACCTAGCCATACCCCTTCCGCAGGGTTGTGTACTACTGGCAAGGTGATCTCCAACACCTCGAAAGACGGACCCTACTACTTCGGTACCGCGACCACGGAGGAGATAGCCGGCTCTACGCGACTATCGACCGTTCAGATCCCGTGCACGTTTCGCTCTTCAAGACTACCGGACGTATGATTCGCTACCAGTACCCGGATCTTCATCGATTGGCGGGGAATCTGTTCCGGATAGACCCGGCATTCAGGGACACGACGAGCTTCGAGCACATCAAGGCGCATTACTTTACTTTATGAGTTTGACGCCTGAGAACACCGGTGGGCTTGCTCTGGAGGGCCCTGTGCTAGATGTTCTTCCCCTAGGAGACAACGGGGTCTAAAGCGAATTGTCGCGCAAGGCCGTGTCGCTGTATTACGTCTTACGATGCCTGCGGGGACCAAGATAGCCTAGCATAGAAGGGAAAACCGCCAAGATAGGGACAGGTCTAATTCAGAGAGAAGGATGGACAGCTCCGGGCCGTCGAAGTAGAGGAATGATATCGTCGTTCTGACTCCAACGTTCTATAGTACAGTGTGTACTCCTTGTGGGCTTACGTGCAGTACATATCAATCGATAGGCAGCTTATGAGCTGCACTTGCACAATCTCGTCACGTCAACATTCTTCTTCTTTGGCTTCCCGTAATATTACCACGTGGAGGATGGGGCGACTGGTTGGAGGCCAGCCTGATGAAACTTGCCAAGGCGGCGCCACAGCCAACGAGGCTCCGGCTACGTTGCGCCACGTAAATTTTGGACACGCGCCACAATCCTTCAATTCTTGTCCAGACTTGGTGCTACGGGATCCGGTGTCGAGGTCTCCCAAGGAGTGTAAACTTGACGAATGCTTTTGATATAGTACTGTGGTTGCGGAGTGGCCAGAGGAATGGCGCCACCCAAGGGACAAAAGCGCACCGCCGACGAGGCGTTCAGAACGAAAGTCGGCGCGCAGAAGGACGTCGGGCGCAATGGGCCTAAGGGCAAAATCGTCAACTTTGAGGACGCTTCAAGCAACCTGAATGGCTCACTCGACGGAGGGGGAGACTCCTCATCAAACAAGCCGGATAAGATGCCCAAACCCGGTTTGAAAGAGCGGGCGCGGCAACTGCACCCCACCAGGCAGGGACTCCCCATCTACAGCCACGCCGACGAGATACGCCAGAAACTGAGGGACCACGACGTGCTCCTCCTCGTGGGCGAGACAGGTTCGGGCAAGTCGACGCAGGTACCACAATTCTTGGTCACGGAGCCGTGGTGCAGGAAGCGGAAGATCAGCACCGGCGTCAATGTGGGCGCCAACGTCGGCGGATGTATTGCCATTACGCAGCCCCGAAGGGTGGCTGCCATTTCGTTGGCGCGGCGCGTTGCTGAAGAAATGGGCACGCCGCTGGGAAACTCGAGCCCGGCTTCGCAGGTTGGATATTCGGTGCGGTTCGAGAATAGTACCAGTCCATCGACGCGGATCAAGTTCCTCACGGAGGGCATGCTTTTACAGGAGATGCTGCGGGATCCGTGGTTGAGGGAATACTCCGCCGTGGTGGTGGACGAGGTCCACGAACGGGGTCTGAACGTCGATCTGGTGCTCGGGTTCCTGCGAAGGATGCACGACCTTCGACACAAGAAGGATGGGAGAGGCGGTCTACCGCTCAAGGTCGTGGTCATGAGTGCTACGGCGGATATGGAGAAGATCCAGGCGTTCTTTGGTATCAAACGCAGTGCTGGCGACAGGGCGCATGAGGAGGTCAACGGAGGTGAACAGTCCCCAACGGCGAGCTTCCCACCGTCAACTTCTCAGTTTATCAAAGGGCGCCAGTACCCCGTGAAGGTTCATTACACGACTGCTCCAGTCCCAGACGTCCTCGACGCGGCGTACCAGCGTATAGTGCAGATCCACGCGCACACGCGTCTACCGGGCGACATACTCGTCTTCCTGACGGGACAAGAGACCGTGGAATCGCTCCTCGGCCTCCTCACGTCCTGGTCGCAGTCCACTCAGAGAGATCCCAAGCAGTCGCAGACACTTCCGAAACTGCTCGTCCTGCCGCTTTATGCCGCTCTGCCCTCGAACATGCAGCAGCGGGTCTTTCAGCCGACACCTAAGTTCACAAGAAAGATCATACTGGCCACGAATATCGCGGAGACGAGCATCACAGTGCCCGGGATCAGATATGTGGTCGACACGGGCAAAGCCAAACAACGACTTTTCCGCCCCTCTCTCAATCTCGACACTCTCCTCACGGTTCCCATATCTCGAAGCTCGGCGAATCAGCGATCAGGACGAGCTGGTCGCGATGCCCCAGGAACGACATACAGGCTGTACACCGAAGCCGATTTCTACGGACTAGCCCAGGACACGGAGCCTGAGATCCTGCGATGTGACCTCAGCCAGCTCGCCCTGACGCTCAAAGCACATTCTATAGACGACCTGGGCAACTTCCCGTTCCTGACCCCGCCGCCACGTCGAGCTCTCGAGCGAGCCCTGATCCACCTCCTGCAACTCTCGGCACTCGACAGCTCGACCGGCCAGATCACCCGTCTCGGAAGAGAAATGAGCGTCCTCCCTCTCCCTGCGAGCTTGGCCCGGGTACTACTCGCCAGCACAGACCCAGCATATGACTGTGTAGAGGAGATGGTCGACATCGTCTCGGCGCTGAGCGTCGAAAACATCTTCCTCAACATCCAGCACCGCACCACTTCCTCCGAATCGAGCGATCCACTCAATCCGACCTCGACATCCCCCCTTACCGGAGCCGATGCCGACTCTGATGCTGAAGATGGCTCGAGCGAAGCCCGGGCCCAGCAAGCACGGCGCCAGCTCTTCCGTCGAGAAGGCGACCACCTCACCCTCCTGGCGACCATGCAGGCCTACGCAGCCGAAAACACCGACCGAAGACGCTGGTGTGAGGAGCGGTACATCTCGCATCGCGCCATGAGCGGGGCCATGGACGTCAGGAAACAGTTGACGGCGTTGATGGAACGATACCAAGCTCGGGCCAAGGATCAGGGCAAGACCAATGCCAAGACCAAGACAGTTGCCAAAGCACAGCCACAGAAGCTTGATCCCTCGGTTCCCGAACACCATGACCCCACGACTCTCTCAGCCCGCATCCTGAAGTGCATGTTGGAAGGATTCCATCCGAATGTGGCCCGGCTCTGCGCTGATGGGAGTTATCAAACGACACTCACCAATCAGCCCGTCGCCATACACCCTAGCTCGGTGCTGTTCTCGGCTCCTTCCCGCGTGGCTGCAGATGAGAAAGCTGATGCTGGTGGCAGGACTCAGCCCAGGAAGTTCGAAGCCATCATGTACAGCGAGTTCGTTTACACGGGGACCAAGGCCTATGCTCGTGGCGTGAGTGCAGTGGAGTTGAAATGGCTGGAGGATTTACTTTGAGCGGTGGTGGTATCATGTAGTTGTTGTGGTGGCGAATTGACTTCGTTCACCCTCGTTTAAATAGCCACTCGCGGCAAGGCATCAAAGACACATTACGGTGACCAACGTATAGCGCTCCGGATTACGGATGCAGTGATAGCAGGTCGTGCCGAGAGTGGTACCTCGAAGTACTGTATAGTCACACATGCTCAAGCCTTGCACAGGATATGTCCATTGGCCGAGCCACGCATGGGTTCGCGCAGACAGGGCGGGCTATCGGCGCGACACCTCTGCCACCAGATCGTAGCTCTTGGCTGAATGCAGACGATGCGAAGTCGACCGGCCAAGGGCATTGATGCCTCACATGATGGATCCTGTGAGACGCAAGAGGCCGTTCCTAGTGCCTCTGCTGCCATCAGTCAACCCGGGGCTGGACGTTGCTCCGTACCCCTCCAAATGATGACGCACACTTTGGCTGCATGTCTCACATCGCTCGCTGCACCCACCACGCACCTACCCACTCTCTACCGCCCGCAGTGTGTCTCCGAGTAGCCGGGAAGGTGGTCCAGGCATCCATCAGCCACGCTATTATCGAAGCAAAATGCCTAGGAGCGGAAAGGATGGGCCACACTGGTCTGTGCAGCGGCACAAGAATACGAGCTCTAGCTTCTAACGCTTCAATTCGACCCTCGGACTTGTGGTTGTACAAACTTTGTTGGGTCGTTCTTTCAGACTACTCCTGACGACCTTCCCCCTTCGATCATTTTCACATCCACAGCAGGTACCACTGACTCCTCTCTCTCTCTCTGCGCCCGGGGAGCCCACGACGCATTAGCCGATCAGCTAATGCTGCGTGCAGAATCCTCTACTTCATCATTTTTGACGCTGGACGTCACCATGTTCCAACCTCGATGCGGGGAGAAGCGTCTCGACTGAGCGAACAGCAGCAATGGCTGGGACCTACCGAGAACAACCGAACGACTCGCACGATGGATCGCTGGTTGCCCCACACTGAAGACATACACACATACACACACACGGAATACCTTGTACCGCTAGGTCGTAGCTCTGGACCAACTTCGCACCCTAACCAGCGAGTGTGAAAGAGCTGCTGTGCTTTGTGAGAGCAGGTGAAGTCCTCGTTGGCCCCATAGGTGCCTCACTGATCCCTTGCTTGGAAGATCGATGGTCAAGATGTCGACGCCACCGGTAGGGTTTGCTTGATCCCGGCAAGAGCTGGTCGACACCCCATACTGTTCTCAGGCGGTTCGCCTAGGGACTCGTTCTCATTGGACGTTGTCGTGAAGCTTCACGCATTAAATGTCCGCTTCGTTGCGGCGCGAGCGGGGTATTATGATTCGCACGCCGCTGCAACTCACTGAGCTCTATATCTGATGTGTCCCGATATGTGGGACGTCAAGGCATCATGCATGCACGACTTCCACCTAACAGTGAAGTGTCACCCAGTCGTTCACTGTCCCGGAACACCCTTCCACCAGAAGACGGCTTCAATTCGACGGGTTACATGACACTAAAGCAGTCGTCTGGAGCCTCTGGAGCTGTCACTGTCACTGCCTGCTGCTGCTCCCGTTCGCCGGTCGGAAGAGCTCATGAGAGCACATTCAAATATGCACCGGCTGCACTTTTTCTGCTTCAGGTCGTTTCTTCCTCGACAACTTGGTACCTCTGAACCTCTGGTAAGATCGCTGTCCTTCGTTCGGGCGTCTACCTTCCTTCGTTGAAAGACTCGTTTGGACTTTTGTACCGGCAACAAAGAAAAAGCTCACATACTCCCAATATGCGCACATTCGCTCTCATCTCGGCGTTGGCCGCCACGGTCCTCGCCTCACCTATGCCACAAGGAGTGACCTCCCAGATCGCTCCATCCTCCCCTGCCCCCGAAGGTTGCTCACCCTCGTTCAGCGGCAGCTTTGGAATCACAGCTGTGAATGTCTCTTCCTCGGCAAAGCGGGATCTTCAGTCGGTAAGACATGGCTGTCCTCGATCGTGGCCGGCCAGAGACACTAACAAAATCTAGCGACAAGATACCGTCCTCACTCTGACCCTTAGCGATTCCGTCCTGACGGACCAAGCTGGTCGCACAGGATACATCGCATCCAATTATCAGTTCCAATTTGACGCCCCTCCCCAGGCTGGCGCCATCTACACGAGCGGCTTTTCTGTCTGCTCGAATTACAGCCTTGCCTTGGGTGGCTCTGCTATTTGGTATCAGTGCTTGAGCGGCAATTTCTACAACCTTTACGACCGCAACTGGGCGCCTCACTGTGTCCCGATCTACCTTTACGCCCTTACGTCCTCGGCTCCTGCCAGCACCGCTGCCGTTCCCACGGTCAGCCAACAGGCCGATGGTCAACCCGCTGCGACTTCGGCTGCCACTCAGCTCTCGGACGGACAGTGAGTCGACGCTCTCCGTCCTGATATCGCTCTCTACTGTTCTTGGCTAATCAAGTTATAGGCCGCAGGCACCCACTGGGGCTCCAGCCACGCAGCTAACTGACGGACAGTGAGTGGATCCTCCCTTCTGATATTCTTCTCTGCTGTTCTTGGCTAATTCATGCGTAGACCCCAGGCACCCACTGGAGCCCCGGCCACCCAGCTGAGCGATGGCCAGTGAGTCGCACCCCTTCCTCTCTAATATCTCTCTCTGCTATTCTCAGCTAACTCATTTTTAGACCACAAGCCCCAGCAGGAACGCCTGTGACGGTGCTCTCAGACGGTCAGCCCCAGGCACCCACTGGTGCTGTGACGGTGCTCTCAGACGGCCAGCCTCAGGCTCCCACCGGTGCCCCAGCGACCCCTGTGACGGTGCTCTCGGATGGCCAGCCCCA